>NC_090025.1:153315757-153938257 GCF_037176765.1 Anolis sagrei
CTCAGGAGCTTTATTCCTCTGTCAAACTTAAAAGATCTATATTTTGAATATATATATATATATATATATATATATATATAGATATAGAGAGAGAGAGAGAGAGAGAGAGAGAGAGTAAACAATAAAATGCTCATATACAAGATGTGCTTGCTAAAGGGAAAATCTCTTTGTGTCCCCCCCCCCCTTTTAAAGGAGCCTGACAGACATTGTTAACGTTGCTATAGTCATGTTATACAATATTTTAAAAAGTTAAGATGTATTGGAGCTATGAATCAGTCTGACATGTTGTGGGTTCTGTTATCACCATGTTTGGCAAATATCACCTTGGGATTATGAATGACAAGAGACCATGAATGACAAGAGCCTCACGTTCCTTCTGCTTTTCAGGTTATAAATGATAGGTTTCTTTCTGAGAATCTTCATTTTCCTCAGCCTAGCATGACAAATGCTTTGAAAAATAGATTTCACCAAGTTTAAGCCATTGAACCTTGGTTAAAAGAATTTAACAGTGGAAACAAATTTAGGACTAGGCTCCTAAACGAGATTATGCTGTTGCAAACCTGTCTTGCTTGAGACAGGAGTATGCCTACCTAACTCCTGTTGTTATTGAACAGAGTTTGTGAAAGACTTTAAGCTTTCCACTGCGACATCGATATAATCTCTCCCAAACCATACAGTCCCCATCTTTGTCCATGATCCCCTGTTTTCTTGTGAGAATTGTACAACTCTGAGAATTCACAATCTCGTGAAGCTGACCCTTTGTTCTGTGAAAGTTTTGCAGCTGTGCGCACCCTCTGTACTTCTGCATTTTCAATGTACCAAAGCACTGTCCCTATGAATACATAAAATATTAATTAAAAATAAACAAGTATTTTGCAATTAAAAGTAGTTTCCTATTTTGCATATTCTTCAAGACGGGTATAGTTTTAACTTGGAAACCTTGCTTAGTGATACACAACCATGCATGATAGGGGGAGGTTCTGCAAAACATTCTTGCAAGGAAAGGAAACATTTAATTAAGAAGGGAAATTCATATCAGCAGCTTGGTACAGCTATGGAGCTGAGCAGTCATTTGAATTAAAATAGTTTTTTAAAGAGAGGGGATCAGGGAGAAAGGGGAAATTTATGGTTTTGATGCTAGCAATCTTCTCTGTATACTGAGTGGAAGTGAAAATGGCAGCCGATTGGGAGCAAAGAACTGCAACAAATAGAAGAAACATCCGCAACATGACCACAATATATGTTTCCACCTTCAACGTCACTGCAGAAGTGACTTCCAATAACCACATGGCTGACTGCTTCAACCTGAACAGCATATTGATTTATAGTGAGTTTGCAACAAAGTCATGCAATGGTGCATTTTTTTCACTGCTGGCCAGGGAGCCTCCAATGTGGGTTACAAGCCTCATGTGATAACATCCTTAAACAGTTAAACACCTGAATGCAGGCAATATTATTAAACCCCTAAAAACTTTGGTAAAAAGCCATGTTTTAATAGGATTCTGGAAAGAAGCCAAGGCTGGTGAAAACTGGACCACCAAAGGGGGAGAGAAGTTCATAAAAGTAGTGACCCAGTAAAGAAGGGCCCCGATCATGTCTCCACACAGTGATTTGCTCCTACAGATTGGTTGCAAAGGAGACCTCCTCTAGCAGACCTCAGTCCTCAGACAGAAGTGTACACCTAAATGTTATACTCAGGAAAAATGTAGCTAATACGAAGAGAAAAGCAACATGTTTTGGAAACGGGTATTGCTGGCAGATGGTGGAGAACTTTCATGGAAAGCTCTCCTCCTTCATTCTCCAAAGCATGGGCTGATTAGTAGAAGTGACTCAGATGAACTCAGCTGTTGAGTTGCCTCCTACAGAAGGGGAAAAACAAGCAGTGATTGTGTATATGTGTGCACACACACATACAATTTAAATTAACCAGCATTTCCAGAGTTATGGTTTTACAAGCAAAAATTTATAGTACATTATCATTGTCAGTAATGATAGGTGAAACATCCGGCAAGTTTACTTTTATGGTACTATAAAATTAAATTATTTGTTGAGCATGGGAGAGAGAGAAAAGGAATGCAGATTGACCTATCTGAATATTTTCCAGCCTTGGAAAATAAAAGAGGGAATGAGTTTTATATCTATGCTGTAAAACCTTTAATAAGCCATCTATCTTATCGCTTAACAAGATGGTAAATAGTTTGAATGGTGTTTTGGAATATCAGAAACTAGCTCTGTACTCATTGACTTACACGCATTGATTTTTCTTCTCATTCACATGGAATACATAAATTTGATGCTACAAAAGTACCATTAATTCACTAAGAGAAATTAGGCACTGTTTTCAGCATTCGGTTTCTTATTCAGAATTCTCTAGCAATAGACACCTTTTCTCTCCATGTGTGACACTGTCTGAGCCGTATATATTTTGTTTTGCCATATATACATAACTTAGAAAAATTTCTCACACACTTTTTCACTCTTTTGTACAATAGCTACCTTGGGCTAAACTGGTTTTATTGGTTGGGGATTTTGTAAAATCCAGTTATAATCTTAAACAGTGACCAAATACAAAAGGTCTCTAACTCTTTTGCAAGTGGCTACTATTGTTAGATTGTACAATGTTTACAGAATGCATCAAGCTGCTGAAGAAGCATGTGGGTGGAGAGCTATTTTAAAAAGCATAAAGGTCTGAAAACCATTTAGAGCCCTGTTGAACTTACACAGTATGCTAGCACATTTACCACCTTAATTGAGTCATGTTCTTCTTGATTTACAATCCAGCTTTACCCATGTCTATTTATCAGAAAATCCCATTATGTTTGGTGGGACACATTCCTAGATTAGCATATGGAAATCAAACATATGGTTATCACATATGAAACACCATTAAGAGGAGACAAATACAAGAAACAAATGGGATCATGCCAATGCTTCTGTTAGCAAAAAGGGTGTCTGTTTATATAGGGGGATCATCCCATTCCCCTAAAATGTGATAGAGACTAGCTGCAGTGCTGATTTTCCTGTTTCATATAATGAAGACTTTTGAGAAGCCTGGGTTGTTTTGCTTATGACACCTTTGCATTCTATCAGCATGGGGGGGGGGGGGGTGTCCTGAAAACAAATGAGAAATCCATCCTTATGGGGTGTGTTGGTAGATGCTTACAAAATAACAGGTATTCAAGGGACATGTGTGTGTCCCTTAGCCATTTAATGGCCAGGAGAAGATAGAGGGGAGAGAGGAGGAGCCATTTAAGACCAGGGAAGGATATAGGGTCCCTGAACAGCACCTGACTTCAACTGGAGGAGAACCACAGAGACAACAGCTCTTGTTTCCTTCCAAATACAGTAGCACAGTTGGCCCTTGCCTTTGATACCCTGCAATTTCACTTAGCTACAGAATGTGCAACCCAGCACTGTGAAGCTGGCTTCTACATAGGATGGAAGTGGCAGTCTAGCATGTAATCAAAGCTTTATGTTCCACCTGTGCAAATAGAATCTCAGATATTTTTCATAAAGGTAAAGGTAAAGCTTGTCCCCTGACATTACGTCCAGTCATATCTGATTCTGGGGTGTGGTGCTCATCTCCATTTCTAAGCCGAAGAGCCGGTGTTGTCCATAGACACCTCCAAGGTCATGTGGCTGACATGACTGCATGGAGCGCCGTTACCTTCCCACCGGAGCGGTACCTATTGATCTACTCACATTTGTATGTTTTCGAACTGCTAGGTTGGCAGAAGCTAGAGCTGACAGCGGAAGCTCATGCCGCTCCCTGGAATCGAACCTGTGACCTTTCGGTCAACAAGCTCAGCAGCTCAGCGCGTTAACCCACTGTGCCACTAGGGGCTCCATTTTTCATAAAATGTGCATTTTAAGGGCAGATTTCCGTAATGTTGTTGCTATTTGCCATCAAGCCAACTTCAACTCATGACAATCCTATGAATGAGGCACTGCCAAGAGACCTGGTCATTAACTGGTCTTGGAATTTAGGAGCCCATGGCTTGTAATGCCAACTTGAGGCAACATAGCATTGGACTAGGACTCTGTGAAATGAGGTTTCAGTTCCATGTTCTGCTCTGAAAACACACTGGATGACCTTGGGCAGATCCCATGTTCTTAGCCCCAGGGGAAAGCAAATCTTGCCAAGAAAGGTCCATGATAGGTTCAGCTTGTATGTACCATATGTGATTTCAGGTCACCTACTGACTTATGATGACGCCATGAATTTCATAGGGTTTTGTTAGGCAAGGAATACTCAGAAATGATTTTACCACTTGGCTACTCCAAAATATAGCTTACCCTGTTCAAGACCCTGTTTAGCTTACTTAACAGTCAACATAAGTCAGAAACAACTTGAAGGCTCATGACAACAATGTGATATCACTTTTCCCCTTCTTCTTTCCACTTTGCTGAGCATTATCATATTTTTCAGTCACATCGTTTTATGATACATGCAAAGTACAACAAACACAGTTTAATTATATTTACTTTAGTGAGAGTTCAGACCTGATTTGCTCTGGGACCCATTCATTTGTCTTCTTGATGCTTGATGGTATCCATACAACTCTCCAGCAGCACCGTATGTCAAATAATTTTTTTCTGTCACCCACTTCCATACCCATAAAAAGAAATTGTATGTGTTTCAAAATGTATTTTATCCTGAAATACACCTGATTAGATGAGCTTAGAACTGTGTCACAAAATGTAGTGAAAAACTAGAAATGCACATTCAACACTAAGCAAAATTGTCAGGCATCTGATTCTCATAAGGTATTTTTGGACTTGAATACAGATTCCTTAAGTACAAGGTGCATGTATTTGATATGAAGCTTTCCTTCACAAAATATTCTTATATATGGAGTTGCTTTTTCACAGGTATTTCTCGCAAGATTCCTTTGGGATAAAATGGCTTTGAAGTACCTGTGATGCACTATATATGTATTGCAATGTGCATGTGTTTTGAACTTGGTTTTCTTGGCCCTGATGAAAACAAACAACAAGACTGTAATTTTTTTGTGCACTTGGAATTATATCCCACTGAAATCAACGAGGCATAATTCAAAGTAAACAAAAATAGAATGAGATTGTTGGGAGGATAGGCAGCTAATCAAAAGTTAAATTCAATTTTCATCATGAGGTAGCTTTAATTTCAGCCATAGTTCAAATAGGAATTAAATGGAGACAATGTTCTTTCAAATGTGTGAAACACATCCACCATGTCAGTAAATGTGAGCTATTCAACTGATGCTGAATGGCCACTGCATGGTCTCATATTTCTCTTGCCCTAGATTTGATCCTTCGGTAGCACCAATTAGCTGTTTTATTCCATTCATCATCATTGTTGGCACTTGGAAAGTAAAGCTTGAATGCTGATCCACCAATCTCCATGCCAGTGCCCATCAACTGATTGTGCCAGGAGAGTGCCTTAAGGACCAAATAATACAATCGGGAGCATTAAATAAGGTACAGGAATGGGGAAAGTGGTGCAGGATGGGGAAAGTGACAATTTAATTTTTTTTAAAGAAGAGTTCAAACTTCTTTTGGCATGAAAAAAGGCACTTGGAGAAGTAAATTAAAACTTGTGTGCTAGCTGCGCCTGTATCTTGGGAGGTCTGACTTGGCCATTGTGGTCCACACACTGTTGGGGTTCAGCCTCCGTGCAAACCCGATTCTCTGATTGTATTTCCTGATGCAACTGAACAGGCCTCTGAATATGTATCTTTCCCTGATGGTTTTGAAATTGTTGATTATGAGGCCAGTGGCGGGGAAAGTGAAACTAAACTTCCTGATGAGAATGTTTTAGAATCAAGCAGTGATAGCTCTCCAGAGGGACTCACACCTGGGTTTGCTAATGAGGATTGAAGAGAACAGATTTGGAAAAACAGGAGTGAATCGCAGTTTCTACGAAGGTCAAATAGATTACGGGAGAGGGAGACTCTGACTTCAAAGTCTGGAGGCGTTTCAAGAAATAGTTTCTTTAGTTTAAGGGGCCTCTCCCCGGCTGTCTAGCTAGATCAAGCATCGTTTTAGGCTGAGGCAGTACCTTGGCAGATTTCCTGTGTTCCATGGCCTGCATTCCCAGAGGCTTCTAGTTTTTAAGTACGGTTAGTGATATGCTAACAGGTTCCTGGTTTTTGTATTGTGGCTTTTGGAATTTTGCTCAAGTTCAGAGATTTTCCTGACTGCTGTGTTTCTACTGAGGCTTTTTGACTTTGCATTTACTTTTCTTTTGTAACCATTTTTCATCAATAAAAAGGATTGTTTTTTCCCACAGTCCAGTGTGGTGGATTTAATCTTATGGTCTCATTTCCTGATCTGGGATGCAACACACGCCCTGGTTACATCCCGAATAGACTACTGCAATGCACTCTATGTGAGGTTGCCTCTGAACACTGTTCAGAAGCTTCAGCTAGTCCAACACTTGGGAGCCAGGTTGCTCATGGGAGCAGGGTACAGGGAGCATACAACTCCCTTGTTATGCCAGCTTCATTGACTGCCTATTAGCTTCTGAGCACAATTCAAAGTGCTAGTTTTAACCTATACAGCCCTAAATGGTTTTGGCGCACCCGGGGAAGCCCTGCTCTCGGTCCCACCACCATCACAGTCACGTTTGGTAAGTATGAGAGACAGGGCCTTCTCCGTGGTGGCCCCTCGGCTGTGGAACTCTCTTCTTAATAAGGTTAGATCTGCCCCCTCCCTCCTGGCCTTTCAGAAGAAACTTAGGGTCATTCTGTGTGTGTGTGTGTGTGTGTCAGAGTGAGACCAAAAACAAGACCACAACCTATGTTCTGAACAGTTTCATCTTCTTCCAACCCAACTCTTCAACTACCGAACAAAGGGTGGAAAGGTTTACAGAAAAATGCTGTCCTGTTTGGTTTAAGCCTGGGTCTCATGCTTCTTGTGTATTAAAATAATCTCTGACAATCTTGAAGATTCACAAGAATGCTTAACTGCTTGCTTTATAGCATGCTATGTAAAGGAAAATTCTCCTTTTCTGAGTCAAGCTCACAGGTCCAACCGAAAGACTCTAAATAGGTCAGCCAACATACTGACAGTCATACCCATTCTGCATTATTAACCAGCTACACAGAGAAATTGCTCACTCACACGTTTACCTTTCAGTAAACATGTTAGTAGCAGCTCTTTCCCATTCCAGGATGTGGCACATATAATTGTTACATATTAATTTTCTACATATTGCATTATGTTGCTACATATTTATGGATGATTTGTTCTTGTGTACTCAGTCTTCTTTTCCTTGGGGTATTCCATTTCTGACCCTTTGGGTGTCTAATAAGGCTATGCAAAAAATTGGGCATGGGTCATAAGTTGTAAGTGTTTCATTAAATCCATAGTTACGACACGATTTACAAAGCCATGCCTAACATATATTAATGAGAACAACAATTTGCAAAGTTTTTGTAATAAGTTTATTAATTTTCATGAGTCAGCTTGTTTTTCAGAGCAAGCAAACTCTCTTGGGAGGCACAGCCAAAGCGCGATGTCACATGCTCTCTCCAGCTTATCAGGGCTGAGCGAGAGAGGAAGAGAGGAGGTGGAGCCCCGGTGACTACCTTTAAATGCAGGAGCCACACTGCCTTTGTCGCCATTGTGTGAGCTGGGAGGGAGATTGAGGGTAGTGCAGGAGCTCAATTTGTCCATTCCAAAATACTTTTGCATGTGCCATGCAGTAGTTTAGTTTGCCTAGCAGCTTAGGATTCCTTTTAGGGTCATTTTAGTAGCAGCTAGGCCACAGTTTAGTACTGCTGTCACAGCTTAGGATTCTTTTAGGATATTTTTTTTCTTTGTGTGTGGGGGTTTTGTTTGTTTGTTTAGGATTCATTGGAGGGGGGTTCACATTTTTCCCTTTGGATTTTTAAAATTTGAAATTAATCAATTCTACAAACAGCTTTCTTTATTTTCTAGTCTATTTTAATTCTATTTTAATTCTATCTGAATTCCAGTCTACAACCAAACTGTTCCTTTCCTTTGTCATATTGTAGGGTGAATTGTAGTACTACTAAGTACCAACTACCAACCTCTACCTCTGTTTTCCTTTCCCATAGTACAAATTTATTACACATCTATTATTGATTAAAAAGTATAATTCAGTTCTACAAAATACCCTGGTTATATTGTGTCATTGTAGAGAAATTCAAGGGGATAGTAGGGTTTTTTTAACGAGCAAAACTAAAAATTCCCTAACAATTAGTAGATGTGCAAATGTTTCTGAAACTTGGGAGGAATGATGCCCTGGTTGTGCCATTGTAGAGAAATTCAAGGGGGTTGCTCTTGTAGTTTTTTTCTCTAAAAATGTTGTTCATAAAAACTCCAAAATTTTCTCAAAAATCAGTGGATGTGAGATACATTCTGAATGTTGGGCTTACAGTGGTAAATGTGTGCTACAGTTGAAGCAAGTTTCATCATGATAGCCCTAAAAACGAGGGGAAAAGGAGTCCCCAAAGTGTCCTAATTGGTGCAAATGGGTGAATAATGAAACGGAAAAATAATTACATTTGTGTAACTGTGTATTAGAAATAAAACTGACCCCTTTCGATATTTTTTTTTCCAAAAAGAAACAACAGGGTGCTATATCTGGGTTATATATGGCTGTTCCTGATTGCCCTTCTTGTGAAAAGATGTACAACATTGACTAGGGGGCGGGGGGGGGGCACAATTTTGTCCTGGCCAGAGAAAATATGCCCTCCACACATTTTGTAAAGTTTCTGGCAGAAAAGGTTTTTGCCTTCTACTCAAGTGTCACCTCCTTTTTAGGAATGAAACAATCAGGAACAAACATCTAAAACCCAGGAACAAACCTAGATAAAAAATCCTGTGATTTACGATTGTGGGGACATACAGACATGCGAAGCTCTGCATATTTGGTTCAAAACCTTGATATTCCTGGAAATCTCGTGGCTTTTGCCTTTTGTAGCAATTTTTTTCCATGTTTACCAGGAATGGCATCCGGCCATTCTCCTGTTTGCTGCAGAAGCTTCTGTAATAAAGGGACTGTCTGGATGGGCTGCCACACAGCTGAATAAAATCCCACATTATCTGCTTTGAACTGGAATATATGGCAGTATGGACTCAGATCACCCAGTTCAAAGAAGATATTGTGGAATTTTCTGCCTTGATATTAGGGGTGATATGGCTCTGTGAAGGGCCCCTAGAACCATAAATTTGAAGATGATGCTCCAGTGGTCAAACAGTGCTATTCATGTGGAAAGAAAAGTGAAACCATCTCAAACACTTTGATGACTGTGGCAGAAAATTCAAGTCCTTCAAAAATAAAATAAAATAAAGCACTATATTAGTGTTGTCTACAGAGGTTTCCCCTATGCTCAGTGTTTTTTGTTCCTGTGTAAGTGTATGCAGGACTGCACATTGAGGCATTCAGCAAAAACTATGTTGTATTTTTATGTTCTTTAAAGCCAATGGCATTAACTCTGGCAGCTTAAACTTACTTTCACATAGATAGTTGTATTATATTTTTGCATAAAAAGGGACCAAGGAATCTAGTATCTCTTTTGAAACCAACTGTTTTATTCTTGCATAGGCTTTTGAAAACTACTGCTTTCATAAGCTACTTTTGTAGGCTATTTTCTACAACTGATGCTAAGTACAGTATGTACTACCACCCCCTTATAGCTATATTTGTCCAAAGAGTCTTGATGCCATACATCTAATGAAATGGATTGCAGCAAGAATAAATTTGTTTGTTTGCACATTGAATTTATATTCTGCCTTTCTCCTGTTGTAGGAAGAGCTTCCCACACAAAATGTTGTTAGATAGTACAAGTTTAAAACCAATGAAACAATAATATTAAAAACATTAATCAAAATATAATAATACTGATAAAAACATAATACAGAATATCATAATTAAAACAAACAGGTACCATTGAACAGATTGCCTTTAATAATTGTTTTTTTCCATTGAAGGGGAGGTTGGCAAAGTGTCTACAGAAGTTGCCTTAGGCATCTGAAAGTGACTTCCACTTATATCTTTTCTTAACTCATGTCTTTGTATGGCAAATGTGTGAAGCAATTTTGTGTTCCATGTCAAGTGTGCCTTTTCAGAAATGCTCCTACGGAAATGAATTTGTATCTCACTAAGGAGTGCTGATATACTATATTCATGTCAGCTGATTTACACTGTATCATAGTCTCCCTTAAAATATTCCCAAACTCTTTCCTGATGTGATTCTAATTCTGAAAGAAAAGCACACTCAGAACTCTGCATTCCATTGCCCTGTTAAAATGCACACACTTCTTGCTTAATCTAGGGATGAGGCACAGCTCAAAGGGAGACCACATGTTTTGCCTGGAAAAAAAGGTCCCAAGTCCAGTTCCTTGTATCTTGAGTTAGGCTGGAAACAATCCTACCACAAATCCTGGGGCGTCATTTCTAGATGATGCGGATAATAGGCTTGTTGGCCCATTGGCCTGGCTATGTATCAGGCAGTTTCTTCTGTCATTTCTCTCATATTTGTCACAATGCAGACTTGATATTAGTCAATGTAAAACATGTCATACTAGGAGCTGTCTGGTCTCAGGGCCTAGATGGATTCTCACATCCTTGTGGGGGTTTTTTTTAGTGTGCCAGGAGCGACTTGAGAAACTACAAGTTGCTTCTGTTGTGAGAGAATTGGCTGTCTGCTCACTTAAATGTTAGTAAGTGATCAGGGATATAACAGATGACCAAATTACATAATAAAGCTAAATAAATGTGGCTTCGCATGTTTTGATGTTTTACCATCTCTCCTCACATGAGGAGCCGGAGCTGACAGAGGGAGCTCATCCGTGCTCTCCCCAGGTCAAACCTGCAACCTGTCGGTCTTCAGTCCTGCTGGCACAAGGGTTTAACCTATTGCACCACTGGGGGCTCCATCCTTGTGGTGAGAAGGTAGGAATCTCAGTGTGCATATAATGAATTCTTGTCCTGGCATTGAATGTTTGCCGTATATATGCTATCCTCCACCCTTCTGGAGGAATATTTTTTTTTAAACAAACAAATAAATAAATAAATAAATAAATGCCTTGAAAAATACATGAATAAATACATTCCTCATTTATTTGTTGTTGATTTTGTACTTTGTGACTCTGGTTGGTGTTAATGTTTCACACTTAATGCTATTACAGGGAACTGCTTCTTGCAACAGCAGTCTTGTAGCTTCAACAGGGTTCATTTTCTGTCATGTGACAAGGGATTCCGGGGTGTTTCAGAATGGGAGAGAGCTCAGAGTCTAGGATAATTCTGCCCCCCCCCCCCAAATCCAATTGCAACTCTATTAAAAATAATCCAAAATAAGATAACTCCAGCTGTCCACATTTGTGGCTTTCACTTTTGCAGATTGGATTATTTGTGGACCTATTAGTATGTTTTCCTTAGGAATCTCTCATTCCTCCAGTGTGTCTTTATTGTCAATTCTAACGAGAGTTTGACCAAAAGGTTGTGCTGGAGAATCTAGAAATTCCTAGAGAGAACAATTATCTAAACATTTGTAGGGCCCCCAGTGTCATTCTATATCCAATATCCGCATGAAGTCATGCTCACTTTTGTACGGGTCCTGCAACAAATATGGATGGCTGACTGTATTTTCTGTAATCATCACTGGCTAAAACAAAAAACAAAACTCTGGACTAGAACCTGTGTGGCCTGACTTCATTTCTCAGCAGCTGAAGTCAACACAATCACAGGATTCTGGGATTTGCAGTCTAATTGGATTTGGAGAACCACATTTTGCCCATCTTTGCTGAACACATTTATTAACATCCTCCTCCTCCTCACACATATCTAGGATTACAGAGAAGGTCTTCCCAATTTTAAAGCAGACCTTTCAGAGAAGCTTAAATGCCAACAATGTTCAGGAAGAAAAGAGCGAGCCAAGGATCAATTTGTCACTGCTTTTAAAGAGTCTTGTTTCTTGGCTAGTGTTGCTTGTCACAGTTCTCTCTGACTGCTGCCCAGGTGATCTGTTTTTAGAGAAGGTCGGCACTGGCATATAACCTTGCTCTCTGGGCATTAAGGTTTGTGCATGTTTTCAACACTCGGCTTCTCAGGGAGAGCTAGGCGGCCAGACAACGTGTCAGGATGGTGTGACTGGCATGCCTGCAGCTGGTGATTAGGGAGCAATTCAATGTTCCAGACCTGCTGTTTTGCCACCAGCAGAGAGATATTGAATTGTATCGGCCCTTGCATTACTTGTGTGGGACGTTTAAATCCCATTGAAGTGGTTTAGCTAAGACCGCGGATATGCCCAGTATGCTAAAACTAGAAGGGCCAGGATAGAGAAACAATTCATCAGGTCGAAGACAAGTGACAGAGGTTTATTACGATTCAGCTCAAAAGGATGCAAGTACAAGCAATTTGCTTCAAAATGTACAAACATAAGGATAGAGAGAAACACAAGACATCTAATACAGTTCTGACAGCCATTCAAACCTCCCACTCTGCTGATGCCTCCCCCCCCCCCCCCCAGAAACATGTATTGTGAATCACACAAACATATTTGGGCCAATCTGGCTGGCACTGGAGATTCCTTATCTTTGCATATATACAGTGAATCTGGTCATCTGGCTTGGGAAACATCCAGAGGGATTTGCCCAACCTTCCTATTTTTAGGGGATTTTCCCACAAGGTTCATGGAGATTTGGCTGTTTCTCAAGCTACATTTTAATACCTCTTATAAAGCAGATCATATACACTTTATTCAGGAAATGAATACAGTATACAGTATACAGTATACAGTATACAGTATACAGTATACAGTATACAGTATACATACATACATATATATATATATATATATATATATATATATACTCAGATTATTATATATATAATCTGAGTCCTTGATGAACTATAAATCTTCCCGGGGGGGGGGGGTGTTGGTTACCATGATTCAACAACACCACTATTCACAATCAAAATAAAAGCCACAACAATCCTGGGGGTTTACTTTCAGTTTCCCAGCATGTGAAAGCTTACTTAATTGAACATGTGCTTGAAATTTTCTCTGAATAGAAAAAGTTGTTAACTCAGATTGAGATTTAGAGCTTTTATGTTTGCATCTGGTCTAGCTCCTGCATATTCAGAGTTTGGAAAGGGAGAAGGTTGATATGTCTAGTTCAAAATGCACTGGGGTTGAAGATAGCAATAGTTGTTTGCATTTTTCTGCCTGGACTCCTATCATCCATAAACACAGCTGCACAGGCACTTAACAAAGAGTACCTAATAAATCACTCTTCTTGTTTACTCTTGTAGAACAAGCCTTTACGGCCCTTTTAATTTCCCCTTTGCTGGCCTCTGCTTCTTGTTAATGCCATGTCCATAAAACTCACTAAATAGCAATTTCATTCTCTGTCCCTTGTGTATGCTTTAATGGTTAAAATAATAATCAAAATATGTCAAAATTTGTCTTCATTGTTCAAGTCATTAAAATGTTCTAAGCATTGTAAATTGATTTTTCCTATAAAGTTCCCTAAAAACCAGTGATATAGGATGGGTCAGAAATATTTTAATGAATTCTCAAAAAGTCTGAGTGTTCATGTGTGTGAGCAAGTGACATAGGAAAAAAAATTGTGTGTCAGGAGCAACCCGGGAAACTATGACACGAACTGAAGGAACTTTGCCAGATCAAACACTCACGAAAGACCTAAACCTTTCTTAAGAGAAATAAATGCAATGATGGTCAGATTCCCATTCTAATTTTCCCCACCATAGTGTTCTCACAATATCGCCAAACAATTTGCACTTGGGACCCTAGATAAGGTATAGAGGCACATAGAATTAGAAATAATGTGCATAAAGATGTCATTTATGTTACACATGGGCAATTACGTTCTGTCTTACAACTGATGTTACATTCAGAGGAAGATGTTAGGAAAAAAGATTGGGAAGAACTTTGTGATAGTAAGAGTTGTTCAACATTGGAATACATGTATGCTGCCTCAGAGTGTTGTGGTGTCTCCTTTGGAAGTTTTAAACAGAAACTTGGATAGCCATGTTGTTGGGAATGCCTTGAGTGTTTATTTCTCCATGGCAGGGTGTAAGATTTCTCAGTTCTAACTTCTGTAGCTCTGGAGCAGTCTTCTGTGAAAGATCACACAGAGTCACACAAGGGGTGAAGATACCACATGCCTTTATTATTCAGAATACAAGAGTCTCGCACTACTGGTCTTCTATATAGGCCTAGCTACAATATCATAACTCACTCAAGAATCCTGGTGCCTTGAGGTTGCCCCTTTCCACATTCCAGAGCCCAGTCCTGTCCCCCCACACCTTTGGGCAATTGAGTTTTATGGATGGTTCATATGTCTTGTCCTCCCTTTCCACCCATGGCCATGTGCTCTGTGTCAGAGTGGCTAATAGTTGAATGGCATGAGCTATAGATCATGACACAGGTACTGAGTGGCTCTTGTGGTCTCTTCCAGCTCCATGATTCTTTGATTCTATATCACATCATCAAACTTTTTTTCCCTCTCCAGTGATGACTGGTCTTCAATGTCACTGAGTGTGTGTGTGTGTGACTCCTCTCTGGGCATTGATTTAAAGGTGCTGAGTCTAATTCACCACTTATGTAGCTCCTATCAAATTCATGGGGTCACCATAAGTTAACAGGCAACTTGAACACATTTACTGTCACTGAAATGAATGGCACCTTTTGTCACTGGTGATGTCAAATTGGGAGTACTGACTTTAAACATTTATCTGTCTTAATTGCTTGTGGTCAGTTAATGCTGTAGTGTATAGGAAAAGTCAGCCAACTCCTCTCTCTGTCTTTCGGTAAAGGACAAACTTGAATCTCACATATGGATCAGCAAGCTGGATGGAGACCACTTAGAGCTGTCTGCTTCCATTCACCAGTTCAATTATGTATTAGTCACATAATTGCCTTAGATATCTCTCCAAATAAACTCAGTATTTCTTTTCACTCTGAAGCAAGAGTTCTAAAGTGCATCAACCTTCCTATAAATTACTGCTATGGTTTGGGCATAGCAACTGAATTCTTAGCATAATTTTTAAATAATGTTTTAAAATTCATGAACAGTACAATTGAAATGAAAATACTGCTCAGGGAACTGCAAAAAATTAAATGAAACATCTTGGTTTATTTCTAAATGCATAGTGCTTAGTACGTTTCTATGCAGTAATGCGTTGAAAACCCTTTGCTGCCATAGGAACAAAAGAAGAATGAAATGAGCAATATGTTGTCGGCTTTGGAGAGCACTATGAGTCACCAAATTCCCTTTCATAAAAATGGAATTGTCTGGACATTAATGTTGAAAAAAAATAGCATTCTTCTTATCAATTTGTGACCCATTTTGTCCCTGAATGGGTGCATTCCAGACCTGGTCAGCAGTTATGCATGAATTTTGTGGCCTTACTTCATTCATTTCCATCCCTGTTGTGGAAATGTGTTCCATCCATTGTATACTCTATTATGACGTCATTAAAATGTGCTTCACAAAGACATAACAGGCCTGGAAATACAACTGCTATCCTAAACTCTCTACTAAAAACTGATATTTGCCCAGCTCTCTTGAAATTACCCTTGGTAATGTGAGTAGCCGGACACAGAGTCTAAATGATTTCAGAGATGCAAAGAGAACAGAACTCTGTAGAGTCCAAGGAGAATAGCTCTACAATCAAGTTTGATAGATAAGTGATACAGTAACAGTGAGAGACTGTAATTCCCCATTGACAAGAAGCAATTCAATTCACATTTTGTCAATGGTATTTTAGAAGGAATGGGAATCCAACATCTGGAGTGTCACACAATCCCCACTAATGATATAAAGATTGCTATATGGTACTTTGTTTCCTCTCTAAACTAACCCATGTGTTTTGAACAAGACAGTAGGAATAATCCCTGAATCATCTTTTTGTCAACAAATTGCATGCTCTGGCTTTTGCTTGAGACTAGTTTTGCCCTCACCAGGCATGGAATGGAAACTACTCTGCCTACATCCTGGATTTGACGCATCATGTGTAGCTCTCTAGGCTATTTTAGGCAGCACAGCATAGGCTTCAATCTTTTTCCTTGAAGTAATTTCTGCCTGTTCTGCCTACACAACATGGCCGTGCTTGGATTTGCTTTGGACACTGTTTTTTTTCACAGACTCCATGTTGAATTTAAAACGACTTTTTGATTTGTTCATTTGATGTCATTCTTACACAATAGGGTATGGTCACTCAGTTCCTATGTGTTTCTTTGTTGGGCTTCCCAAAGTACCACAAGATGAAAGTGTGTGCCCATATAACTAGCAATCAAAACGGGGGGGGGGGGGGGGGGGGGGGGGAGAAGGGAGGTATTTTCTTTCCCAAATAGGAACCTTTTTGTATTTCTGTTAATCAATGCCATCTAGGAGGAAAACGTTGGAACTCTCTGTTCCTCTCCATGGCAAGGGCAAACCTATTGGATCTTACACTCACTACTTTGAAGCAGATTCCTCAGATAGTTAGTGTTCAGATTTTAGCTCACATCTCTCTTGCTGTGTTTAATAGAGTTGTGGCTCTTTCTCAACAAAATCATGTCATCATTTTCTGGCATGTTTAGCCTGAAGAAGAGAAGGCTGAGAGGAGATATGATAGCCATATATAAATATGTGAGAGGAAGCCACAGGGAGGAGGGAGCAAGCTTGTTTTCTGCTTCCTTGGAGACTAGGACGCGAACAATGGCTTCAAACTACAAGAGAGGAGATTCCATCTGAACATTAGGAAGAACTTCCTGACTGTGAGAGCCGTTCAGCAGTGGAACTCTCTGCCCCGGAGTGTGGTGGAGGCTCCTTCTTTGGAAACTTTTAAGCAGAGGCTGGATGGCCATTTGTCGGGGGTGATTTGAATGCGATATTCCTGCTTCTTGGCAGGGGGTTGGACTGGATGATCCAAGAGGTCTCTTCCAACTCTTTGATTCTATGATTGATTGAAGAGGAAACAGGAAGAACAACTCCATAAACGTATGCCAACATATCTCTTATGCAAGGAATTTCCATAATATCCATCTTGAAAGCTAATTTACTTGAAAAGGCAGTGGCCACCATATCTGACCAGATTTGGGGATTTTCTTCTTCTTAGATTTTGACTCCTCTTGGCTGATGAAAATATGTAGGATCACTATATTTGTGCCATTTTGGTGCTCTTAATGAAGGCATTGTACATCTCTGAGTTTAATTCATGTCAATTTTCTTTAATTCATGTCAAATTAGAAGTAAACTTCCACTGGATGTACCCTATTCATCTTGCAGATTTATAAAATCTGCTACAAATGAATGTGTCAAGACAATTGACCCGGAGCATTTACTGGGACTCCATGTTTGGACTTGCTATCAGGTATCACATTTTTTGCCCCACTTATTTGTCCCAGATTATGAGGCTGTCTGGAAGCACCCTATGTGGATTATCCTGCTGGATCTTGGTTGGATCAGGAGATGGTTACATGTCGTATGTCTAAGAATTGATTTAACTAGTTTGGACAAAAAAGAGTATTTTCTGTAAATAATATTAAAGAACATAGCATTTCTATATCTTTGTAGATATTTGATTCAAAGGCAGTGGTGGCTTCACAGACCTTGTATGAGTCACACTGAGCATTAATATTTCTTCACCAAGGTCACGAAGTCAGACAAACTCCAGGCTAGGCACAGTTTGAGATTCTGGGCCATTGTGAGTGACTGGATGCCAGTGGTCTGATAAACAGCCTCTTGTTTTCACATACACAATTCATGATAAGGGCAGTCATCCAGTTCACATTGCTGTATTATCAAGAGCACACAATGTGTGAATTAAGTGGTTTTACCCTGGCAAAAGATAGTCCAAGTGCCTTTAAAATATAATAAAGGGAAATCAAGGACAGATAATGCCAGTTAGTCATTCCTGCTACAGCCACTACCAAAAGGGTCTTCCATCATTTTTTGCCACTTTTATCAACTCAAAAACAGCTACTGTGATCCAGCAAGCCCGCAATGTCTCTCAGTCCCCCCCCCCCCCCAGGCCTCCAGAAAGGTTCAAACAAACACACTCCAAAGCCTGACCTTTCTAAAAGGGGATTACCTATAAATAGCAACGGTTATCCCTCACAGTCTTCTGACACAAGGCAGCCACCGGTATGAAGAGGAAGGAGATCCTCTCACTTGTTCTTACAGAAGGACTCAGGAGGGGCACATGGCTCTTGCTGCCCCAGGAATAGCGGAAAAGAATTTGTCAGGGATCAAGCAAAAATAAAAATAAAAAAGTCCAAGCAGCTGCCTCCGTTTCAGTTCCCTTTTGGCACCAAAGGCAGGCACAAAACTCCAGCCACTCCTGAGCCTACAGTTAAAAGTAGAGAGAAGCATTCAGATTTTATGGGTGAAATATGTGTCACTTCTAGAGCTCATTTATTTTAACATTAATTCTAGCAATTAAAAAATTTAGCAAAACACTGCCAGGTGTCATTTGTTCAAACCCTTGGCTGTTTTACAATTAGGCCGAGTTCAACAGCTAGCACTTTCATGCTGCCCTTTCTTTCAAATCATGAAAAACATCAGCACTAATCAGCTTCATTGCCATATAGGCAATAAAGGCAAATTTTATTTTAGTTTTCATTTTTGAAAAGTATGTATATGTTACTGTTCTGCCCACTAGGGTTCTCAAACCAATGTTTCAAAAATCCAATAAAACCACATAACAAAAACAAACCAAAAAGAGGAAAAACATTCTTTGGAGATAAGTCAAAAGCAATTTTTAAACCCCAAACACTTGGGAAACTATACATTTTGGTGCTACTCAGTAGGGCTGGATTTATTTATTTCCAGCATTTCCCCATCCTTTTCAACCCTCCTGGGGGGGGGGGGGGACTCAGGACAGCTTACACTCGACAACAATTCAGTGCCGCAACATACAGACAAATACATCAATATAACAACAATTTAAAACAGTAGATAAATCATTAAGTTAAAAACAATTTAAAACATTTTGTCAACCCATATAGCCATTCCAGTCCAATTCCAACATCCAAAGTGTTGTTATGCCTGCTGTCCAAAAGCCTGGTCCCAGAACCATGATTTCAATTTCTTCCTGAAAGACAGGAGGGATGAAGCTGACCTAATCTCGCTGGGGAGCAAGTTCCGTAGATGGGGGGGGGGGGGCACTGCTGAGAAGGCCCTGTCTCTCGTCGCCGCCAAACGCATTTGTGAAGCTGGTGGGACCGAGAGTAAGGCCTCCTTGGACGATCTTAGATTGTGAAGCTGACACAAGAGGGGGCTGGTATGCTCCCTGCATGTCACTCCAGTTAATAATCTGGCTGCTGCCTGTTGGACTAGTTGAAGTTTCCGAACAGTCTTCAAAGGCAACCCCATGTAGAGTGCATTGCAGTAATCTATTCGGGATGTAACAAGAGCATGGACCACCATAGCCAGATCAAACTTCCTAAGGTACGGGCGCAGCTGGCACACAAGTTTCAACTGTGCAAAAGCTCCCCTGGCCACCGCCAAAACCTGGGGTTCCAGGCTCAACAATGAATCTAGGATCACTCCCAAGTGTGAACCTGCGTCTTCGGGGGCGGGGGGGGGGGGGGCAACCTTATTCAACACTGACCATAACCCTATGCCCTGTTCGGTCTTTCAACTGACCAGGAGGATCTATGTCTTGTCTGGATTCAGTTTCAATTTGTTAGCCCTCATCCAGTCTGACACAGCTGCCAAGCACCGGTTCAAGGCCTCCTTTGTAACGGGTGGGAAGGAGTGAAAGATTTGGACATTGTCTGCAAACAGATAACATTGTACTCTGAAACTCTGGATGATCTCCCCCAGTGGCTTCATATAGATGTTAAATAACATGGAGGATAGTGTTGGATCCAACTTGGCTTCCCTTTTTGGAGGAGTTCCACAATCAAGATGTTGATACATGGGGAAAAAAAGAATCACATATTTGACACATATAATGATCTTTATAAATATTCTCTTTAGATGTTTGTACATAATTGTATAGGTCCAAACAGACATATATGTGTCTCTAAAAAACATATGAAGTAAACTATAGCATTTTTATTACACTTTGTTCTTAGTGCCCTTCCAGCAAGAGCCCATGTCCCAGGCCCTGTTGGATTTTTACCTGAGCCATCCAAACGACGCCTTGGGTAAAAGTGGAGTAATTTGAAACAAAGCAGGTTAACTCTGCTTTGTCCTGAATTATTTAGACACTCCATTAGATCCGGGCCTTCTGGAAAATGGGGTATGGACCCCTACGGAAGCAGTCCCAGAAGTCTGTCCCCACAGCCCAATTTGATTCTTTTGGTCCCATGGGCCAGGAGAAGTGAAGGGGGCACCCACTCTCTATCTCCCTTCCAAGTCTTAAAAATAAAGTAAAACATACCCGGTAGCCATTAGGCCTCTCTGCCAAATTGCTTTCTCTCTCTCTCTGTCTGTCTGTCTCTCTCCCCCCCCCCCCCCCCACCTTCTAGCACATCATGGTGACCTGGTAAATTTTACTTTATTTTTAAGGCCTTTTTGGGGGGTGGGGGTGGATTGGATGGCTCAATGCCATCCCAAAAGTTTCAGGATGGCATGGGGACAATTAACAGGCAAAATCCATTTCCCCCCTGGGGTGTGGGAATGCAAATCTTCTCTGCAGTAGGTTTAATTTATGTCTGGAAGCACCCTTACATAACAGCTCAGACTTGCAAAATGCACAAGTCCACTTATCTAGATAAACTAATTTCATCCATCAGCCAGTTCCTCCATTTATGAATGGATTGTATTGTTATGGTGTCCTGTCATTTGAATATAGTGAGATTCAGTAGTGAATTTGCATGGACAATTGGGGGAAGGGTTAGAGACACATTATACCTGTGTTAACCCTCCTTGCACCATGCAACCGGCACTTTGTGGATGCAATAAGTATGCCCAGAGATGTGCTATTAGTCCCTGCTGTGGTGGCATGATATATTCACCATCTGGATTTGGGTGGAGAAAGAACTTTGTGGGAATCACTAGCTCAGTGTAGGCTGATCACTCTCAGAGTCCTTCTACACATGCAGTAAAACCCAGAAGTAACCAGTATAAAAGGGGTGTATGTGTGAATAAACAATGTTTGGAAAAAGTGACAGAATCGGGTTAACAGATGAAAAACACATGTTTAAAAGGTACGTTTAAAACCCAATTGCAAAACATGTGACTTTCTTCCCATCTCCCTGTGAGGACTATTTAGTGCATATGTTTTAAAAGCCCGAAATAGCTGACTGGGATGTCAAAAAATGGAGTCTTGGACATACAGGTGGTTAAAGGGAAGCACAATTGGAAAGCAACCAATCCTTTCTTTCTTATAATATTAAAGAGAGCTTGAATGAACAGTTGTGTGAAGAGAGAGATAAGAAACCAGCTTGTATGTACATTGGGATCCCCTAATGTGCACGTATGAGGTCCAGCACATCTCAGAGAGATGTTTTTAAAACTTCTGCCGGATGTTTCCTGCCCCCCTCTAACTTTGGACTTGTAAAATCCACTTCAAAGGATGGCATAGGACCCATTTCCTAGGACTGACAGGTCTGTGTGTGGTCCTGGGATTTTTTACCCCAGTTTTAAACCCACATTTTGATGCTGTCTGGAAGCACCGTCAGTTTACTTTGTCTTTTGGGGTTGTTATAAGGCAATATTGGGAGAATGATGGCGTATTGAATGAGTGAGTGAATGAATGAGGCTGAAGCAGAGGTGGGACAACTTGAAGCCATGTTGCCTTCGTACCTGCTCACTGGAAGCTGCATCATCACTGCAGGACTTCAAGAGAGTTGAATATTTGTTAAGGGAAAATACCAAAGTAATTAGCATTGGTTGCAAAAGCATTTGGCTGAACATTGAATACACATTTCATTTTCTTTCTTTTTATCTTATTTTTATTTGTAAGCCATGATTTTTTTTAAAAATACAGTACAACCCCTTATCCCTGGGTTTGATATTCTTCCCCCCAGATGTGTTTGTGGGCTTCTTTAGATCCTCAGGGACAATTCTATGGTATGCTTCCTGCCCAAATATAGTCAAAATATAAGGTTTGTTATTATCTGTTTTCAGATCCACCCCCCCCCCCCTTTCTGTGTTTGAACAATATTGCCCATGGATACAGGGGTTCTACTGTATGGATGGAGGTTAATACTACCATGTGTAAACTCATTAGCTGCAATAGAGAAAGAATTAAAAACTGAGAGTTGATTTGTAGATACACCCAGATGCAGGAAAGTCCACACAGGTAAGTACTGTGCAGCCCAGCTTCTCCATCTCTTGCAAGATACAGGTCCACAGTTTCCCTACACTGGACTGTTTATTTTTCAGGGATGACTGTTGACTGCAATCTTTCTGTATTGGAGAGAACTCAAGGTCAATTATAGTTTTGCAATGTCTCTGATATGTAGTGGACCCATGCCAGCTCACAGAGGAAGCAGCCTGTAAGCCCACTGACAGGAGTATAGCTAGGAATCTTGTGTTGAAGCTGTATGTGAACAGCTATTTGGCTCTTTCTATTGAGCCAACTCAGACTACAGGTCAGGGCCACTACTGCCGCCTCAGGCAGAAGACCTGGTACAAATCAGTTATCAGTGTCCAAGTCTAACTCAGCTGTTGTTATTGTATAAACACTATCAGGAAGTACAATAGGAATTTGTAGGGCTTTTTCTCGCCTGTGCCAAAATAATTTGGCTGGCTTTAGAAACTGTTCTCTTAGAAGTCAAGCAGGATCAGTCTTGTTTAGTACTTAAGTAGGAAACTGCCAATGAATACCAGGTGCAATAGGCTATATTTCAAAGGAAGGAACAGGTCAAACTACCTCTGTCCTCCTTGCCTAAGGAAACTTATGAAAGCCATGCGGTTATTTATTTATCGTGTCATCAGCAACCAGACTATTGTATTACATTTCTAACAGAACAAAACAAACAAACAGATAAAAAACCCCACAAATTTTGCAAACTTGGTGGTTGATTAAATGTCCTTTGACCAGTATTTGGCCACTTGGAGTGCCTCTGGTGTTGCCGCAAGAGGGTCCTCCATTGTGCATGTAGCAGGGCTCAGGTTGCATTGCAGCAGGTGGTCTGTGGTTTGCTCTTCTTCGCACTCGCATGTTGTGGATTCAACTTTGTAGCCCCATTTCTTAAGATTATCTCTGCATCTCGTAGGGTTACCATAACTTTATAGGTGGCTTGAAGGTCCATGCACACACATACATCTACACACAAAGATATGGTTCACTTTCATTGTCCAGCATTTGTTACTCCTACAAGAGTGTCATTTTCCAGTCCTGCTTCAAGTAGGCATTGTAATAGGTTCCTCAGATCCCAGCCTCAGTGCTGTCTTCTTATTTAACCAGATTGTGATGTCCCAATGGTTTCTGACATACAAATTCATTATAGTTAATGTTGAGCCAACCAATGATTGTTATAGATCAATCCATGAGATATATCTTTTATTTGAACTGGGATTTTCTGCAATGATGTTAAAGATACCATCCCTAAAAGAAAAGGTAATCTGCATAATCATAAAGTCCATAAAGTCCGTGATCAGCTCAGTTTTAAATATTGGGAAGTTCCCTAATATGAAATTCAGTCTTGGACTTATTGACAACATTAATTGTGATTTTAATTGCTTTTTTATTATGAAAAATTACACTACCTTACAAACATAGCTTCCTAACCCCTTCTCCTTTCCACCCCCAAATCACACGTTATGAAGCAAGATATATAGCTGTGTCAATCACTATAATTATAAATCATCTTGTAACTTCTGAGCAACATTCATATAATGTTCAAATTTTCAACACACATTTTCCCATAAAGGGTGGTAAAGGGTGATCAAATGGTAGTTGAAAACTACCATTTGCATGAGTGGGATGAACAATGAAAGGCTTCCAAACATCTTTAAATGCATCATCTTTGATTACTTATCTTTTCTGATAGTATTATAGATCACACTCTAGCTAGCCACTTGTCATATAGCATGATATAACAACATCATAAACCTACAAAATAGTGATAGCTTTATTAGGCCAATTAAAATGCACAAAATACATCATGCAAGCCTTTGAAGCTTCACTTGGCAGGTTAGTAAAAAGCAAGTGATACAAAATTACCCAGTGAACTTCATGCACTCTTAGCTCCATTGTCTAAAACCAACACGGTCTACTATGCCACTCTTGGCACCTATTACTTACTGAGAAAGGGCTGATCAGTACTTCTTCATTGATCACTGGTTGCATAGATGAGAGCACCTTAATCACCATATATACATGGCTGAAATTCATGCTTTACTGTCAGAAAACAATCCATAGACAAGAACCATGTGGTTTTCTTGGCTATCTCCTGTCATTGATCAGAATGATTATTGTAAGGAATATTTTCACATTTCTACTTATAGAGTGAAATACAAAATATTTTTTGTATTGCTAACTACAGTCAAGTTGACCTTGACTTATGCCAATCCCATGAATGAAAGAACTGCTCAAGTCACCTCTCATCAACATCCCTAGTTAAGTCTTCCAGATGCAGGACTGTGGCTTTCTTGATTGAGTCTATCCATCTGTAATGAGGCCTTACCAAGTATTGTGTTTTCTAGAGATTGCCAAATTATAACAGTCTCTCTTTAGTCATCTTGACTTCTAGAGAGAGCTCAGGCTTGATTTCATGTAGGATTCTTTTTTAAGAAGTCCATGGAATCCACAGAACTCTAATCAAATGCCACATTTCAAATTGGTTGACTTTCTTCCTATCAGCTTTCTTCATTGTTGAGCTTTCATAATAATACACAGGAATGGGTAATACGATATAATGGACAATCTTACTTTAGTACTGAATCTATGCACTTGAGCATCTTGTCTGGTTCCTTCATAGTTGTCCGTCCAAGTCTTTGTGTTCTGTTTTCTTAATTGCAGTCTCCATTCTGGTTAATGACTGAACCAAGGCATGGAAAATCTTGAACTATTTCAATGTCTTTGAAGTTATGTGAATCATCTGTGGTCATTATTTTTGTTTTCTTAATGTTCAACTGTAAACCTGCCTTTGCACTTTCTTCCTTGACTTTCTTCAGTAATGTTTAGCCATAGTGACAAAATACAAAGAAGTGTTTGCACCGGGACTGTGGCGCAGCTGACTGGGAATCAGCTGCATTAAGATCACTACTGACTGAAAGGTCATGAGTCCAAAGCCAGACCCGGTTGTAGTGAGCTTCCGACCATTGTGTAGCTTGCTGTAGACCTTTGCAGCTTGGAAGACAGCTGCATCTGTCAAGTAGGAAATTTAGGTACCGCTTATGCAGGGAGGCTAATTTAACTAATTTATGAGGCCATAAAATCTCCAGCAAGCAAGCAAAATAATGAGAAAGTACTCCATCAGTGTCACAAATGGACGGTAAAGTGACAGCTCCCCTGTTGGCCAGAATACTCTCATGCAGGCATGTAGCCGGGGGGGGGGGGGGGGGCTTGGGGGGCTTCAGCCCCCCCCCCCCCAAATTCTCATGGTGGTCTGCGAGAAGGCCTTACTGGTACATTACTTAAACTGTTATGTTTATTCATATCATGATCTGATCACCATACTCAATATATCCCATATTCATGGGGGTATTGGGGTAACGATACAAAAGGTTTGCTAGGGTAGACCCTCTTTCACTCAGACTCAGCAAAATCCTGGCTACGGGCCTGCCCTCATGAAAGCTGGAAAGTTAAATAGCTGCTGTCTGTCTGTCTGTCTATATATGCGGTGTGTATATGGCATTGAATGTTTGCCATGCATATGTACATTGTAATCCACCCTGAGTCCCCTGTAGAGTGAGAAGGGTGGAATATAAATACTGCAAATAAATAAATAAATAAATAATTGGGCATTCAGGTTTTTAAACACATCTTAGAGCTTTATCAAATTAGATCAACTCATAGACTTGGCCCTTTATCATCGACATGACCAAAGACATAAAACACAAACAGTAATTACTTTCTACACAATCCAGTTTTAAACATTAACATTCCAAAATTGTTTTAAAAGCTTGGGAAATTAATTCTTTTTAATATTTGACTCCCCCTTGCAATCTTATTTAACTTCTTCAAGGCCCCATCTGAACTGACCATTGAATAACAATTTGAAGCTAGTTTGAACTTCCACAAAAGTTTGAGAGAAAGACCTTAATGTGTATCAGTATATCATGATTTCTGTAATCACATTGGTTCCAGATTTCATATGTAATAATCTCCATTGCAAAATCACTTTCTTCAATACCAGTTTGAACTACATCAAATGGTCAGTATAGATAGAACCCAAGGTTCTTATTCTGATTTTCTTAGCTGTGCTCCTACAGTGATACTTGATGGCCTATGTAGAATCATAGAATCGTAGATTGCGAAGAGACCTCATGGGCCATCCAATCCAACCCCCTGCCAAGAAGCAGAAAATTGCATTCAAAGCACCCCTGTCAGATGGCCATCCAGCATCTACTCAAAAGCCTCCAAAGAAGGAGTGATTTTTTCACCCCCTATCTTGTTAAAATATTGTTGCATTGGATACAAGCCTGTGTGTGATAGCCTAGGCTCTGTTGCTTTGTGCAAAAGCAGTTGGCTGCAGCTTGATTTTTGCATGCATCTAAACCGAATGAAGATAGGAGCAGCTATGGCAGCCTGGAGGCAGGGATTACATCAAAGCTTCAGGACACTCTGAGCATTGCTACAGTAGCCAAGGGATTTTCATGGGTGCACAGGCACAAAGTAACCCCTCTAATCCCTTTCTCACTGGCTTATGGCCTCCGAAGAAGCTTAATAATTAAAGAGGAATACAGTCAAAGTGTTTTTAAGGACATATGGTACAGCAGCTTATTTTCGTTGTTTCTAAACAGCAAACGCATGGCAGGCTCTCAAAGATCAAATGGGGGCTGATTCTCCTCTTTGTAGTTAGGTACCCTACACCTTTCCCCAAACAAAATAATGCCACTGCACTACTGCATGTGTGCAGAACCAGGATGACATTATTGGTACACACTTCCATAGTTTAACATTGATGGATGCCTTCTGTGTATGAGGGATATGCAACTTTGCAATTGATGGATGGTGAGGGTGTTGCTGTGAATTCTTGCTGTCACCGTCGCTACATTATCTCTTATTTCTAATGATATTATTTTTCTTCTTCTGTACAGGAGAATAACTACATGATGAAATTGGAATTTATTATCTGCTGGTACAGGGAAAGAAGTACACTGCTTTGTCCTACAGCTCTTATGTTATTTATAATCTATCTAACCTATATTCTTGTCTCTAAGACACATCTTGTCTCACAAGACAACTACAACCAACAAAATATATTCTTTCACATTTTATAGTATTATCTAACACTGCATAGTAAAAGTAAAGGTTTCCCCTGACATTGAGTCTAACTAATTGTGTCCAACTCTGGGGGGTGGTGCACATCTCAATTTCCAAGCCAAAAAGTCGGCATTGTCCATAGACACCTCCAAGGTCTTATGGCTAGAATGACTGCATAGAGTGCTGTTACCTTCCTGCAGAAGTGGTGCCTATTGATCTACTCACATTTCCATGTTTTCAAACTGCTAGTTTAACAGAAGCTGGGGCTAACAGTGGGAGCTCACCCTGCTCCCTGGAATTGAGCCACCAACCTTTTGGTCAGCAAGTTCAGTTGGTCAGTAGCAAGTGGTTAACCTGCTGCGCCACTGGGGGTCCCATTGCATACCAACAATATTAATCAAGTGGGCTTTTTGTTTCCAAACTATGGCGATCCAAAAGCAACTGTATCACAGAAAGTGGAATGCAGTTAATACTGTAGTTATATTAGCATTGTATATGTACACAGAGACATATAACTTTAAAGTTGCTCAAATCTGTGCCATAAGACTGAATGTCATTCAGGTTTCCCCCCCTACTTTTATTGCTCTATCAAGCAAGATCTTTTGCTAGGAGTACACACATAAAATTATGCTTGAGTTATAAAAGTGGCCTATCTAGTTCAATAAAAAACTTTACATATGGCTTGTAAAGTTGTAACCACAAAGTCTATGAGAAAAAAAATCTGCTAATGGTGCATTTTTTTCATATTTGCACTCAAATTAAAAGGTAAAATTAAAATAGAGTCGCAATGATGAAAATCTGTGTTGTGCTTACCAATATATGAGTCACCGTCTTCCACACACAATCCAATTAAAATAAATTGTATGGTTGGGTGTATATTTCTTGCATTCTGGTTTCCAGGTTGTGACATAAAGACATAAAGAATGACAATCATAAATGAGTTTCAACTACATGGAAAAGAAGAGAGATATTGACAAGCTGGGATGTGTCCAGAGGAAGGCGACTAAAATGATCAAGGGTCTGGAGAACAAGCCCTATGAGGAGCGGCTTAAAGAGCTGGGCATGTTTAGCCTGAAGAAGAGAAGGCTGAGAGGAGACATGATAGCCACGTATAAAGAAAGGAGATTCCATCTGAACATTAGGAAGAACTTCCTGACTGTGAGAGCTGTTCAGCAGTGGAACTCTCTGCACTGGAGTGTGGTGGAAGTTTTTAAACAGAGGCTGGATGGCCATCTGTCAGAGGTGCTTTGAATGCAATTTTCCTGCTTCTTGACAGGGGGTTGGACCGGATGGCCCATGAGGTCTCTTCCAACTCTATGATTCTAAGAGATGTCAAAGAGATCCATTTTTGAGTGCTTCTAGGACAGTTTAGAAAGAAGTACAGCAAGAGGCCTAAATTCTTCCTTTCCTCAGAGCTGGGCCAAATAGTCATGCATGCAGGTAAGTTTATAAAGTTTTCTTGCAGTGAAATCTTTTATTGGCCCACTTGACCAACTTCTGCTACAACAGTCCCAAACTGTAGTTTTTCCATATGAAAAACCTATGAATTTCATACACAGTGTTTCAAAGGTTGTGCATGCATTATTCAGAGATGAATGTGTTATATGTGAAGCTGCTTTTGAACACTGTTCAGAAACTGAACTAAATACAAAATGCATCTGATACAATATGGAACAGTTTCTAAGAACACATCTCAGTGATGTTCAGATTTGATTGGCTTCCAGTCTGTTCTCAAGCCAAATTCAAAACCGCAGGACTCCTCATTAGAATTTGGAAGAATGGTTTCTTGGATTTCAACCTGTTCATGCATTGACATCATCTTCTCCCTTCGTCTAATAGAAGGCAGGAGGGAGCTGGGTTGAATCTTCTGAAGTGTGATGCCCCAGTTATTGAATTTACTTCTCAGAATGACTCACCTGACACAAACATTGTGTTCTTTTGATGGCAGTCAAAAGCCTCCCTCTATTTTTTCAAGCTTTACAATCTCTGTTGAGTTTTAATACTATTCTTCTTGAGATATGATTTATTTACTTCTCAATTTTTCTAATTTTTTACATTTATTGTCCCTCCAATGGGCTAAAGGTGGGATGTATGGCTTTAGAATCATAGAGTTGGAAGAGACCTCGTGGGCCATCCAGTCCAACCCCCAACAAGAAGCAGGAAAATCGCATTCAAAGCATCCCCGACAGATGGCCATCCAGCCTCTGTTTTGGCAATTTTTATTGTTTCCAAATGCCAGCTGAAATCTTTTGGCATGGCACCCAGTGTCCCAATGACCACTGGGACCACCTGTACTCAAAGGCAGCCCTAGGTAATTTTCAACGGTAAGCAAACAGTATTTTGGCGCCCCCCCCCCCCCAACCAATCATTGATATATATTTTCTGTTCATCGTGGGAGTTCTGTGTGCCATATTTGGTTCAATTCCATCATTGGTGGAGTTCAGAATGCTCTTTGATTGTAGGTGAACTATACATCCCAGTAACTACACTTGCCGCACTTGCTCCCTTGCCTGGCCTGCTTTGGGTACAGAGGCATGCCTGAAGACCCTGGCATGTGCACCAAAAGTCACCTCTTCTCCTGACTTTCTCCTCAGAGAGAGAGAGAGAGAGAGAGAGAGAGAGGCAGAGATGCCCACCTTTCCTGAAGGTAGGCGCAAAAACAAAGGAGGAAGCGGAGGGTCTCTCTCTCTCTCTCTCTTGGTCCCAATGGCTGAAGAGAAAGTCAGGAGAAGAGGCAACTTTTGGTGCGCACGCTGGGGTCTTCAGACATGCCTCCGGACCCGAAGTGGGCCAGGCGCGACGGCTCCCCCCCCTTGGCCCACCCGCGGATTGGGGAGAGGAGAGGAGGCGGGTGGAGCGCCGGGGGAACGAGAAAGGGAGCCGGTCATGGGGAAGGGATTGAACACGGAGAATGATTGAGCGCCGGCTCTGCTCGCGCACCCGGTGGCCGGGTGGAGCAGGAACGAGAGGCTCAAAGGGCCGGCCCCTTTGGGAAGAGGATCGCCCGGCAGTGAGGCAAGAAAGCCAAGGCTCCCCCCGGACTGCTAGGGCTGTTGTGAGCTGAGGGGGTGCTCCTCAAGTGGCGGTCAAGGGGCATTTACAGAGGGGCCTCTGCGGCCCTGGCAAAAAAAGTGTTCTGCAACCGCTTACTTCGCGTAATGGACGAGTCGCCCCTGCCTGTACTGGTTTATGCCAGAGCCTTTGCAGTTCGATTTTGAGGTCCTGTTAACGGCTGAGTTTTTCCCGTTGTTTTTCCTCAATGCGACTGCCACCCGATATGGCGGCATCAATAATCCAAACTTTTTTCTTTTCCACAACTGTGATGTCTGGCGTATTGTGTTCCAAAACTTTGTCAGTCTGGATTCGAAAGTCCCACAGTATTTTTGAGTGTTCATTTTCTACTACCCTTGCAGGTTTATGATCCCACCAGTTCTTTTCTACTGGCAGGTGGTATTATTATTTTTATATTATTATTATTATTATTATTATTATTATTATTATTATTAGCTATGTATGACAAACAGGAATCTCCAGATACACTCTAACTTAGTAAAATGCCACAGATGAAGTTATATGATTGTACAATAAAAGTCTTATTTATAAACATCCATGGATTGCATAAAGTCCACTTAAAATATTGTTTCTATTACATCTGCATTGAATCCAGTTATCTAAATATATCACTAGCATGAATAATTGAAATAGATACTTGACCAGTCAAGACATAACTCAGGTTGCTTTTCAGAATGGCCCTCTTTTACAACTATTAATAAGCAGAAAGCAACTGTTCCCTCAAGGAGAGCTTGTATTTAATATTAGTAAGTTGCACAGCTGTTAAGTTCGAGTGGTGTTACAAGACAGGCAAGCCTGGAAATAGAATTGCTGGAATGCACCACGATTTAAAAGAATTCAAAGCATTTGTATCCAAGATTGCTTGGGAATTGTCCCAATGGAATGAGTCTGATCGCTTCTATTTTTTTCACTGTGGCTTCTACTGCACTTCAGGACATATAATCATTACAGAATCCTGTTGAGAAAGGGAAACATGAATTGATTAATCCCACCCACCAGCCACAGTAAAACAATAGCAGGTTATTTATTCACAGTTTTTCATCTTTGTGGTCATCCAAACACTAGTGAATGTGGAGGATTGACTACATTAATAGTAGAATGCCGGACTGACATTTCCCCCTGCACTGCTGATCCTTTTATCTTGTTTTTTAAGGCCAAGTCAAAGACTGCTTTCTACCCATAGTAGGATAGCAAATGCTACCCCTGCAATCACCCAAGATATAGTGGAAAGTTACCAAAGTTAGATGAATCTGAGCATCTAAATCACTCTTCCTATCCTGGACAAGAAAAGCAATGGCAGCATGGTAAACTGGCTGCTTACCCATTAAAAGCAAATTTGTTTCCTGAGTTTGTTTCCACACTTTGCCTGACAGCAGGCCTTTTCTAAAGTGCCCACCAACCATGTTTGCAATAGTAGTGGAACTGGGAGAAGAACCTCTCCTTTGATGTTAGGGCCCATCAGACAGGCCCAAAACACGGGACCTGTCTCGGTTTGTACTGGAGGTGTCCAAACAACACCTCCAGTAAAAGCAAATTAATATGGAATAAACCAAGGCTTCCCTTTAAAAAGATTCTATTAAAAGGATGGTACATTTTTAAAGAAAAATAAACACAGATGGAATATGTTCTACTGGCATCCCTCAATCCAATGGGTTTTTAATATGTGCACAATAGCATTCAATCTGACTGAAAGGTTGCAGGTTCAAATCTGGGTAGCGGTATGAGCTCCTGCTGTTAGCCCCAGCTTCAGTCAAGCTAGCAGTTCAAAAACATGCAAATGTGAGTAGATCGATAGGTACCGCTCTGGAGGGAAGGTAACAGCGCTTCATGCAGTCATGCCGGCCACATGAACTTGGTGATGTCTACGGACAACACCGGCACTTTGGCTTAGAAATGAAAATGAGCACCATACCCCAGAGTCGGACAGGACTGGTCTTAATGTCAGGGGAAAACCTTTACCTTTACCTTAGCATTCAATCTATTCCTGAAAAACAGAACAGGAGTATTTCAAGTATAAATATTTATAGGTAGAAAAGTCCATTGTTACAAAAACATTTAGGCAGTTCATATTACAAAGGTTTCTCTGAACCATAAACACAGGATTTTATTCTAAAAGGCAAGAGAAAATGTGTGACATAATAAACATAATTTTTATGCAAAGGAGAATAGGAAAATGGGACTGGTTCATACCCTATTTTAATGAAATAGCTCTTTCCCTGACTAATTTCTTATGCTTCTGGCCTAAATCCAGTTGCTAATCCTAACTAGAGTACAGTATAGACTCATTAAATCAATTGCTCACTGTAGGTCAGCACTTACGTAACTCCAATTGATTCAATGGGTCCAATGCAGTTGGGACATTTAATTGGATTTAGGCCTCCACTTGACACAAGGAGAATGATCACAACTGGGTCCTACCAACATACCCCAAGCAATGCTGACCAAAGACAAGTGTGTGCATGTGTGTGTGTGAGAGAGAGCTTTGTCCAGCAAGCATTTTGAATCCCACTACCTCCAGCAGTAAACTTCAAGAGGAAAAATTGTACTGTTAGATACTTATAACTATCTGCGGTAAATTCAAGTAAAGAACGCCTTGGATGAACATCAAGGAAATACCAATGATCTGTTCTCATCAACCTGTTCCAGCTCATTGGGCCACCACCAAGTAGGCTCACTCCAGTATTTGGGGGGGGGGGGGTTCTACACCACCCTATATTCCAGGATCTGATTCCAGATTATGTGCTTTAAACTGGATTATATGAATCTCCACCACCAGATAATCTGGGATAAGAAGATAATCAGGGATAAGATCCTAGGATATAGGGGCAGTGTGGAGGGGTCTGGGATGTTAGCTTTAGCTCGCTTCATTGGTCAGTGTAGAATCACCCCCTGTTGCCCTCCTCTTCCCTGGCTGCTTCCCACAGACTGAAGAAGCTGCAAGCCAGACAGTGGCAGGAATAAAGTTAGCAACTATGGACAAGATCAGTGACTAGGGAGATGTTAAAAATCACACTGTGGGGTGGGGCGATCCAGATATAAACATCTGGTAAGTAGAGCCCTTCCTTGCCTACTACCTCTGTGTGAGTGAATGAGTCCGAAGGCCCAAACTTCTGCAGACTTATTCTCCATGGGGCTGGCCATGGGTGCATCTACACTGGCAACAAAAGTGCCTCAAATTATCCCTGCGTTATGTTTTGGTGTTCATACCACTCAGCTCCTAAACCATGTCAGTGGCAGGAGCAGAGATCTCATGATCCAGTCAGTCTTTACCCAGTTTGGGTCTACTAGGCTGTAACCCTTACCTGCATGATTTTTTGTTGCTGCAGTGGTGACCTCAGGGCTTCAGAGATCATGGCCATCATTTTGTGCCTTTGCCAATGTGGCCCAAATTGGGAGCAGGATGGATCCATGTGTCATGTCAACACCACAGAGATGGTTGTTGTCCACGTTGGGTTATACGTGCCAAGTAGATGTGTCTCATGTTAATACAAAAGATTAGACTTGTCACAGACTTATATTTTGTCAGGCTACTGACCTGTAAAACTCAAAGGCTACTGGGGCTACATAGTGCCCTCGGGCTTAGTTCAGAAGTTCTCACGCCCTACCATGTATCAGAATGCAGGGTGGTAATGATAGGTTTTTGTGCTGTGCAATGCTTGGGAGCCAATAAGCCTCTGAGCAATATAATAATTGGAGCCAGGCGGCTATGATATGTTCCTCCCCATGGAAAGTATGTGAATCACAAGTATTAGCCGAGCCCTGAACATTGTTAGAATCTGGCCTTGTACCTTCCATCTATTATCCCAGACGGTCCTCTAACAGGCCCTGGAAATGAGCAGCCACAGGCCCATAATTAGTATTGCTGGTGGCCGGTTATGGCACTTTATCCATTTCCCAGCCCCTCATATCCTGGTTTGCACTAGCCTGGCCCAGCCTTTCTTAATTGCCTAGGCCCATTTTTGAAATCTTGGCCCTAACAATATGCACAAAGAATAGGCGCGATTGCTTTTAATATATATGTGTTGTTTTGATAATTTTATGTTTATGTTGTTTTGATAATTCTATGTTTATGCTGTTTATTCTGTATGTTTTGGTGTTTGTTACTTGGAAACTGACCTGAGTCCTCTTGGGGAGATAGAGCGGTATATAAATATAGTTTTATTATTTTATTTATTATTAAAAACAGTATTGGAAATGCCCTAAAATCCAAAGCAAAGTTCAAAGCAATAAGCCCAATTAAACAACTGTGGTTGTGTGTTTTCAATCATTCTCTGACTTATGGAAACATTGATGCAAACCTATCATTGAGTTATCTTTGCAAGATTTGTTCAGAGGGGATTTGTCATTGCTTTCCTTTCTGACGGAGAGAGTGGGATCATCCACTGGGTTTCCATGGCTGAACGGGGAGTCAGTCTCTGGTCTCCCAGAATTCTGGGTCAACACTCAAACTACTGCACTATGCTGGCGATTACAATGAAATTAGCAACCATCAAAATTAAAAATTAATAATGAATTAACTACTTCATTAAAATAATGAATTAAATACAACAGACTAAGCTAGAAATTGAATAATGAAAGCAATTAGCAGAGATAAAGCCTCTATTATGTACATATGATGAGGTGCCCTTGACCTTGTAACTTGCAACTGTTGCTTTCCACTTCTAAATAATCTACTCCATATATTAATGCCAATGGGAAATGATCATAATTAAAGTAACCAAGAATTATAAATAAATATCCTCGTACAGGTCTGCTTTTGGAGAGGTGGATTTGTCAGCATCAGATATCAAGCTGTTTTGTACCCATCCGGCCATAACTTGGCCACTGTATTATTTTGCTCATGATTCTAAAGTCCCAGGATCAATGTAGCCTTTGCGTTATAGATGGCGTATTAGGTGACTTCCAGCACTGAGCAATGCTTAATTTAACGGCAGTGAACAAATACCTAATTAAATCTTTATAAGTTTGGAACTGAACCTCTTTCAAGCCTGCACTAAGAAGAATCAGTTGAGGATCAAATGAGATTTCATGACTAGTAGTTTCCTGGATCAATTAAAGTTATTATTAACTTCCAAGTTTGTATGGAGCTAGAAGACCATCGCATGAGGAGCAAGGGGGTGCATCTACACTGTAGAATTAATGTAGTTAGACACTAGTTTCATTGTCATTACTCAGTGCTAAGGAATTTAAGGATTTGTTGTTTGATGAGGCACCACCACGCTTTGGCAGAGAAAACTACAATTCATATGATTCTAAAGCATTGAATGATGGCAGTCAAACTGCATTAATTCTACAGTATACATGTATCCTAAGTTCCTGATCTATGTCAGCTGTTCTAGAATTCAGCATAGCCATTACAAAATGCTTGACTGCATTGCCATTATATTCTATATTCACCCTAATTATACCTGCATCAGTCATCTTTATATTACATTCCTTTCACCTATCTCCATGTATATATTATATTTACAATGTGCCCCTATACCTGTGAGACTGGTACCCAGTTTCACTTAAGCACATTAGACAAAATATGTGTTCTAGACATTTTCTCTGTGGTAACTTCCAGTAGAAATATTCATTCCAGTAGAGTTCACTATTATCTATGGTTTCCTGTTTCCACAATGAGTTCAGGGACATATTCTCTGTGGATATGAGAGTTGTACTGTATTTTCCTTTGCCCTGTTAATTAAATTAATCAAAGGTGTAGCATTTAAATCTGTTTCTTAGTTTTGAATTACTAGACTCAATATAAATTAGTGTATACATTTCAGCTACTATTAGTAATAATCGATCTTAATGGAATTCTGTTATGGATATTAATCATGAATTCACATTCTGGGCTATGGCAGTCAAAATGGGGAAACTGGAAAACTAAAGGGACTTACCAACATGGCCTTGGGAACTCAGTTTGCATCAGTACGGTAAAATGATCTTTGGATGGAAGCACACAATGGGAACTCAGTTGGAAAATAGGAGACATGCTAATGTGATGTTAAGCCTGTTGTTCCTGAAAAAATAACAAGATGAAATTTGATTGATTGTAACATCACCAATTCATCAGATGTATGAAATGTTGCAACTGGGTCTCCTTCTCTGTAGTTTTGTTAGTTGGCTTTTTATACTACCCTTCATAAATAATTTTGGTCTTTGGGGTATGCTAATTTTCCATATAATCAATAAGTCATGATTTTACTTAATTTGATTTTATTTGGCACAAGACAAACTGACCACATCATCAGACGGCTGGTTTTCCCCATCTTAGTGTGCTGCTGGCATGCTAGCAGGACAGAGTCCACTGGAGCCCATTAAATGATGTAGGCTACCTCTAGTGAGGCTCTGTTGGGCTCCATGCCAGCAGTGCACTAAGAGGGAGCCCTGAAGAGGGAGCCCTGGGTGACTACCTGTCTCCTCATTGAAGAAGCCAGGGACAGCACACAAGGAAGCTAGGGACAGCACAGAAACATCGTGAGATGGCAGTCCACAACCCACAATGGTAAGTGTAGAAAGCTGGGCATTGCCCCACGGTTTCCCCTGTTGTCTCCTTCTGTCTCCAGGCTTCTGGACCTCCATGTGATGAGGTCCATAGACTATGAGTGACAGCATTTAAAGCAAAAAACAAGGCACTCCTTAAATCCATGCATGTGAATCACAGCTCATTATTCCCACCCATGACAAATACAATTTATATGATTTCTTTATTTAATGGCATTATATAGAACATTAGTCCTGGTTTTCATGCCACTTTACAATAAATGATGTGAGTTTCCCAATTAGTTTTTGCAGTTTGTCCATACACTAAAACTGGCATGGCATCCATGGATCGATTAAAAAATTACTTTGCATTTCAGGGATTCTTCCAGGGGCAAGGAATCTATGGTTGGACTCCAACCACCACCAGTCAGCATAATTAATATATAAGGATGATAGGCTTCATAGTCTAGAACCATCAAGAAGGCCAAAGGTTTTCAACCTCAACCTTACATGTTGGTGCAAGATCTAGCATTGAGGTTTTCCTGTAATTTCTGAAAGAGTGCCATTGGGATTATTGGCCAAGCCCAAATCAAATCCACACATGCACAAGAGCTCATTGTCTGCAGAGAGAGTTAAGACCTATTTGTGCAAGAAATTATAAAATACTTACAGAGATTATTCATCCATTTTATATAGTTCCTGAAGATCCTTTCTGAGTTTTTGTATACACTGTAGACCACAAGATAAACAAGTCAGCAGTGTGATGTGGCACTCCCCACAATGCAGTTTCAGGCCAATCCTACTGAAATATGTTGTTCAGATCAAGGAAGTAATAATCTCATTGTATTCTGTTTTGATCAAAACCTCTGAGGAATACTGCGTCTAGTTATGGCAATCATGGTCCAAAATATATTGACAATCTGGAACATATCCAGTGGAGTGAACCCAAGATGATCTAGAAACCGAGCCTAGCTTAGGGAGTTGGATATATTTAACTTGAAGGAGAGAAAAGGTGCTATGAAACCCATCTTTAAATATCTGAAAGGATGTCCTATAGAAGTCGACAAGGCTTGTTTCTTTCGGCTCCAGAATCTAGCCTACGAACCAATGGATTCAAATTACAAAAGAAATTTCTCCTGCAGTATTCGGAAGAAGTGCTTGATATTACTTACTTACTTACTTACTTACTTAGGCGATCCCTCGCTTTCCGAGGATGATTGTTTTCCAATATTCTTGTGGGTCCGTATGTGGCTGTGGAGCCCTATTCTTGACCTGCATCTTCTCCCACAGTGAAGGCATTGGTTTCCAGGTGGAAGGCAGTCTCGGCTGGGGTTGGCTTGACGCGCCTTCCTCTTGGCACGTTTCTCTTTTTCACCCTCCACTCGTGCCTCCTCAAATTCTGCAGCACTGCTGGTCACAGCTGACCTCCAGCTGGAGCGGTCAAGGGCCAGGGCTTCCCATTTCTCACAGTCTATGCCAGAGTTTTTAAGGTTGGGTTTGAGCCCATCTTTAAATCTCTTTTCCTGCCCACCAACATTCCGTTTTCCGTTCTTGAGTTCGGAGTAGAGCAGCTGCTTTGGGAGATGGTGGTCGGGCATCCGGACAACATGGCCGGTCCAGCGGAGTTGGTGGCGGAGGACCATTGCTTCAATGCTGGTGGTCTTTGCTTCTTCCAGCACGCTGACGTTTGTCCACTTGTCTTCCCAAGAGATTTGCAGGATTTTCCGGAGGCAGCACTGATGGAATCGTTCCAGGAGTTGCATGTGACGTCTGTAGACAGTCCACGTCTCGCAGGCATAGAGCAGGGTTGGGAGGACAATAGCTTTATAAACAAGCACCTTGGTATCCCTACGGATGTCCCGGTCCTCAAACACTCTCTGCTTCATTCGGAAAAATGCTGCGCTTGCAGAGCTCAGGCGGTGTTGTATTTCGGCGTCGATGTTGACTTTGGTGGAGAGGTGGCTGCCAAGGTAGCGGAAATGATCAACATTTTCTAATGTTACACCATTAAGCTGTATCACTGGCATTGGAGAGGGGATGGCTGGTGACTGCTGGAAAAGCACCTTGGTTTTTTCAATGTTCAATGACAAGCCGAGCTTCTCGTATGCTTCTGCAAAGGTGTTTAGAGTGGCTTGTAGATCTTCTTCTGTATGCGCACAGACGACGTTGTCATCAGCATACTGGAGTTCTATAACAGATGTTGTTGTGATCTTGGTTTTGGCTTTCAGTCTGCTGAGGTTGAATAGCTTGCCATCTGTCCGCTCAGGGATTCTTCAAAGCCACAAAGGTCATCTATGGACCAAGAAACCGTGGCATACAGCCTCTATGCTCATCAGATGGAACCAAACTCCTGAAGGACCAAAAGTCAATTGCACTACGTTGGAAAGAACACTACCAAAGCCTCCTGAACCGCAGCTCCAATGTGGCCGAAGAGGTCCTCTCACAAATCCAGCAACAACAAACCAGGGATGAGCTTGCAGCACTGCCTAGTCTAGAAGAAGTCAGCAATGCCATCAGCCAACAAAAGAATAACAAAGCCAGCGGACCGGATGGGATCCCTGCTGAAATCTTTAAAGAGGGAGGACCCAAGCTGACACACCAACTCCACCAGCTCATAGAAAAAGTGTGGGTGACCGAGAAAATCCCAGCAGACTTCAAGGATGCCACCATCATCACCCTCTTCAAAAAAGGGGAAAGAACAGACTGCAGAAACTATCGAGGTATCTCCCTTCTAACCTCTGCCGGGAAAATCCTCGCAAGAATCCTTGCAAACCGCCTTCTGCCCCTCTCAGAAGACACCCTCCCAGAATCCCAGAATGGTTTCCGCCCCTCCAGAGGAACCGTGGACATGATCTTCACTGCACGACAGCTCCAAGAAAAATGCAGAGAACAAAACCAACCTCTGTACATGGCATTCATCGACCTTGCAAAGGCATTCAACACAGTGAACCGCTGCGCTCTCTGGACCATCCTACAAAAAATTCGGGTGCCCAAGCAAATTTGTGAACATCCTGCGGCTCCTCCATGATGACATGATGGCAACAGTCTTGGACAGCAATGGCTCCCAAAGTGACCCATTTAAGGTGGAATCAGGTGTCAAACAGGGATGTGTTATTGCCCCAACTTTATTCTCCATCTTCATCGCCATGATACTTCACCTTGTTGATGGGAAGCTTCCCACCGGAGTGGAAATCATCTATCGGATAGATGGCAAGCTTGATATTAAGGGTGGAATGAACAGGCTGAGAGTATGGTGTGGCCTGTACCAGGTTGGATAGTTATGTTTCAAGAGTGCCTTAGCTATGTATTCAGTGCTAGGTAGCCTTTGCAATTCAATTCACCTCTTTGATTCTAAGGTTGGGTCTGTTTTTGCAGTCTATTTACGTAGGTCAGAGTGGAGCATGTAAATCTCTCACCTCCTCATGCATTCAGTCTACACACATTGATTCTCTGTTAGCAGTTTGTTAATGTTGATTCCCTTCTTGCTGATACACACTGAGTTGCCTTGTTCTATCTTGTTAGTCTTGCAGATGGTTTGATCAGGAAGGAGAGAAGGTGGGGAAAGCCATACTTTGGTTATTTTCTAAAAAACAAAACAAAACACAGCACATGGTTGTAGAAGACTGTAAAAGACAGCATACGTTAGCTTTAGATGAACTATATAAGCTTTGTTATTTTTTTTAAACACAATCTGTGCTTTAATTAGATGTGTACTGACCTCTCGAAAATTAAATGGCTTGTAACTGCCACTTGTTTATCTGATTGATTCAAGATACCAGTATGCAGATGACATCTATGTTAGATCTTGGGTCTATTTGATTTGGCTCAAAGAGCTACCCTTTCTTTTATCTAGTGATCTTTGTTCCACTGTTTTAGAGTGTGTACTTTGCTAAATGTCAATTGATCTTGACTAAGTTTTTCAGGGCTATTTCTGAATATATGCCCCTTATTATACCAGGACAATGTGCTACACATAACTCTCCTGGTATCTGTCACTTGTGTCTTTATTTTATTTTCATACTTGTATATGGTGCAGGCCAACATTAAAATATCTGATGCATAAAAAGCATATTCCTATTCCAGAGTTAAGTAAATAAGCTTGTTTAATTCAATTAACATTGTGAGTTGACTGATGCATGGGACAACAGATCTAAGAAGTGAACTCAGCATATACTATACCAATTCACCTTTTGTTTTAGTAATGGATTAAATGTTAAAACAGCACAGAATACAGCTTCATGGTTTGAATGTGATTATGCTCGTCATTAACTTATCAAGATACTTAAAAACTATTTATTTACACAACTAGTTAAAGAAGACGGTCCTTTTGGGTGAAGAGAGGAGTATCTGTTTCTTGAAAATTAAATGAACGTATCAGATGAGTGAGTTTTAACAGTCCATGCAGTACTTGCCTCTATATCCAAAGTAACAACAAGTACTTTTGAGTTCATGCCATTTTAATTATAATTAAGTCAAAGTGTATGTGATGACCAGATATACTGTCCCTGCTTTCCATGCCTTTACTTCCCTTTTGTTGTTACCTGTATTTGTTTCAGGTTAAGTCTCTTGAAAAGCTGCCATACCTTTCATTTGTAAAATGTAATCCATACTGGTAGCAAGCCACTATGGTTCAATAGTTTGCGGATTGGATTATAACTCTAGAGACATAGAGCCTTATAATGAAGGCCAGGTGAAGCATCCTACTGCATCAGATGTCCGGGAAGAAAGAGGGAGAATGGGGCGAATCTGTCACCCTGCACACAGCTCCCTTTTCATAACGCTTTGCCTATCACATGGGGAAAGCGTCACCCTTACGGAGAAACCTCCTGTGTTGTGGGGAAAGCGTCCAGCAATGTTTTCACTCCAATTGGGGACAGAGCCTCTGCCAGAACTTACAAAACATCATGTGATGTGTGGCATGGGGCTCTGCCCTTTAGACAGGGTGAAAGCTGATCAGGTCCTAGGACTAAACCATGGAAACCAATGAGCGATCCTGGAAAAATCCTGGAACCCTCTCTCAGCCTTGGAGGAAAGCAAAGGCATACCCTATCTGAATAAGTCTTGCAAAAACAAAATGATCCCATGATAGGTTCAACATGAGATCACCTAGGTTGGAAATGATGCAAAGGCATTCAATTACAAATAGGCAGCACTAAATAACAATAATAATGAATTAAATAGTGATAGTGAAGGTCACAGTTGCTGGAAACCTGGTGGGTTCCCTCCTTGTGTTCTGGGCAACATAAATTTATTTATTTATTTATTTACTGTGCTTATAGACCGCTGTTCTCAGCCCAGAGGCGACTCACAGCGGTGTACAACTTGTAAAAAATAAGGTGCAATTTACAAAACATAATCTAACAACAACTAGCAATATCAAAACATCATCATCAACAACATCAACAATCTCAATATCAATAATACAATTACAACAAAGTCATTCGCGTCGTCTCATCGTTGAACCACAATCCAATATCGTTTTCCGTTGTTCCGTTCCTATCATCATTGCCAATGATTGCACCACTTGTTCGAATGCCTTATCGAACAGCCACGTCTTTAGTCTCTTGCGGAATGTCATAAGGGAGGGCGCCAGTCTGATGTCCACGGGAAGGGCCATAAATCATGCAAATATGTGATTGCTAGCAATAAAAAGGTAACCTAAAATTAAACTGCCTTTAGAGAAAGAGATTGAAATCTTGCTATTTAAAATATGTTCTTAAAAATAACGTGTATTCCTTCCAACTGCATTTTTTTCTTTTATTGTTAGCTAAAGTTTGAACATAAGATATTTTATATTTAATTGCTGGTGACTTTCTCAGATCTTGTAATGGCCAGCTGTCTATGTCACAAGAAGCAGAAGTATTGCAGTGTTTTTCTTTGATGGATGATTCTGTTTTAGTTATCTTTTCAGTAATCAAAGAGTCATAGAGATGGAAGACACTGCAAGGACTGTCTAGCCCCAACCATATGCCATGCAGGAACACAGCTAAAGCATTCATGAGAAAATCCCAGCCAACCTTTAAGAACCTCAAAATATGGAGAGTCTGCCACTCGCCAAAGCAACCTGTTCCATTACCAAACAGCTCTTAGAGCCAAAAAGTTCTTCCTAAGTTTACGTGGGAATCTCTTTGTGCATAACTTGAATCCACTGTTTTGAGTTCTAGTCTCCTTTTTCTAATTTAGTCTCCAACTTGCTCCATTTTATCTACAACATCACTTCAGATATTTAAATATGCCTGTTTTGCCATTTCTCACCCCATTTCTCTCAGCTAAATATAGCCTCATGGTTTTTTAGATCTGTGATCATCTTGGTCACCTTCTGCTGGATATGTCCCACTTGTCAAGATCCTACTGTAGTGGCTAGAACTGGGCACAATGTACCAGGAAAGGTCTGACTCAAGCAAAATTGAGTGGCGTCATTACTTTGCTTTTGAACCAAGTGAATCAAGCTTTATTCTATTGCCATGGCCATGTATATCCACAACTCAATCTGCAAAACACTGGCAAACTAGGTAAATAATATTTTCCCTGGGATCTGATTACTAAGGCTACTCTGCTGAGAAAATAAGATATAAGATTCCCCAGCTTATATCTCTTCAAGCACATTTTTACACACAAAGGTTATAGATTGGCTTATAGGCATATTTTAGGAGGATTTGAATAAAATTTAAATACATTTCTATCCCAACTAGAATGCATCCTATATTTCTTTTATTCTTTAATTCCTTAATTTTCTGCTGTAAACCTTCCTTTGAGAGGAGGAGACAAAATTTGATAATTCATTGCCTAAGTTTGGCCCTGTTTTCTGCCCCTCCTTCATGTGACGCCTGGTGGAATGATGGCTGCATGACAGTTGGAAGAACTGTCCAACTTTGGGGCGGGATCCAATACAGTTAGCTTCTCAGATGGGCTAATGGTGTATTGTTTCATACATATCACTTTGACCCATGCGTTTGTATATATACAGATTTTACCAAAGACATGTCACTAAGGCTGTGCACAGATTGGTTTTGTAAAACAGGCTCCAGATGATTTGGCATTTTCGGCTACTGGATTACCTGTAACAGCATGGTGGTGCAGCTATGCTTTCGGCTGCAACAAATCACACGGCTGCCAAAAATGGCGGCTTTCCCTATTTTAAGCTATACATGGAGCACGGAAAAGCAGCCGTGTACACAGGTTTCCTTGTGAGGTCTGTGAGCCTGAGTCAATCAGAAGAAGAAAGCCGCTCACATGATAGCTAGCTCTGTGTTCTATCTCACAGTTTAGATGCTGTTCGGATCACTTGGTTTGCTTTTGGACTCAATTCCAATCTTTTCTTTTGGCAATTTCATTTATTTTTCTTAGTTTAATATCTTTCATTCCTTCTTTCTTTTTTTACTATTTTGATAGGGAAGTGAGGATGGGTGTGCGTTTGGTGGTGCGGAGGGCTGTGAAAGGGCATTTGGGTTTACTGGTTTATTGAAGGGAGGGGATATCCTGACTCTTTTGAGTCCCTATGGGGAAAATTCAATTTCTCCCCAGCCCTATCTTCCTGCTTCTCTCTGTACTCAGTCCTGCACCTTCCTTCATCCCAAAAATACTTGAAAAATTACAAAAAAGTCCCTTTTTCTTGTTGTTCACCTCTGTGACTGACACTCTCATTTATTTCCCTACCTTGTCCTACCTTCAGTCTCATGTACTCCTGCCTCAGTTCACATGGCTTGTGTGTGTGTGTGTGCCCTCAGGCTTGTGTACTGCTGCATCAGCCTAGCACTGGAGCCTTCCTTCACAAAACCAATCTATATAATAAAAATGTAATCTTCACTTGGGATTAACATAACTCAAAAACCACTGGTCGAATTGACACAAAATTTGGACACTATACCCCTAACAGACCAATGAGTGACCATCACTCATAACCCCCCTCCCCCCCAAAAGCAGCTGAAAGGTCTTAAAAACCAAAAAAAGCTAAATGATGAAAAGCTAAATGACAATACAGAAAAAAGGGAAGTAAAGAGGGTGGGGAAGAAAGAAGGAAAGAGAGAAGGAAGGAGTTAGGGAAGACAGAAAGAAGAGAAAGAGGGAGGGAAAGAAAGAGGGGGGAGGAAGGAAAGAGGAAGACGGAAGGAGGGAAGGAAAGAAAAAAAGGGAAGGAAGGAAGGAAGGAAGGAAGGAAGGAAGGAGGGAGGGAAGGAAGGAAAGAGGGAGCAAAGTAAGGAGGGAAAGGAAAGAAAGAGGGAGGGAAGGTTGGCCACAACAACGCGTGGCAGGTACAGCTAGTTTTGCAATTTTTTTTTTAAAAAAAGTAGTATTAAAAAGCCTCTGTAAGTTGTTTGTTGTGCCTCTTTGACTCTCTCTTGTCTTTTTCTTGTGGCTTCTCTGTGTTTGAACATCTTTTACCACACAAAAGAAGCCTGAACTTATAACTTCCACAATATTAAAAGATACTATCTATCTATCTATCTATCTATCTATCTATCTATCTATCTATGGTGATATATGGTGATATATAGTGTGGCCATGGTGTGGGTGCTGCTGTGTGTTGTGGACAGGCTTTCAGGAGAGTGAAAGCCAGAGGAAGAGGGAGAGGTACTACTCAATCACAATCAGAATCTCTCATGGCATACTTTTTTTCTGGAAATTTTAAGAATTTTCAAAAAATCAGGGGATGACCCAAACATTCTGAAACTTTTGGGGGCTGGCAGTGGTAAATATGTCCTCCAAGTGTGGCTATTTTTGTCCTGATAACCCTCCAAATGAAGGAAAGAGGAGTCTTGGAAGTCCTGCCATTGCCCTCATTCCCAGAGCAAAAGCAGAATTTTTGGCTGCCTGATCAAAAATGGCATTTTGCCCTCCTGAATTTGGGAAGGGAGAGTCTACTGAAATTGGGACACCAAAAATGGCATGGTGTTTACCCGAATTACATATCCCTACATGCCACACATTGCTGTAGTAGAAGACTTAATAGCACTATCTGTTGTAGCATACATTTAATCAATGCATGGCTGGTAAAAACTATGTGGATAAGTTTTGCTTAGCCTGTAGGCTAAATCAAGCAAACATGAACAGCCATTCCTGTATAAAAAGGGGGTGGGGAGAGAAAAGTACTTGAAGTGTTAATGTTTAGCTGAGCCTAGTAATATGCTATATAGGGTATGTATCCACACTTCACAATTACAGCACTTTCTTACCACTTTAGCATAGCTTTAGCCTATGAAATCCTGGGATTTGTAGTTTGGGGAGAGTCTACTGCAACACTTCATAGCAGCTCTCATACAAGAAACCGCCAATCCCAAGATTGCATAGGATGAGCTACGCCTAGTTCAAATAATATCAAAGCGCTTTCATAACGACAATGTAGATACACCCTGAGTAACTTGATTCTGTGGTTCTCATTAGTTAAGAGCCATTTCTCCTGTCCCTACTCATATCAGATATTATTTCTTCATTTAAGAAAGCATTGATCAGTTAAAGTGCTTACATGGAATATTTTCTGTTGACTTATTTTCTATGAGTAGTCCAATTTGATCATCATCATTATTATTATCCTTCTGTACCAATTGTTCCTGTTTCATCTGCTGTTGCATCCTGTCCTAGATCTCATCATAGAGCCCACGCTAAATCTTCTTTTACAACCCACACTGCTTAGTGATCCAAACTATCTGGTGCCTTAATGCTCTAGCACTGCAGACTCTCCTGCTTTGTCTTAAAGGTGAAACCAAATCTATGTAAGGTTCCTGTGGCACCACTGCTATGATGACTTTCAAACTGGTGAATCTTTCAGAGAAAGCATTTTCCCCAGACCATGTTGGTGAATGAACTGGAGCTAAATGTTCACTTTGTTTGCCTTAAAAGATCCAATCTCTTCTCAATTTTTCCCCTCCCACATGCAGGAACAGAACAGACCGTACCAACAAATGCTAGTGTTTTACTGCCAAAATCATTTCTTGTCTAGTGGTTGGCATATATCCGCAGAGAGAATTTTAGCAAGTATTCAAAAGCAGTTTGATTTAAAACAAATGTATTAATTAACAGGGGATGCATGAGCCATATACAGTTCCTTACCTCTCTTACCTAACGCACTTATTGTAATGGTGCTTCGTGATCAGAAAACATTGAACACACCTTTGCTTTTGATGACATTTATGAGGCAGTCATGAAAAAAGAAAGAGGGATATTTATCTTAATAACCCAAAATGTCATGGTGGATCACATGTAGGTGTGATGGTCAAGCTAACTTACTACTAACTTTGGCTGATATGCCAAGTATGCCCTTTTCTACAGTTGGAGGACCTGAAGACAGTAGTAAATGTGCTGGTAGCCTCAAGGCCACACATTGCAGGAAAAACGTGAACTTTTCTGAGATGTTAATAAATAGCTGCATAAATGCAACACAAAATGGTCTTTAAAAATGATCAGCACACCCATGAGTATGCTATATATATATGTCGGAGCCCCCGGTGGCACAATGGGTCAAACCCTTAGTGCCAGCAGAATGGAAGACGGACAGGTAGTAGGTTCAAATTCTGGGAGAGTATGGATGAGCTCCCTCTATCAGCTCCAGCTCCCCATGCGGGGACATGAGAGAAGCCTCCCACAAGGATGGCAAAACATCCAGGAATCCCCTGGGCAATGTCTTGCAAACGGCCAATTATCTCACACCAGATGCAACTTGCAGTTTCTCATGTTGCTCCTGACATGAAAAAAAATTACATGTCAATTCACCCACTGACAAAGTTGTGTGTGTACATACGGCCATTTCATAGATTTGGATTTGGTAGGCTTTTGAAAAGGTCAGAGCCATAGACAATTATCTATGTAGGGGATTCTCCCCTATGAACCATCAAGGTCTTTAAGATCTTCCAGGGGGGGGGGCTGCTCTCGATCCCACCACTGTCACAATCGCGGTTGGTGGGGATGAGAGACAGGGCCTTCTCGATGGTGGCTCCCTGGCTTTGGAACTCCCTCCCACAGGAGATTAGAACTGCTCCCTCCCTCCTGACGTTCAGGAAGCTAACAAAGACTTGGCTATGGAATGCGGCCTTTGATAACTGAGTCAACTTTGGTCCACATGGAAGGAGAATGAATAACTGTGAATTATGACCAGGAATGCTTTGACGACGTGGCTATGTGATTGTGATGATGACGATGTTGTATTGTAATATGTTTTTAATTGCGTAATGATGATGCATTGTGTGGTTTGTATTTTTGTATATGAACACATGTTGTGAACCGGATCTGAGTCCCTCTTGTAGGTGAGAAGATCGGTATAGAAAACTTTTAAATAAATAATTAATTAATAAATAAATCTATTATTGTTTCGAATTTTCGTGAAGGAATATTTCAGTAAGAAAGATAGATTTCAATTTCTATATTTTTTGCAGATCAGTTCAAACTGTCTGGTCTAATTGAATATGGCTGGTACTTTTCTTTTCAAATAGTAGTCATTTAGTATATAGCTGCTGCTAGTAGGAAGGTAATACACTGTTTATTCCAGACACATTGGGGATTGGTGTGTGTGTGCGTGTGTGTAATTGCTAGGAATTGGGTACATTTAGTGGATCAGTGGTGGGGGAGTGAGATTATTATTTTGGGTTCATATAGGGGGCATACAGACAGATAAAAATACCCCAAATCTGGAAAAAAAGCAAAGGTGTTATTTGTTTTTTAAAAAGTTAAACAGCATGGAAGTGGACATAGCCTATTTAAAAGGCATGCCACTGTACTGTATTTGAATATTTTCTTTAAGCTACTAACTGACCACAGAATCAGAGCTTTGGAATGGATCCTACAGGTCATTTAGTTTACTCCATGGTTCAAAATGCCTAAATCAAGGAATCACAAAAAGTATGATAAGCAATTTATGTTTTTATTATTTGCAAGAAAAAGGATGGTCAAGAGAAAATTTGGTTCGGAACCTGCATGTTTCCAGGTCACACTTTGCTTGTCTTGCTCTCTACTATACTTGTATGTCCAGAGAGAAAAGGCTGACTGTTCAGTATCCTTTTGCAATAAAAGCTACTGTGGTGCCCAAAATTTGTCAACCAGATGTTTGGGACTCTAACTCCCAGAAGCCCTGGCCAGCTTGTCCAATGCTTACGAGTTGTGGGAGCTGAAATCCAATACACCTGGATAACCAAAGGTTGGATACCACTGCCATAATTATGATGCAGTGCAGACAGATAGTAAGCCTCAAGATATTGCTGACTGAATAGGAATTGTGAAACATTGGGGACAGTTCCATCTATTATGGCTATTATGACATATTCACTGTTGTAAGACTAGAATCTGGATTACCTATCTTTGGTCAGAATGGTTCTTGTGCCTATTTTGATTTTTTTTATCCTGCATAACATTGTAAAAATAGCCACAGTTTGCACATTAGAATGGATTTTAAATGTATTTTTAAAATAAACATTCTCTGGTGTATCAAAGACTGCATTTGCAGCTTTCTCTCCCATGTATATGTGTGTGTGTTATATACAGTGAGCCGTTTGAGGTCCCATCCAGGGAGAAAAGTGGAATAGAAATAAAGATTGTATTATTATTATTATTATTATTATTATTATTATTATTATTATTGAACCTTGATTTAAGAGCATTCCAACTTAAGGGCATTTTGAGTTAAGAACTGTTTCTCGGCTCGGGATTCGCTTTGACGTGTGAGCAGTGTTTGAGTTAAGAGCTTGCATGAGAAGGAGTGTAGTCTACTTTGCTCTTGTCCACTTTGAGGAACATTGTGCTAGTTGATTTTGTATGGGTTTTATTTATGGTATGTTTGGCTTTATTAAGAGAGAGAGGGGAGAGAGCAAGAGAGGGGGGAGGCTGAAATGAGCACAGTATGAAAAAAAATGATGCTTCTGCCTCTTCACTTTTTGCTTTGTGCTTCCTGTTACCGTAAGTTGTAGCAGGACCAAGTGTGTGTGTGTGTTGAAGAAAAACCTTATGATGGTAATGTTTATGTGCAGCTGGTTTATGTAGGTCAACCAGCAATCTTGGATGACACCCAATAGGGTATAGCTGTATGGGTTTTTAGAATACAGTTCTGGAGAGCTTTTTCTCTGAGGAGATCTATGCTCAAAGGCTCTGATCTGAGGAGCAGGTTGGAGAGAAGCCGTTATGCTGCTCTAAAGGAGGCTATGGTGGAATAGCTGTTTGCTCAAGGTTTATGTTTTGCCTTCTCATTTGACTTAAGATGAAGATGCCTTATTTTGTGTTACTTACAAAGACTATGTAAGTTTCTTGCAGTGTTTGTTTTTTGTATGTAACATTGCAAGTTTGTATTTCATCTCTGCTATTAAGAATAAAGATTTTTCTGTTCATTTCTACTCTTGTCTTTGAGTCTTGTGCATGGGACGTGGCTAAGATCCACTTGCTGCGCTACACTTCCTTGTCACAACTTTGTGCTTCTACCATTTTAAAGTTGCTTTTCTTTTGTTTCTTTTTCCATGTGAATGTGCATTTATACATTATTTGTTATTCATAAAATACATTTTCTTATTTAAAAACCCATAACAAAAAAAGGAGGGGGGATTTGAGGCTGGAACAGATTAATAGTATTTCAATGCATTTCAGTGGAAAAATTCATTTTGAGATAAATTTTTGAGTTAAGAGCTCAGCCATGGAACTTAACTCAAGGTATCACTGTGTATAAACAGGAGGAACCTCCTTCAATTGATCAAGGCCTCCCTTTCTCCTCCAGCACCACAGTGCTCTTTGACACTTGCGCTACCCAAGTTGGTTCTATCTGATCAGTTGCTAGGTAAAGGTGTGCCAGCTGAAGTAGTGGAAATTTCTCTTCATCTTATAAATAGTTGAGCAGCCTGACTTGGTGAAATGTGAAGCGAGCAAATATTCCATCTTCTCCTCGGAGGGCAGATCGGGATTCAGTCTATAGTGCTGTCATGTCAACAGTGTCAGCACTGCTGTTCACGATGCCATGGCACTATAAGTTATTCATGTGAACATCACAAACAAAGGTTTAGCTTAACTGAGGGATGAGCATTTCTGTACCTGCAGCTTTCTCCTCAGTGAGCAGCGAAAAGGCTCATGGGCCACTTAATCTGGGACAGAAATAGACTGTACAGCCTTTAGGGCCAGCGTGCATTGCCAATGCAGAGATGTGACTGCGTGTCACAGCCGAAAGGGCTTCAGGCACAGGACTTTTTAGGAACCTGGGGTGTGCAAAGGGGGAAATGCTCATTAAAACTCTAATGCAATGTGACTGGTTTGCTTGCAATTTGCTAGCGAAAACTGTACATTTCTCTTATGATCATGTTTATACACTAGCCTATTAGCAGGCTCTTTCTTTGGTTAATCCTAATGCTTCTTGGCTGAGCACTTTGACCCTTGTTCTCTAGTGTCTTAAGAAAGCTCTCTATCAGAGGTTTTAAAATCACAATGAGACTGCAAGAGTTCTTCTCGCATGCGCTTGCTGACATAATGGTTTCTGTCTTGCTTTTTTAAAAGAAGGAAATGAAATGGCATCGCTTTAGGTCTGCTCTGAGTACAAAAGCATGCTAAATGCAGTCTATTGTCATTTTCTCATTTCTAATTGATGGAAGCATGTCGGGGCCATGCATGGCAGTGCTCTGAAAAGGAATGTCACCGGGCAACATTTTCTGCACCTTGGCAACACATCCTCATCTAGTGGTTAAAGCAAGGGACTGTGAGTCAAGAGGCAAGGATCTATTCACAGCCGAATTGCTCCGCAAATCAGCCCTATCAAGTGGGCAAAATGATTATTTTAAAAAGGTTGATTCCCTCTGCCCTTGACAGCAGCAAAATGGAAAAAGCAGGCAGGGAAGGGGGGATGAATTTGTCATTTTGATGTTTATATTTTGGGTGTTCAATTTTGGGTCCTTATTTATAGGCTGCAGTCCAAAATGCATGTTTAGGAGTTTTTTTTGTTGTTGTGTCAGGAGCGACTTGAGAAACTGCAAGTTGCTTCTGATGTGAGAAAATTGGCTGTCTGCAAGGACGTTGCCCAGGGAACGCCTGGATTTTTTGATGTTTTATCATCCTTGTGGGAGGCTTCTCTCATGTCCCTGCATGAGGAGCTGGAGCTGATAGAGGGAGCTCATCCATGCTCTCCCTGGATTTGAACCTGCAAACTGTCGGTCTTCAGTCCTGCCAGCACAGGAGTTTAACCCATTGCACCACCAGGGGCTCCACATGTGAAGGAGATTTTCCCCTGACAGTAAGTCCAGTTGTGTCCAATTCTGGGGGTTGGTGCTAATCTCCATTTCTAAGCCAAAGAGCAGGCATTGTAGACACCCCCAAGGTCAAGTGGCTGGCATGACTGCATGGAGCTGGAGTGGTACCTATTGATCTACTCACATTTGCATGTTTTCAAACTGCTAGGTTGGTAAAAGCTGGAGCTAACATTGGGAGCTCACCCTGCTTCCCGGATTTGAACTGGCAACCTTTCGGTCATCAAGTTCAGCAATTCAGCGATTTAACCCACTGCAACATTGGGGGCTCCATGTGAAAGAAGACTCCAATAAAATTAGTTCATGGCATATTCTTATCGAGACAATCCTGTGATAGGATCACCATAGGTCGGAAACAACTTGAAGGTACATAAAAAACCCCAACAATAATGGGGAAAGATGAAATTACTTCCCCTCCTATAGCCAATCACTGCTGGATTAAACTGAGACCCAGAAAAACATATATATAATTTTGGTATTTATTGGGGGCAATCTCTTCAGACTCAGGTGATTTCTGGACAAGCCTGGGGGATTTTCTGGTTGGTATGGCTGCCAATTCTAGACTAGTTGCTGTGGATGGCCACAGAGATAGTGCTTTGGAACATTGATACAATTGTTACTAGCTTTCTTTCCACCTCAGTAGGAATATAAGTGATTATACAGTACTTTGGAAACTGGGAGAAATGAAAAAAGTGAAAAGATGACTAGCAGGATGAAGGGAGGAGATATAGAGTAACCATTAATTACTCATTTTGTGGCACTTAAATTCGTGTATAAATCTATGTTCTAGTATTCTGAGGAAAGACTGCAGCTGAGTGAAAGTGCACAGAAAGTCCAAAGGACAATCCCTGACATTTTCATGTATGACTAGGAAAGGAAAGTCCTGTCCAAAGCCCTGTAGCGCTTCTACCCATAAGAGTTGATGATCTTGGGTAAAATAACTTAGGACCTTTTCAGATGGGCAGGGATAAAGTGTGGGACAGCAGGGAAAATCTTGGGGCAGCGAGGGAACCATCAGGCTCTGTTGCGTCCCGTTGGGGGTCTGCCCTCTGCCTTCCCATGACATTTCCCTGTCTGGTCATTCCACAGATATATAAACTCCTTTTTTCCCATTTCCAGCAGACCTCACCTCTGAGGATGCTTGCCATAGACGCAGGCGAAACGTCAGGAGAAATGCCTCTAGAACATGGCCATATAGCCCGAAAAAACCCACAAGAACTGAGTGATTCCAGCCATGAAAGCCTTCGACAATACATTTCCCTGTCTGTCCCCACTTCCTCTTTGCTTTGTATTCTGTTCTTCAATGAGGAGTCAGGTGTATAACCAATTTTTCTGGGCTCCATTGTTGCAACGTTGCTGGCATTGAGTCCCACGGAATCCCACCAGAAGTAATCCCATGTCATGTGATAGGCTCTAGGGGACTTCATGCCAGCAGCATAGAGGAGAGGACGTGTAGTCTCCAATCCCTGCAGAATATAAGGTCAACCAGGAGCTACTGGTTCCTATGCTGGAATGAACCAGTTCTTTCTCAGCAAAAAATGCTGTAAGTGGAGAACATTTAGAATCACACAGCATGCTAAGACAAAGGCTCCATCTACACTGCCATTATCATGTAGACTGAACTGTTTAATACAAACAGTGTAGAGTCATGTAATGTTGTTTAACTGCATTGAACTGGATTATATAGGAGCCCCTGGTGGCACAATGGGTCAAACCCTTGTGCCGGCAGGACCGAAGACTGACAGGTTGGAGGTTTTTATCCAGGGAGAGCGCAGATGAACTCCTTCTGCCAGCTCCAGCTCCCCATGCAGGGACATGAGAGAGGCCTCCCACAAGGATGATAAAACATCAAAACATCGGGACATCCTCTGGGCAATGTCCTTGCAGACAGCCATTTCTCTCACACCAGAACCGACTTGCAGTTTCTTAAGTCGCTCCTGACACACACAAAAAAACTGGATTATATTAGTCTAGACCATGGGTCCTCAAACTGTTTAAACAGAGGGCCAGGTCCCTCAAACTGTTCGAGGGCTGGATTATAATTTGAAAAAAGCATGAATGAATTCCTATGCAAACGGCACATATCTTATTTGTAGTGCAAAAAAAACAAAGCAAAAAACAAACACTTAAAAACAATACAATAATTAAACGGAAGAACAATCTGAACAAATATAAACCAATTAGTCTTTCAATAGGAAGTGTGGGCCTGCTTTGGGCAGATGAGATAGGGTGTTGTTGTTGTTGTTGTTGTTGTCGTTGTGTGCTTTCAAGTCATAGAATCATAGAATCCTAGAGGTGGAAGAGACCTGGCAGGCCATCCTGTCCAATCCCTTTCTGCCAAGAACCAGGAAAATCTCATTCAAAGCACCCCTGACAGATGGCCATCCAGCCTCTGTTTAAAAGCCTCCAAAGAAGGAGCCTCCACCACACTCCAGAGCAGAGAGGGTGGTGGAAGCTCCTTCTTTGGACTTAGTTTCAGACTTAGGTTGACCCTGAGCGAGGGCTGGGTAAATGACCTTGGAGGGCTGTATCAGGCCCCTGGGCCTTAGTTTGAGGACCCCTGGTCTAGACTAACCATATAATGCAGTTCAGTCGGTAATAGATGTGGCCTAAAACTGGATTTTGGAAACTACCCAGATTTTTCCTGGAGCCCAAGAATGATAGCATAACAGTAAGAGCACTGAATAAGAACCAGATTCAAATCCCTGTTCATTCTTAAGCTTGCAGTATAATGTTGAATCACTTTTAATATTAGTGTTAAACTAATGCATTGACTCAGAAATCACCTTATTAGTTGCAATGGTTTGGCAAATCTTATATAATCAAATTGATACTTATTAATTGCCAACTAGAACAGACACAATTAATTAATAGATATTTAGTAACCCAATTTGTAATTTCCATAATAATAATAATAATAATAATAATAATACTTTTATTTCTTACCAACCTTATAGCATAGTTAAAACACATAAACATTGTAAAAATTCTATACACATATTAAAATGCATTTCTATAAAAGATACGTATTAAAATGTATATCTATAAAATGCATATTAAGATACACAGAGCAGAGATTAAAACACAGGACATGAGTTTAAAATTCATGCTTAAACCTGGCTGGGTAGGCCTGCCAGAAGAGATAGATGTTTAGATGGTTTTAAAATTCCAACAGTTCATTTAGCTGTCAGATCCGATGGGAGAACTCAGATAATAGTTGCCCATGAACAGATTAATATAATCCACTAGGGATTATAATAATTTTAAAAAACTCACATTCTTTAGCGTAATTATGTGTGTTCTGATTTTTCATCTTTATTTCTATTGCTTCTTTTAAAAAAAATCATGGGAAAATGATGATGATGGTGATGGTGGTGGTGATGATATGCAGATTATTGTCTCTTATTTGCCTCATTGACATGTAAGAGAGGTGGGCAAAGGGCTGCTTTTTCAGTTCTTGACACCTCCATACACTCTTTCCTTCTGAGTGACTGCACCCAAATCCAAACCCATCCCCCTAAATCCTCCATGAAACACAGCTCATCTGTTTAAAAGATTGCAAAGGTAACATATAACTCAATTTTTCTCAAAGCTAAAAATTGTCTTTCCAAGATTTTTTTTAAAAAATTGAATAGTCCATATGATCTACATAGGCTCCTAGGGCAAAAAATCACCCTCAAGACTCTCTGAAATTGGCCAACCATATCTTATGATATAGAAAGAAATATTCTCAAAAGAGGCTAAAATTCTATATAGATTCTCTCTTGAATCCTTTCCCAAGGGGAATAATTACTGTACCTTGATTTAACAATTTATCAATGGTGGCCAGGGGGTTTAAACCACTGAGCTGCTGAACTTGCTGACCAAAAGGTTGGTGGTTTGAATCCAGGGAGCAAGGTGAGCTCCCACTGTTAGACCCAGTTTCTGCCAACCTAGCAGTTTGAAAAATGCAAGTGGGAGTAGATCAATAGGTACCACTTCTGCGAGAAGGTAATGGCGCTCCATGCAGTCATGCTGGCCACATGATCTAGGAGGTGTCTATGGACAATACTGGCTCTTCGGCTTAGAAATGGAGATAAACACCACCCTGCAGAGTCGGACCCGACTAGACTATGTCAGGGGAAACCTTTACCTTTACCTTTACAATGGATGATCAAGGTCATAGAAGTAGCACCATATATTTGCCTTCTTGTTACCAATGCACATTTTTTCAATTTTAAAATTCATTTTAAAGAAAAAGAAACATCTTGTATGGTTTACAAGTATTTGTAGTTCTGGGATTTTTACAGATTTAGCATTTTAAAAGTGCCTCGTGGTCTTTTTAGCAGTGTATTCTTTCACAAGATCCCCTTTTTCCACTGCAATCAGCTTTTTCCAAAAGGGATCCACCCTGACAATGTAATAAACCCTTTGTGAACTCTGCTCCTGGCCTTTCTTGCTGGCAAATCTTTCGAAATGGGAGTATTTGCAAAGTGACTCTTCTAAGGTCATGGAGCAAAGGAGGCTTTTATTTAACATCTTTATTCTGTGTGCTGCCAGATTCAAAACTACCATGTATTATGCTACCTCTGTTTCCTTTTAATACTGGTTCCAATAACTGAACCTGGGCAGATTCGATGCATAGCAAGTTCTGTACCATGAGTTCCTATCCCATTCCGTAAAAGAATCCGTCACAAGGCCTTTGTGTGGGCCAAACAACTGCAAATGCAATTTCCTGTTTTCTTCTTCATTTTTTTTAATATTGATTTAAATACAGATTGGTTCAAAAATATTTAGATTCCCACTGCCATTCTCTCTCAGTGCTTCTAGGGCAGTGATTCTCAACCTTCCTAATGCTGCGACCCCTTAATAGAGTTCCTCATGTTGTGGTGACCCCCAACCATTACATTATTTTCATTGCTATTTCATAAGTGTAATTTTGCTACTGTTATGAATCGTAATGTAAATATCTGATATGCAGGATGTATTTTTTAATTTACTGGCCCAAATTTGGCACAAATACCCGATACACCCAAATTTGAATACTGGTGGGCTTGATTTTGTCATTTGGGAGTTGTAGTTCTGGGATTTATAGTTCACCTACAATCAAAGAGCATTCTGAACTCCAGCAATGATGGAATTGAACCAGTTTTGGCACACAGAACTCCGATGACCAACAGAAAGTACTGGAATGGTTTGGTGGGCAGTGACCTTGAGTTTTAGAGTTGTAGTTCACCTACATCCAGAGAGCATTGTGAACTCAAACAATGACAGATCTGGACCAAACTTGGCATGAATACTCAATATGCCCAAATGTGAACACTGGAGGAATGTAGAGAAAATAGAGCTTGACATTTTGGAGTTGTAGTTGCTGGGATTTATAGTTCACCTACAATCAAAGAGCATTCTGAACCCCACCAATGATAGAGTTGGGCCAAACTTCCCACACAGAACCCCCATGACCAACAGAAAATACTGTGTTTTCTGATGATGTTTGATGATCCCTCTGACACCCCCTCCTGACCCCCCAGTGGTCCTGACCCCCAGGTTGAGCAACGCTGTTCTAGGGCTTCATAAACCCAGCAGCAGAATTGGAAGTGGCAGCAACAGGAAGCAACCTAGCAAACTGTTTTTATTTTATTTTATTATTCTCATGAGCTAGTAATACATATACACAGCTTGCATTGATAATCGGTACCTGGTATGGTCAGATAAAACACTGTATTTTTTAAACTTGGGAGATAAGAAAAGGATTGCTTGAAAGAATAAAGAGATGAGCAGTGAAGGCATTCTCCTCATTTCTGCCTCATGTGCTTCAATGTGTGACGTTTGTCAGTTGAAGCTCTCATGCCGCTGATAATAAAACAATGCGGCTGCAAGCAACGCAGTCAGATCAAAGGAGTCTCTTTCCGCAGCCTTAGCCCTGCTTCCTGTTATTTTCCTAAATGTGTTCCCTCCCTCCCTTCCCCTTGCTAAAAATATACAGTGAACCTTTAAAACAGTGGAGCTCGTTCGGCCTTGCTATCGTCATCCAGATCAATTTGGAATAAAGCCTTCTCTCCCAATCTATTCTAATTTCAGTGTACACTCTTATCTGGCTTCATGCCAGAAATGGAGCTCAGCTCAGCAATTGGTAAATACCCATTGATTCACAGGAGCACAGATTTCCCTAGTAGGGCTGAGGATTCATGACACTGTACCAGCAGACACTATCCTCCATACACACACGCTCCCACACACAATTCACAGCATATTAATACATGTATCTTTTCTACATTGATGCTTAGTATTCTGAACTGCACTACAGGTTGAACATCCCTTATCTGGAATTCCTAAGTCCAAAGTACTCCAAAATCTGAAACTGTCCAATGAGTGGCTGTGATAGTGACACATATATTTTCGAATGGTTCAGTGGATGCAAACTGTGTTTTAAAAAATAGGACAGTATTGTATGAAATTACCTTTAAGCTATGTGTGTAAGGTATATGTGAAACATAAATGAATTATGTGTTTAGACTTGGGTTGGTCCTGCTTCCAGGATATCTCATTATATACCTATATGCAAATATAGGTCATGATTTTTTTAAAAAACCAAAACACTTCTGGTTCCAAGTATTTCTAATAAACTTTACTCAGGCTTTACCACAAGGGAAAGAGGGTGTAAGTTCGTCATGCTGTCCAAGTCTGTTTTTTCTCTGCCTGACCTATGTTGATCTCCATTCATCATAGGTTAGATTTATTTATTTATTGTGTCAGAAGTGAGTTGAGGGTACAGTTATAATGTATTTAAAAACACAAAGTTTAAAAACTTGGCATCATACTAAATGTCCTTTGACCAGTATCTGGCCACTTGGAGTGCCTCTGGTGTTGCTGTAAGAAGGTCCTCCATTGTGCATGTGGCAGGGTTCAGGTGGTCTGTGGTTTGCTCTTCTCCACACTCACATTTGTAGCCCCATTTTTGAAGATTAGCTCTGCATCTTAGGGTGCCAGAGTGCAGTCTCTTCATCGTCTTCCAAGTCGTCCAGTCTTCTGTGTGCCCAGGAGGGAATCTCTCATCTGGTATCAGCCATGGATTGAGGTTGCGGGTTTTAGCCTGCCACTTTTGGACTTTTGCTTGCTGAGGTGTTCCTGTGAGCATCTCTGTAGATCTTAGGAAGCTTGATTTAAGGCAGCATGCTGGCTGATATTCAAACAGAGGATGGGTCAGAGATGTCACTACCTTGGTTCTTTCATTATTGGTGGATACTTCCCGATGGATGTCATGTGGCGCAATATTGGCTAAACAGGATAATTTCTCCAGAGGTGTAGGGTATAGATATCCTGTGATAATGCAGAATGTCTCATTAAGAGCCACATCCACTATTTTAATGTGGTGAGATGTATTCCAGTAGAAGTGACTTGCAGCATAGGTTAGATTACAACATATAACATGCATGCAAACAACCTGATTTGAAGCTGATTGGTCAGTCTTATGTACCATACATAACATAAGGGTTTCTCCTGGTGACAAAGTCCTATCTTACAAAGAGTTAGATATGCATCAGCCCATCAATTCCGAGACTTAATCAAACAACAAAGCTTTACTCAGACTGCAGATTGAATATTAGGATATTTGTTGTACTTTGTTTATATTCCTCACCTATTAGAAAAAACAGCACAACACAATTCCACTCAAATTGTTAATCTATATTTTCAAATTTTGTCAATTTGGTTGATAGATTTCTATACTTGATACGTTGGTACTGAATAGCGAAACTTTTATTTTAACACAAATATAAGATCCGTTTTGTACTGAAGGACCGTGACAGAAGCCCTACTTGCACAACAGATATGTTTAGAATGAACATTTTTGGGGGCGAGGGAATAACACTCCTTCGCTCTGCTGTCAACCTCCTGTGTCTCTGTGCAATGTGTTCAGAAGAGTGCAATCAAAATGGTAAAAAGTCTAAAAACTAAGCACTGTAAGGAACAGTTTAGGGTGCTGGGTATGTTTAGCTTTGAGAGCCATCTTTAAACATGGAGCTTTACCTCCACTGCAAGCTATGGAGGTGGAGCAGTTTGCCCCCACCTTCGAAGGAGAGAATCCTAGTTCCAGTTGGAACCATCTGGAAGGGGGGCAGAGCCAGGCTCTCAGCTCTGGCCACCCCCTTTCCTCATTCTGAAGCCAGGTTTTTCTGTGCGGACCTGATGTCCGGAAGCTGGCTGAATTAAGAGGAGAGCCAGGTCTTTTTTGTGCGGACCTGATGTCCGGAAGCTGGCTAAATCAAGAGGAGAGCCAGGTCTTTTTTGTGTGGACCTGATGTCCGGAAGCTGGCTAAATTAAGAGGAGAGCCAGGTTTTTCTGTGCGGACCTGATGTCCGGAAGCTGGCTAAATCAAGAGGAGAGCCAGGTGTTTTTGTGCGGACCCAAGACAAAGGGGGCTCGCTGGCTACTCAGTGTTTTTGACCCGTTACAAGACTCAATTTTGAAACAGATGGATCCATCTTTCTGACTTTACCAACATGTTTGGTTAATGGAGGCGGGTTTTTAGAGCCCACTAGATGTCCTGGTCATCAATATTCCTTGCCGTGGGTGGCATGCTGGTGTTGATGTCCGGAAGCTGGCTAATCAAGATGTGAGCCAGGTGTTTTTGTGCGGACCCAAGAGAAAGGGGGCTCGCTGGCTACTCAGTGTTTTTGACCCATTACAAGATGCAATTTTTGAAACAGATGGATCCATCTTTTTGACTTTTCCTACATGTTTGGTTAATGGAGGCTGGTTTTTAGAGCCCATCAGATGTCCTGGTCATCAATGATTCCTTGCCGTGGGTGGCATGCTGGTGGTGATGTCCGGAAGCTGGCTAATAAAGATGAGAGCCAGGTTTTTTCTGCGGACCCAAAAGAAGAGGGGGGCTCGCTGGCCACACAGTGTTTTTGACCCGTTACAAGACCCAATTTTTGAAACAGATGTTATCCTTCTTTCTGACTTTACCAACATGTTTGGTGAATGAAGGCTGGTGAATAGAGGCTGGTTTTAGAGCCTTGGTGAGGACTTGGTGGGGGATGGGGGCTAAATAGACATCTGCCCCCAATCTGTGGTAATAATCAGTTAGGAAAAACTAAAAATTGGTATACGCCTCAGGCACTCCCTTCAGGGGTGAAGGACATTAACTAAAACACTCACCTAAGATTCAATTTGATGAGGTGAGAGGAATTATAATGGCCTAGAAATAAATAAAATATGGACTCAGATACACTGAGAGAGACTTCTCTGACCCATTTCCTTCAGAGGTTGCCTAGATTGGGTGTCCAGGGGACCCGGGTGATTTGCCCTAACTAGCCGAGGGGTAGGCCAGACAGGGAGGCTACCTCGGCTTTGCCACCAAGTTCAAGATCCATAGATTGAGATCCAGTCAAAGTTAAACAGGTAACAATAAATAAAAGTTGCCCATATTTAAATCCAATCACTTGTGTGTGGTCTCGTTATTTCGGGGGTTGGCGGGCAACAGAGAGGCAGTCATGATGAAGATGGAGCAAGGTTGTTTTTCTACTGTTCCAGAGATTCAGATATAAATTAATGTATTCAAATTACAAGAAAAAAAAGATTTCTCCTAAACATTAGGAAGAAGTTCATGATGTTAAGAGCTTCTTTGACAGAGGAATGGATTGCCTTGGAGGGTGATGGACACTCCATCTGATGAGGTTGAGTGTTATGGTTAGGTGGCCCAGGTAATTCACCCCAAAGTCTCTTAGAGAGACAACATTGCCCCTTTGAGAGATAAAATAACCTAGAAATGTAGATATGTATTTTCTACATATAGAATTGGAAATGGTTCACAAATCAACATCATTCTGTGCACAGCTTATATGCATACAGTTTCAGATGTGCCATCTCTTGTCAAGCCAAGAGTACTGCACTTATCAAGCCAAGATTACATGAAGAAGCAAATGAGTTACTCTTCCATTTTTTGAACGTTTTTTAAATATATAGATTCAGCATATACACCCTAATATGACAAAGTTTCTGTTCTAAACTCACATTTTAGTATTGCTCAATGATTATAGAACCATAGAGTTGAAAAGTATTGCAATAGACATGCCATGTACACTGCTATCCAATCTCTGTTAAAAATATCTAAAAAAGAAGAATATACCACCCTCTGGGGCAGCATATTCCATTCTCAAACAGCTCTTTCAGTCAAGATCATGCACATTTACCCAAAAAAGATCAAATGACAAAAGCTTTCTCTTCATTATCACACATTAAGTCCCATTAATTTGAGTGGTTCTGTTGCGAGTATGATGATATCAGGAACCAAACCATTGTTGTTCCACCTCATTTACATCTCAAGATACCAGATAGTCTGACTAAGGACTTCATCACATGGAAACTTTCCTCTGTTTTCTCTTCATTTTAGCATGCTTGCAAAACACAGTGCCACGGAGGCCATCTCATGACACATGGCTACTTCTGATGGCCGTCCCTGGGAATCCATCTTGCCAGAGTGCTAAAATGGCGAGAAGACTCATTTTTCAAGAGTTGGGTGTTACCCAACTCCGGATTCAATACGTTATTTTTATATTTTATCCCAAGTTTCTTCCAAGATGATTATTCCATTAATAACACTTCATTTTTCTGCATATAGTCAAAGCATATTCCGCTTATCATCACTTGTTTCAGTATACTGTGAGTATACTCATAGGTGTGCATGTGCATTGACTTAAGATAAATGTTTTACAATGTGACTTTAATTTACTGGCATTTGCTTGTTTTCTTCAGTCTTCTAGTCTTAAAATGCCTTGTTATATATTCATGGCTGTTAAAATCACCAGAATACACAGTGCTCCTTTGGATACTGACGGCTCAGACTAAAATCCTGCCAATTTGCACTTGATGGACCACAGACAATCTATTCTCAAAGGGCTAAAACAAAGCTGGGGCAAACCAGTACTTTGAAATAGGGCTTACAGATACTTATGTGTTAATTAAAATCTAATTGGTTGTTTAAAGAATAATCACTGAAGTTTAACAAATATAATTTACGCGAACAGCAAGTAAAGCCTATGTAATATCTTAATAGCTGCGTAAATATTTGATGTGTGCTAACACCCCCCCCCCCCCCCAATAAAAGTTAACCATTATCTTCATCTTCAAATGAATAATATTCCTCTGTGTTTAGGTTTGGTACTTTAGGTTTGGGAACTAAATGGGGAGGGGGGGAGAAGCAAAACATAAGTTAAAGATTGATCTTGGCTAGGCCCTCATGACAAAGACAAGAGAGTACAAGACTCTTAGTCTTTTATAGTTAAATACAGTTGTATACAATGCAGTGAATTATATTTAAGCTAACTGAAGTTTTATTGATTTCAGTGAGTCAATTTTAAGCATGACTAAGCTGAGCCGAAATCCAGTTTTCTCATGTATGGTTAAGTTCTGTAAACAACTGTGGCCAAAATCAATTTTCTAATCCCAAAGTAGGTATTAAATGGGTGAGAACCTGACATGTCAACATTTATATAAGTTCCATTTATTCAATAGTTGTAATCAATTGGAATTTATGATCAAATTCAGACATGTACCTACTTAAATCCAGAATATGGAAAAGTTACGTTTGGCCTTAGACAGACTAATTAACCTGTTTACTAAAAGAAGGGACAGTGGAATTTCTTTTGAAAGACTGGAACCTTTCGTTCAGTTTTTGTATGACGAAGAGAAGGACTTGTCAATTTTGAGTTTTGAAGAATAATTTAAAGGGGGAGGTTGTATGAGAAAGGAATTAACATTGGTAGGCCTAGAGGGTAAAGCTTATGTTGTTTTCTTTTGGCTAGGTGAGGATAGTTTGAGGTCATCTGCTTTTTCTTTTCTTTTTTGGTATTTTTTTGTATTTTCTTTTTCTTTTCTTGATTCATTTTTTGACTTGTGATTAATTTTAAAACTTTTAAAAATAAAGTTTTTTTTAAAAAAAATTGAACTACAGTCCCAGAATAACTTAGTGTGTATCAAATATGTGAAATTTTGTAGTCTTAAAAAAAGTAATTTTACCTAACTATTTTTAAAAATCTCTTCCTGCATAGAAACCCATTAATCCTAAAGGAAATGTTAATTTAAAACTGAGCTTAACCCTGCAGTTGAATGCATTTCCTCCCCTTTCTTCACAGTAACTAATAATAATAATAATAATAATAATTATTATTATTATTATTATTCTTACCCGCCTCTTCTTGTGGCTTGAGACAAGTTACAGCATAGTTAAAACACATAAACATTGCGGTAGCATTCACTGTTTTCTCTATAGTTTTATGATGCAGCCAGTCGGTTCCCATCCCATAACATAGAACTACTTCCAATGGGGCTCCGTCATAAAATTATAGAGGAACTAGTGTATGCTGCCACTGCTGCAACTTGGGAGGCTTCCCATGTTCAGTTGGAGTCAATGGGGGTAGGCTGGGCAGTGGACACTTGGGATGAGGTAGAGGGGAAGCCAGGTGATGTAGGGTGTGGGGCAATGGATTCTCCCCACTGGGCCTCATCAGATTCGCCATGATGTGTGATGATTCTGTCGGCCCATCTGATGAGGTCAAAAGTCCCTCTTGTGTCTTACAGGGAAGCACCAATACCAGCTCACCCCAATCATATTGAATATTCTTAACAAAATACATTCCTAATGGAAGATTTCCTCTATATTTCAGGAGTTGTTCTTCTTTGGTAACTGTGTTAGATGATAACATGCCTTGTCAAAACTATTTCAAATGAGCATGCCTTGCTGAAACTTTTATTTAAAGCATAGATGGGGGACTTTTGCCTTTCCAGATGGGATGGGATCTCAATCTCCAACAATTTGGCCAATAGTTAGGAAATGAAGCTGTTATGATCTAAATTTCTGATGTGTCACAGGTTCCTTATCCTTTACTTAAGAAAAGGTTTGTTCGCTTCTCTTAGCAGGAAATAAAATAAAATGAATCTGTGTTATTTATGTGGTTCTGTCTTGCCATGTTTATCATAAACAGACTATTTAGTGAATTACAATCGGTTCTTCTGCCACACTCCCAACTGGGACAGTATTAACACACTTTGCAATGATGAGAACTTAAGCAATTAACTGCTGAAAAATATGCGCTTCTACCTTAATCACTCACCATATTTTACCTTTGTCTCCACATAATTAATAACAGAGAGTTCAGAATAGTGGCCAGCATTAATATTGGTATGAGAGAGAGGCAATCAAGCTCTCTTATCTTTTAAAAACAGAGAAACCTATTTCTGGAAAGAAATAGCTAAAGCACAGAGAATTAGATTTACCATTTTTTGGTGCCAGAGTAGTGGTGTTGGGGGAATTGTATTATTTTTACATTAACATATGAGTCATCTCAGCTTTGCAGACTAAATTCCAGGGATCCATTGTCCTCTTCTGTGTTTTTGCTGTAAGGGTGAAAATTCATTTAAGTTTGGCTATAGTTTTAAGTCTGGCTTTGGAATAGAGATGGTTTGAATAGCCCCAGTGAATATCATTTGTATAGCAATCAACAGGGGGAATACATTTTGATCCTTAGAATCCTCTGATACCTTTTGACAATGTGGATCACAACAATGTTATCATCATGTTAGACTGTATAGATGATATGTAGATCATCCCCAGCAAGGCTTCCTAAAAGTAAGAGATGATGGAAAATGTACCCCTGCAACACACTCTATGCCTTACTCTTAATTAACACACGGTATGCTAGTATATTGTCATGTATTATGTTCTGTAATTGATGGTGCTTGGTGATGGAAGGGTTAATGTAAGTATTAGTTCTAAAGCGTTTAGTAATCTGTAAGTAAGAGTTCATCGGTGAAAACAATTAAGGGTGGAGGTATGCAAGAGATAGGTTGCAGCTGGGTGTTTCTGGATATAAGGAGCGAGCCTTGGAAATGATCTTCAGGAGAAAAGTATTTGTCATATTTTGGTGATGGAAATGATCTTCAGGAGAAAAGTATTTGTCATATTTTGGTGATGGATGCTGCTGGTTTTCTCCCAGGTCTTTGATTTTTGGTATCCTTACCTGTCTCCTGAACCTTTGGAATCCTGGAACCTTGAATCTTGGACTGGCTTTTGACTATGGTATAGACTCTTGATCCCTGGACTTTGTTTATTCAACTCTTGGAGTTTGACCACTAGACTGGACTCTTTGACTACGGTGTAGTTTTTGCTATCAGTTTTTGTTTATTCTGTGGCTGAGTGCTATCTTTATGTTTTATGTTTTGGACTATTAAAACAGCCAGAAAGTAAGTGCTGTTTTAATTAAACTGTTTGATAAAACTGGGAGTTTGATTCATTTCTACCTAAATAAGGCAGAGCCCTGACAATGTGACATATAATGAGAAGGATGCCCCATTGGTTTTGCTCATTTTTGTCCACCAGAATAGATGGTGACAACTGAGGGGGTTGCCTTACCCTAGCCAATTTGTGTGTGTGCAGATTTATCATAATACATAACACTCACTTATTAAGCAAGTTTATCGGAGCTTTACAACTGGGTGTCATCCAGCTCTAGGCTAATGTCACTTGTCTGCTGTCTTCACTCTAAATCAATGTTTTAAGGCCAGGGTTGAGTGAATAAGAGTGAACAGATTAAGGTTGTATTCCAGACAAGACAAAGGCAACATTAGTGGAGAATGTCCATGTTTTACCATTGAAAATTTAGTGAAAAACTTGGTTCTAGCAGCTGCCTTGGAAGAGGAGTGGCGAAAGGTTCAGTTTTCATGGTGAAAACAGCCCCTTTGCCATTTGATTTAATAAAACTCTGTCAGATAGTCCATAAACAACAGCAGGAAGGTTTGTCAAGATATACACCACAGTTCATTTATTTCTTCTTCATCACAGAAAGGTCCAATGGCCAATCTTCCAGTCCTTTCTGATCCCTCTCCATGTCTCCCTTTTCAATCTCTCCCCAGCACTACCATCCGTACAGACCTCACTTACAATTCTCCAGCTGATTGTTATCAAAGACTGTCAAGCCTTCACTCACATATCACTCCATTGAAGTATTCTTTTCCCTAAGGGTGGTTTCTTCCTGATTCCTCACACTATTACATGACCGTACCATTTTGTCATCTAATCATGTAGTTTAAAGCCCTGATGTGCTTCTTGAAGATGTGTCTGTTGCAGATAGGGTAGCCATTGAAGTTAAGTCTGTAAAGTCAGCTTATTATTCTATTGTTTCATTGAAATAAGATAGCAAAAACTAGAAGCAAAACCTTTATCCAGTGAATTCCATTAATAGATAACCAATAATATTTCTGAACCGTTAATGGTATTTCTTATTTTAATTTGTGATTTTTAATTTTTATTTTGTAGTCCTTTGCAAAAAGCACTCTATCAATATCTATATATATAATAAAAGTGTATGTATGTATGTATGTGGCAGCTTTCTGATTGGCTGCCACTTTCACAGGCCACTATGATGTGCATGGGTAATGGACCTGGACCAAATTTGGCACACATAACCCCCATGGCCCACTTTATGTCCTGGTGCAGTTTGGTGGTAGTGGACCATGGATTATGGGATTTGTAGTACTTCTAATGAGAGCCTTCATTAAAAAAACAAAGCAAAGACTGAGTTTTTTTCTAAGACATAGCATAACAAATGACAAAACATATATTGCCTAACATCCAAAAACAAACAATACCCTTTCAAATCACCCGGGCACCGCCAGGTCCCCAAGCTAGTTTAAAATAAAATAAAGAAATGTTCAATTCATTGCCATGCTAGGAAAACCTATCATGCAAATGTCAATCTAAATGAAAATTTGCAGTAATACAAGATCTGCTTATTATAGATCATAGAACTTCTAGACCACATTTCTAGAGGGAAGGTTAATATACAGAGTTCTGTGGAGGCAGTCTTCCTCCCACAAAAGAGTTTAAGACGTTTTCAATAAAATACTATGCATCTGTTAAAGAACATTCTCCTTTGAAGTCATTTAGATTGGTGACAAATTGTCTCTAAGAAGTGTGTTATTTGCAAAGGAAAATATTCTTTTGAGCAAGGAAATTTCAGGTGATGCCAAATCTAATATTTGGATTTCTGCCCTGCTACAATGGAAGTCAAACACAAGAATTCTCATGATGCATAACAACAAAATAGGCAACTCTGACTGAATGCAGAAAGACTTTCTCAGAATTTCTCAGCCTGGGAGTTGAGGGTGAGTATTCCATCTCCTTGCCACTACAAGTGGGTTACAGAAAGGGGAAGCAATATATACCCTCTCTTCCTTGACTAACAAGAAAGAAAGAGACTGTCCTTGGTGGACATCAAAAGGTGAAGAATCAGGAAGGTGACATCCTTTGAAATACACTACTTTCTTTCTCAAATGAAGTGGATTTCAGACGTTATACTTTCAGAAAAAACTTTCCACATCAAATATCTAATGGGAAGCTACTGACTGTCATTTATGAAATTTCAGCAAAGATTCTGAAATCTATTGCCTTTCAGAATATTTTCAGTCAAACTTCATGTCCACTAAACACAGAGTGATCAAGATGTCCATTACATTCCACAATGTTTTCATCCAATTCTCCAACTCCGGTAAAATCAGCCATGAAGATCAAGGTATAATTTTCTCAATATTCAAAATTACTGAACTTTCCCTTTGAAGTGAACCCCTTCCCCTGAGAAATACATCTAGATCAGAACATAGAAGTAACATGATGCATGTCAAACAATGGAATAAGAGTCATTTTGTAAAATAACATAATGACAGGCAGTATTCCGTAATGGGAAGGAGGCACTGCCAGCCTGCATGATGGGAAATTAAGCAAATGGTTAAGGTAGAAATGGGAGGAGGTGGTCCTGTGTGATGGGGATGAGTAAATTTTCCATATTCTTTAAAGACTAAACCCCATGGAATGCCACACAAAGAAGACAATTTTCTCTGCTTCCCCCCACAAATGGGATGAGATCCTTAGTCTTGCCCCATGAGCATTTCTCAAGCACAGAAAATTTGCTTTTCTTCTGGTTGGCATTGCTATATTTTGTCATGTATGCCTAAGAATCAAGTTCAAGCATCAGAAAGGCACATTAATGCTCTGCAGTACTCAGGGGAGCGATAGAAAAATGTGTTATAGTTTTTTTTTTAAACTGCTTTTGCTGATAGAATTAACACAGAGAGTACTTTGCTGCCACTTGAGCAGAATTCCCCCAGGAAGGCTTTTCATCTGTTATAGCCTCACACAACAATACTTTAACCTGGTAAATGTATCCTCATACTATCCACTTCTTTCATATAAACTGCTCCTTTAAAGTGCTTCATGCAAAGAGAAGTTTAGGCCAAAAAGTTGGATTTTCATTAAAAATGTCTATTATGAAATACCTCATGGATGATGTGGATTATTATAATACCTCGAGCCAAGCAGTACATGACTGGGTAAGGCACAAGGTATTTTTTAAGATACGAAATAATTTTGGTTATTTCTGATGGTATCACTCCATGTGGTCCATCCGCCTTGCATTCCCTTAGTGATGACACTACCCAAGACCACACCTCCAATCAGGCCTGTACCCAGGATTTTGATGGGGGGAGGGCTGGGTTTGATTCGGGGGGGGGGGCTGAGTTTGATTTGGGGGGCTCAGGATCTACCCTAGCAAACCTTTTGTATCGTTACCCCAATACCCCCATGCATATGGGATATATTGAGCATGGTGATCAAATCATGATATGAATAAACATAACAGTTTAAATAATGTCCCAGTAAGGCCTTCTCGTGGACCACCCTGACAATTTCGGGGGTGGGGCGGGGCTGAAGTGCTTCAAGCTCCCCCCCCCCCCCCCCCCGCTATGGACCTGCCTACAATGGACCTGGATTACATGGGGAAAAGAAATACAATAAACTTTACTTCTCTAGTTTGCCTTAAAACATCAAATCAGTTTCTATGCAGTGTGAGTCTCATAGTTCCTTATCTGTAGAGCAGCAGTAGGTTTCTCCAGTGGTCTATGTACTGTTATGAATAGAGATAGATTTAACAAAATTTAGCTAATTCACAGAGCCTAACCTTTAGTGGGAGAGAATAAATAAATCCCAGCAACTTCCAAATTACAAAATCAATCCCCCCCCCCACCCCCAAACCCCACCAGTACCTAAATTTGGGCATAGTGGGTGTTTGTGCCAAATTTGGTCCAGTGAAATTTGGACCAAATTTGGACCAAATTTGGTCCCTTCATATCAGATATTTTACACTACAATTTATAACAGTAGCAAAATTACAGTTATGACGTAGCAATGAAAATAATTTTATGATTTGGTGTCACCACAACATGAGGAACTGTATTAAGGGGTCGCGGCATTAGGAAGGTTGAGAAACACTGCATTAGCAAGTGTATTCATTGCTGTATGTCTGGAACATGCAACATCATTCGAAGTCCCAAATATGAATGCCACAGTCTCTGAACAAGAGCATCTTTAACTGATATTTTGAAGAAAATACAGGATTCTTATGTAGGAAGAGAAAACGGGCATTCAGATTGGAGGAGAATTGTCCATCTCTGTGAATTATTAAAGGCTTTAAAAATTAATAGTACACAAAAAGGAGTTACTGAATACATTGCAATTCTTGAATTTCTATCAAAAACCTATTGAGCTGAAGTGAACACATCCCAAGAGCTCTGATATGCATACTGATTCACTGTGCTTTACCAACTCCTCAAAATGGGCAGCAGGAGGAGGGAAGATGGAGGGGGAGGAAAGCCATGCCTTGCCTTTTGAAATTTGTCTTAAGCCAAAATGGAAAAATGCAAATTATAATTGAAATTTTGTACTTCTCTGCTTCCTACACATGCCAGTAATTGAGTCCTGGAAGACATTTTTCTTAATGTTACATACTGAAGGAAGAAAATGTGAAATGCTGAATATGACTTGGTGAATTGCAGTTGATTGGAAGCCAAATGTGCATCAAGTTATCATAACTCGCTGTTAGCAACATGTAAAATTAATTGGTAAGCACATATACACGAGCATGAAAGATGTTTAATGGTGCTGTCCTATTTGAAAAGTTCATTGCACAAAACTATTTTCCCACTATTTTATTTTGTTGGTGCTGATCAAGATGGAGAGTGTGTTGCTGCTGTATTGTTCTCGGAGAAGTGTAGCCAAGACTTTATTTGTGCTGTATCAGTTGTGGCAAAAAAGTTATTTGTGTCAATGCCTATTGTGACACCTCTTATTTATTTATTTAAAATATTTATATTCTGCCCTTCTCACCCCGAAGGGGACTCAGGGCAGAGCACAGCATATATACGACAACATTCAATGCCAGGAAATTAATATACGCATACATAAACATTAAAAACATTTATCTCAATATTAAAATACACCATTTAAAACCGTCCTATTCATCTGTGTCAAATCTAATTGGCCTGGTAATCTTTCCTATTGCTGCTTTATTGCCCTGCCATGAAAGCTTGGTCCCACAGCCAAGTTTTTACCATTCTTCTAAAGGACAGGAGGGAGGGGGCCGACCTGATCTCACCAAGAAGAGAGTTCCATAGCCAGGGAGCAATCACTGAGAAGGCCAAGTCTCGTCCTCACCTGTGATAATGGCGGGACAGAAATCAGGACCTCCCAGGAGGATCTTAATCTCCACAATGCTTCATAGGGGGAGATGCGTTCAGACAGATACATTGGGCTGGGACTGTTTAGGGCTTTATAGGCCAAATCCAGCACTTTGAATTGAGTCCAGTAGCAAACAGGCAGCCAGTGGAGCTGGTGTAACATGGGAGTTATGTGCTCCCTGTATGCTGCCCCAGTTATTAACTGGGCTGCCTCTCATTGGACTATTTGAAGCTTCCGAGCAGTCTTCAAAGGCAACCCCATGTAGAGTGCATTGCAGTAGTCTATCCTAGATGTAACAAGAGCATGGACCACCGTGGCCAAGTCTGACTTCCCAAGGTATGGGCGCAGCTGGCGCACAAGTTTTAATTTTGTGAAAGTTCCCCTGGCCACCACTGCAACCTGGGATTCCAGGCTCAGTGATGAGTCCAGGAGGACCCCCAAGTTGCAAACCTATGCCTTCAAGGGAAGTGTAACCCCATCCAGCACAGGTTGTAACCCTATACCATGTTTGGCCTTGCGACTGACCAGGACAACCTCTGTCTTGTCTGGATTCAACTTCAATTTGCTTGCCCTCATCCATACCGTCACAGCAGCCAGGCACCGGTTCAGGACTTGGACAGCCTCCTTAGCATCTGGTGGAAATGAGTGAAAGAGTTTGATGTCATCTGCATACAGATGGCATTGAACTCCAAAACTCCAGATGATCTCACCCAGCAGCTTCATGTAGATGTTAAACAACATGGGGGACAATACTGATCCCTGCGGGACCCCACGGGACAATGGCTGTGGGGCTGAGCAGGAGTCCCCCAGCAACACCTTCTGGGTACGACCCTCCAGGAAGAACTGGAGCCACTGCATAACAGTACCTCCAACACCCTTCCCTGTGAGGCACCCCAGAAGGATACCATGGTCTACGATACCGAAGGCCGCTGAGAGGTCCAGGAGAACCAACAGGGACACACTCCCCCTGTCAACCTCTCTGCGGAGATCATCCACTAAGGCGACCATGGCTGCCTCAGTTCCATGTCTCGGTCTGAAACTCGACTGTGATGGATCCAGATAATCAGTTTTGTCCAAGAACCCCTGGAGCTGTGAGGCAACCACACGTTCCAAGACTTTGCCCAAAAAGGAGAGATTGGAAACTGGTCAGAAGTTGCCCAAATCAGTGGGATCCAGTGATGGCTTTTTCAATAGCGGTTTTATCACAGCCTCTTTTAGGCTCACTGGAATTTTGCCCTCCCAAAGGGAGGCATTCATCATTACCTTGACCCACTCTGCCAAAGCCCCTCTGGCTTCCTTTATCAGCCACGATGGGCAGGGGTCCAGGATGCATGTGGTCGCTCTTGCCTCTCCAAGAATCTTGTCAACGTCCTTGGGTTGCACAAATTGAAATGAATCCATTAAAACTGGACAAGCAGGTGCTCTTGATACATTTTCAGAGACTGCAATAACTGTGGCGTCCAGGTTGGAGTGAATCAGAGCAACTTTATCCGCGAAGAACCAAGCAAATCCCAGCAACCCCATCATAGGTGGTGGGGTTCAACAAATCTCTGACCATTCAAAACAGTTCAGCTGGATGATTCCTCACGGACGCAATGTTGGCTGCAATGTAAGATTTACTTGCAGCCTTCACTGCCACAGAGTACGCCCTTGCATAGGCACATGCCCGTGCTCGGTCTGACTCACTGCAAGATGATTGCCACACGCCCTCTAGACTCCTCTTTGTTTGCTTCATTGCTGCCAGCTCCTCCTTGAACCTGGTGGCTGGTTTAGCTCTGCTACTTGAGAGGGGGTGCTCCAGAGCGATTGTGTCTATTGCCCTGGTCATCTCCTGTTATAGAGAGTGACCAGGACATCAGAATCACCTACCTTGGTGGCAGGAAATTCCCCAAGAGCCGCCAGGAATCCTTGTGGATCCATAAGCCTTCTAGGGCAGACTCCACCTCTGCAGAGGTTAGGGGGTGCAGTGAGTCTAAACTTGACGAAGTGGTGGTCAGTCCATGACAGTGGGACTAAAGAGAATTCCTCCACCCCATCACCTTCCTCCCATCCCTGACAGAACACCAAGTCCAATGTATGTCCAGCACTGTGAGTTGGGCCAGAAACCACTTGGGAAAGCCCTACTGTTGCCATGGTTACCATGAAGTCCTGAGCTGCTCCCGACAGGGAGGTCTCTGCATGAACATTGAAGTCCCCCAGCACTATAAGCTGTTGGGACTCCAATGCCAGGCCCGAGATCACCCTGGCTAGCTCAGCTAGGGAAGTTATAGTGTTGCAAGGTGGTCAGTACACTACAAGTATCCCTATTCTGTCCCGGTCTCCCACCCTCTCTCAGTCTAAAGCAGTGGTTCTCAACCTGTGGGTCCCCAGATGTTTTGGCCTACAACTCCCAGAAATTCCAGCCAGTTTACCAGCTGTTAGGATTTCTGGGAGTTGAATGCCAAAAACATCTGGGGACTCCAGGTTGAGAACCACTGGTCTAAAGCATGAGAATGATTTTCTATGGTGAGCAAATGCCAAAATACCTTGATTTCATCAGCACACTTGACCATTTTTCTACTCACAGCTTCACAGTTGCACAAAAAGGCCTATTCTTCTGTGTACTGACAATTTTGTTGTGCCTGTTTTCCATTTACATACGTGTACAGGGAAATACACATCCAGCTGCTTTGAGCCTTCTTGTGGAGAGAAAAACCGGGATATAAATAAACACAGCCATAAACATAATAATAATAATCCTCAAATCATGTTATACAAGAGAAGTTTCCATATGCATAACATTATATCTTCTTGGAATCGATTTCACATTACTGTGTCACATACAATTTTTTACTGATTGATATTCATAGTTCTCTTTCCTCCTATTATTTCTAGCTGATGTATCTTCTGGAGTTGGGAAGAATGGCTGTCATTAAGTCTCACACCATTTGATTTCATTGCAGTTGCCATTATTCTGGTTTCTTGGATCATCCAATTATTCTGGCATAATATCTTGATGCTTGCCTTGATTGACGGGGACTTCTGGTCATGCTCATTTCCCTCTTTTCTAGGTTACAGATAACCAGCTGTGAGTAAGAACAAGAGAAAAATCTCTCTTTGACAATGAACTGGAGTTCAGAATGGCATCTCTTTTCATATTCTGTGGCTCCCATGTGCCTTTTAGATAGGCACAGCTGAATGATGTATATTCGTTTTCCATCTTTTATGACTGAAGGGCCAGTGAATGTCATAACTTCCAAGCCAGGCCTGCAAAAATGCCTAAGAAGATATGGGATCTTGTCTTGGCAGATTTTAATTGCTGGACAGGAGCCTGGGAAGAAAGGTGGCCTGAGCGCAGAGGTTTAGGGCTTTAATAGCCAAAGCAAATACCTGGGCTTGTGTACAGGAGCAAATGGGTAGCCACTGCAGCAATATCAGTAACAGTACTTCAGAACTGGGGAATTGCTCTTCCCCTATACAGCCTTTTATCAGCATAATGTGTTTGCGTGTGTGCACATGCTTTCAAATCACCTGTAAGCATATGGCAACCCAATGAATTTCATAGAATTTTCTTAGGCAAGGTGTTTTGGTTAGTTCATTCCTCTGAAATATAGCCCACAGCAGTCTCCCATCCCAGTACAAAGCACAGCTGACCCTGATGAGCTTCCAAAAAAAGATAGGATCTTCTGCTTTTCAGCTATTTAGGCCTTTTCAGTAGGGTGAAGGGGGCCAGCTAAGAGTGGGAAGGATAGATCCCTGCTATTTTCTCCTCCTTATCTAGGAGGAGGCAGGCTTCAGGATGGAGATCTTCTGAAAGCCATATCCAGACCCTCTAAAAATAGGTTAATACTATGGGCTGGAAAACAGCCCCTTCATAAGGGTATAGTAATATTTGGCAATGTTTGACATGGCTATTAAAAGGAATAGACCCACTGCCAGACCTCAGAATCCTATGGCCTTCTACATCTTCCTTGCTGTTTTACCTGGTTCAACTGCCCATCCCAAGTGTAGGAGCTGTGGCAATAAGGAAAAGAGTACTAAACTCTGTTTCCTTTGTCTTCTCTTTCCGGGCTCAAAAGATAAAAGCAACTTACATAGTTTTGAAGTGTTACTTTGGTGGACTACAGCTCCCAGAATTGTCCAGCAAATGTGGATGGTAATGTTTCCAAGCCCACCAAAGTACTACTTCAAAGCTATGGTAGATGTTTTTACCATTTCTATGAAAATAGTTGCACCTGAACAGGAAACAGTGACACATTTTAAAGACATGGAAGTATATGTGCTACACATCTCCCTGGTGCCTCCCTCTAGCTTTCCAGACATTCCTGCCCCACTCCTACAAAAAAGTATGAAGAGGAATTGTATGTGAGCTTGAATGTGAAGAAAAGCTTCCATGTAACTGAGAGACTTTATGTATTAGGGTTCCTGACTAGGTGGAGCAATGTTCTCGTGCTCAAGCCAATGAACATAAAAAGCCCAATCATCCCATTTCTGTTCTGTATGTGTAAGTCTGGAATGGTGAGAAAAGAAATGGTACATGAAAGTATGCTGGCAGTGGAGTCAATGTGTATTGCTTTACATCCTGTACAAATATTGCTTTTTCCTTGTTGTTGTTGTTCATTCGTTCAGTCGTCTCCGACTCTTCGTGACCTCATGGACCAGCCTACGCCAGAGCTCCCTGTCGGCCGTTACCACCCCCAGCTCCCTCAAGGTCAGTCCAGTCACTTCAAGGATGCCATCCATCCATCTTGCCCTTGGTCGGCCCCTCTTCCTTTTGCCTTCCACTTTCCCCAGCATAATTGTCTTCTCTAGGCTTTCCTGTCTCCTCATGATGTGGCCAAAGTACTTCAGCTTTGTCTCTAGTATCTTTCCCTCCAGTGAGCAGTCGGGCTTTATTTCCTGGAGGATGGACTGGTTGGATCTTCTCGCAGTCCAAGGCACTCTCAGAACTTTCCTCCAACACCACAGCTCAAAAGCATCGATCTTCCTTCGCTCAGCCTTCCCTAAGGTCCAGCTCTCACATCCGTAGGTGACTACAGGGAATACCATGGCTTTGACTAGGCGGATCTTTGTTGCCAGTCTGATGTCTCTACTCTTCACTATTTTATCGAGACTGGACATTGCTCTCCTCCCAAGAAGTAAGCGTCTTCTGATTTCCTGGCTACAGTCTGCATCTGCAGTAATCTTTGCACCTAGAAATACAAAGTCTGTCACGGCCTCCACGGTTTCTCCCTCTATTTTCCAGTTGTCAATCATTCTTGTTGCCATAATCTTGGTTTTTTTGACGTTTAGCTGCAACCCGGCTTTTGCGCTTTCTTCTTTCACCTTGATTAGAAGGCTCCTCAGCTCCTCCTTGCTTTCGGCCATCAGAGTGGTGTCATCTGCATATCTGAGGTTGTTAATGTTTCTTCCAGCAATTTTCACCCCAGCTTTGCATTCATCCAGCCCCGCACATCGCATGATGTGTTCTGCATACAAGTTAAAAAGGTTGGGTGAGAGTATGCAGCCTTGCCGTACGCCTTTCCCAATCTTGAACCAGTCTGTTGTTCCGTGGTCAGTTCTGACTGTTGCTACTTGGTCCTTGTACAGATTCCTCAGGAGAGAGACAAGGTGGCTTGGTATGCCCATCCCACCAAGAACTTGCCACAATTTATTATGATCCACACAGTCAAAGGCTTTAGAATAGTCAATGAAGCAGAAGTAGATGTTTTTCTGAAACTCCCTGCCTTTCTCCATTATCCAGCGGATATTGGCAATTTGGTCTCTCGTTCCTCTGCCTTTTCTAAACCCAGCTTGAACATCTGGCAGCTCTCGCTCCATGTATTGCTGGAGTCTTCCTTGCAGGATCTTGAGCATTTTCCTATTTTCCTATTCAAGCAAAAAATTATGGAGCGCTTTAACACTACATAATTGTACTACTACTACTGTTCCTCTTTAACTGTCATGTTCCATCATATGGAATCCTGGGATTTGCAAATTATGGAGGGACATTTAGAAAGTTTTAATGCCCCCCTAAATGGCAAGTCCTGAGATTCATTCATTCATTCATTTATTTATTTATGACATTTATATGCCGCCCTTCTCACCCCGAACTGGACTCAGAGCAGCTTACAAGATATAAATACGTACACTACATTATATTATTAGTATAGCACAATATCAGTAATATATATTACTATATTGTACTGTATCATTATATTGCAATATTATTAACAACGGAAATGATATCGGATTGTGGGTTTGACGATGAGACGATTCGGAATGTAGTAGAAATTTTGTAGTATTATTGATGTTTGATAAGATGTTTTTGATAATGATGATTGTGGATATCTTGAACTATGTCTTGTAATTTGCACCTGTTTTTATGTTGTACACCGCAATGAGTCGCCCTCGGGCTGAGAATTGCAGTATATAAGAGCAGTAAATAAATAAATAAATAAATAAATAAATAAATATAATATTGTATTATTATAATTATAATTATATTGTATTACATTATTAGATTACCATTTTAGGCTATGTTATGTAGGTCTTATGTAGTGGTAGGAACAAGAGTACAATATTCTGTACTTAATTAAGCAAAGGCACATGTTTTATGTATGGGGAAAAATGCTGAATTAGATTCTCTAAGTCTAGATACATTAAATTTTATCTATACTGGAACTGACCTCAGCCTATCAGTTGTTGGAAACCACCCTACCTCTTAATAGAGGTTCAGTTGTTTTAAGTGTTTTATTTTGTGTAAATTTATATGATGTGATCATGTCTGCTAGGAATGTTAGTTTGATATTTTGGTATATTCTTATTTGGCATTAAGTTTATAGTTAGTCTGTTTTATATTGTTTTATGTATCTAGTTTTGATGTAATTTGTTGATATGTTTCTTTGTTGGCATAGAATGCTTGCCATATGTGTTGGAAACTGCCCTGAGTCCCCTTGGGGAAAAAGGGGGGAGGGGGTCTATAATTATAATTATAATTATTGTTTATATGAGTGCAATTTTGGTTTCACAGGATTTATCCATGGCAGTTAACGCTACAACCATGTAGTCTGAAATATTATTCTTTTTCAGGTTAAGTGCAACAAGATGATTCAGAATCCCTTATCTGAATATATTGTATTAAAGCAGATGTAAACAAACTCTCTTTCAGTTTCAGGAAAGCACTTCTGAACAACCCCTTGGGAAAAAACCTTGTCAAGAAGACTCCATGACAGTTTTATCTTAGGATTGTTGTAAATTAGGGGCACAGCAACAACAGAGAAGCTCTGGTGAAAAATCGAATCTATGAGGACAGATTTCAGTATTGTGGACCTATAATTAGGAGCTAACACAGACATGTGCCTTTCACCTTAAGAACAGACAAGCATCCCGAACTCTGAGGATTACCTGGGAAGGAATCCCACTGGAGCATTGCAGCACATCCAAATACCTGAGAGTCACTCTGGACTGTGCTCTTACCTACAAGAAGCACTGCCTGAACACCAAGCAAAACGTGGCTGCTAGAAACAATATCATACGAAAGCTGACTGGCACAACTTGGGGATCACAACTAGACACAGTGAAAACATCTGCCCTTGCGCTGTGCTACTCTGCTGCTGAGTATGCATGCCCAGTGTGGAACACATCTCACCACACTAAAACAGTGGATGTGGCTCTTAATGAGACATGCCGCATTATCACGGGGTGTCTGCTCCCTACACCCCTAGAGAAATTACACTGCTTAGCCGGTATTGCACCACCTGACATCCGCTGGGAAGTAGCAGCCAATAGTGAAAGGACCAAGGCAGAGACATCTCCAGCTCATCCCCTGTTTGGGTATCAGCCAGCACGTCAACGACTTAAATCTAGAAATAGTTTTCTAAGATCTATGGAGACACTCGCTGGAACACCTCAGCAAGCGAGAGTCCAAAAGTGGCAGGCTCAAACCCAGAACCTCAACCAATGGCTGATACCAAATGAGAGACTCCCCCCTGGGCACACAGAGGACTGGGTGACTTGGAAGGCACTGAACAGACTGCGCTCTGGCACCACGAGATGCAGAGCCAACCTCAAGAAATGGGGCTACAAAGTGGAATCCACGACATGCGAATGTGGAGAAGAGCAAACCACTGACCACCTGCTGCAATGCAACCTGAGCCCTGCCACATGCACAATGGAGGACCTTCTTGCAGCAACACCAGAAGCACTCCAAGTGGCCAGCTACTGGTCAAAGGACATTTAATCTACTACCATACTCACAAATTTTGTCTGTTTGTTTGCTTTGTTCTGTTAGAAATGTAATATAATTGACTGGTTGCCCTGACACGACAAATAAATAAATAAAATTGGGAGCTGCATGAGTTCCCAATAAAAGTATAATTGTTGGAGCATATAAAAATCAGGTGAATGTGTTAACTGAAAAATGCAAAGCATGAAGCTGATTGGTTGGGCCATGCCCAAGAGGCTAGCTTAGTCTGGGAGTTTTGGAAACTGTTACATGTTTAGGTTTGCTGTGCAGGGAGCTTAGCAAGACAGATTGTATTTTCTGCTTCTGGGCTGATGGAAGAAGGTCCTTCACATAGACACCCAAGGACCATTTGAATCTCACTCAAAGGACATTGTGTGAGTCAATGCAACTGTTCACATGGCTGTATATATGTTGCTCTGCATAACAACGAGTAGAGACCTTATTCTTTACTGATCATCTGTGTAGCATATCTTTTCTATAGCAAGACAGTGTGTGGATTAGTAAAGACGCGAACTATGTATGATTTTCATTCCACCACAGAAATTACCAAAACACCATTTTTGATTTTGGAAAAAAATCTTATTTTTTAATCAAAGAAGGTGTGTGCCTATGTGGGACTGTGCTTTGAATGAGAATTGCTACACCTGGAAGCTTCCAAAAATAGCAGTTCTGCTTTTCTTTCAATTAGGGGATATATAGAGCCTCAGGTTAGACAGTCCCCACTTTGGAATAAAAGGTTACTGGTGTTATTTCTGATGCCACCTCAAGATTGCTCACAAATGCACTGGAGTCTTTTTTTTAACAGACTGTCACTTGTTGTAAGGTTTATAGACCTTTTGTTTCTTCCCCACCCCCTGCTAAGTAATTTATTTTCATGTTTGGACAAAAACAAGTGCCATGACTCAAGCTCTAGTGTCTTTGGAGCTTAGTCATTGTCAATCACACAAGAAAATCTACAATCTGCTCCCATATTGAAATGAAATGCTGCAGAGAGCAAGGCACACGTGTCCAAGGCTGAGTCATGCTCAGCTGTTCACCAGAGCTCAGTGCTGCTAAACAATTAATTTTATGTGATAAAGTAAAGACTGCTTTATCTTTCTGGTTGCTGTTTTGATTTGTTAAAGTTTTATCATGGAAATTGGCCTGCTGCCAAATCAAAAAAATCAGTCTTCTCTTTTGTTCTTACTACCCAAGCCAAAGCTTAAGTGAGGCTAGTTTGGGTTGGAAGATTTGTGAATGACAGAAATTTTCAAAATTTCTAGACAATAAACTATTAGAGCAAGGAAAAAGGGCCTTTGACTGGAGCTTGAAAATAGATAATTCCCGAGAAAGACTGTTGCATTTGGCCAAGATAGTATGATGTATCGTCGAAGGCTTTCATGGACGGAATCACTGTGTTGTTGTGAATTTTCTGGGCTTTATGGCCATGTTCCAGAAACATTCTTCCGGAACATGGCCATATAACCTGGAAAACTCACAACAACTCATAGTGTGATGTATCCTCAACATCACAGTACTGATTGGACCACTTATCTACTTGTGTAACTATAGGCATTTTTGTGCTTTTACTATGTAAAATAAAAGGAGCCAAATCATTGTGACTCCCTGCCCTTCAACAACACCGTTTTCTATTTTATAAAACATAAAAGTTAGGGTTCAACTGTCTATGGTGTACAAAGGATAACTGTATGTATTTCAGAATCCACCCTCAGTGTTTATGTAAAGGTGAATTAATGCTTATGTGTGAGCAGACTCACAACTTGAAGAATGAAAATACAGGCTAAAGGGAAATGTTCTGTTCAGCATGTAATATCTGCCATTTTTCTGAGGAGATATTTAAAATTCTGCCAGTGTTATCACTCAGTGATTTACTGACAAAATTCCCTCTTTCAAAGTCACTTGTTGCTTGGGCATCACCTAGCTCACATGATTGTGTTTAAATGTTAAGCCACTAGTCTAATCAGGCTTATTTCACAGTAAATCATGACAGATTTACAAGTTTTGTTGCTTTTGTGGTTACAACATCTAAGTTCTGAAATTTCAAAATGTGAGAGAATAATTCACATATGGTTCAGTAAAGTCTCACTTATCCAATCATCACTCATCCAACGTTCTGTATTATCCAACACAGTCTGCTTCCTGCTCGGATCCACAGCTCTTTCAATACATTGCAATGTTTTGGTGCTAAATTCATAAATGCAGTAATTACCATGTATTGAACTGCTGTGAGAGAATCAGTCGTCTACAAAGATGTTGCCCAAGAGACACCCGGATTTGTTGCAATCCTGCAGGGAGGCTTGCAACACATCTAAGCATCCCCTGGGCAATCTGTTTGTAGATGCCAACGCCTTAGATCAAGAAATAGTTTTCTAAGATCTACAGAGATATTCGCAGGAACATCTCAGCAAGTGAGAGTCCAAAAGTGGCAGGCTAAAGCCTGGAACCTCAAGCCATGACTGATACCGAATAAGAGACTCTCCCTGTGCCCGTAGAAGACTGGGCAACTTGGAAAGTGCTGAACAGACTGTGCTCTGGCACCACGATATGCAGAGCCAACCTTAAGAAATGGGGCTACAAAGTGGAGTCCACAACATGCGAATGTGGAGAAGAGCAAATCACAGACCACCTATTACAATGCAGTCTGAGCCCTACCACATGCACAATGGAGGATCTCCTTATAGCAACACTAGAGTCACTCCATGTGGCCAGCTACTGGTCAAAGGACATTTAATATAATGCCATTTTTTTTAATCTTTGTGGGTTTTTTTAATACATTACAACTGTACTCTTGGTTTGCTTCTGATATGACAAATAAAAAATCTTGCTTAGCTGGCCAACCCACCACACTGGACCCCCCCTTCATGGGCCATCAGCTTTTAGAGATGTTTTTTTTAGGAATTATGGGGACCATGGGGGTGGAGATCAAGAGGAAGGGGCCAGAAACCATGTCAAAAACTGTGCATTCTGGACCAAGACTCAGAAATCATTGCTTTGACTTCTCAGATATTCATAGTTACCTTAGATATGTTATCTTTCTGCACACTTCTCAATACTTAAAATACCTACTTTCCTCCTTAAAAGCTTGTTCAGCTTGTTGCTTAGATACCATAGAGATAAGCACCTTAAAATACTCATTACAGAGAGTTTGACACTGGAAAATATCTTTGGACTGTTTACTCCCTGAAATGTTTCCTGAGATGAGATAACCCAAAGGCATTTTCCAAATTCCCCTGGAGTACAGGTATAAGTTCAGTGGCTGACCCTTTATTGTAAAGGGCACCTAATTGCTTCAAATCTATGAAACTTGGTTCAGTTTGCTTGTTAGATGTAATCTAAATTGATACCTGACATGGAAAATTATAGAAATTCTGGTTCTTGTTTCTCCAAAAGGAAAATGTAACAGCAATTGTTGTACTGCAGTATGTTAATATCCCCAAAGAAAAGATAATCCAACTACTTCTTGTTGTTGGCAGCCTTGTGATAAACTGTAGATAGACTAAAGGGCTAAAGGGCCCGTTTTGGGGTCAGGGAAGCTGGTTTGAACAAGGAGTGGCAGACTGCTAGCTTGTCAGATTTAATTTGGTAGGTGGAGGTGCTGTTAAGAGAACCCTATGATATATGTGGCAAATGGCATACACCTGGAATGCTGAGTCCAGAAATGTATTTTCCAACATTAGAACTGAATGGAACTAACAGTCCATCTGCCATACATATATACATTCCCACATAACCTTTTTTTTACACTTTCAGGAGCTGTGTGGTTTTGTCATTGCTATTTATTCGCATGAGCCTTGGAAAATCACAGGAAGGTAAAGGTAAGCCCCCCTCTGAACAAATCTTGCCAAGAAATCCCCGTGATAGGTTTGCCTTAGGGTTGCCATAAGTTGGAAACAACTGGAAGGCACACAATTGCAATACATTGTTAAGCAACCAGAAGTCAGAAATTCTTTGCAGGGATACTATAAATCAAGTACCAGATCTAAATGCTGCCCCATCAGTGTCTGTTGTCATCCAAATCTCATTTACTACATTGCTCTTAATGGTGGAGAACCCCTGACCTTCCCCCACCCCAATGATCCTAAATGAATGCCAGCAGCCTATATGTGATCTGTGATAATGTTTGGCTTGGAAGAGCTTCCCCCTCTTTTCTCAGAGTTGGTGGTATACAATGAAACTTCGGGCATCTAAAAAAAATTACCTAAAGTAGCTGAGTTTAGGACATGGGCCAGACAGTGTTTATGTCAACTTTAGCAAACACGTCATTAAATATTATATAGTAAACAATTCTATCTTTCTATCTATCTGCCTTTCAGCTTTTCTTTCTCTCTCATCTCTTTCATTTATATGCTGATTTCCTCTTCAAGTGGGTGTTATAACTCACTCTCTGGAGCTGGAAAATTCAGATGAAGAGGAGAAAACAGCTTATCAGAAATCTGCAGCTCCTAGTGGTCTCTCCAAATCCAAGAAGTGAAGGAGTTTACTGCCCAGCAGAAAGTTGTAGACATGGAATACCCTTTACCATAATCTATTCAGCAATGAAGATACAAACAGATATTGCATTGTTACCAGTGATTGTGAAGTTGGAGACACTGATCAAATTAGTCACCTAGGGCCATGAAACTACTATTATAAATCTTCCAGCCATTCTCTGGCGACTTTGTTGCCTTCCTCCTTTTTGCCAATGGAATACTTTTCAGGTGTGTGTGTGTGTGTGTGTGTGTGTGTGTGTGTTTTACCTTGGTCTGACTTCAGTTTATGACTCTGTTTTTCTGCATTCTGACTGTTTATCTGGATGGCTGACTTGCTGGACATCTTCTGGACTGGCCATTGTGCATTCTGTTGCTTCTCCAATTCATCCTGTTGAATACTCTGTCACTGACCTAGGACCTTATCCCACACACAACACATTTTTAAACAATTTAAATCCATTTCTTGAATGGAAAGCAACAGAGCCCATCCCACGACACAGAGGGACTTCCTGTCTGCACCCATCAGGATTCGTCATGTAATCATTGCAAAGCATGTCAAAAAAGGGAATGGGGGAGAAGATGATCAGAAATTGTCTTAGGAGCCTTGGATGCATTTATTAAATTCCTAAACTGCAAAAACACATGGGATAGGAGCCATCAGAATCACCTGCACTGCTTCGCCTAGGATGACATGAGCAAATGGGCTGTCCTTTGGGAACTCTCTACCAGCAGTGAGTCCCCAGGGCTCTGCCATAATGCAGTCACATGATCCATTTTGGATATATATATTGCAACTTTGTTAATCACTAAATTTCTGTTCCTTTAATGAAATATTTTGAATTTTTGATGTTTTCTGTTTTTTTTTTAAAGGGTGAGGGATAGAGTGGGTGGACAATCCACTTTCTCATGGGACAAGGATGAAAACGGTTAGAACTGAGGAAACCAGAAAATTCTGAAGAGATGTGATAAGTAATAAATACTCGAACATTTCAATTTCTAATGATAATGGTGTAAACCTGATGCTACCCCCATCCCCCTATGGGATAAGGTGCTTAGACAGAAGTTTAACTCTTATACCTCCTGGGTCAAAGGAACTCAGACTGCAGTACAGGATAGTGCAGGGGTGTTAAACTCATTTTCATTGATGGTCACATAAATCTTATGGTTGCTCTTAAATGGCCATTAGGTCCATGGATAGAGGGCCAGATATAATTTTTTACATAGTAGTTAGCACTCCGTTTTTTATCTAGTTTGGATCCCCAGATGTGATCGAACATCAATTCCCATTACTTTTGATTATCTGCCAAGCAGATTGGGAATAATGGGGACTTCAACCCAATGGCACTTGTGGCTCTAAGGTTGGGGAAAAGTTAAAAACATTTTCCAGTCAGACATCATATCCACAAGCCTTGCATCAAAATTAAAACCCCACTATCCTGACTAAACAGAACAAACTGCAGCCTTTCAGATGTTACTGTATCACAACTCCTATCAGCTCTAGTTATAATGCCTAATGATGAAGTGTGCAGAAGTTGTACTTCTTTCAGTAGGTACTTCTTTCAGATGAAAACATTTATTGGTAAGACCCATGCACTGATTAATTACTTATAATGGAAACATTAAAGTAAATGTTTTAAAATACAGGGTTTAAGTCAGATTTTGATAGTACATTTAATCTATGTAAACAACAACAACAACAGCATAATATTGATTTCCCTAGTAAACACAATGTGTGAGTCTTAATTCTTGATCCTATTTTAGCATCCTTAATCTTATTTAAAAATATTTCCCAAGAATTAATTCTTTGATCTGTTATTAGAACCTCAGTCCTAACACATATTTACCTTGAAATTGGACCCGATAATAAATTAGGGAAGTTCACAAAAAAATAAAATAAATCTAAACTTTTCTTTTGCAAACCGCATCAAGATTCATCATCCTTTGGGCCAAAAAAGGCTGAAAATACTGTTATGCCTTTAACTACAGTTGGTGGATATCAGGGTTCTAATAAAAAAGCCTGTGATGCAAGTGTGTTACCATATGGGAGACAAAACAAAACAAAACAAAACAAATAAACACTCACAAAGATAAATATTAGATCATGATCAGGATACTATGGAAATATATTCCCCAGGATTGATGTTCTTGTCATCCAATCTAGTGAGATTTACTGAAAGCAATCAGAATGCATGTTAGAGCAGAATAAACATTTTGAACAATGAACTGCTGTCCCAGGAATTAGAGTTTGAATGCAGAGACTGTGTGCTGATGATATAGTTGGAGAGAGCCTTGTGATTTGGGAGGCAGAGTTAGGCTTTTGTGTACCTGCCAAAAAACAACTAGTTGCAGGTTAGGCTAGTCAATCTACCTCTGTGGAAAGAATCCCATAATCCCATAATAAAAAAATAATCCTCCTTCTTGTGCTTTTGCAGATTCCTGGCCTATGTAATGCAGATTAAGAATTCTGAAGATGATCACTTCTAGAAGCAGGAGGCAGTCCTTAAGATATCATGGAACAAAGACTTTAATAGGTATGAAAGAGCATCTTGAACCATAAATAAACAGGAAGCCGCTGCAGGAAGAACAGCGTGTAGATGATGCGATCTGAATAATGAGTAACTGAAAGAATTGTGAATTTATCATGGTTTCTAGATACTCTTCAGGGTCAATCCTAGACACTAGGAGCTGTCCTTGAAGTGATGGGATGACCACAGGGAACTGATAAGAGTAATCTAATCTAGAGGTGACTAAGGGTCCTATCACACTGCACAATGGTAGCACTATATTCCATGACAACATCATATGGAATCCTGGGATTTGAGGGTTGATGAGGCACTAGAGAGGGTTCTGTGTGGGAAGTTTGGGTCAATTCTATCATTGGTGGGGTCAGAATGCTCTTTGGTTGTAGGGGAACTATAAATCCCTGCAACTAAAACTCTTAAATGTCAAGATCTGTTTTCTCCAAACTTCGCCAATGTTCACATTTGGGCATATTGAGTATCTGTGCCATGTTTGCTCCAGATCCAACATTGTTTGAGTCCACCGTGCTCTCTGGGTGTAGGTGAACTACAACTCAAGATCAATGTCCACCAAACCATTCCAGTATTTTCTGTTGGTCATGGGAGATCTGTGTGCCAAGTTTGGTTCAATTCCATTGTTGGTGGAGTTCAGAATGCTCTTTGATTGTAGGTTAACTATAAATCCCAGCAACTACAACTCCCAAATGACAAAATCAATCCCCTCCCAGCCCCACCAGTATTCAAATTTGGGCATATTGGGCATTGGTGCCAAATTTGGTCCAGTGAATGAAAACACATCCTGCACATCAGCTATTTACATTACAATTCATAACAGTAGCAAAATTACAGTTATGAAGTAACAACGAAAATAATTTTATGGTTGGGGGTCACCACAACATGAGGAACTCTTTAAGGGACCGCGGCATTAGAAAGGTTGAGAACCACTGCTTTACACATAACAAACATTAAGTAAAGCAAATTCAAATTTACTTTGACATGCTTTACTGACTACATTATATAAATCAATCTCTAGAAACAACAGTGCAAAAACTCCCTAAAAGATTGTCTCTACTCTGTCTCAGTTGTAAAAGAAGAGATGCTGCCTCAAAACTTCATAGCAATGAAGGCCAGCCAAGTTATTTCTATAGCCAAAGTAAAACCCACAAAATAAACCTATTGCTTTCACTGGCAATATATACACAAAATAAAAAATTAAGTAAAGTTTGTGAGCTCTCTCTGATGTTTCAAACTAGCTGCCTCGTTCCATCTAATAGGAGGGATTTTTTATCGTTCAACTTAGTATAGAGCAATGAGTGTTCAGGGATCGTGGCCTTTTCAGATGTACCAGCTTCTCCAAACAATATTCCATATGAATGAAAGACCACTCCCAATTCAAAAAACCAAAACCAAAACCTTTTATTTTTTTGCTTAAGCAAGATATTATGTGGCAATTTTTGGAGGATAATTGCACCCCCTAGAGGTCTGAATTTTGTTCTAAAAAAGCAGGCTTGAATTTTTATTGATTGATTGGTCAATCTGGAATGCTCTGGGGAAAGCAAAATGTGGTTCACAGGTCACATAATTCCCCAATCCCATCACTGATATCGTCAGTAGGTCAGGATCAAAATAAAGTGACTGACTGATTGTTCTTGACATTTAGGAATCCAATAATCTTCCCTATTTGGAAGGAGGGGTAATTAGAATTAGCTTCCAGAAATGCCCCAGTGAGTTGTTTTTGAACAGTTTTGCAAGAAATGCTCATGTTTTATACATTGTTATGCATCACTTCCCTAGTTAGTTTTGAATGAGGGATGGTAGCTATTCAAAGTGTTCTGATGCATTGATTTGATTGATATCTGTGCCCTTTCTCATAGAAGCTTTGGGGAGCCAATTGTAACCAGTACATAAAACTATACTATTAAAATCTCAGTTTATGCACATTTAACATCACATGTAAAACTATCTAAAGCATAACTTACATCTACTGCAGAATCTGGGCAACAGATAATAAAGATGATAAATATTTGATACAATAATATTAAAGCAAAATATTATAATTAAAATCAGGAAGCTATGAGTAAGGAAAGAGAACCAAAGAGGATACATGATTTTAATTAAATCTGCATGTGTCAATATATGAAGTAATGCAAATTTAAAAATATTGCTATGGACAATTTTGGATTTTGGAGTAATTTGGATATGGTATTCCAGATAAAGACATACTCAACCTGTATCAACTACAGTACTGTCACACTCGTGACTAAATAGCAACCATGAATATGAAAAAAAATGGCTTAAAACTACAAGAAAGGAGTTTCCATGTGAACATTAGGAAGAACTTCCTGACTGTTAGAGCCGTTCAGCAATGGAACTCTCTGTGTGGTAGAGGCTCCTTCTCTGGAAGCTTTTAAACAGAGGCTGGATGGCCATCTGTCAGGGCTGCTTTGAATGCGATTTTCCTGCTTCTTGGCAGGAGGTTGGACTGGATGGCCCATGAAGTGTCTTCCAACTCTATGATTCTATGATTCAAGGTGATTGTAAGCTAGCAGGCATTATGAAGACTAGTAGTCTAATAAAATGATTGTTGGAACATAAGTTATGTTTTGTGGAAAACCCATAAAATGAGGACTATTGAAATAAAGGACTATTTCTCATAGCCCTTCAAACCGAGAATTGCCTTTTCTAGATTAGGACACATGTCACACTATAGATGTTCAGTCAGGTACTTGTCAATGGTAACCATGTTTTTTTGGGTGAAATACACTAACAAAAATGAGAAGCAGGGGAAAACGTTCCCCTTCCTCTCTCCGTTGTTTATATTGCTGTTCCAACTGGTCCAGACAGTAAAGCATAGATGATGATGATGATGATGATGATAATAACTTTAAGCAGTAGAAAACTGCTTAAAGTGCAAAAGACAAAGAGTGAATACTGTGAAAACAAAACCAAAAACCAATGCAGAACAGAAGAGAAAACTGGACAGTTCCTGAGAAAAATTGAGAGCAAAATTTACAAGGAAAAAACATGGATGTGACTCACAAATGGAACTTTGAAAAAGGAGATGGAGGGCCTGATTCTTGCAGCCCAAGAACAAGCCATTAGAACCAATGCAATCAAAGTGAGAACTGAAAAGTCGATGACAGATTTCAAGTGTAGACTCTGCAAGGAAGCAGATGAAATGGTGGATCACATACTCCACTGCTTCAAGAAGATCATGCAGACAGACTACAAGCAGAGGCACCACACAGATGCTCAGAAGATCAATTGGAACTTGTGCCACAAACCCCATCTGCCTGCAACAAAGAACTGGTGGGATCACAAGCCTGAAAAATTATGGAAAATAAACAATTTTTATTGTGCTCCAAAACTCGATCCGTCTGAATTCGGATTGAGTTTTTGAGCACAATACTCCTAACCTCACAATCATGGGGGGGGGGGGGGGGGGGGACAAGTATGGATCGTCAATGTTGCAATCCCAGGCAACAGCAAGATTGTTGAGAAGAAACTGGAAAAGCTTACAAGATATGAGGATTTAAAGATTGAACTGTAAAGACTCTGGCACAAGCCAGTAAAGGTGGTGCCAGTGGTGATCAGCACACTGGGTGCTGTGCCTAAAGATCCTGGCCTGCATTTAAAAACAATTGGCATTGGCAAAATTACCATCTGTCAGCTACAGAAGGCCACCCTACTTGGATCTGGACACATTATTCACCAATACCTCACACAGTCCTAGACACTTGAGAAGTGTCCGACATGTGATCAAATATAAGAGTCAGCATAGTGAACTTGTTTGCTGTGTACTAATCTTATTATGTATCAAATAATAATCACTTTATTTATACTCTGCCACCATCTCCCATAGAGACTCGAGGTGGCTTACAAAACAGCACACAAAGATGCCATACATAAAACATATACACATAAAATAAAATACATCAACATGGAAACAATAATACACTACATAAACCAGGTACATACATTGGATAAAACAACTTATATTAGAATATATAATTTGTTAAAAGATCCATGTAATCAATGGAGAAGAAATCAGGGAATACCTGAAATGGGATTAAAGGAAACAGACTTATGTGGGTCTATCAACATGGTTAGACTGTGTCAACTGAGACTAGCTCAGAAATAAACTTATTGCATAACATTGATCATAATACTTCTTGCTGATTGTAATGTGCTACAATGCAACTAAAGCATAACACACACTGCACAGCATGATACAGCCTTGGATTAGTTGTTCTCTACTCTACTAATAATTTAATATAATCATTTATGTTCTGTGACTGATCATATTTTAATGATGCAAAAGAAGTTATAAATGATTGGTCTGTCTCTGTGTTATGAAGAAACTGGTAATATTCTGATACAGACCATGCAATCAATCTTAACCATGGCTTTTCACATAAAATAATCTCAGAGTTTTGTTTGTCTTTAATGTGTTCAGCTTGATTTACATTATTGTGGCTGTAAAAGAAACAACTCAAACCCTGTATCAGGTCATTCTCAACTTTTTATGCATAACTATTGTGTTTATGCATAAGTATTGTGGTTGGTTTCGGTGTGCATTTTTCTGTTAAAAATAAAAATACTGTTAAAATGTAATTCTATAGTATAGTGTGGCACTTTTGATTTTCAAAGCTACAGTAGTTTTCCAAGTATCTCTGAGTTACAAATCCCAGGATTCTCTAGGATGGAGTTATGAAATTAAAAGCTATATAAAATTGTTATAGTTGTCTTTAGTCTCTGATCAAAAGGCCATGTCTAGAGATAGGTTCCCCATTGAGTTTCACCCCCAATTTGGTCATGTTTGGAGAAGTTACTAAACTCACTTTTTAGCTTCAGATTTATCTATAGTGCTCTATCTTGCTGAAAACAAAACTCGGGATTCTGTTCTGACAATGTGTAAAGTGGCTAGTTACAATTTGGGATGGAACAATAACCTACGATTAGCCCCATCCCTTTCGGCAAGTGTGCCATCTTCCAGCTGCAAACTCCCTCACTCTTTGCCCATTAGTGTCGTCAAAAGTGGAAACTCCGAAGTAGTCACTTTTAACAGGATGTGCCTATAGAGTCTGCTGGACATTCATAAATGTAGCCACAGGAATCAAAATACAAGAGCTTTATTTAGAACTTTAAAAGGTTTGTGCCACCAGAAATCTTCCAGTGAATAGAAGATTTAGGCCAATCATTCCTCATTTTCAGTACTTCAGACCCCTTTAGCTCAAATTGCAAGTGACAGCAGGAAACCCTCTTACCCATTAAGCTTCAATTAGCTTGGATTGTCAGCAATGGCAGACCTATTACATTGAAATGGTTGTCCTTTTCTAAGACAAGCTATTGACTGATCATGATGGCCCTTGTCAAAGGTCTTGTAGCTGCCTCCACCTTGTTTTCTCGACAGGAAGAGAGAACTGGAGATGACAAACTGTTTGGCTTCTTTATTCTATTTTGAAAGCACGTTGGGAGAACCCACTCAGATTTTTAAAAATGATACCACCTTGTGAGGATGTCTTGTGAGTATGTCTGAATATGTCTTGAGGAAGAATGACTATGGTGTAGACATGTATATGTGTGTTTGTGTCAAAAAAATTATTTGTTTCAAACTGAAGGCTAGGGGATGGGGGTGAGGGGATTGCTCCCAAATAAGAATTCTCACACACGCAAGTGCCCACATTTCTAGCATTGCATGGATTGAGACAATGAACATTGTTCCCACTTAGATCTTTCATATTCCCTATTTCCTTTTGATAAGTGATTTTAGCTCCTCTAAAATTGTCAGTTTGGGTGGCCCAGCATGTCTAGCTTTCCAGAAGGCCAAATCAGGCACAGATGGGTGGAAGGCAAAAGCAGAGGTTTATTGTCAATGGCCAAAGAGGATGTCTGCTCCCAGACTGTGGAACTCCCTCGCATGAGAAACCAGAATGGTCCCATCCCCACTGGCCTTCCTGAAGCAGGTCAAAACCTTTCTTTTCCAACAGGCTGTTGGCGAAGGGTAAGGGGAGGCTCTGGGGAGAGTGAATGGAATTGGGGGCAATAATGATTTTAAATGTCATTTTAATGCATTTGCTGCATTTTAATTCTGTTTTTACTACACTGTTACTATTTAGTTGTTTTTTAAACTTTTATATTGCTCTTTTAAAACTGTTTAATGTAGATAGATTTTAGCTGCCTTGAATCCTCATGGGGGAAAGGCAGGATATAAATAAAGATAATAATAATAATAATAATAATAATAATAATAGGACATTAAGAGGTGATTAATAATTCACTGAAAATAATGTTATCTAAACGTGTCTAAAACTTGATTTCTCTTGTTCTTAGGTGTTCCAGGACACATCTACACCACCATATAATGCATTATTAGTTAGCTGAAACTGCTACAAATCATCTCTTTTGTAGATGTCTATATAATCTCGGGAGTCATTTTGCACAATCTTTCAAATATTTGGATGTTATGTTTATTCATGTTGTATCATGTTCTCTAGATGTTGGGCAGAAGTGAAGTCCTCTGACTAACAACTTAGTTTAATTTGCAACATCTCTCCTTCAGTAAGGTCTATTGCTGTTCAGAGTTATTTCCTATGGTAGCTGAACTTGTTCCCAGTATATAATATTTGTCAGAAACTTTTTGATCTTTTTCTTTTTACATTTATTGTTCACCTCAGTATTAAGGGGAGAAGAAAATACCTCACTTGTAATTAGTTGCCCCTTGGGATGGAGATGAATGGCAGAAGGGGAAGAAAATATTGTGTGTGTGTTCGCATGTGCGTGTGTGTGTGAGAGAGAATATTGCAGTTTTACAGCTCTGTCCAAAGGATCACATTCTCCATTCACTAGAGCTGGAATTGGAAAGGATTCTATATTCATCATATGGTATGTGTGATATGTGGTTTGGTGAGGATAATTGGGTGGATAAAATGTTTTGTTTAAGGGACTGCATGTTGCTGAGCCCTAAATATAGCTGCATGCTTGTAATTCCAATAGATAAGACAAGAATGTGTAAGAATGTAATTTTGGAATGTGCTCTATGGCTTGCACTATTTTCTGATGTTTGAAAATATGCCCATATATTTAGTACCAGTTGAATGATTAAGAATGGTAATGGTAGGGCAGTGATAAAATAGTATATGACCCGTTTCCCTCTTTACTGGTCTATAATTACCTGGCATGAGAGAACATTTGTCAGAATAGTTTAAGCCTTTGGTGGAAATCAGTCTTCTCTGACCTGGAAACCTCTAGGCATAGTGGACTGTAACTCCCTAGCAGGGAGATACTGTGAACTGTAACACATCTGGGAGACAGCAGATTGTGGAAAGGGACTCTAAATAGTAGTGTATTAAATTCTATGTGAAGTCTTTGAAAAGGAAAGGAGTGCTAAACAGGGCACAATGAAATATCTGCCAATTCAAAGCAGTGACTGGAATGGGCACTCACTCGTGAGTCTATTTTTATTCGCATGCATTAAATCTTCCATCAAAAATGTCTAAAGGATTTACCAATTGAGTTCGTGACATTCCCAAATGTTTTGGCTCTCTTGCCTTCCATACTTTGAAAATGAAAGTAGAAGTACAGCATAAAGGGCCAAGTCAGAATGTAGAAACAGAAAGTGAAAGTGTGAACACATAGCTTCCTATAGCAGCCGGTGCAGAGAGACACAAATTATACTTGAATCACAGTGTTTGTGTGGCTCCTGTTCAACCAGTAATGAGCCTGGAAACAATAAAGGAAACATTTTTAAAGGATGAAAGTAAATTCAAATTATGCATCTGCAGTACTATATAACAAGAGTGAGCAAGCTGGGCAACCCATGGTTCTCCACATTGTCCTAGATCAGGGGTCCTCAAACTTTTTAAACAGAGGGCCAGGTCACAGTCCCTCAAACTGTTGGAGGGCCAGATTATAATTTGAAAAAAAAAACATGAATGAATTCGTATGCACACTGCACACTTTAAAACAATACAATAATTAAAATGAAGAACAATTTTAACAAATATAAACTTATTAGTATTTCAATGGGAAGTGTGGGCCTGCTTTTGGCTGATGAGATAGGATTGTTGTTGTTGTGTGCTTTCAAGTCATTTCAGACTTAGGTTGGCTCTGAGTGAGGGCCGGGTAAATGACTTTGGAGGGCTGCATCCAGCCCCCGGGCCTTAGTTTGAGGACCCCTGTCCTAGATTGTAACTTCCATAGACCTAGGCAGCAGAGCCAGAGTTTGGGCTGCCACCATTACCTTTCTGGAAAAGTGCTGCTACTACCTTCCTAACCAAGCACAACCCAGGAGAGTTCCTCCGGCAAAGCTGCTCACTCTGAGATCAAGTGACAAAGGCTTCAGCCAGAAAGAAGCACTCAGCCATGCAATCAATAAGAAGAGTGTAGCTTGGTTGACGCCCCCTCTCAATTGATGTCATGGCCGGGCCTGGCTGTGGAGGGGCACCACCCTCAAGAGAAAGAAAAGGGTTGTACAGATTTAAATTTGGACAGAGGAAATTTGTAGTTATCAATCAAATTTCACTGTGTTATTAATGGGGACAATCCAGGACAACTTTGGGGCACAATATTCCAAATTGCAGCTGAATTATTTTGCTGGTATAGACAATTCCAGAAAGAGCTGCTGACATACCTGCTGATTGTTCCAATTTGGCAGACACAGTCCCTGTTGTCCCACTTTGTCAGCTACTTGAAAGCCTCACTTTACTACTGCTTTGCCACATGTGTCTCCACACAGCCATATAACCCAGAGTATCAAAGCAGGAAATCCCAAAATATCTGCTTTGAACTGGGTTATCTGAGTCCATTCTGCCATTTATTCCAGTTCAAAGCAGATAATGAGGGATTTATTCAGCTGTGTGGAAGAGGCCTTAGTTTTCATCTGCAAAATATAGAAGGGTGTTTTGCTTCTTCCAGAATACTGACATTTGTTTACCTGTTTTCCCAAGAAATTTGCATGATTTTTTCCAAGTTGACGCCTTCCAGAAGATGAGAGTGACATTTGTAGATAGTCCATGTTTCACAGGTGTTCAATAGAATTGAAAGGGCAATAGCTTTTTGAACAAGTATCTTAGTATCACTTTGAATGTTGTGATCCTCAAGCACTCTATGCTTCATTTGAAAAAAAAACTGCTGTGCTCTCAGAGCTCAGACAGTTGTATTTAGCATCAGTGGAGAGATTTTGGGAATTGCAGTTCAAAAAAGTAATGTTTCCATACAGTCTGTTTAGGTGTTGATGTCAACTTTAGTGGAGAGGGGCAACCAAGGTAGCAGAAATGCTCATCGTTTTCTAGCATTACCTCATTAAGCAGTATTGCTGGCATAGCAGAGAGATTGATTGGTGCCTGCTGGTAGAGCACTTCGATTTTTTCGATGTTAAGTGAAAGACCAAATTTTCATATGGTTTTGCAAAAGTGTTTAAAATGGCTCTGAATGAGCACGTACTGCATTATCATAATCATATTGGAGTTCTCTGACAGAAGTTATCATGGCCTTACTTTTGGCTTTAACCTGTTGAGGTTAAAGAACTTGCTTCCTGTCTGATATAAGATTTTCATACTCGTGGAAAGATTCCTGTCGACAAGGTGTAGAATCATAGTGATGAAGACAGAAAATAAGTGGCGCGATAATGCATTCCTATTTGATGTCTGATCCCAGTTTAAATTGCCACTCTGAGAATCTTTATGTCCAAAATGACACGTACATTTGTGTAGCATAATAGTAATGGCATACCTAAATGTGTATTCATGGATCAAAAGATGTTACATCATGGTAAAAGACTGACTTATTCATATTTGAATTCTGCTTCTTCACTGGTGGCCATTCACAAGAAAGTGAAATGTTCATGAAACATGAGGTTGAAAGCAAAATGTGAATTGGCACATTGCCATTTGACTTTAATGTATGCCTTTTTATTTTTCGAATAGCATTATTTTAATTTAGTTTGCTTTTTCAGCAGAAGGGAGCCAGGCATGTGCACGCGTGTTCACACACACACACGTTCTCCATCCCTCTTTTCTGCTTCACAGTGGCAAATATATTGCTTTGTCATACAACTGCCTCAGGGGCTAATCCTCCACACTTGCAAAATCTTCTTAGTCTAACCACCCGAGCACTCCCGAAGCCAAGGTTTTAAAACTCTAAAAATAGTAGGAGGATTTATTCGGCTTGCAGACTGCTGAAATATTTGCAAAGTTATTTTTCGGGAGGGAAATTTGCCATTCAATAAAAGATTGTTGATGGAAAAAATTAGCATGTTAGCTTTTTTAATTACTCATCTTCTGGGGTTTGCAGTTTTCTTATGTAACTGGAATAATCCAAGTAGATTGATTTATGAATCTTTAAATACACACACAGAGAGACAGAAATTCCACCTAGTCTATTTTACAGTGTAGCTTTAGATCATTGACTTCACATTTTGAATAGAGAATCCAGCCATTTAAAAGGATGTTCACAATTAATACATGCTGTTTCCTTTCTCTCTTTGTCTTGCTTGCTCTGTGTTTGTGTGTTAGTAGCTTGTTGGTTGGGCTTGGCAGTTGGGAGGTACTGTATCTCTACGGTAGTCTTGCTGGGAAACCCTGCCAGACAACCCACGATATAAGGGCTTCTCAATTTAATCCTACCAAATGGGTTTCTTCCCTCTTACTACTTTATCACACCACAACTTTAAAGTGGGCAGCCTCGCATTTCTGCCACCTGCAGAATTCTGGGAAATGTAGTTTAGGGCCAAGCCTTTTGAATTCTCAACTACAAAGGTTCTGACTTTTCCCAGCTATATTCCCCAGAATTCTACAGACGGCAGAAATGCGGGGCTGTCTGCTTAAAGCCCTGGTGTGATAACATAGCGAGTTATTTCGTAGAGGTCCCCTAGCTGGGAAGAAACAACCGAGCATAATTGTTTAGTCAAATTCTTTTCTAGAAGCTCTGCCAGCTAACAAAAAGATGAAGATTGAAGGCACTAGACATTAAAAGGATGGGTCGTGGTATGTGGTATGTCCAAACATACAATCAAGTATTTCCACTGAAAGGGAATGCAAAGATTTATACAGCTTTGTACTGGCTTCCACCCAAAGTTAGTGTCAAATATTTTACTGAAGCACTAAAATGGAAAAAGATCTAGTTATTTCTGTATCTATTTATTCATGCCTTTGCTGAAATTTACTCCCCAGCAAAATGGCTCTGGAGGAATCATGATGGCATTTGACAACATATAAAGCAATATGTAAGACATCTAGTCAACAAAGTACAGTTGATTCTTAGAAGGAACCTCACTCTCAAAAGAAACTCTCATTGATGAGTGCATTCTCAGTGTTCATGGAATACTGGCATGCTTATTAGCCAATCTGGTGGGGATTCTGGGAATTGTGGTTCAAAAATGTCATGTTCCCACACTCTCTGGGTGGGAGGATACAAAAAACTCACCCTTAAAGTCTTAGAAAAGAAAAGACAGAGTTTTCCCCTCTCTCTCCTCCCACCCTCCTTGAAGACATGGAAGGAGGGAGAAGCAGCCTTTAGAATAATTTAGATGTGGTGTTGCTGTTGTAACCTGCAGAGACATGGGGCAGGGATAGGGCTACTAGTAGTTAGACCCCTGCCCAGTGGCACTGAACCAGATTTGATGCAGCTGGACAGTGGGGACTTCCTGCCACTGCCAAGGTAGCTCAGGGACCACAAAGCAGACTGGAACTGGTATCCTGTACTCCAGTTTTAGCCTGCTTTATTTAAATGTATATAGAAGCACCCTCAGTTAGATTCAGTTAGATTCAGGGTCTTAAGTGAAACAAATGAGTACCTCTCAGGGTGAGAAAAGCGGTATATAGATGCTGTAAATAAATAAATAATTTTATTGTGTTTTGGTGTATTGTTTATTGCTTGTTGTTTTGTTGTTTTAATATTGCTTTAATTGTTTTTAATTTGCTTTAGGTGTATTGTTATGTTGTGTATTGAGGCCTTGGCCTTTGTAAGCCGCATCGAGTCCTTTGGGAGATGCTAGCGGTGTACAAATAAAGTTTCATAATAATAATAATAATAATAATAATAATAATTAAATAAATGGGATCCAGGTTGATCTGATGTGAATCAGGTACAGATTTGAATCAGGCTCCATAATGATTCAGGAGTTGGTATACATATTTATATAACAACATATTTTATGTTCTTATGATGTTGTTAGTTAGTCCTAGCAGCCCTTGCCAATCTAGTTAATGCTTAAAAAATCTGGAGTTATAATCTAACAATAGCTAGAAAGTCACATTTGCCCACCTCTGATTTAGCATCTTCAGAAGTGTGTGTAGCATCCACTCAATGCATCTTTTCACAGAGAGATCTTTTTAAAAAATCATGCATGAATTCCTTCACCATTAATTCTTTTTATTTCAGACTTTCCCCCTTTGGATACCCACAGTACATTGCATGCAGGGTAGCAGAATGTCAAGTTGCTTTTGGCAGCATAAAGGGAAGGTTTAGAGGCAGTCACTAGGAAATAAATATTCTCCAGTGAGAACGGTAGTGCCAGAATGACTGCATGGTCACATCACCTCCTGCAGTGTGGTGGTATTACCATCTGGCCAACAGTATATTATAAAATCTCTATAGCCCTGTTTGCCACTTGGTTTTCTTACAGCTGCCTAGGAGTGTCTCTCTAGAAATACATAGGAAGAAATTAAGCGATCGCCTGAGGAAAGGGACACTGTACCAACAGCTGCTGAGTTAGTGCTACATTACTGGTTCATAAAACTTGTAGATTATTAATTTCAACAGGATTTAGGCATGATTAGGCATATATATTGTTATGATGTGTTGCTTCATAGACTACATCTTCTAAGTGGGGCTGGGGATCAAACTGAAATAAGTAATACCAGGTTCTACTGCTGATATTTGAAATGAAGCAGCACAGAATATCAGACCTACTGAAATTAGATATTTATTGAGAGAAATAGTTGGAGGCAGTCACATCTCACAGACCTAGTTTTCTGGAAGAAAGCCATGCCCTCTAAAGCATGCCAACAATGCTTCCATTAAAGTGATTGCTAAACTTTCTACATACCACAAATGGAAAGACAATGTGGCTTTTATCACTTAATCTTCCCAATAGATTTTTTTAAAAAAAAAATTCACAGGATGCTTCATCTGAATTGTTCGGAAGATGATGTACTTTCTTCCTGCCATTGCTACTTCCAATTGGACAAAGAGCAAAGATGTTGCATCGGTCATTTGGATCACAATATGTTGAAAATTGGTCCCAATCTGTCATCAAAGTTCTCTGAGCTACAATTAATACTTTACACTCAGACTTCCAAATCTGTGCTTGTGTGCATGGAATCTCTTCCAGGGCTTGGGCCATAATCCCCAGAATTGGGTTGTTGTAGGCTTTTTGGGTTGTATGGCCATGTATTGTCGAAGGCTTTTATGGCCAGAATCACTGGGCTATTGTAGGTTTTTCGGGTTGTATGGCCATGTTCCAGAAGCATTCTCTCCTGATGTTTCACCTGCATCTGTGGGAAGCATCCTCAGAGGTTCTGAGGTTTGTTGGAAACTGTAAAATTGGGTTTATATATCTGTGGAAGGTCCAGGGTGGGAGAAAGAACTCTTGTCTGTTGGAGGCAAGTATGGATGTTGCAATTGGCCACCTTGATTAGCATTTGATGGCCTGACAGTTTTTAGGTGTGGCTTGTTACTGCTTGGGAAATTTCCTTCTTGAGAGGTGTTCCTGGTTGTTTCCTGGCTGGAGTTTTTTTTTTGTACTGGTAGCCAGATTTTGTTCATTTTCATGGTTTCTTCCTTTCTTTTGAAATTGTCCATATGCTTGTGGATTTCAATGGCTTCTCTGACATGGTAGTTGTTAGAGTGGTCCAGCATTTTTATGTTCTCAAATAATATGCTGCGTCCAGGTTGGTTCATCAGGTGCTCTGCTATGGCTGACTTCTCTGCTTGAAGTAATCTGCAATGCCTTTGATGTTCTTTGATTCGTGTTTGGGCAATGCTGCATTTGGTGGTCCCTATGTAGACTTGTCCACAGCTGCATGGTATCCAGTAGAGTTCTTTCTCCCACCTTGGACCTTCCACAGATATATAAACCAAATTTTCTAGTTTCCAACAAACCTCACAACCTATGAGGATGCCTACCACAGATGCAGGAGAAATGTCAGGAGAGACTACTTCTAGAACATGACCATACAACCCGAAAAACCTACAATAGCCCAGTGATTCTGGCCATAAAAGCCTTCGACAATACATCCCCAGAATTATTTAGCTCAGTGTTTCTCAACCTTCCTAATGCCATGTCCCTTTAATACAGTTCTCCATGTTGAGCTGACTCCAAACCATAAAATAATTTTCATTGCCACTTCATAACTGTAATTTTGCTACTGTTATGAATTGTAATGTAAATATCTGATATGCAGGATGTATTTTCATTCACTGGACCAAATTTGGCATAAATACCCGTTATGCCCAAATTTGACTACTGGTGAACTTGGAGGTGGGGGTTTGATTTTGTTATTTGGGAGTTGCAGTTGCTGGGATTTATAGTTCACCTACAATCAAAGAGCATTCTGAGCCCTACCAATGATAGAATTGGGCCAAACTTCCCACACAGAGCCCCCATGCTATAAAGGGACTCACTGGCATGAGCCTCCCTCCAGCCTCACACACTCTCCCTCACCCATGCATGTGCACCACACTGCCATGTGTTGAGCACACCTGCTTTCCCCTCCCCACTTGGAGTCTCAGAAACAGCCCTCCTTGTGGCTGAGAGGCTGGACAATCAGAGCAGAGGAGGGATTTTGGTGGGAGGATACACCGTCTGTTTCCAAAAAGGAAAAGAAGGAAAGATCTTTAACATTCTCTGCCGAAGGGGTTTCTAAGACCATCAAAAATATATGTTTTCTGGTGGTCTTTGGCGACCCCGCTGAAGCCCCCTCGCGGCCCGCTCCAGGGGTCCCCAGGTTGAGAAACGCTGATCTAGTTTAATGTAAGATTTTTGAGGTGATAGGCTAAGAAAGTAAATTTCTCAAGCATCATAACTTAATGGTATACTATTTATATAGATAAAGGCTTTCTCTGCATGATAGAGTGCGAGCTAGAGAAACCATTTATTGGCATACTGAGTTGTATAACAGAAGAGAGATACCCTAGTCCTAGTGTACACATAACCTCTCCAATTTCATGTATGTTAAGCATTTAAAGTCAAACCTTACAACACAGGCATTTCTTCTATGAGGCATGGTTGACCAAAGCATGTCACAGCAGTAAACTGTATCCCCTTGTAGAGGAGACTAAAGTAATCTAATCCAGAAGGTTTTATAGGTTACATTTGATCACATGAGTGGCTGATCTGTATGGTTCTTTTGTAGTTTCTTCTTTAGCTAGACTGGAAACGTGGTGCTATTTGATTTTTTTCTCTTTTTTGTAGTGCTTAGAAACATTTCTCTTTTATTTTGGACTACAACCTCCAGATTTCTGCAGCTAGCATCATCAGTGGCTTGCTATGCTTTCTTTTTACATGAATGCTAAAGGTCAGAACATTAGCCTATCCAGCTGTCACCATTTTCATTTGCCTGCAGGAATGCCTATATTCCCTTCATAGCTGAACTCACTTAGCATCATCCTTTCTTGTCCTTTGCCTCCTGGTTAAGGTTATCTTTCTCTCTTACCATCCTGTTATTTTTAGCAACCTGGATGAAAGAGGGTGGTGACCACTGCTTTGTGCAACTCATGCCTTTCTTTTCTGCTGCACAAGAATCCTGTATGATTCAGCAGTCAGGGAAGAAGACGTCCATCCGTCCATCCATCTCCCCACCCCCCTTTGCAGGACTCCAAAAAGCCTTTCTCCTAATTGGGAATGATCTAGCAACCCTTGCCCTAATGTGATGTCAAAAGCCACAGGGACTGAAAACACATTTAAATCCTGTATGGGTAGGGTGCCAAAGCAGCAGTTCCCCCTTTTAATTACCCCCTTTTTTAAAATTTGATATTAGCAAGCCCTAGCATGTCACACAGCCTCAACCAGCATTTCTCTGAAGTCAGAATACATTAGTCTAGGTCAATAATATCAGCATTCCCATGGGACAAATTTACTTACATGCCTTTGTCTGGTAATGGTAATGACATTGTCTGCCTCTGGCAAACTGACGTCACAGAACTAGCAACCCAGGAAGAGATGGGAGTGAGAAAGGCAGCAAAGATTGCTGAGGGTATTGACTGATGCGACTATGCATGGCCAAAGTGTGTGTGTGAGATCTACACAGGGCATATTTTGGACAAAGCAAAGGCCAGAGGATGCATTCAGTCTTTCCCATCATCCTGAAGTAGCATCTTTCGGTGTTTCTGCAAGCTTTAGTCTTAGCATGTTCACTTAATCAGGTGCTACAAGAAATGTAAGTCATTCACTATTTCAATTGGCATGTGAGAGTGAATACTTATGGTAGTTTCCTTACCAATATTAGAAAAAATGAAGTTTCTTTTGAAAGATTATCCCTGCATTCAAGCTTCCTGAAATATTCTGAGAATTATTTTGAAAAACATGTGGGCTGGCAGACTGATGAGCAGTTATGTATGCATGAACTGGACTTCAGCATTCATAACTGTTCAGTATTCTATGATTGCAGCACTATGCCATGATAATATCCAGGAGCCACATGAAGGGATGGTGATCAGGGGCCTCATCACAAAGGTCAGGTGAAGTGTTTTGCTTCTTCTGGCATCACTGTAAAGAGAGAGGGGCAGTGGTGCTTTCTCCATCAAACAGGGAAAGTTTTGCCCTTCTGGAGAGGGAAGGAAGCCTGCAGTGATCCTTTCACCCCGGTTGGGAGTGGGGCATCCACCAAAGTCACATGATGTCATGTGATGGCTGGTGTGGGGCTCTGTCCAGAAGCTGGGTTGATAGCATCCTAGGATGCTAAATTCCCCCATCTGGTGAGGTCCTCTGTCTCACTGCAGCATAATGGTGAGAGCAGGTAGGGAATGTCATCCTGAAGCATCTTGAACATCAGCAGAACAGACTTCCATTGTTTGGTGTTTCTGCTGGCTCTTAAGGTACATTTGCGAAGTTGGGTAAGGATACAATTTTTTAGTTATTTGCTCCCAAGAGTTATTATCTGCTCAGGAAGCCCATTTTCTGTTGGGAAAAACACATTTTTACTTTTTTGTTTGTTTTTAAAAAATTAAATATTAATCCCTGTAGAAAAATTCCTCTACTTTAGGACATTCAAATACCAGAAAAACTCACACTGGTCCATTATTTTTTCCAATGAGATTTTCTAATTGTTAGGAAATCTGATTTTTAATCTGGTAACAAAATAAACAGGGGAGCCCCTGGTGGTGCAGCGGGTTAAACCGCTGAACTGTGGAACTTGCTGACTGAAAGGTCAGTGGTTCAAATCCGCTGTTAGCCCCAGCTTCTGCCAACCTAGTAGTTCGAAAACATGCAAAAATGTATAGATCAATAGGTAACACTCCGGCAGGAGGCAACGGCACTCCATGCAGTCATGCCAGCCACATGACCTTGGAGGCGTCTACAGACAACGCCAGCTCTTTGGCTTAGAAATGGAGATGAGCACCACCTCTCAGAGTTGGACTGGACTTGTCTTAATGTCAAGAGGAAACCTTTACCTTTACTTTAACAAAAAAAAGACTGTTGTTCCAAGCCTTAGATGATACAGTCAATGATGAGATTCTTGGTCTTGGCTAAAAGTATGACCACAGCTCAGAGGCCAAGCCCTTACTTTGCATATAAAAGACCAGAGCTTGGGAGGGTGATTTTGAGTGCTACAGCAGAGCTTGCAAAAGTTATAGCAATACCCAGAATCCTCCACCTGGCATGATAGGTGGCCATGCTGAAAGATGCTCATAATTACAGTCGCAACAAGTAGCTTTTCCAAGCTTTGAAAAAACCTAAAATTTAGTCCTTTCATAATTCCATATTAAAAGACCAAGAAGCAACTCTGGCTAACAGTAGTTCTCCAAAGCTACAGACAGGATACTATCCTAGCTCTACCTGATGACATCTCAGGTCCCCTGGTAATCCTCGGCCTTAGTATTAGTACATCTCAACCAAGCTTAGCTTCCAAAATCAAAGAAGATCAGGAATTTCCTGATATATCTAATGGTCCCTAGACCTGCAAATCAGACATTTTAAAAAAATAATTAGCCCACGTTTAACATGAAAAATGTAGCATTCTTCTTAAAGGAGACTACACCAGGACAGCAATAGCTTTAGCTTTAAGCTTCCTTTAAATTTCCCAGAATGTCCCCAATGTAATGTTTCTCTGAGGGCATTATGGGAAATTAGCATGGATGCCAAGAGCTACTTAGGGTTCTTCCACTGTATTTTGCTGTACATCACAGCTGCTAATGACACATACATAGGACTATGCTGTGTAAAGTCCTTCTCTGATGAGAGAACACCAGGACATATATTCATTGCTGATATATGATATGTATTACTTTGATTCTAAAAGACTGTTTGTGATTCATGAGTTCAGAATAGATTAATCTCTCTGCCTTGTGACAGAGCTGGTTTTGTATGCTGAATGAGTCAATATTTTCCATTTTGTTGCTCTCCCATTCAGCAGATTGGGCCATGAACACTGCAATCTCCTGACAGATATGGATTCCCTTTCCTTTCCTATTGCAAGTTTCCCTTTAGGCATTGGGCAAATTACTTGTTTGTAGTCCCAGACACTGCCTCATTTTTTAAAAACAATTAACTCTGTGTCTAAATATGATCTACATTATTTTGAAAGGCACATGTCTTTAAGTGTCTATTGCAGCCAAGAGAAAAACATCAGTAATACATGGATGCTGTACCCAGATATTTAGTATTGTTAATTGCATGCACAAAAAGAGTGGTGATATTAATAACTCCCTTGTTAATCCACTAGGCAAGAATTGTTTATTCTGTCTGCCACGTGTGTGGCAATAAAGCTACTAGGCTTGAGAAACCACAATGGCCGTTGGCGTTTTTTAACAGTACTCAGTGAACTTCAGCTCTTGGCACAATGCCTGAAGAGCTTCTGTCCAATGCCGAGTCAGATGGGACACTAGCATTGCAGGAGCAGAGAAAAGCATTAGAGAAACGTGGAAGACTTGGGATGAAAAACCCAAATCCAGGAGATCATTTAAAAATGAAACCAGTGAAGATTGTGATTATGTGCTTCAATATGAAATCTGTTGGTTAGTATTAGCTAGAGAAGATGCACTGAATCGGTTTTTAAATGGTGAATAAACACGTAGGCAAAGTCCAGGAATGCAGTAAGTTCACTCTAGTTAGGATGAGCAATAAGATTTATTATTTACCTTAAAATGCACCCTCCTACTCCTGCGAGTGGAGGAGACAAGAAATCGCAATTTCCCACGATAGCAGTACATTCTTAGATGAGTTAATGCAGTTTCTTTCTCTAGTTAATAGCACTTGGTTCAAGTCTTTGATTTGCAGCCTTAACAATTCCTTTTCTTATAAACTTGACTATACATGAATACAAGTTAAAATCCCATTCGTGCTTATGTGGGAGTAAACCAGCCATTATTCTAAATCAAATGGGCAGAAGGAAATGGTTTTTTATGCAGCTGGTAAAAATATAATTATCCCTAAAGTAAACCACACACTACACACAACAGGATATAAAAGGGAAGAATGAGTATAGGAAAGATGGAAATCTGTGCCCAGAATGAAATTAGGACTAGAGTTAATTTGGGTTAGTAAAGTCAGTTAATGTTCAGACAAAGAGATAATTGGTTAGAACATGTAAAGCCTTTTACAAAGAATCCTAGAACTGGAAAGGGGCCATTGAGTCCAATTCCTTACTCAATGCAGGATCTCCAGCTAAAGCAGTCCCAGAAAATAGTTGTTCAGCCTCTTTCTGAAGTTGTCCAGAGAAGGAGACACTACCTCTCTAGGCAACTGGTTCAATTGCTGAACTGCTGTTACTGTTAAGAAGTTCCTTCTAATGGTCAATCAAAATCTACTCTCCTTGTAAGGTCAAACTGTTAGACTTGGTCCTACTTTCTGGATCAGCAGAGAAAAGGTTGTTCCCACTCCCTTGTGACAGCTCCTTTGACATTTCCTTATATGCTTTGTTCTCTTTACTTGCCATCTTCTTGTTGCCTTATCTGAAACGTTCTTACTTGTTTACATCCTTCTTAAAATGAGGTGCCTTGAACTGAATGCAGTACTGATCAGTGCAGAATATAGGAGGATGATGGCCTTCCTTAAGTTGGAAACAATGCTTTGATTAATGCAAGTAGCTTGCAGTCAATAAAAGTTAGCAAGAGAGAGAGGATAGGTAGGATTGGAATCTTGCCTTTTCCAAAAGGTTCAGAAAAAATGGATTCTTGCATCCTTTTATTTATCATTTATTTATTTACTGCACTTATATCCCACCCTTCTCAACCCCGAAGGGGACTCAGGGTAGCCTTACAAAGGCAACAAGTCGATGTTGCGTGTACACATATCATCAATAAATAAACACATTAAAACCAACCAGTTAAAACATCACATTAAAACAACAATTTTCCACTTGTTAATGAGGAAGAACATCTTGACCACAGTTTGATGTTGCTCAGCCTTTTATGTCCTGGTTTTCAACTGTGAAAAGCTGGAGGATATCCTCTGATCTAGAAACTCCAGGAGTCTGGTGAGTAACTATGAATCTTCCTTTGAGGGCAAGATTTTTAGTGGGTTGTGTTGACTGGAATATCCTTAGTGCTATAGCTTTCTGTAAATCTGCAAAAGATGATGTTATTTTTGAAGACTCTTGGGGAAATCTGGACTCAGTGGGACAACTGGGTGATTCACCCATTGACCCCTGGAGAACAAGCCTATACTTCCATGCAAAGATGCACAAGATTGAAAAGACAACCTTTAAAAAGGAATAGCTTTTAAAATGGAGAAAATGCAGCTGCTATCATCACTGTATGCAGCTGAAGAAAGAAATCTAGCTAAGCCCAGTTGCCCTCCTTTCCTCCTCTCCCCACCCACCTGCCTTGCCTTTTAAAATGCTGCTGCCATCACTGTAAAGGAGAACTGTCTGTTTCCTGACTACTGAGCAAGGCTGTGTGGGCTGAGGTTACTAAGGAAATTGCCTGTGTTGCTGCACAAGCAATTTCCTAGTCATCTATTTCTCATCTCACACAACTAGGCTCTGGAAAGCCAGAGCTGAGCAGTCAAGAGGCAGTGGGTTCCTCTCTACAGTAGAACAGGGATCTAGAAATGCAGGTGACAGCATTTTATAAGGAAGGGCAGAAGAGAAATGAGCGAGTGAGCAAGCAAGCAAGCTCTCCTGCATTACCTTCTTCAGCTGCTAGTAGCAAAAGCAGAATTTGCTGCCAATTTTTGTGTATGTGGGGAAAAAAAGATCCTGCAACTGGGATGGGTAGTGTTGTGGGGACATCGGGAGATGAAAAAAATGGCCCACAGGGCACACACAGCCTGCAAGTTGCAAGGTTTGCAAACTATCAATGACCATCGTCCCTCTCCTTCCTGGAATCATTAAAAGCTCTTTCCCAATTGTTTAATAAGTGGAGTTTGAGCATGTAAATTGATTTCAGTATATTTATATAGGCTATAGTAAAAACTCTGTATTCTTTGTTTCTCCTAAGCTGGTGTGTATACCTTAATCACATAGCTAGAGGTCCCATCTCTCTGTTACATACATGATCAGACACCCTGCTATCCAGTAAGATCTAAGTTCGCTGTGATCATAGCACAATATGTGAAGAGGCATACACTCCTAAACATGGTGTGGATACACTCGTGAATTTAGTGTGGAAATAGAAAACTGTGGATAAGTAGAAACCCTATTGAAATGAATATCCTTTGTAGGGATTTCTAAGTCCTCCAACATGATTCCTTGAAAACTCATACCATATAATTGCCTGGAGGACCTAAAAAAATCAGATATTATATATTTTGCCAGATTTGGGCAAATTAAACCATGGGTATTAGTCCCTCAGGTCCAGGGCTCATACTTTAGACTTCAGAGGGTTTGTCACCAGAGACTTAAGAGTTCTTCTTGAGGGGAATAGAATTGATCTCTTTTTAAAAAATATTACAACCACTCAGAGGACCAAAGAAAACAACAACACTGTGGGAAGAGCTAAGAGATCTCTCTCAGTTCTTTGAATTTTTATATTTGTTAATGCATAAACAATTGTATTATTAACCGTAGCTAGTGGATTGGGGATTGTTTGTGTTTGTATGCAAGGGAAATATTAATGCACCCATAGATGGGACATCCACTATCCCATTTGAGTGACTCCTGGCTATTGCTGAATAGCAGACTACACATGCAGTTGGTGTGTTAGGATCCAATCAAGAACAATAAAATTGTCCTCCTTCCTCAGAAGTTATCCTAGAGGAAAATAGAAAGGTTACTGTCATATATTTTCTCATTATATCCACCTTTCTCCCCACTTTTCATTCGAAATATATTTTCACAATTTCTGAATGTTAAATCACACACATAAAGCTCAGTCTATTCTCTCCACCTTTTGAACAATTTAAGAGCCTCCTATCACCAGAAACCTTTCAAATATGCTTTCCCAAGATCCCTCTGGAACTCATCCATCTTTTCTCTGACAATCCACCTAGCAAATATTTGCCCATGTTAATTGTAGATAACCAAAATGCCATTAGTATTTACCTTTAATGATGCATCATTTGTGAATTATAATTGGACAGCATGATGATGGGAATTTTACCTGGGGCAACATCCATCCAAGCTGAGTTAGTTCATTATTATCACCCTCTTGAAGCAGCTGGAAAAATCACAAAATGTTTAAATTAACCTTTAAAAAAAAGTTAATCTACACATTTCCTCATAAACCTCTGGGTATTGTGTTTAAGAATGTTAACTTCTTACAGGGTTTTTAAAAAAGGCACTATAAGAACTAACTGCTGGTCTGTTCCTGATCTATAATATATCATACAACTCAGGTCTGGGGTATCCGAAGGACTGTGTCCTACCATATGAACTTGCTTGTGAGTTGATACTTTCTCTCCCTTATGTTGAATCTCCTCTCCATCCCATCGCCCTCAAAGGTGCATCTGATGAGACTAAAGGCCCCTTTGTAGCCACTTCCAAGTTCTGAAACTCTGTAGAGATACTGATGTCCTCAACAGTATCCATACAAAGACAGGAAAAGAAATGTCTGTTTTGACATGGTACCTGAATAATTATGATGAGCTGGACACCTCAGGCCTTTTTTTTTTTTTTACCACACAATGACAACATCATGATTCCACTTAAACTGCCACAATAAAAAAGTGAGAATCCTGGAATTTGCAGTTTAGCAAGTGACATACAGAATTCTCAGTCAGAGAATTTGATTACTTCAACAAACTATACATCACAGGATTCTATAGAATGTAGCTATTACAGTTAAAGTAGAATCATTGCACTATTATAGTATGATCCCCTTATCCACATGTTCACTGGCTCAAATTCACATGAAATTGGTTTTTAAAATGCTGATTTCATGTGGGTTTGGAAGCCACACTGTGGGCCAAAATCCTGTCTTTTTGGTGAGAGCTGGCCAGACACCCGCCTATGCTGAACTACCATTGGCACAGGAGGGCATGGTCACCTGCCTTTTCTCACCCCCTTTCCTGGCTTGAAAATGTAAAGAAAAAAAAAGAAAAAGAGGACTCCTCACATCCCTCCTCTGTGGTCTGCTTGAGTCCCTGGAGGCAGGATTACTGCGGAGACTGCTGCTGAGATCACAGATAGCAACCTCAGGAGCAGTATCCACAGACCACACACCTCCAAAAATGCAGACCTTACTGAAAGGTTGGTTTTTTAAACCTGGAATAAACCTGGATTTTCAGGTTTATTTCAGATCAATCTGCATTATCATGAGGTGTCATTTAGACACCTCTACATCACATTATACCACGTTATGATATCAGGGCTTTAAAGGGGGCAGCCCCTGCATTTCAACTGCCTGCAGAATTCTGGGAAATGTAGTTTGGGAAGGTGAGGACCTCTGTAGACAGAGTGGTGGGGGCTCCTTCTTTGGAGGCTTTTAAACAGAGGCTGAATGGCCATTTGTCGGGGGTGCTTTGAATGTGATTTTCCTGCTTCTTGGCAAGGGGTTGGACTGGATGGCCCACAAGATCTCTTCCAACTCTATGATTCCAACTGCCATGACTCAATGCGATGGAATTCTGGAGTTTTTAGTTTTGTGAGATATTTACCCTTCTGTGTCAAGAGCTCTGGTGCCACATCAAACTGCAGGATTCTATGGGATTATCTGTGGCAATTCGTGGCTGTAATTTAGCAGTGTGGCTGGGACTGGTGGAGCTTTCCAATGACCTTGTATTCCATGAACAACATAATTTTCCACAAAGCTAGTTTTCAATATTCAGCCATGTGTTATTGTGGGATGGTGAATTCACTCAAGTTATAAACATGCATGAATGAATCAGCCCTATTCTGGCATAGCTCAGAGAAGGAGAAAAGTGTGGAGAGAGACAGAGAAAAAAAGTAGAAAAAATGCCAAGACCATTTGTGGGGGATCATAAACTGTCAAAGTGCTCAGCGCAGGCACAAACTGCCAAAGCAGGAACAGTTGCTGGAAAGATCATAAAAAGTCAAATCAATGTCACTCCTCCAATCTACTCCCCTTCAGATTTCCCAGGTTGGTCTTACATCATTTCCACAGCATCTTTCAGTTCTGTTTTCTTCACCTTTTTTCTCTCAGAAATGCCATAGGCTATGAATAATCTGAAACAAATGACAGCGCTTCCTGTCACTTCCTCAGAGTACCTTTCTAACACTGTATTTGAAAATGTCTACTAGTAGAATATTTTCAATATGATTTTCAAGGTAAGAGGAAGTGTTGGTGGACGTGGCAAGAAATAACAATGCTAAGACGTAGTTCTTTTATTCAAATGGTTTGTTGATTCTCTGATGTTCACAGACGGTGGTATGAGGCTTTAACTAGGAAAGCTGCCATTTTCTGTTCTTTATGCCATTTTCATTCCACTCCACTGTTAAACACTGGAAACTAACTAGGAGAGTATTGTTCTAACTGAGTCTATCCATTTCCCTAGGTAATACAGGTGATGAACAAGGATAATGTCCATGATTTCCTAGAGCAGCATTTCTCAACCTGGGGGTCAGGACTCCTGTGGGGGTCACGAGGGGGATGTCAGAGGGGCCACCAAAGGAAAACAGTATTTTCTTTTGGTCATGTGGGTTTTGTGTGGGAAGTTTGGCCCAATTCTATCATTGGTGGGGTTCAAGGGGCACTTTGACTGTAAGTGAACTATACATCCCAGCAACTACAACTCCCAAATGTCAAGGTCTGTTTCCTCCAAACTCCACCAGTGTTCACATTTGTGATATTGTGTATTTGTGCCAAATTTAGTCCAGTGAATGACAATACATTCTGTATATTAGATATTTACATTAAAATTCATAACACTAGCAAAATTACAGTTATGAAATAGCAACGAACATAACTTTATGATTGGGGTCACCACAACATAGAAACTGTATTAAGGGATCATGGCATTGGGAAGGTTGAGAACCTCTGTCCTAGAGGCACTTGAGCTTACTCTGGATGCTTCCCGACTCAGAAAGGACACTGTGATTGTGGCACAGGGCCAAACTTATATTTGAACAGATTGTTTTAACAGCAAAGCCATTACTAAAATTATCCCATCCTCATTCTCCAGTTTTAACATGTGAATTTTTGATATGTGAAAAATGAACCAGGGCTCCTGTGTCTTTAATGCTTGTGAAAAAGAGGGACTTTCAACTTGTACAACTAGTAACATCTCCTGGAATTCTTTCATCTATGGAACTATTAAAGGTAAGGAACCCAGTCCTGTTTTGTTTTTGTTTTTTAACCTGCCAAGCCTACTTCTCATCTGATGTATTCATTCTTCACCCTCCATCTCTCATTTTCTGCACATTTCAGCCTTCCTTTTCCATGCACTATGAAACAGCACACATAGGGTTCTTCCTGTTCCTTCATCTCTCTTCTTTATGTTTGTCCTTTGTCAAGCTTGCTGTTTGCCATTGAAATTAGCTCTGGCCACAGAGTAAAATCTTCCCATGAGGCAGCAGGGAAGGTAGGACTGGGTGGGAACAAGCTTGTAAATGAAATGTAAATGACAATGTTATTGTAAATTGAAATACTGTAGCAGCAGAGAGAGAGGAGGGCTTGGTGCTTCCTTTAGGTCAGTGTTTCTCAACCTGGGAACCGGGACCCTCGGGGGGGGGGGGGGGGGTCACAAGGGGGTGTCAGAGGAGTTGCTAAAGACCATCAGAAAGCACAGTATTTTCTGTTGGTTATGGGGGTTCTATGTGGGAAGTTTGGCCCAGTTTTTTCATTAGTGGGGTTCAGAATGCTCTTTGATTGTAGGTGAACTATACATCCCTGCAACGACAACTCCCAAATGGCAAAGTGTATTTTCCCCAAATGCCACCAGTGTTCACATTTGGGCATATTGAGTATTTGTTCAAGTTTTGTCCAGATACACAATTGTTTGAGTCCACTGTGCACTCTGGATGTAGGTAAACTACAACTCCAAAACCCAAGGTCAATTCACACCAAACCCTTCCAGGATTTTCTGTTGAAATTAGGATTGTTTTCTGAATGAAAATGCATCCTGCATATCAATATTTACATCATGATTCAAAACAGTAGTATAAGTACAGTTATGAAGAAGCAACAAAAATAATTTTATGCTAGGGAGTCACCACAACACGAGGAACTATATTAAGGGGTTGCAGCATTAGGAAGGTTGAGAAACACTGCTTTAGTTCTTCTGGGACAGACTAAGCTCTTGCTTTTCACCATTCAGAAAAGAGGATGGCTCCTTTTTTATATCAGAGTCAAGGCACATTGCTTACATTGACTTGTGGATCCTACAAAATGTCTTCAAAATTTTATTCGCGTACATCCAGAAAATACATGTTATTAATGTCTTGATTCTAATTGCTCAGTGTGACCTGATCTCTGCATAGCTAAGATTCATTTAGTCTGCAGTTTGCATCTTGGGCTTGAGTTTTACTGCACAATATGTAGTCATAATAACAGGTCCAATATTTGCCCTTTTATATATTTTTTCACATATACTACTTTTATATATCACATAGTGATACCGTGACATAGTGACACAATGGCAGAGAAAATGTGGTCCACAGGTTACATGCAACCCCAAACCTTTTTAGGCAGTACTCAAGATTCTGACTCTCCTAAAAGCTCCATGGCTTCTTCTCCAATATTGGATAAAGGCTACAAAAATTAAAATGAAACAACTGCTCATAAATGTCTCCAGGAGCTGCATATTACCTGGAAAAAACTTCCTTCAGTTCCCCCAAGCACCTTAGAATACCATCCCAGCTCCTGAAGTGATGCCAAGTTGTGATTTCTGAATGCAACTGCTCATAAATGTCTCCAGGAGCTGCATATTACCTGGAAAAAACTTCCTTCAGTTCCCCCAAGCACCTTAGAATACCATCCCAGCTCCTGAAGTGATGCCAAGTTGTGATTTCTGAATGCAACCTCAAGTGTAAACTGAGAGCAGCTTTGGGGGCCAAAATTATGGATTTCTATATGACCATGGATAAAGTGAGAATCATTTTACTAGTCCTGCCTTGGGAGCAGTGCCCATATTTCATTGTGCTTAGCTTAAGCACAAAGCCCCGTTGACCGAGGGTGGGGGAATGTCTTCCTGCTGCCAAAATTGGTTTGCAATAAGTTTTGCTTATGTGGTGCAATTCTAAATGTGAAGGCATCCTTTTTTGGAGCAATTCCAGACATAATGATAAAACTGATAGTCAATGGGAGGGTGCCACAAAGCAGGCAGTGTAGGTCTACTGGGCCAACCTCCCTCAAGGCCAACTAAGGGGACTCATAATTTAAGTAGCACAGGAGCTCATTTGTCCTAAATCCGGCACTGCTTAGCTTGTTTTCCTTCCCCCCACAGGCCAGATGTGGGCCTCCAAGGTCATTTACCTGGCCGCTGTCCAAAACTTTAGACCTAAGGTTGTCCTAAGTCTGAAACAATTTGGGACTTCTTCACACAGGGGTTTTTCCGCTCCACTTTTCCAGTTTTAGCCAGGCCTAGACAGAGTCTTCTAAGCATCATCAGATGATGTTCAGCAGGCCCTGCTCATATTTCTCCCAAAATGGAGGGGAAGCATTGCAAGATGCTTCCTTCTCCTCAATGGAGAGGGAAATGGTTTTGGGTAGCTATGATGGAGCTACCAGCACTATCTTCCCCCTTTCCAAATATGATGGGGGAAAGAGCGATGGGGCAAAACATGTGGCCATGTGTTGCCACCCTTTCTCCCATCTAATGGAAAAAGGGCAGCAACACGACTTGTCCTGTACTGACCATATGATGGGCAAAGGAGGGAGGGTGCACAGAGTGCCATGATTCCCTTCATAGGCTTTCCCTTTTCACTGGCAAATGCCGCCGAAATGGCATGACCCCAGGGGCCATGTGAAGAGGTCCCAAAAGGCACAACAATCATAATTAACTAGACTATCTAATCAGCCAAAGGCAGGTCCTTGCTTCCTAGTGAAATACTGGTAAGTTTATGTTGGTTACATTGTTGTTAATTACAAATACTGTATTGTTCTTGCATGGTTTTTTTTAAAGCTACAAATAAGATATGCACAGTGTGTATAGGAATTCATTCATGTTTTTTCAAACTATAGCCTTCCTCCAGCAGTCTGAGGTACTGTGAAATGGCCCTCTATTTAAAAAGTTTGAGGACCCCTGGATTAGAGTGATGAAGGAAGAGAATGCTATTGAGAACTCAAAGACAGCAAAAATTCAAACTAGCAATTAGTGAGTAGGTGTATACAACAGGTGCTAACTTTTAACAATTTGGTCCTTATAAACACCTTGCCGAAATGTAGATTTTCCCCTTTCATGGTATAGCACAGCTGCTATTTTCCATTTCATTGGAACACATATACTGTAAATACATGTCAATTTCAGTCAGACCTCTGGATTGTTTTTTAAATGGCATGGTTTCCTGGCATTGCTGATTTTATCAATTCAGATAAAATTATGTCCCATTTCTGATGTAGATTGTAAAGCGATAATATCTTGTTTAGCCATTGAAGGCCTTGGGTTATGCCATTTTTGTTGTTATGTGAAAGTGCATCGATCATTGCCACTCTGCTTGCCAAGGCATGTTGGAAAATATTCCACCATGTGCTGTTTCCTTCTGATGGATAATTACAGTTGGCATGTATAAATTTGCAAAGGCAGTTCAATCAATTCATCCTTCAGAAAGATAAGAGATTTATTTTTAATGAGAACGTAGAACAACCGGTTGTGTATTTTAAATGTTAGATCATTGTGTCACTGAATGTACCTTACACTCTGTACTAGACAAAGATTGGGATCTACAGCTTTGTTCTGTTTTGCAATACATTGTAGGACTTGAATGTGTGCCATGAAGTATGCTAATGAGTCAGTCAGATAATCAACTATGATCATTCTTACACAGAATTCCAGAGATATTTATCCAAAATTAATACTGTGGTGTTGCTGGATATTCAAAGAGGATTGATTTATAAGTCAAATAGAAGTCAAAATGATGAAGTATTTCTGAAAAAGCAACTGGACCTGAACATGTGTATTTATTCAAGCAGTACCTTAAAATGTATGAGTGTGAATGAATGAAAGAGCCATGTAGTGGTTGGTCTATGGCTCCAGGAGACAAGAATCTGAATACCCACTCACCTATTGAAATTAACCATGGCCCCACTATAAGTATCATCCATTTAATTCATGTTTCTGTTTCATTCTATCTATTCGTATGGCACGATACAAAAGACCTCCTCCCAGAATGAAAATAACTCGATATGAAAAGCAGGCAGGAGCGGGTACCGTCTACAAGCCTGCTTTTTGGCATTATCGTTATAGAGAGAAGAGGGATTGCACTGAGGTCTCTTTCTGTGCAGCCCCAGAAAGCCCCTGCAGGCTCGCACACTTTGGACCTACGTGTGTGGGCCTCCCAGGGCTTGCAGCCAAGCACTGAGAAAGTAGCTTACTTGGTGCTTGGCTGCAGGCCCTGGCAGGCCCGCACGTGTAGGCCCAAAGCATGCAGGCCTGCCAGGGTTTTTCTGCATGGTTGCTGAGTGGTGGAGGGCAAGGCCCAGTAACTGGCAAGCTGCTAGCCCCATGCCAAGGATCTCCAATGAAGAGACCTCAGCAGTAGTGGCACAAGGTAAGCTGCCAGCCCTGTGCCAGGGATTTCCGATTAAGAGACCTCAGCAGCAGAGGTGCAAGGTAGGCTTCCCAATTGAAGTGAGAAACAGCAGCAGCCCTAAAACTGTGGGGAAGGGGAGCATTTGTATAGGATCACCTACTCATTGCTGCCAATGGAACAAAATATTCATTTTTTAAAGATGTAGGACAAAAAAGCTCATTCAAAAAGGCACCATTTTCAGAAGCAATTCTCAAAAATGAAAACAGGGTCATACAAATTAAATCAACAGAAATGGATAGTGATCCTATACAAATGTACGAGACTAATGGAAACCCACCAGTGATCTTGGACAAATCTAACAATCTAAGCAGAATCTCAGTCTACTCTAATGTGTTTCTAAACTCAGTTCCAATCCAAGAGAGCCAGACAAATAAGTTTCCATAACGCAGAGTTAACTTGAGGAGAATAACAAGGGAATGAATGAACGTATGCGTAAGTAAACAGCTCTAATAATAGGTAAAAGTATATAAATATTAATTTGGAACATGATTTCTCCAAACATTTAAAAATCCGCCATGCTATAGTTAATGTCAAGTATCTGGTCACTATCAAGTATCATCATAAAATTGTATTAATTTCAGTTTCTTCCCAAGTTTGTTTTTTAATCATAGTAGTATTATTTTTGTACACATGTTTATATAATATAAAGGATTTCTTTTGTACAGCATATTTTAAATATTTTTTCACTAGCACATGCATTTTTATACGCATTTTGTTTTCATAACTATATCTATCTAATCTATGCATTATTTTTTTTCTGTGGTAAACTCCATTACAGGATTCTGAAAGGTGTAAACATCAAAGGACAACTACAGTCCAGTCTGCATATCAATTTGGGAAGTGTGAATGTGTGTGTTTTAAACAACATGCCAACTGATTAGAATTGCCTCTCTTTAGTGATTTCCATGCTTCTATGTATGCAGTGTTTCTACAAAAGTCATCAAACTAATGAGACAACAGTATATGACAAACAAGCTTCCTAAAAACAATGTAAGACAATAATCACTAACAAAAGCAAGATGCAGCCAGAACCAATAAGTGCCGGCAACGAAACAAGATACCCTAAAATAGTGAATTGCAGAAGAAAACCTTTTAAAAGATATGTCACCTGAATGTAAACTTATAGGTATCTTTAGATCAGGTATTTTTGGATCAGTTTGGGTTTGAAGAACCATGTGTGTCATTTCACATTGGGAGCACAATAAATAGCCCTCTTAAGTTGATCCTTAACGTTTGGCAGAATCATACAGCAGTGGGGAGTTCTTTAGGTATTTAAGTTTTAAGATGTTTATCAGACTTAACAGAGGAGTCTTGATTTGAATGAAGAAAGAAAGTTATTATCTGCTTAGATATATTTGGTCCTTGCGATATATGATGGGGAAGTATGGCTAGGCTGTAAGATATGGGAACCTTAGTTATTCTGAGCATCCAGAATATAGGGTCTAAATCTAAAATCACCCTCAAGCTATGAACTATTTTTAATAAGGAAGGCTGTGTTGAGATGGAAAATCATTTTGTGAGTCATGAGATTTGGCAGCAGGCTTCCAGGAAAGATGATTCGCACTTGTTTTTTTTTTACCAAAGAAATTATGGTCTTGGGCATCTGAAGGGGTTGAAGGCCACAAGAACAGACTTGGAGGTCTCACTAGATGCAGGTCCATGCTTTGCCCACACTGTCTCTAAGGCTGGATCTGTTGTTGTTGTTCATTTGTTCAGTCACTTCCGACTCTTTGTGACCTCATGGACCAGCCCACACCAGAGCTCCTTGTCGGCCGTCACCACCTCAAGCTCCTTCAATGTCAAACCAGTCACTTTAAGGATACCATCCATCTTGCCCTTGGTCAGCCCTTCTTCCTTTTTCCTTCCATTTTCCCCAGCATAATTGTCTTCTCTAAGCTTTCCTTACTTCATCTTGCCTCTAATAGCCTTCCCTCCAATGAGCAGCCGGGCTTTATTTTCTAAAGTATGGACTGGTTGGATCTTCATGCGGTCCAAGGCACTCTCAGAAGTTTCCTCCAATCCCACAGTTCAAAAGCATCTATCTTCCTTTGCTCAGCCTTCCTTATGGTCCAGCTCTCACATCCGTAGGATACTACGGGGAATACCATTGCTTTAACTATGTGGATCTTTGTTGCCAGTGTGATGTCGCTACTCTTAACTATTTTATCAAGATTGGTCATTGCTCTCCTCCCAAGTAAGCATCTTCTGATTTCCTGGCTGCAGTCTGCATTTGCAGTAACCTTTGCACCTAGAAATACCAAATCTGTCACAGCCTCCACATTGGTCCTTGTGAGATATGATGGAGAAGAATGGCCAGGATGTAAGATATGGGAACCTTAGTTATTTTGCGCATCCAGAATATAGGGTCTAGATCTTTGCCAGTCATGAATCAGTCTGGTTGCCATAATCTTTTGTGTGTGTGTTTAATTGCAACCCAGCTTTTGCACTTTCTTTTTTCACCTTTAGTAGAAGGCTCCTCAACTCTTCCTCGCTTTTGGCCATCAAAGGCTGGATATACACTGCACCATATTGCAGGATCTGATTACAGATTATCTGCTTTGAACTAGATTATATGAGTCTACACTGTCAGATAATCTGGGATCAGATCCTGGGATGGTGGGCAGTGTGAAAGGTTGGATCTATACTGTCACATAATCCAGATTATCAAAGCAGATAATCCACATTACCTGCTTTGACATGGATTATATGAGTCTACACTGCCATATAATCCAATTCAAAGCAGATAATATGGATTTTATATGGCAGTTTAGAAAGGGGCTGAAGGAGCATAAGACTGGGAAAAACTATACAATTCAGTAAACTCATACTGAAGGGCAAATTTCATCATCATTCACTATTGTCTTACATTGTAAACATTTTTCTCAAGGTGGCCTTGTGTATGTCATTTCCAAGCATCTTTCTGTACAGTTGCTCCCACATAAAGAACTCACATTATTCTCAATGATGCTGTGAGTCACAGATGACTTCAATACAAACTATTATACTGTGCATGCAGTATAAAACAAATTATTCATGACTAACTGAACTTTTTGTTCAACAACTTGTGATGCCCAAATTCCAGATTCACAAGGTTAATCATCCATGGCCAGCAAAGAAAGAAAGCTAAACATGTGCTCTCATATATTATGACCAGCATGGTTTTTTTTTAAAAAAAATGTTGACTAGTAAGATTAGTTAAGCAATGGAGTGAAGTGTGTCAGATAACCATGAATGTTGTCATTGTCTGGTTAAGATCTTCTTTGAGTAATTGATGTTACTAGCTGGGAGTAGTTATACCACAAACCTAAGGTGCATTTAGGTACCTTGCTATTCATAGTTTATAAATGAATAGGATTGGCAGGGTTTGCAACAACTTAGTACCAGAGATTATTTGCATGAGTATTTTACGTAAAATTATTTATTTTCTTGTCACATCCATAATCTGATTTTCCTTGAAAGAATCCAAGACAAAGTACATGTCTGGTATCTTTCACACTATATTTTCTACTACAGCCCTGTCAACTAGCCAAGGCTGGCAAAAAGTTTTCCCAAGGTTTGTCAGTGATTGTCATATTTCAGTGAGAACTAGAAGATAGATCTTTCAAGTTGCACTTCAACACTAACCACAAGCTCTTAAAGAAGAGGATTTCAAAAAGAAATAGAGCTTTTTGGAACCATAAATACAAGTGTATCTTACTTAAAGAAGATGTGTTTCTATTTGGGCATTGTTACTTTAACAGAGAATTTGGTATTAGAAATTGAAATAACGTGCAAAGAATAGGGATAGGTTCCTTTACCATGAAAAAGAACAACAGTTTGACACATTTCAGCAACCTTTTTATTCAACACTAATAATATGTAAATGTGAAATGAAACAAACAGGTCAGAAAAGTCTTGAATAGGTAAACAAAACATTTTGTATCTTTTAAAGACATCTTGAAGGCTTCTTCCAAAATGCATCCAGGGGCAGCTTACACCAACCCCCAATTTTTTATGATTTTCATTTTGGTGGCCAGACTTACAACATCTATACCAGTGGTTCTCAAAGTGTGCTCTGTAGAACCCTTAGGGCTCCATGAAGCATACTGAGGGGCTCCACAGTTCCCTCCTCCTCCTTCCCCCCCCCCCACCAAGCTTTCCCTCCTCTTTCCTGCTCTTGCTTCTTCCCCACCTCCCTCACCCCAAAAGACATTTTCCTCAGCTCCCTTATCATCAAAAGCCTTCCCCCTTGCTTTACTTGATCCTATATCCCTCTCACTGCTCAGGGGCTGCTTTGATTGTGCTTTTCCTGCATGGCAGTGGTGGTGGCGGCGGTGGCGACGGGGGTGGGTGTTTGAAGTGGGTGGCCTCTGTGGCTATTATTATTATTATTATTATTATTATTATTACAAAGGCTGGGTGGTCATCTGTTGGGTATGCTTAGATTGTGCTTTTCCTGCATGGCAGAAGGGGGTTGGACTGGATGACCCCTGTGGTCTTCTACTGAAATACTGTTAAGTTCATGTTGGTTAAAATTGTTCTTCATTTTAAATATTGTATTGTTCTTTCTTTCTTTCCTTTTTTTATTACTACAAACAAGATATTGCAGTGTGCATAGAAATTTGTTCATTTTTTTTCAATAAATTCACACAAACATTGTCCATCCATCCGCCATTGGCTCGGCCCGTCTGTAAAAATTTAAAACATAATGCATTAAAAAGTTTACTCGTGCCTGATATATATACATTATATATAATAGAATACATAAATATTTCTTGGGGCTCCATGAGAGGCATTTGCTTCAAAAAGGGCGCTGAGGTGTAAAAAGTTTGAGAACCCCTGATCTATACTGTTTAACATACTTTAGGGAAGCTGGTGAGGTAAGCTTATCTATTTGCCCTTTTTCTCAGTTTTGCTGTTCATACATACTCCATAAATAATACTAGATGCAGCCAGCTGGTGCTTACCTTGCCTTTTTTTTAAAAAAAGTAGACATATTGCCACAATCCAACAGCAAAAGGTATGTTTTTCCAGTCATGTCTTACCATCTTCCCAGTTCTCTTATAAGAATTCCTTTAGATAAAGGATGCCATCAGAAAGAGAGTGAGGAGTAAGCCTCATTTGGAAGGGGGTTCCAGGGTCTAAGTGTAACCACTATTATCTGTACAAACCAACCACAAGTGTGAAGGTGGACTGGTTTTGAACTAGGATTGACAGCAACTCAAACTTCTGCCTATTTCCATTTCCAAAATTTGGAGTGCCACCGTATTTCCTGTCTTGTTTTAAACCCACATCCCAAATGTTCTTGCGGATTAGAACAGCAATGTGGAGGCCATTTTCCCCCATCACTATGCTTTTTAAATTGTCTCCCACTCCCCCCCCCCCCCCAGAAATCAGTGTGGTAGGACTGTTAAACTGGGCAACTCAATCAGAAAATCCTCTCAAGCTGGCCAGAAGCTTGTTTAGCAGATTTGTAGCACGTTGAATAATCTAGCACTGTGTTTTAACTCTATTATTTCTCCTCTGTTCCTACTGCAGTGCAAATTGACATTCTGTATTCAGACACAATAGATTATGTTATATAATGTCAGTCCAAGTGCTTTTTATATGGTAAGCCACATGCTTTCATAATATACTGCAAAGTCACTGACAAGTGAGAATCCATTACAGCTTCTTATCCTTTTGGGTATATTGGATCAAAATATTACATGAAATGAGTCTTCAGCTGTGATATAGGAACAATCCATAACCCCACTAGCTTTTTTAAAGCAATGTGTCAGTTTTTGAAAACCACACAAACTTCACCCAAAGAGTGCAAGCAAATCACTTTAAAAATACACCTGAATCTCAGTTCTCCTTAATCACCTATGCTGTACTCTGAAAGGCTTACTACTCCAGACATGCCTTCCAGATTCTAGTGAGAGTTGTTTTGTGACTTGACCTTACTAATTGGTTAATCCCCAAATCACTTTACATATATTGATTTCAAATATGAACTTTTAAAGAAAATTAGGTGAGACCATGCTAATCCTTCTATCTGCAATTGGCCAAGAATAACACCCAAATCCATTCTGGACCTGATCTTTCAAGGACTCATTCCCAAATATGCTCAATTCCCTTTTTGCAGTATGCGCCTTTATGTCTTTCTTTTTGCTGTTTGACAGTAATGTTATAAACCAGGCCAGCTCTATTATTAGGCAGAGTGAGACATATGGAAATGTAGAATGACCTGCCGGAAGGGATTCGACAGCTGAATAAGCTGTCTGAATTTAAAACAGCATTAAAGACCAAACTTTTCTGGCAGGCCTATCAAGATGATTTTTAAATTATGAATTTTAAACTAAGGATTGATTGCTTAATATGTATGGGTCTTAATGTATTATTTTAAATGGATGTTATGTGTTGTATGCATTTTTTAATCTATGTTCAATTATGTATTTTAATTTGATGTTGTTCCTTCCAATTTGAGGAGGAGGGGTTGGAAAAATAATAGGCCGCATCTACAATGACCATGTAATGCAGTTCAAAGCTAGCTGCAAACTGTGTCAGCTTGCAACCACCACCTAAGAAATTGCACAAAAGAAAGCTCTTCATACACATTAGTGTTATGTGGTTTGTATATTCATCATCCAGGTCTCAAACTGGTTCCAGGATTTTTAAATCTGCACAGCAAATCAGCTTTTTTTCAATACCATTGAATACTGCATGAAATAGTCAATGCAGATGTGGCCCAAAAAGAAGAGAGACACTGACTGGCTTCTTGTTAGTTTCAAAGGCAGCCATAAGTTGGGCTATATCTGCAAGAATGAGAGTTTTTTGAACAGTGCACAGTGAACTATCCACTTGATGGTGGCATGTATAGAATTGAACATTTGAGATTGCTATGCACATGGTAATGTATTTATTTATTTGTCGTGTCAGAACAACCAGTCTAACAGAACAAAGCAAACAGACAGAAAAATACACAACTTGTGAGTTTGGTAGCTGGTTAAATGTCCTTTGACCAGTATCTGGCCACTTGGAGTGCTTCCGGTGTTACTGCAAGAAGGTCCTCCATTGTGCATGTGGCAGGGCTCAGGGTGCATTGCAGCAGGTGGTCAGTGGTTTGTTCTTCTCCACACTCGCATGTCGAGGATTCTACTTTGTAGCCCCATTTCTGAAGATTGGCTCTGCATCTCGTGGTGCCAGAGCGCAGTCTGTTCAATGCCTTCCAAGTCGCCCAGTCTTCTGTGTGCCCAGGAGGGAGTCTCTCATTTGGTATCAGCCATTGGTTGAGGTGCTGGGTTTGAGCCTGCCACTTTTGGACTCTCGCTTGCTGAGGTGTTCCAGCGAGTGTCTCTGTAGATAATGTATTGAGGTAAACAGAGTAGTGTGAAAATGTGTATTTCCTATATGGGTGGTCAGCCATTCAACTTCATCATTTAATTTTGTTGGCATCAAAGTTTTTGGGTCTATCTTGTTTGACCTTGTTGCAAATTGCCTTGTGTCCTATGTTAAGAGAAAAGTTGGTCACATAGTAATTTCATAAATAAATGGCACAAAACCTCCAAAAGCTACCAGTTTGAGAAGAAATATAATACAAATAACAAAACTTTATTTATATTCCGCTCTATCTCCCCAAAAGGACTCCGAGTGGGTTCTGAAAAGACTACCTTGCTTTCTTATGCATGCATGCATGTATGCATTTACATACAGTAGAGTCTTGCTTATTCAACATAAACAAGCCAGAAGAACATTGGATAAGTGAAAATGTTGGATAATAAGGAAGGATTAAGGAAAAGCCTATTAAATATCAAATTACATTATGATTTTACAAATTAAGCACCAAAACATCATGTTTTACAACAAATCGACAGAAAAAGCTCTTCAATACACAGTAACATTATGTCGTAATTACTGTATTTACAAATTTAACACCAAAATATCACAATGTATTGAAACAGTTGTGGATCCGGGCAGGAGGCAGACTGCGTTGGATAATACAGAACGTTGGATGAGTGAAGGTTGGATAAGCGAAACTCTACTGTATTTATATTTTGCCCTCTATCTGAAGACCTCAGGCAGTATACATTGAAACAAGACATTCTTCTTAAAGCAATGTAAAGAATAAAAGAGATTTTAGATGGTGAAAAACATATTAAATAGTTCAAGAAGTTAAAAGAAAACAGCTTTAAACTGACTAAAGTACTTTCAAACCATGTTTCCAGATTTAGTGTTCTTTTACAGAAAAACAAAAAGGCATAACTCTTTAGTCAGTGCAGGTCAATGTCATTTTTACATCTTGATTTGGATTCAGAACCCAAAGCAGGTCAAGTAGGGACAGTATCAGTCTGAACTGAAATCCCAAAAATTGAATTAGGCTTCAAAGTTTGCTATTTCACACATAATCAAAATGATTTCTTTTGGTATCACATTGGAGTTCTCGAGAAACATTTGTTGTGAACCAAGGAAGTTAACCAATGTCATTCAAGAACAACTTGGGAGGATAACTGTAATAGCAAAACAGCTGTAGAGATCAACAGGATAAATACTTGTGTTAGTATCTTGCTACCTCTCTATTTACATGACAGTCTAAGGTTTCTGATCTATCTTTGTTTCTTGTGTCCCTTCAACAACTTCCTCTCTGCTATTTAGAGGGGATAGCTGATACTTACATAAAATTCTAACTATCTGCTCCATTTAGCTCATCTTTATTTTTGGACTTCATAAACAAACAAACAAACAAACAAACCTACAGGTCCTTTTTTCCTTGCTTCCAAATCATACCAGTTTTCATTCACTGCTGAAAGCACATCTATAAATTGTTTTACTGTACAGATTATATATTTGGTAAAGCTGGCTACTGTATTTAGCTAGGTTGGTTATTCCAGCCCAAAGGAGCTCTGCTAAGGAAGATGGAATGATCTTTTCACTTCAGCTTGCCCGTGAGATGAGGGACATCAGTTATACACTGTTGTTTTGTATGACTGAAGAAGCTTCTTGATCTGAGATTGAAATGTTGTTTCCAGAATTTCCCAGCGAGCAGGGCTGAGAATTGTAGTTCAGAAAAATAATGTTTCCAAGTTCTGATTTTAATAATCTATATCAGGGGTCCACAAACTTTTTAAACAGAGGGCCAGGTCACAATCGCTCAAACTGTTGGAGGGCCAGATTATAATTTGAAAAAAAATATGAATGAATTCCTATGCACGCTGCACATATCTTATTTGTAGTGCAAAAAACACTTATACACAATACAATAATTAAAATAAGGAACAATGTTAATAAATATAAACTTCTTAGTATTTCAATGGGAAATGTGGGCCTGTTTTTGGCCGATGAGATGGGATTGTTGTTGTTGTTGTGTGCTTTTATGTAGTTTCAGACTTAGGTTGACCCTGAGCGAGGGCCAGGTAAATGACCTTGGGGGGCCGCATCCGGCCCCCGGGCCTTAGTTTGAGGACCCCTGATCTATATTAACAAAATTCCCACAAATATAATACAGGTAGAGGTGATTTTGTTTTGGTAATATGCTCTTCCACTGTGTGATGGAGCAAACATTCAGTCACTTATCACAGGCACATTGAAGTGAAAAATCAAAGAAAGGAAATAGGAACTGAAATGTATTCTTTTATCTGGTTATTTATAAACTAGAGAGCCCCTGATGGCGCAGTGGGTTAAATGGCTGCATTGCTGAACTTGCTGACTTCGAAACACTGGTGTTTCGAATCCGGGGAGCAGAGTGAGCTCCTGCTGTTAGCCCCAGCTTAATGAACCTAGTAGTTCGAAAACATGTGAGTAGATCAATAGGTACTGCTCTGGCGAGAAGGTGAGAAGGTAATGGCACTCCATGCAGTCATGCCAGTTACATGACCTTGGAGATGTCTATGGACAATGTCGGCTCTTCGGCTTAAAAATGGAGATGAGCACTACCGCTCAGAGTCGGACATGACTAGACTTAATGTCAAGGGAAAACTTTTACCTTTTTATTTATAAACTGGCCCTCCATCTAAAGCTCTCAGAACAATGAACATGTAAATATAGTAACAAGGAGTTAAAATAACATAAAACAGGTTGACCTGCTTAAAATGCTTAGGCAGACAGGGGAGTTTCCATATGAAGCTTTAATTGCAAAACCAGTATCATTAGCCATATTTTATAGAGAGATTCCTAGAAATTGGTGCCATAACTGAGAAAGTTTTTCTCTATTTGTCCCACTATTAGTAGAGAATACATTGAGAAGTTTCTAGCCTACAGATCTAAGATCTTACGCAGGTTGGCATGAGAGAGTCATTTGCTCATTTATTTATAATCCATGTAAGGTTTTAAAAGAAAGCTGTACAAAATGGGTTTTTAATACTTTGTTTTATGGCACTGTCCATTTCCTTGTTTTTCCAATGGCCTCCACTGATTTTGTCTGTTTCAGAAAAACTGAGGGAGAATAGTTTTGAATGAAAACACACCACCATCGCCATCACCCTGAACATCATAATCTGGTTTGATATAACTATATACCAGCACCTTGGCTTGGATTGACTTACAAAGGGGCAACTAATGCAACTCTCAACTGGCCATAATGATAAAGATCAAGATTATAAATCTCCCAGTATTCATATTCTGCTATAATTGAAGTACAGGATAGTCTTCAGAGATAGTTCTGGTTAAAAAAGTAAAAGATAAAGGTTCCCAATTGGTCTAGCAACTTTTCTGAGTTCAGCAGCTAATGTAAGAAGTAGTCATATTTACTCAAATCTAGTGCACCATTTATTTATTTATTTATTTATGCGCTTGTATACCGCTAATATCTCAGCCTAAGTCGGCGACTCATTGTGGTTTACAACACTTAAAAAACAGTATTCAGTTTAAAAGCATAAAACACATATACAATACAAATTATTGGGCCACCAATAATAATCCCATGCATCTCGTAACTGGAATCGCAATCCAAAATTCATCGTCCATGATTACCAATCCTTTAGTCATCAAGATTCATTGCAACGGATTAACCGAATGCTTGTTTAAACATCCATGTCTTCAATCTATTCCGAAACACCATCAGTGAGGAGGCTGATCGTACCTCTATGGGGAGGGTGTTCCAAAGCCGAGGGGCCACCACAGAAAAGGCCCTGTCTCTCGTTCCTGCCAGCCGCACTTGTGAAGCCGGCGGGATAGAGAGCAGGGTCTCCCCAGAAGATCTTAGGGTCCTGGTGGGCTGATAGGCTGAGATACGTTCGGAGAGATAAGTTGGGCCAGAACCGTTTAGGGCTTTAAAGGCCAACGCCAGCACTTTGAATTGAGCCCGGTAGCAGATCGGCAGCCAGTGGAGCTGGTGCAGCAGAGGAGTTGTATGCTCCCTGCGCCCCGCTCCTGTTAGTATCATGGCTGCCGCCCGTTGGACTAATTGGAGCTTCCGGGCTGTCTTCAAAGGCAACCCCACGTAGAGAGCGTTGCAGTAGTCAAGACGGGATGTAACCAGAGCGTGGACTACCGTGGCCAAGTCAGACTTCCCAAGGTACGGTCGCAGTTGGCGCACAAGTTTTAACTGTGCGAATGCTCCCCTGGTCACCGCCGAAACCTGGGGTTCCAGGCTCAGCGATGAGTCCAGGATCACACCCAAACTGCGAACCTGCGTCTTCAGGGGGAGTGCGACCCCGTCTAACACAGGCTGTAACCCTATACCCTGTTCAGCCTTGAGACTAATTTTGAGGTGCACATTAGAAAAAATGATTTGCCAGAGAAGTAAGGAGAAGCAGTATCTACCAAGTATTTTCCCCCTCAACTTTTATTATAAAGGTTGTTTTTAAGAGAGATACTTTTTTTTAAAGAGCTCAGCTGATTGGCATGTTCTGCCACTTGCAATGTAAAAATTGGAGGATTCTGGGTCTTGCAGTTCCTCTTTTTAAAAAACCTTCTTAAAGCACTTCTTTCTCTTTTTTTTATTTAAAAAAGGGCCATTTCAAATGAGCTATTTTGCCACCTGCTGGATGGGGGATTTTGGGACTTGCATCCAAAGTCTTTTAAATGATGGGATCTTAGCTGCACAACTGGAGGCCAAGGAAAACAGACTTGGGAAGGAGGGGAGTTCCTTTTCCTTAGCCTCTCACTAGGAGGCTATGGAAAATCAACTTGGAAAGGAGAGGAAGTTCCCCTTTCCTTAGCCTCTTGCTGGGAGGCTATGGAAAATGGACCTGGAAAGGAGGGTGAGAGTCCCTTAACCTCTCACTGGGAGGCTATGGAAAACATTCTTGGAAAGGGGGAGGGGAGTTCCTTTTCCTTAGCCTCTCTGGGAGGCTATGGAAAATGGACTTGGAAAGGAGAGGGAGGTCCCTTTTCCTTAGCTTTTCACTGGGAGGCTATAGAAAATGAATTGGGAAAGGAGGGTGAGAGTCCCTTTTCCTTAACCTCTCACTGGGAGGCTGTGGAAAGTGGACTTGGAAAGGAGGGAGGAGTCCCTTTACCTTCACGTCTCAGCTGTGAGGGAAGGAAAAGTGGCTCCCTGTGAAGCCGAGTCTAGCTTGGCTGAAGGTGGCATGGCTTTCCAACTGGCCTCATTTTAGCCTGAATGGGGTCGGCTGGGGAGCCACTGCTCCTCCATCAAGCAGAGGCTGGCGAGTCCACTACCCTCAGCCTGATTTGGGGGAGAGGGGTGCAAGCAGCTTTTGACGTGCAATTCTAATACACATCAAATATAATGCACACCTCCAATTCATCTAAAAAAGATGTGCATTACACATGAGTAAATACGGTATTCAGTGAAAGACAGGCATGTGGTGTCTTACTCTTTTCCCCTTGTGAATTCATTTACATACTTAGAACAAAATCAATTGCAGTCAGGTTGATCTTTACCTTATGAATGTGGGACACATAATTGTTTTTGTCGAGCAGGCTCTAATGGTATGGAATTCAATGACAGGGAAAAGGCTAAATGTCCATTTAGATAATTGGTTATGCAATTGGTTATGCAATTCCTCTTTTAGGAAACCCACCCAATAGTGATGGTTGTTCCAGGACTTTCCTGAGTGACTCAAAATGATATGATTTGCAACACACATAATTATTATCATGCCATCCATTGCAATTCACACTAGGAACTGGACAAGGTTGTACTTACTCTTGACAAAGTCATCTCCAAAATAATACTTTGGTTTGGAGATATCTACATGTATATATATTCTAGTTTTTGTGTTTATTTTTTATTTTGTTATTCATATTACAGAGATGTGAACTGCCTGCTAGGGATCACACCACTACTTGAATAAATTACTTCTGACATTTCATTCATAACCAAAGGCCTGCAAGCCATGGTTTCTTTCCACTACCATGTCCTTGCTGGTCTTGTTAGCCTGAAAAATAAGAACGGGAAAGTGGCAGGGGAAGAGTGGTGGCGATAATAATGGAGAGAAATGCCAAACACTCTTCTGATGTCTTTCCCTGGTAAGATAATGCTAAATCATCCTGACCCTTCATGTCCCTGATCTCACATGAGGTTAGAAGATTTATGAACATTGTATTTGAAGTTTCAGCCCTTCCTTTGTTTCCTTCTTGTTAGAGCACTGGGCTTGGATCAAACATTGTCTAAAAGCCTCCACAGGGCCTTCATAAGGCTGCCTCTTTTCCCAGGCAAGTACCCCACCTTTTTTCAGATACAATATGATCACAGAACCTGTATCTCTAGTTTTATTTCAAAAAGAATACAGTTGACCCTCCATATCTGTTTTCTGTAGGTTCTGTATACTTTACATGGATCCTTGCCTTGACATTGGATACCTACATAATAAATTATTATTATTATTATTATTATTATTATTATTATTATTTGTGAAAGGAGACAGAAGCCCTGATTCTTGCAGCCCAGGAGCAAGCCATCAGAACAAATGCAATTAAGGCCAGGATTGAAAAATCAGCTGATGACCCAAAATGCAGACTATGCAAGGAAGCTGATAAAACCATTGATCATATCCTCAGCTGCTGCAAGAATATCACACAAACCAACTACAAACAGAGGCACAACTCTGTGTCCCAAATGATTAAATGGAACTTATGTTACAAGTACCACCTGCCAGTAGTAAAGAATTGGTGGGATCATAAACCTGCAAAGGTAGTGGAAAATGAACACGCAAAAATACTGTGGGACTTTCGAATCCAGACTGACGAAGTTTTGGAACACAATATGCCAGACATCACGATTGCGGAAAAGAAAAAAGCTTAGATTATTGATGTCGCCATATCAGGTGATAGTCACATTGAGGAAAAACAATAGGAAAAATGCAACCATTATCAGGACCTCAAAATCAAACTGCAAAGGCTCTGGCATAAACCAGTCCAGGTGGTCCCAGTGGTCATCGGCACACTGGGTGACATGCCAAAAGATCTCAGCCAGCATTTGGAAACAATAAACATTAAAAAAAATCACAATCTGTCAACTGCAAAAGGCCACCTTACTTGGATCTGCGTGCATCATTCGAAAATACATCACACAGTCCTAGATGCTTGTGAAGTGTTTGCCTTGTAATTTCGTGATACAAAATCCAGCATATAGATCTTGTTTGCTGTGACATACTGTGTTTTTGTGTCAGTAAAATAATAACTTGTATCCCACCACCATCTCCCTGAAGGGACTCAGGGAAGCTTACACAGGAGCTAAGCCTGGTCAAACAGCATAATAAAATACATCTACGAAACATAACCATCAACAATCAACAACCAGTAGCCGAGAACAGTGGATATGTTCAGAACTTAAAGGGTGTGGCAAGGGTTTGTGCAATACAACTGGAAGGACGAGACTGATAGTAAAGTGCAAGTTATGTTAGGGCTAGAAGGGCCAAAGAAATTTGTGCAATACATCTGCAAGGGCTGGGCTAATAGTAAAGTTCAAGAGCCAGATATTAAATTATGGTTAGGAGGGCCAAATCAACTAGTGAACTGATTAACTGTACATTGGAACATCCAAGATTTTAGGTCTTTACAGAAAGTGGACAGGGTGGGCGCTAATCTAATCTCTCTGGGGAGGGAGTTTCAGAGCCGGGGGGCTACCACCGAGAAGGCCTGCTCCCTCATCCCCACCAACCATTCTTGTGATGGAGGCAGGAGAGAAGGGCCTCCCCCGCAGATCTTAAAGCTGGTGTAGGTTCATAGGGGAAAATGCAATCGTGAAGATATGCTGGACCCGAACCATTTAGGCCTTTGTAGGTGATAATCTGCACCTTGAATTGGGACCAGATACATCAGACCGCTGTTGTGATATATTATATTAGTCTTTTAATGTATTAATGTATTGTGTTTTAATTGGTCTGACTCTTTGTGTTATATTGTGTTTATTTAGTTTATCCTTGGTTAAGTTTGGTTGTTTATAAGTTATATTTAGTTTATTTTATGTCATGTTTTGTCTTGATGGTTGTTTATTTGTTCTTGGCATTGATTTTTTGCGATTTTTGTTATACTTTGGAAACCTCCTTGAGTCCCTTCAGAGAGAGAGGGTGGTGTGCAAATAAATAAATAAATAAATAAATAAATAAATAATTATTGTATATAATGGGACTTGAGCATCCATGGATTTTGAGATGCACAGGAGGTCCTGGAACCTCACCCCTGTTAACACTAAGGGTGAATTTTCTAGGTATTCTAAGATGACTCTATACTATTCTTGAGTTAGAAGTCCTTCAGTACAGTGTGGTTCATTATTATCTGTGGTGTCATGCATCTGCCCAAAGTTCAGGAATATATCCCACACAGATACAGAGGCCGTACTATACTGCTCACTTTCCTCTTGCTGGTGCATACAGGCTGGCATCATTCATTGGTTTCCACGTCATCCCAGAAGTAAGCCTCATATCGATAGATTGGAGTAGGAGGATGCTTGCCTAGAACAGGAACGATTTCCAGGGCCATGGTGTTTATCAGACTGATTAAAGTGGATCCTGTCAGAGCTGTTGGAAGGTGCTAACACTACCTGGTCTGTAGGGCTGTACTACAATTTGGACATGGGCCGTAAGTTGCAATTGTCACATGCTCTCCACAACCTAACAGGGCTGAGGGACAGGGGAAAGGAAGATGCGTTCCTGGAGCCATGTTGCCTCTGTCACCATTGCGAAAGAGCTGGGAGGGAGACTGAGGGTAGTTACTAGCTAGGAGCTAAATTTGTCCGTTCTCGAAGGCATATGCTATGCAAACTAAGTTTGGATCAGTTTAGGATTCATTTTAGGATCACCACAGCTGAGCTTAGATCCTTTTAGGATTCTTTTTGATTTATGTGTGTGGGTGGGCAGGCGGGGAGTTCCATTTAGGATTCATTTTTGTGGGAGGGGGGTTCATTTTTTCCCTTTTGGATTTCTTTAATTTAAAATTCTAAAAATTGTTTTCTTTAATTTTTTAAGTATGTTTTAATTCTATTTTAATTCTAGTCATCTTATTTTTCTTTGTATTGGTTTTAAAAGCATAATTCAATTCTGCAAAGAGCAGTGTTGCTTTAATATTTTCTGAAATCCCAAGTTGCCAGAAGGGTGCAGTTGTTGAAGTTGCTGCAGCTTGCAGGACCAATATTACTACAAACAACAAACAAAATACATTTTGGGGCCAAGTGAGCAGAAGAATTCTAGTCTTGTACCAGTGACCAACTAAAACAACCTGTTCCATTCCTTCCCCATATTGTGGGACCATTTGTAGTACTACCAAGTTCCTTGCTTTCCTTTTCTCTTGGTTTTAAAAGTATAATTCAATTCTGTAAAGTGCAGAAGAATTGTAGGTCTTCCAGTTTTTTAAAAATTTTTGGACACAACTTTAAAAATTCCCTAAAAATCAGTACATGTGTGAATCTTTCCAAAACTTAGGAGGAGTGATACCCTGGCTATGTTGTGTCCTTGTAGAGAAATTCAAGGGGATAGCTCTTGTAAGTTTTTCAAAAATGTTGTTCATAAAAAATCTATTTTTTTCCAAAAGTCAGTGGATGAGCAAAACGTTCTGAAACTTAGGGGGCTTATAATGGTAAATGTGTGTTACAATTATTGCAAGTTTCATCCCAATGGCTGTAAAAATGAGGGGAAAGGGAGCCCTGAAAGTTTCCCCATTGGCATGAATGGGTGAATAATGAAACCAGAAACTAACGACATTTTCAAAACTTCATATTAGGTACAATACAGACACCTTACAAATTTTTCAAAACACCATAGAAACAAAATGGGTGTCATCTGAATTTCGTAACTACAAACGAAGAGGATTTGGGGTGTTACACACACCTCTACTGGCCAGTTTATATGCAAAACCAAGTTTATGCCTCCTTGGACAAGTGTCTCCTTCACCCTGCTTTTCCATTTCAGCCATCTAAAACCTCTTATAGGATTGTTTCTGTTCCGTCACATAATCTCTGTTTCTGACTACTCCTTTCACATTAGTGTTAGTAACAGTAACATGTCTATGCTCACTCATTGCTAATGCACATGTCTATTGGCTTCCTCTTCTCCTTTTCCACACTGCCGGAGGGAATCGTCTTCTTAGCAAAGTGTACCACTGTATTCCATTTTTAAAAACATCACTTCATTTTACAAATCCCATCAGATGCTTTATGTTCTCCCATTCTATTCTGCATTCTGAACCATCTCACTAGCGAGTGCAGTCCCTGCCCACTCCACGTTCTTTTTTCTTTTCTTTTTTTGTAATCAAGGAAAACTTCAATATTGAAAGCCAAGATTACTACAGACCTCATCCCATTTTGGGAAATGTTAAACAATTTTGCCATGATATGTTCTCCCATGCCTTCCTTCCCTCTGTTATACCAGTGTTGTTATAAGCCACTTTGCTACCATCCCCTCCTCCTAAGCTTTTATTCCTTCCATTATACCGGTGTTATTATAAACTACTTTGTCACGATTTCCTCCTCCTGGACTTTGCTTCTCTCCATTATACCCGTGTTGTTAAAAAGCTAGCATTAGCACAATTTCGAAAGCCTAGATGACTATGAAGGAGAAAATGCAATGAATGCAAAGTGGTGATATTTTACGAACCAACATGGGTGAATCTAACAGATCCTATCCTGTGTGTTTTTCATCACTTCCTTTTGTTTCCAGGAGCATTGGGAACTCAGAAGATGGTTTCTTCCCATCTCCTGCCCGCCTCCCCGACACACACAGTTCTACTACATTTCAGGGATGAAGTGCAATGGATGATAACCGGAAGTAGTTTTATGTTGCATGAAGGGCTCCTTGGCAATTCATCTCTGAAATGTCTTAGAAGTGTGTAGAAACAGAGTGTGACTTATGTCTGATGAGGTCTCTGGACTTTTTATGCACTCTTTTCCTTTTTCTTCTTTTTCTTCCATCAGATCTTGTATTTTATTAGCCACAAGGTTTAGTAGACAAAACTATCTTTACATGTTTTATAAAGAGAACTGAGCTTTCTTCTTTCCCCACTAAACCTTGTGTGTGAAGGGTGTATGGGTGAGGCTGGATGATGTTCAGTTTCTGTCTTGTTAAGTGGTTACTCTGTCAGAGAGTAATCCACTCTTATTTCAGATTGCTGCATCCACTTATGGCAATGATTTGACCCGGACTAGATTTTGGATTCCGATTTTTAATAGGCACCTGTTAATCAATTGCTTTAACTACTGTATGTATGTATGTATGTATGTATGTATGCATATATATATGTATGTGTGTGTATATATAATTTTTAATATACTGTTGATTGTTTTATGTTGATGACACCATATGGTGCTTTGTGAGGCCGCCCTGAGTCCTCCCTCGGGGGTGAAAAGGGTGGCGTATAAATATAGGAAATAAATAAATAAATAATTTCCCAGCATTTCAGGTTGAAACAGAGGTAGGGTGCATCCTATTCCCTCTGATTTGGCTGGCCCTTCTTAATTGGCCTAGAAGGTTTTCACATTCTTTTTTTTTCTCTTGTTCATCTTCCTGCAATGTTTGATTTTATGTCTCCTCAAAAGTTCAAATTTTTCCCATGGATAAATGATGTTTCCTGGCTTTCTGAAAATGTTTTCAATTGAACTTCATAAGAAAGGTCGAGGTTCAAGTCTAAGATTGAAGTTTCATCAAAAGATTAGGCTAGGTTACTCTAGTCTGCTAGATTGTCAGCTTTTTATCTGTCTACATCCTTTTTCCCTTGCTGAAAGCAGAAAAACTGATAAAAATGGAACCAGACTTATAGAAGGCATCTGTCACTTGAGGGAAAGTTTTCTTTTAAAGAGACATTTGTGGAAACTAATTTATTTCATTATTCATGGAAAGATTATGGCCAGAAATTATTTCTTACATATACTGACCTATAAATAACTCAGTGCAGGTTGATTGCACTTTTTAAGATGTCACATAACTGCAGGATGCTAATTGGGGTTGTACACGCCAGCACTCGGCTGCAGCATTCTCTATGAGTGTATGTTTCCAAACTGTTTTTAAAGACAGCTCTGTCGAAAAGATGATGCATTTCAAAATGACTAGAGTAGCAACACTATTAATTCAGAATGTTAACAAATGTAGTCCCTTGTCACCCAACCAAGCAAAGAGTGGATTTTGCAAGACTTACTAGAGCAGCAAATTCCATACTCAAGGGACTGTGATAGAGCAGGCCCCACTCTTTGTCCTTGACTTCCAAATTATACAGGATGGTTTCCCAGTGAACAGGCAGTGCTATCAGTAATTTTTACATAATCAGAAGCTGCCAGATGCTATCATGCTTTTGTCTTTCAGCAATCTTGACTTGGCTTTATTTTCCCTAACATTCATTATACCAGTTCTCTAGTTAAGGGAGTGTTGTAATCTGAATGTCCATATCTCATGAATAGGTTTGTGGTTTCTTCTCTATGCAATGTCAGTGAAATGCCATTTTTGTTAGAGCTAGCACCATTTCCATGCTTATATTGGATTTTTAGTTTGTATGTTTGCACACTTTTTCATAGTATCATAGAATCATTGAGTTGGAAGAGACCTTGTGCACCATCCAGTCTAACCCCCAGCCAAGAAGCAGGAAAATCGCCTTCAAAGCACCCCCAACAGATGGCCATCTAGCCTCTGTGTAAAAGCCTCCAAAGAAGGAGCCTCCACCACACTACAGTGCAGAGAGTTTCACTGCTGAACAGCTCTCACAGTTAGGAAACTCATCCTTAAGTTTAGGTGGAATCTCCTTTCCTGTAGTTTGAAGCCATTGCTCCGCATTCTAGTCTCCAGGGTAGCAGAAAACAAACTTGCTCCCTCCTCCCTATGACTTCCCCTCACATGTTTATACATGGCCCTCATCATGACTCCTCACAGCCTTCTCTTCTGAAGGCTAAACATGCCCAGCTCTTTAAGCTGCTCCTCATAGGATCAGACCCTTGATCATTTTAGTCTCCCTCCTCTGGACACATTCCAGCTTGTCAACATCTCCCTTAAATTGCGGTGTCCAGAATTGGACACATTGTGATTACAGGTGTGGTCTGACCAAGCAGAATGGAGGGGTAGAATGATTTCCCTGAAACTAGACACAATACTTCTATTTATGCAGGCCAAAATCCCATCGGCTTTTTTTTTGCTATCACATGACATTGTTGGCTCATGTTTAACTTGTTGTCCATGAGGACTCCAGGATCTTTTTCACACATACTGCTATTGAGTCAGGCACCCCCCATTCTGTATCTTTGCATTTCATTTTTTCTGCCTAAGTGGAGTATCTTGTATTTGTCACTTTTGGCCTATCTCTCTCATCTATTGAGATCATTTTGAATTTTGCTTCTTTGCTTTGTCACATCTATTCTTTTTCAGCACCACTAACCTGCAACCATTTTTATCTTCTTTCTCTCATTTCATTCAGTTATGTATTTGATTAGGCACAGCTTTTAAAAAATAAAGCTTTGATATACTTTAAAATGTGTGTGTGTGTTTGTGTTTTCCTTTTATCTCTTAAATGCTGGGGACAATGAGAAATGGTACTGGTTGTTGTTCAGATTCTGCCTGGTAAATTTATTAAACTGCTAGAGTATTATGTTTCAAATATTCCAACAATTTTACTACACCAGTAGTGGGACTCATGAAACCTTCCAGAAGATGTTGGACTTAATTTACAGCACGCCTAGACAGTATATATATTTTTATATTTATTTATTTATTTGACCAGTTGTATGACCATTTCAAAATAGAACACGAGTAAAAAACAAGGAAAAAAGGTGAGGACAGCAGCTGACCTTCTATTTATAGTCAGAATCTTATTTTCCTGGTTCTTCTTTCAGGAAGCCTAGACAGTATAGAAGTCAATATTGAGAAATGCTTGGATTTATATCCTAGGAACATCCGAAATTCCACATGATTCTCACTTTTGTACCATATAATTGCTGACCATTTCAAAAAGAATTCTTTGTGTAGCATGGTAAAATGTCTGTGTTTATCTGTATTCATCTAGATCAGAACAGTATTAAAATAGTTTTTTAAAGAAACAGTATTTTGAGGGATGTCAAAAGATCTGATTTCTTTGTGTTCCTCAAAATCCCACTTGCATTTTCTTCCTATCCTTTTTCCCCCATAACAGGTAGCAAGACCTTGTAGGGTTTTTTTTACCCTCAAGGACTTTCCATATGCATTTTAAACATTTTTCCTAGAGTGGGCATTTCCCTACACCCCCAATATACACAAGACGCATTGTAGCCCATTGCTAGGTCTGGAATAAACAACACGGAATTGTTTATTTTCCATATCTTTTCCTCAGACAGTAATTTCAGAACAAAATTTAGAGTTGGAAGTTAAATGTATCTACCCTGGAAGCTGGGTGAGCAAGTGCAATACTGCTGCTTTTCACATTTCTTTGTTAATTCAAGAAAACTGTGTGTGGGATGCAGCAATCTGACAATCTGTACCCACAAGACATGCAGTGAATCCATTTGTTCTTTATGTTGAAATGTTCTTTTACGAAGCAGCTACATCTTGGTGAGAGAAATGAAAAAGATCAAATAAATTCCAGATTCAATGTGACTATAAATCCGCTAGTCTTTAAAATAAAAAGAGATGCTGATAAAATATAAATTCTATGTATAAACCCCAAAGATAGTTTTTGGCACAGTTTTGAAGCACAGTCTATAAAGCATTCTGTTTACACAATTGAACTATTATATATCCAAAGATGCTTTTGCAGTATGAAAGCAGCACATAGAAACAACCTTTGCTGAGCTACTTTGGTAAGAACAGCTTAGCTTGATAAAAGTAAAAGAAGAATGAATTGCTATTATCATGGACATTGCTGTTCATACTAATTTTACCATCACCAAAATGGCCCTCCTGCTTGACTGCAGTGGTGTCACAGTGCCCATGGCAGTCCAGCCATTAGACTGCAAATGCTATTTTCCTGATAGCTATCATCTGACATGCCAATGAGCAATATCTCTAAACTATATATTCCTAAAATAGTAAACTTCTTTGAGATTTATGATAGTGTAAATGTGAAAAGTATAACATTTTATAAAATTCAAACGAACAGAGCAAAGTTGATAGCATTCTTTAACAGAAACATGTAATTCTTCCTACCCCTCACTTTTTCCAGCCTAAAACCAATATATCATTCCAGAGACCAAAATGATAACCAGGTTAATCAAAATATGTCTATTGCCATTGAGAAAAGAAATAAGTGGAAGCAAATCAGTAATAAAGAAGTGCTTTGATTGTGCTTTTCCTGCATGGTAGGGATTGGACTGGATGATCAGTATGGTGTCTTCCAACTCTATGATTCTATAATTCTTTGTCATCCTGGTATTCAGTTTTAGCCACTGCTAATTAAAATTTCATTTGGAAATGGTTCGACTATCGCAGTAGGAGAATTCCTTCTCACATTTCAGAACACCACACTGAGAGTATTCCTCACACATTGTGACATACTAAGCCACCCTATGGTTATTAAGGCAGTGACAAAATCGTAAGAAGAACCTCTAACACATCTCTGAGATGACTGTTGAAATTCCCAAAGACACCACCACATCATAAAACAAGAGTAATGAGATTGACAGGCAGCAGAAAGGTTGATACATGAATAAAAAAAACTCTCCAACACCTAGTACAAAAACTCAAACCCAAAACTTGAGTGATCTGGTCTCTTTGTAAAGGATGTAAATTCCTTATGGATAATAGTAACACACATCCTTCACCATTTGCATTGTCTTATGTACTCAATTCAATCTGGGGAAGATCCACTCTTTTGAGCTCATTGATCCAAGTGACACATACCATAGGTTTCCATATGAATGATTTAATGATGGAGAAAGACAGACCTTTTATGAACCAACTGATCAAAGGATCAAGTAATTCCCCCAAGTTAGAAGAAATGGCACAAAGCATGGTGGTTAAAAGGATACCTGGAATACGGGTCAACTTTTAGTTGTCTAATTGCTCTTATGCTCACTTGGCTATGGAACTGCACCATGACTTCTTGTTCAGGACTTCAGATGAAGTCAGGTTATTTATTGTGCTGCAGCACCTACTCATTAGCTAATGAGAAAAATGTTCTGTAGACATCTCTCTAGTCTTTCTAGGAAGATAACCTCAGAATGTTTTGACTATGTTATGAATCAAAGGTGAGAAGAAGAAAATGAGAGGTCAGGAAAACCAGCTCTGCAATCCACTGGAGTTGTTGACCTAAGCAGCCTATTAGTACCTTTTACAAAAGGAAAGTTGTCACTGAAAGATGTGAGGTGGCTTTTATGTATTAAACTGTGTGTACAGTAGAATTCATTAAGAGGTATATTCTGTTTTTTTTTTAATATGGTCAAAGATTTGTGGGGAAGAATGATCCCTTACACATATTCTGGAGGCCATAAAATCCTCTAGAATATCAAATTCTGATGCTTTTGGCATGCTTGAGGGGAAATTGACACCCAAACTTCATCTTAGGAAGAGATTTGAGAGCACTGTCAGTGTGATGTGTAAGAAGCACTAGCCTGCTGTCACAGCCAAAGGCACACACTGTCTTTTAAACAGCCAGCCAGTCTTTCGAACGAGTCATCTCTGGTATTATTCATATAAGTATGTAAAACATAGATTTCTTGGTCATCCTTAAATGGCCTTCTCCTTATGATGAAAACTCATTGTGAAGGGCTGTTTCATAATGGCAGCTGTTGCTGCAAAATATCATCCAGACATTGCTTATAGCTAAGATGGTTTTTATGCAGAATTGTTGGACGCATATATTTTCACTTCTAAGCAGGGATGCTCCTAAGATTCCAGCTAACTTGCCCTACCTAATGCTGGGATGCTATTAGATGTAAAGAGGTTAAAGTGATCAAATGGTTGCTGCACCCCTGCTTCTCTTGTATTTGGAACATTCTGTTCCATTTTTACTCAATGTTCTGTTGCTGCTTGAGGTCATTCCTTGTTGCTTACTTTTTGCCTTCTTCAGAATAACACCCTCTTAACCTTTTAGGGCTCAAATTATCTCTAATGCTGTCATCAGAGGGTTATTAAACATAACCCCCCATATTTGTGGAGTATACATTTCCACATTTCTCATGGATACACAAAAACAATTGATAATTGTGAATCTTATTGAAGCAAAGAATCTCTAGCCAATAGATACACTATATTTATGCTGGGGAATCTAGAAAATGCATAGAGAGGATATATTTTGTTTGAGGAATGAAACTGCAGATACCTTCCTGTCGATATAGGGATCATACTGTATGGAGGGAGAAATAGACTGTTCACATTCGGTAACTAGAATGAGTCCTTCTGACAGCTAGAATAAGAGTTGGTATTTCTGGCTCATTGACTGACCCCATTCACACTAATAAAGGAGTAAAACAAGGGTGTCTATTGGCACCAATACTCTTTAACCTTTACTTGAATGATATAATACCTGCACTCTCGGGGCCAGAATTTTTTCCACCTGCAGTAGGATCCAAGAAAATCTCCATCCTATTATATGCAGATGACATGGTTCTAATTTCACTTACCCAAATTGGCCTGAGAAGACTGCTCTCTAAGCTTGGTGCATATTGTTATAAAGAAAAGCTGAACATCAACTATAATAAAACAAAGGTAATGGTGTTTGGAAGAAGACACTCTCAACACAGATGGTCCACCAGGGGTCACCAAATAGAACAATGTCAGGAATTTAAGTACCTTGGAATCCATTTTACGGAAAGACTATCCTGGAAACCCCATGTAGAACACACTAAAGCAGTAGCTTTGAAATCTGTTGGAGCAATACTCAGATTCTACAAAACTGCAGGGGGTCATCTAGTTGTCCCAGCCCTTAAAATATTTCAGAGTAAAGTTATAGCGCAGATTTTGTATGGTGCTGCTGTCTGGGGATGGGATGAGTCTCAGATAGCAAAATTGGAGGTTCTCCAGAATACATTTCTTAAGAAACTACTGAGACTCCCACCGGGCACCCCGGCAGCCTTGGTCCGGGCAGAGGTATGTCTCCCCTCCATTAGATCACGTGTTCATTTTACCCTATTTAATTATTGGAGAAATGTAAAAGACTCCTCAGTTAGGGTTCTTCCCAAGGGATGTTTTGAACAACTAGCAAAATGCAAAGTCTGGAACACTAGATACCAGAAGCTGCTGAAATTTCACCCCACTCTGTCTGATAAGCCTTCTATCTTGAACTCAAGGGAGAAACTACAGGAATATTTTTTTAATAATTGTGCCCACCATGATAGGCAGGCCATTAATAACTCCAAATTCTCCCACTGGTTTAGACTGTACAAACTTGACCATGATAGGGCTATCTACCTGACTAGGCTCACATTTCCAAAACTCAGACAAGCCTTCACTGCCCTTCGTTTCCAAAGTATGCCCACAGCAGTGATTGATGGCAGATATACGGGCACCCCTCTGGCTCTTTGTTTATGTGTTTGCGGGGCCCCGGAAATTGAGGATCTGCCTCACTATTTGCTTTTCTGCCCTTTGTATTCTGATCCAAGAACCAAAATACTCGGGTTTATTCTTCACCTCCTTCAGACCAACACTGTGTCTGAAAAGATTTTTTATCTCTTGGCTGACACTAACCCCGTGGTTACTCAAAAGGTGTCTCTTTTTGCCCTGGCAGCACAGAAAATCCGGGCAAAACTAATCTCTGATATTGCAGTTGACTGTGCTGGGGATGCTTTCAACTAATAGTGGCTGTTTATGTAGTTTTAATAATGCTGTATCTATTTGCTTTTACTTCGTTTTTAATTATGCAGGTATGAGTCTACACATTATGTAGCATTTTAAAGCTGCATCTTGCTATCGATGTATGTAGCATTTTAATGATTTATAGGATTTTATGGTGTATTTTATATTGTATTTGATAATCTGGTGTTCATGTATTTATTTGTTTGCCTTGACTTGTATGTGAAAGACCTATGGTCTAAGCATCGAATAAACTTATCAAGGAGTCCTTCTGTGTTTTGTAAAGAACATTGATTTCTACATGCTTAGAATCTAAGAGTACAGAAATCCAATTTCTTCCATAATAGTGCAGTCTGAGGTTTAGATGGTAAAACAAAATCTAAAGAATAATAGAAGAAATATTCCTTCCATTTTATTTATTTATTTATGTATTTATTTATTTACATACTGTATTTACATCCCATCCTTCTCACCCTGAAGGGGACTCAGAGCAGGCTTACAATCAGCAGCAATTTGATGCCATATCAACAGACAATAAAATATATATTAAAAATTAAAAGCATTATAAACATTAAAAATTAAAAGCAATATAAACATTAAAACACTGTTAAAATCATGCAATTCAGGGACATAATCAAAAGCCATTCCAGTCGTTATTGCACATAATTCCACTTTATTTCTTGCACTGCACTATTGGCCAAAGGCTTGGTCCCTGAACCAAGCTTTTACTTCCTTTCTGAAGGTCAGGAGGGAGGGGGTTGACCTGATTTCACTGGAGAGGGTGCTCTATAGCTGAGAGGCCACCACTGAGAAGCCCCTGTCTCTTGTCCTCACCAACCGCACCTGTGAAGGTGGTGGGACTGAAAGCAGGGCCTTCTCAGGTGATCTTAATCTCCAAGATGGTTCATACAGGGCTTTATAGGCTAAAGCCAGCACTTTGAATTGTGCTTGGTAGCAAACTGGCAACCAGTAGAGCTGATGTAACAGGGGGGTTATGTGATCCTTGTACGCCACTCCGGTGAGAAATCTGGCTCCTGCCCATTGGACCACTTGAAGTTCCAAATAGTATTCAAAGGCAATCCTATGTAGTGCACATTGAAGTAGTTTACTTGGGGTGTAACAAGCATGTGGACCGCAGTGGCCATAAGACAAAGAAAGAATATCCAGCAATTCGGATCTTAATCTTAATGACTATTGAGGCAGCTAGGTAAAAAAACAAAAATTGTATTTGCACATTTCATTTCACGCGTAGTGCTTCAATTGGTTGCCTCTCCATTAGATTGAATACATTTTCAGTAGGATGTTTGACAGATAGGACTTTAAAATGGCCTAGGAATCATTTTCTTTTCTTTCTCCAGGCAAATTCTATATTCTCACATCTGCAGGATCATTCTCACATCATCCCATAACATTGTGCTACATTGCATAGTGCAGCGGTTAGAATTATCACCTCAAAACTGGGCATCCCCTAACCCTCCAAATCAGTCTCAGCATGAAGCCAGCTTTAAAACAAACCAAAACAGGTAATTATTATACTCTAGAGCAGGGCGTCTTACACCTTTTCCACTTGTGAGCCCTTTTTGATGGAGAATTTTTTATGTGACTCTGGGTATTTGGTATATAAAAGAACATGGAAGAGGAATTGGACTGCAGGTTGAAGAAAGCAAAAACGTGGCATGTTTGGGAGAGGATGGATTGCCCTGCAGGGTCTCCTTCCAAACACACTTTCTTTCCTCAATTTACAACCCAATCCTGCCTCTGTCTGGGCCCTCCTATCCTGCAGTGCAAATGGCTGGGGAGCATGGATGGGTGGATCAGACAGTCTTTGCCCGAAAGAAGACTCACCATGTACATTACACACAGTTGCTGTTGCTGCTGTGATTCCTTCAATATTTTCACCATTTTTTTACAACTCCAACCATTAACTTGTGTGATCCCATTAGAAATCACAATTTCTAAAGCAGGATTACCCAAACTCTAGTCTTCCAAGTCTTTTGGACTTCGGCTCCCAGAAGCCTCAACTGCCTTGGCCTGTGATTAGGGATTTAGAAACTGAATTCCTTAACAGCTGGAAGACCAGATTGGGAAACACTATTGGAGAGGATTGATTGTACAGGGACACTACACTTTATTTTCTGGCAATGCAAATAACATACAGTAGCATCAGGCATAGTTTTCTCATACTAAAATAAACCAGGCAATTTTAAATGAAACGAGCTGATATGATGCTACTCATCACCATGTTTTCTACAGCCATACAGTATCACTTCAGGGGAAAGGGTGCTTCATGTCATGCATATGATAATGATGAAGTGACCTTGGGAGTTTCTTCCATTCACCAGTTTTTCTTCTCCCACTCCCAAGCTTGCAGTGTGAGTTTTAATGGCCTAAAAGGAAGAATCTACTCTTATCTATTATGGCAGCATGATAACAGAGCAACATGGTGACATAGTAGCCTCTAGCAATTCACCATTCACTGCATCTGTGACCTTTACCACCATAGACAAATAACACTTTAAGCACGGGATACATTGAAAAGCAGCAGCATAAATGGGCTTTCTGGACTAATTTAGTGCGTACGTAGTGCATCCAGAAAATTGTGAGTCAAAAGGAAGAGTTTTAATCTGCTCTTCGGCAGAAGAGCAGAAAAGGGTTGTAGTTCACCCTAAAGGTTAAACTGCAGAACTATATGGCAATGGCAGGAAAAGAAGTACAGTCATAAAGTTTGTCTCCTCTCCTTCTATCCATTGTGGGTAGCAGCAGAGTCACTTGTTTTGATGAGATGACTAACCCTGTGCAGATGTAGGAAAGTGGCAGAACTAGCTAAAATGAGGGTGATTATAATGGTAGGGATATCATGACATTTAGCCACATTCATATTTATTTCCTCATCCACTTTTTCTTGGTAACATCTACTTTCTTTCTTCTTTCTTTCTTTTTTTTAAAAAAGCTTCATCTCACTCCCCTTTATGCAGCCTAGAATTGCATAAATAGGAACATAGATAAGGAGAAGGCAGGGCATATATTTGAAAAGGGAAAGTTTTTAAGCAGTCCTGATCATCACTAGCAGGATCTCATCTCCCCCCATTTGAATAATAAATGTGGAAACAAGCAGAAAGAAATTGAACTCACTCAGACATGGAAACTTGCTAGATGACCATAGCCTTGTCCATGATCACCCCCCACCTCTGGAACCCCTCCATAAAGAAATATAAAAAAACCCTCCCTAATCTCTTAAAAAACAGTTAAAATGCATTTATGTTCTCTTGTGTATGGAGAGGAGGAAAATTAGAATACTATGCATGGTTATCATCGATTGGAAATGGCATTGCACCCTCGCTCTGTTGGCTGTTTAAATTTTTAAATAAGTTTAATGATTTAAATGTATTTTAAATCTGGTTAGATTTGTGTTTTTTTTAATGTCGGATGTGTAATGGTAGATTGATTATGTTATAATCTGTTATTACTTAGTTATAGATGCGGATTAATTTCTGGGTTTCGGTTGAGTTGTCTTTTTTGTTGTTGTTAATTACGGCATTTAATCTTTGCCTTTTTTGTTGGAAACTGTCCTGAGTTCCCTCAGGGAGATAGGGCGGGATATAAATAAAGTGTTTATCATCATCATCACCACCATCATCATCATAATCGTTATTGTTATTATTATTATTATAATCTATGGCCTAAGCCCAAAAAACCCCTGTTATATGTTCACTTTAGGGTTGAGAGGAGTTGGAAAAGATTTGAAGACACACAACAACAATAAAAAGGTGTAAGAATGGGATTCCGGCCATTGCAATGTACACATGCTCACACGTGCGCACACACATACAAGTAAAGTTTAGGTATGCGGTGTTATGTGGTTTCTGGGCTGTATGGCCATGTTGTAGCATCATTTTCTTTTGACGTTTTGGCTGCATCTATGGCAGGCATCTTCAGAGGATTTGAAAGCTCAGGTATTCTTAAATCAGGGTAACCTTTGGTTGAAAATGTAGCACCTACATCTTTCTTTTGTTCCTCTTTATTTTAAGCTCCAAGCAACAGCAGCAGCTGCTAAGTGTCAATGGCTACCAGCCAGAAACGACCAGGCAAGTGCCACCTCTAATTATTCCTTAGGATAATCAATTTACTAATTAAAATATTTCACAAGTGCTTTTCAGCATATTACTATGGTTAGCTGATTATAGCTATAAGTCTCACAGAGCCAAGCTCTGACACCATTACTCATACACAGGCAGCACCTTCTTCCATAATAAGCAAAAAAAACCTCATCAGGTCCTATGAATGTGTACAGAATAATAATATTGGAAGTATTTTATAAAGGGTTATATGCATCTATACTAAGATCTGAGCATGCAATGTGTAGGACAATTATTATTTCATATAGCCTAGGTTTTTTCTGCTGGCATGAAGTGAGAAATACAATAAATCAGTCCCAAATTGCAAAAAACAAAACACAGCCTTCAGGCAAAAACTGCATACTTCTTAAAGCTAAGAGCATCATTTCTCTGGTATTTTCTTTTTCCTTTTTTTTCAAAAATGAGAACTTCCTCTTTTTCTCAGTGATGGAATGACAGCTGAGAATATTAAATAAGTTGGCCCTTCACATTAGTAGGTTTGTACTTTTTTGTTGCATTTGATTATTCACAGATTTGATTAATATGATTTCTTTAGGAATCAATAGCTCTTCCAGGAAAAGCTATGGTTAACTTCTGGTGGAGGATGATCATAGAATCTTACTGGAGGATCTCAAGATTCCTAGTGAGATGTTCTCTTGGGTAAAACACAATAATAATATATGATATGACTTAATTTTTGTAACCTGCCTCCATCTCCCCAGAGGGACTCGAGGCAGCTTGCATGGGGACTAAGTCTGGTAAACATAGTTAAAATATAACACATTAAAAATATAACAACAGCATGAAAACAGAATAAAACAACATTATAACAAAATATAAAACAATCATCGAACCAAAAACCAATGGACCTGAAGTAGTAACCAGTTTTTGGCATGAGGATGAACTAGTGCAATCGATTGTGAGGAAAGGGATGATAGAAAATTGCATTAATTTGCATTTTTTCCACTTTTATGGGATCATGTGCCCCTAACCTTAGCAAATGTGGAAGAGTGATTGTACATCAAATCTCCTGAAGTTATAACATCGAAGAACAATTAAATAAGGTTTTACATTAACATCAATCACAGAGTTAAAAACATGTGGGAAGTGAAGATTTCCAACACATAAACAGTGACAGAAGAAACTGTTTCATCCAATCCCTCCATGAAAACTTTGCCTGGGAAATAGCTAACTGGAAAAGATTAAGTAGCTCGAGCACTTACATTCGTCTTCTGATATGCTTCCATTAAAACAGATCAACAAATACAGGGATAAAGACACATGTAGCTGTCCGTAATGTGTACTTTGGTTGCAATGAATGTCTATTAGTATGAAGTCAGACGTAACATTTTAATTGTGGCAGAAGTGATCTGAAGACCTGTTTAATGCATTCACATTGCTTACAGGACAGTGAATGTGTGTTAAGATCACTTTTAAAACATGTCTGTGTTAAACTGCTACGTACCATTGCTTGTTAGTGAATGTATGTATCTATATATAGTGCATATTGTCATGTAGAGCTCCTGCATTTCAAAATTTACTAATAGACCACTGATGTCTGTCATTTAAAAAGAAGCAGTTCTTCAGATAGCTCTGGAATGTGTATTCTCTTGCAATTGGCCATGGAGAAATTCAGCAGGTTTAAGTGTAAGCTCCCCTGAATACTATTCCTATAATATTTGACCTCCAAAATGGAGCAAAGGGATACAGGAGGCATCTTATAGTTCGAATGCTCGGGCTGTGAAGGAAATCCAGGGGGGGGGGGGGGGGAGGTCTATTTCTTTGTTGAAATCAGAGTTACCTAAATATACTCCTATTTATCTGCCATGGTTCGGCAAGCAGCCTGATGTGTCAGCTATTAGTCCCCAGTAGAGAGCATCCATGTAACCTACTTAGCAAAACTCTCACATGTTTCACAACCACTGTGATCAGCTGCTAAAGTTCGAGGGTGAAGTGAAAGCAGTTCTGTTAACAAAACCAGCAGAAAGGAAATGGAGTCTTACACTGAGGCTTGCAATGCTTGCTTTTAAGCCTCCTTGGTTCTGTCAAAGTAAATACAATTCAACCGGTCTGAGACTGCCAGTATAAGCAATGTCCAGCTTGAAAGTGTTAAAATATATAGCTTTGTGATGGCCATGCACATAACTTACACTCAAGGAACTTTTTCCATAAGAGTTATTATGTCCACAGAGTCACCTCCACTTATATGTAAACTATGTGAACTATAACAGTGCATGTGGTGCTACCACTGTATATTCTTTTTTCTCTCTTTTTTTAGAAACATCAAAGTTTTACCATTGTCTTTCTCTTCTGCTCTAAGTCTGGAAAGTTCAAGCTGAAAGGATAGAAGGAAGAAAAAAATCTCAATTCAAGTCACTGAAATGATTGAAATAGCTACTGAAGGTCAGCTATGCTATAATAATTGTCTGTTCATCATCATCATCGGCAATCACTTATGTCTGAGAATGATTGTCTTTCAAGTGTAGGGTTTTGGCGGTGGATCCATAGATGACTTTAGAGATCTATTCTTGACCTGCATGTTCTTCCACAGTGAAGACACCATTTTCCAGATGCAATGCAGTCCTGGTCAGAGTAGGCTTCAAGTCCTCTTGACACATTTCTCCCTTTCATCCTCCATTCATGCCTCTTTGAATTCCACAACACTGTTGGTCACAGCTGACTTCCAGTTAAAACACTCTAGGACAAGAGCTTCCCAGTTCTCGGTGTTTATGACACAGTTTTGAAGGTTGGCTTTAAACCCGTTTTAAAGTTTCTTTTCCTGTCTACCAACATTCCATTTTCTGCTCTTGAATTGGGAGTATAGTAACTGCTTTGGGAGACAATGATCAGGAATTTGGACAATGTGGCTAGTCCAGCGAAGTTAATCACGAAGAATCATCACTTCAGTGCTGGTGGTCTTTGCTTCTTCCAGCATGCTGACATTTGCTTGCCTGACTTCCCAAGAGATTTGTAGGATTTTTCAGAGGCAATGCTGATGGAATCATTTCAGAAGTTAAGTGTGTAGATGGTCCATGTTTCATAGGGATATAACAGGATTGGGAGGACAAAAGCTTTATAAACAAGCACCTTGGTATTCCCAAGAATGCCTGATCCTCAAACACTCTCTGCTTCATTTGGAAAAATGCTGCACTCATAGAGCTCAGATGGCTTTGTATTTCAGTGCCAATGTTGACTTTTGTGGAAAGGTGACTGCCAAGGTAGCGAACATGGTCAACATTTTCTAATGTTACACCATAAAGCTGTATTTCTGGCATTGTGGGGGGACTGGCTGATGCCTGCTGAAACAGTCTTGAACAGCAATGGTTCCCAAAGTGACCCATTTAAAGTTGTCTATTGGATACATCCACACTCAACTACATGTTAAGCAGAGTCCTGAGCAATTGACCCATGATAATGATGTTCTTGCATAATCACTTTTGCTCTTTCTTGAACTGACATCAGAAAACTAATTTTATTAGACTTTGTTTATAATATAATGGCAGCATATTGTGTAGAGTCTTCTGAATTCAGATTTCTAATTCACTCACATGCCCCAAAGGACCTGAAGCAAGTTGCTATGTTAGGAACATAGGAAGCTACCTCATACCTGGTTCAAACTATTTGCCCAATATGGTGAAAATTTCTGTTGGACAGTATCTATCTACATCTGCTACCTGTTCCTTTCAACAGAACATCACCAGAGACAGAACCTAAAAGCATATTTTTTGCAAGCAGAAGACTTAGAAACTCATTTATCTGAAAAATGAAACAAATGAGTTTTGTCCTGTAGTCTGAAGGGCAGGGCTACACAAATGCAGACCTCCAAGGTCATTTATCCACCTTCAACCCTAAACTTAAGGAAACAACTTGAAGGCACACAACAACAACAGTGTGCATGTGCATAGGAATTTTGTTCATGGTTATTTCAAACTATAGTCTGGATGCCCAACAGTGTGAAGGACAATGAACTGGCCCTATGCTTGAAAACTTTGAGGAACCCTGCTGAAGGGGATGACTGGAAAGCAGACTCACAGCTAAAAATTATAAAATAATGAACAAAGCCAGAAGGCAGAGGAAGTTTATTGAGTTGCATATGGTTAGCACAAGAATTACCTGTCAGGTGTTTTTGCCATCACTTCTCATCATTTCATGCAGAAAAGCATTTTCATGAAGAACATAAAGAAAGCCACTCAAAGTCGAGGCAAAAGACATGTTTTGTCTCTTTCTAACCTTGTATGCTGATATTGTCTGCTCATATAATTACAGTTTACAATACAGTGCATACAGACTCAATCTGAAAACCTTTGCATAGGCTGACACCTTGATATCAATCAAAATCTAAAGCATAATTTTAATGTACTGCAGCTGTTATTATCTGCACTCAGATCCCAAGTATGGTAGACCAGAGCAAGGTGAAATAGCACTTGGATAGACTATCAGGGGACATAATATTTTTCAAAATTCAGAATGGTGTTTGTCAAGTCTCAATAAACTGAAGAGAAAGAATAATGGAAGGGAAATAATTCTTTCTCATCATAAATGTGGGTAATTGTTGGGAATCTTCACAGTTTGGGACTTATTTTTGCTCAAAATTGGTCTGTATGTTTGTTGCTCATAAGAAAAGCATTTCTGTGAAGGAAACTACTTATTGCGCAGAAAATATTATCACTATGCTGAAAATTTTGTTTACTATTTCAAAAGTGTAAATATTGTGCAAAATTTGTAAATAGTCTTCAGAAATTGCATTTTGAAGACTTTCTTGCAGGAGGAAGAAAACTGCTAGAATTAGTTTCATATAAGTGTTTATTAGGCCTGGGTAACAACGGAAAAATTTGTTTCTAAAATCGATTCATTTTTTGGGGGGTTTTGCGTTTCGATATTTAAAAGAATTCCGATTTTTTTTTTAAAAAAGTTCGATATTTACGAAATTTCGTAAATGGTAAAAAAATTACAAAACAATAACGAAACAATAACGAATCGATTTGTTAATGGCGGATGCGACCGCGCAATATGCTAAAAAACCTCCAAATGGGACAGGGGGAACTTCTGAAGCTTCCCTCTCCCTCTGTTGTTGACTGTTGGTGTGATATTATATTTTTTTTCACTAATTAAACAAAAAACAACTATAAAACTTGCCCCAGACATGCGGAAATAATAATGAAACGACCTCAAACCAATAACGAAACGAATACATAACGAAATACGAAGCATTTACGAAACGAATTGAAAAATTCGTTTTGTTTTTAAGCTGCTCCAGAATGGTTCGTTATCGCTTCGTTAACAAAAAAAAATAACAATTTTTTAACGAATTACGAATTAACAAAACGAAACCACTCAGCCCTAGTGTTTATACTTGCCTGGATTGGATTCATAGCAAATTAAATGCATTCTGAAGAAATAATAATAATAATAATCTTTATTTATACCCCACCACCATCTCCCCAATGGGGACTCAGAGCGGCTTACATGGGGCCAAGCCTGGACAACATATTACATCAAAATAAAAATAAAACATAAACAACAAGGAATATTATCAAAATTGCATTAAACCAATGAATACAATAACAAAATAACATTACAATAAACACAGTCGCAGTAACAGTGGGCGGGCCACTAAATGGGAAAAATAAAGGGACATGTAGAGCATATTCTTTGAGTATCCTTAAAATATAAAGATAGGGACAATGGGAAAATATTATTCAATATATTTTAATTGTCATAGTTATTTTAAATATAGTATGACAAATTATCCATGGGTGCATTTCTCTTTAGACTTTTTCCAGGTTCTCCAAGCACATCTATGGTATACTTCCCTTGGAAGTTGATGACAGATTTGTACTGGAGGATATAGAAATTCTAGAGAGCTGTTGTCTCTAGGCCAGAGTTTCTCAAACTGAGTTCCTCCAGATATTTTGGACTTCAGCTCCCATAATTCCCAACTTTTGGCAAACTGGATGGGATTTCTGAGAGTTGAAGTCCAAAACACTTGGAGGAGCACAGTTTGAGAAACACAGCTCTAGGCATTTACTAAGTCCCTTAACATCATGCTATAGTTTGCTTCTGCTTGAAATAATGTATTTCAATAAAGATAATTATTATCTGCAGCTTCATATGTATATGGTAAGTGTAGGAACATATTCCCTGCTGATATGGGGGTCAAAATACATGAAATTCTACAAAGAAATGTAATATATGGACTCAATAAACAAGATTATAATTAACAGTAATCCTCAGGCTGGGCAGGGTTTCCCCCCATGCATTGGTGTTATGGGGAATTGCTACTGACTATTTATGAACCAGTATTTCTCACATTACATTTCTCCTCTCTCTCTCTCTATGTATGTGTGTGTGTGTGTGTGTATATATATATCGTGGAAAAAAGAGGAAAACAAATAAAGATGTTTGGAGCAACTTGTTTAGAACTGTAAATACTTACTAAATTACATCAAAATGCAGTACTAACAAAATTTTCACCAGTTCTTCAAAAACTCTGTTGGCAAACATTCATCTGGAAATGGCAGTTGTGGTATTGCTTGTCAATGCAACATGGAATGCCTCTTCACTGTAATTATTCCTGATTTACTGAATGTCTTGCACCCATTTCACTAAATTACATTTTCATGCAGCAGTTGCTCATTTAGGTAGGTGGTAGCTATTAATGGAAAGGAAATGTGGCATAAATTGACACTGAAATGACAAGAGGAGCATGTTTTCTCTAGAAGCACTTGGCCAGTCCCTTATCAAAGCAAAATTAAGTTGCTCTCCACATAGGCACAAAAGGACTTCTGAGGTCAGGATCTGTTTTTGGTGTTGCACCCCTTAGTACCCATGTTAACACTGTGTGACCTTGAGGCAGGGACAGATGTGTTAGCGGGGCTAAGTTAATGCAACACCTGCTCCGGGGATTTCTTGCTGCGGAGGCCAAGAACAGTCCATATTTAGGTGCCAAGGACTTTGCTCAGCACATCCTAATTTCAGAGGGATTTCCTAAGGGGGGAAATGCCACCCTGGAAATCCCAGGTGTTATCTTTCAGCCTCTGAAATGCCAAACATGAAGCAGTTCTTACAGAGTCACAGAGCTGTATAACCAGACAAGATATGTTTTTCGTTTCCCAAACAGACCACAATCACTTCCTCCTCCTCCTTCTTTTCCCTCCCCATCCTATAAACTAATAGAGGTTTGATCTTCTTTTATGTACATATGAAGTTGCCAACTTGAAAGAACAGTGTTCTGAGGAATAGGTAGTTTTTCAAAGCTTCATTTAATTGTTCTTTAAAGCAACAGCCCTCAGCCATTCTTCTTGAATCTCCTGGATATTACACACTGCTTTCTTACTGACAGAGATGTATGTGCCTCATGGCATCTTCTGTGCACTCAAATCAGCTGCTTTGAGGTGCAGAGGAGATTACTATCCCATTTCTCAGTCTTGAAGTAAGATTCATTAGTCACATGAAATGCAATGGATGACCATTTGTCTCAAGCCACAAAATTTCTCAGGATAGCATTGGGTCCTCTTCTGCTTACTTTTGGCATTCCTTGCTCCGGAGTCCTTCCATAGTGTGAAGCCCAAATAAGGAACTGAGAAGAACTCCAAGGCACAGTGCTGTTTTCCATGATGTCTATTAAATCAACCCAGCCCAAATAGTTTCCAGTTTCCATTCTCTCGCACTGGCTTGGACAGGCATCAGGCAGGGTCCATGTATGGCCTTTCATTTGAGAAGCATTTGACAGCACAGTATTGAAGAAACACAGGAATATATTTTTTTCTTCTGAAAAATGTAGCTCCCCCTGCCCCCGAACTTATATATTGTGGATGTGGCAGATGGCAGATACAGTCTTTGAGCATTGCAGTAGGGCTGCTTTTATTCAGTCAGGAGAAATAGCTGTGCACTGATAAAGAAAACATCCCATCTCACGCTATCAGAACAGACATGGGGCGTGGAGATGGGAGATTCTGCAGCCACTGCTATTTTCTTGCTGATGTACATGGTGTACTTTTTAAAATAAATTTATTTCTTATTTAAATCACAACTGTTTACAAGTATTAATCAGTAAATAAAATTACTGTGAATCTTACTTTACTAATGGACAAAAATGATTTTGTTTGCCTCTCTTTTAATTTTAATGATTGCTTAACAGACATAAGAAACATACTTTATTTATCTGCATCTGCCTTGTTTAACTTCTTGCCTCTAACAGTGTTAAGCAGAATGAAGCATTTGGGTACATAATGTACCCAAATATTAGTCTTTAATTCAGGATCCTCTTTATGCAGAGAAATTATTGTTATGAATGAATCACAGATCACCAAGATGGCTTGTATCATTATCACTTTCTTATGATATGTCCAGTACAATAGCCTCACATTTGGCTTTCAGAGAGAGTTTGGGCTTGATTTAATCTAGGACCAATTTATCTTCTTTTTTTTGTGGTCCACTTTTGTAGATGCCATGGACCACCAAAAAGACAAATGGGTTGTAAATCAAATCAGATCAAATCTGGACTCCTTCAACACCCCAGTTCAAATGAGTTGATTAATGTCACCTTTATGACACATCTGTATAAAATTAGAAATGCTTTGCCATGAATGATTATTATTTATTTATTATTTATTACGGTCGCTTATACCCCGCCCTTCTCACCCGGGGGGGGGGGGGGGGGGACTCAGGGCGGCTTACACAAACAAGGCACAATTCGATGCCCGCAATACATGACAACAGAGACATAACATCAGTAACAATAGCAATTATAGCAATGATAACAATTAACATAAGCAATCATTATTATCGGCAAAACATTCAAAAAACCCGTAAAAGCAATTAAAACAATTAAAACAATAAAAGCAATACAAACCTCATTGCTGGTCAGCGTTTAACAGACTCATAGTTTAGGTTCTACTTTCCGCACATTGTCAGTCCTATCCATCTGGATTCCATATCTAATTGTCTTGGTGATTTACAAAGAAAATTATGACTTGTTGATTTACAAAGAAATAGTATACATGAGTAACAACTGCAGTGGAATACCAAGAAGTAGAGGTTGATATAATATCCTTTATGTGAGCTTCTAATATAATAATAAAAACCCAAGAGGAAGGCACGTCAAGCCAACCCCGACAGGGACTGCCTTCCACCTGGAAACCAATGCCCTCACTGCGGGAGAAGATGCAGATCAAGAATTGGACTCCACAGTCACCTACGGACCCACCGACAGAACACCGACCTTGGAGGACTATCATTCTCAGACTATGAGGGAACACCTAAGAAGAATAAGAATATAATAATATCTTTATTTGTATCCCACTCCATCTCCTTAGAGGGACTTGGGGCAGCTTACAAAACAGCAGCAATGCAAACAACAATAGCATATCCATATAAGGTATACCAAAAATAAAAGATAAAACATAGCAATGAAATTTAACATAAACTACATCCTAAGAATGGAAGAATTCACGAGATCCGCTTTTCACCTGCACCTAACTTCATTTCACCTTCTATGTGTATTAGACCTTGGTCCACTTTGGAATATACACTGGCATCAAATTACCTTAAAGAGTTTTGTGTTCTTTAAAACCAGCAGTATCTTGAATGGCTAGAAAACATATTTTGAATGAATGTGGAAATGCATGGGTCTAGAGATTGCCCCCCCCCCCCCCCCCAGGAATGAGAACATATGATAAAGTGTCATCCATGTCAGCCAGATTGTTAAGGAACAAACCCTGTGGTTCCTTTGAGTATAATATTTGAATATATGAAAAAAAACATGGCAGCCTTTAAGTGAAAAAAGATGCTCCCTACACACAAGCACAATCTGATCATATGGGAGATACAATATCTGTTCTTGTGAGGGTGGGGGACTGAGCCTGCTCCTGTGGGAATAATGTTGGACTCTATGAGAAAACATTGTTTTCCTTTCCCTGGTAGAATATCTGGCTGTGTAGAAAGAAAATGATTGCTCCTGTTGGTATTGTGTACAACTGTATAGAAGAAACATGCAAGAATGAATAATTACATTACTTTTCTTCCTGCTGGGCAAGAATGTAAGAAATTTTGCACAAAGTTTTTAAAACTGATGGATAAAATGCAGCCATTTTCTAATGTATCAAGACAAAATTCCTCTCCTGGGCAAACTGTCTGACTTTATGGAGGGGAAAAGTAAAACAAGACTATCCCCTTCATACAATACCTGATTGTACAGGGGTAAAGATATGATGGCTTCCAAGCATGCAGCTGATTGGGAAGCTGGTAGCTGTTTTAATGAAAGAATCAAGCACACAGAAGAATCACCCTTTGAAGCCCTTCATAATATATTTGCTGTTAAAAACTCATTAACCTATCAGAGCCCCATATCTTTGGTGGTACTCCGAGGAAGAACCCATTCCCTTTTTTTCTTTCTTCATTGCCTCTCCAGGCTTTCTCTGTCTCTTTCTCGCTCTCTTGCTTTCAGTTGTCTGTAGAGCTGGCTGGGACACCAAAGTTTGGGATTAGTGGTCTGAGTGCTCTCCCTGCCCTGACCAAAATATGTAGTAGAAATATATCAGTCAAAGTGTCAGGAGCATAAAAAAATAATTCTAATATAGGAGGTCCTGAGAAATATGGAAGAGTTGGTCACTTTACAATGCAGGTAAATGTCAATATGGTAGACTGAGAAAATTTGTGTCAATTTGATCTCAATTTTCGATTTGTGTCCAACTGGTTTTCATGCAGTACATAACTGAAATGGGAAATGTTGGGCGAGAGGGCTTATGAACAAAAGATCCTCCTCATAAATGCACAGCAGAGTAACTTATCAGCAGCAGTGTGACCCAACGCCAGTAACCCAAAGTGATAAAAAGAACAAAACCACACAGATCAATGTGATCTCTTCCTTAGGAGGCTTTTCTTTATAACAACATAATATGATTGCACTATTTATAAGAACAAGGTTTCCATAACACAATGTGAACACAAGTTATTTACACTCCCTTCTTTGCTTCCATGCTAGACTTCTTTTTCATGCAGATATACCACTTTCTCTCACAGAGCCTCCTCTCACACCAAAGTTATGCAGAAGCTTCACACAGTAGCTTTTTACACACAATATCTTTTTACACACAGCAGCCTTCACACATGATGGCCTTCAACCTGGGGCTTCCTCTCACTGAAGCTTCTCCCACTAGGCCTATTCATACTGAGGTCTACTAACATTGAGGCCTTTCTCCCACTGAGGGCTTTCTCCCGCTGAGGCCTTCTCACACTGAGGGCTCTCTCAAACTAACACCTTTCTCACACTGAGATGAACTAACACTGAGGCCTACTCATACTGAGGCCTACCAACGCACTTTATCAGAGATCTAGGCTATCTGCATGTCCATCCTTTCCAAACATCCCACCTGTCATGCCCAGCACTTTTTAATTTTAATTTTAATTATTACATTTGGCCCGACCATTGTTTTTAACTGCGTCATTGCGTGTTGTTAATGTTTATTGCTTGTTTTTGTTTTATTTTGCTGTATTGTTGTTGTTGTTGTTTTATTGTTGTATTTGGGCTCGGCCTCGTGTAAGCCGCACCGAGTCCTTCGGGAGATGGTAGCGGGGTACAAATAAAGTATTATTATTATTATTATTATTATTATTATTATTATTAAGCCCTTCTCCCACAGAGAACTTTCACAGACCGAGGGCTACTAAGATACAGGCACACCTGCTTATATTGAACTGCAGCTTTTGCTGAATTGTTGCACTTTGGCGTACGAAGAGGAGGAGGAGGACATTTCAGTTGCACCAGAATGCTGGCTAACCTATCTGTAATCCACTGCTGCTGTGGTGCATGAGAAGAAGAATCTTGATAGTCATTTTAATGTATTTTAATTGCCTTTTCTAGGCTTTAGTATAATTAGGTTTATTTATATTTGGTTCTCATTTTTATTCATATTTGGTTCTCATTTTGGTGTTAATTTCTCTTTTTGTCAAATGTTTATGGTTATTATTTTTGTATTATTGTTTGTTTTAAAATATTTGTATTTGAGTTTGGGCATTGAATGTTTGCCTTCTTTGATGTAAACTGACTTGAGTCTCCTTGGGGAGAGAGGGCAGTCTATAAATAAAGCTGTTATTACTATTTAACCCTTTCAGTGCTTAAATCATATTTTTGTAATTAAAAATATCAAGTTAATTTTTAAGGTTTCTGACAATAAATTCACTATTGTAGGACAAATTTATGGATGTCAACCTGAATATATTTAAAAAGGCATTAGATACTTTCACATAGAGTAGGGTCACCAATGGCATCTGGACAGTTTGACTGCATATCATCTCCATTATCATTTTCCTTATCAACAAAGATTGTGAAGGAAGAGTGCAATTACATTCCTGCCCTGTTGTTGGGCTTCTCATAGGCATCAGATACCATTTAATGCAGAATAATAGACTAAATAGTACTTTTCTGTGATCCAACAAGGGTCTTCTTTTGTTATTTCGATTTGGATGATGCCAAATTGAAAGGGAGAGGTGATTAGCTTTTTCTGCATAACAACATATAATGTTGTTACCCGGTAGCCTTGGACTGTGTGAATAGAGTCAGAGTATCCTGTTCTATTCTGTTCTTGATTGAGATACACAATAAAGTGCTTTCCCAACTTCCTGGCTAGTTGTCCTCTAGGCATGAATGTTCAAGTGACCACTAAAAAAAAATGCAAAATAGTTATCCATTACCACATCCTGGTATAACCACAAAAACTCTTTCACTTCAGCCTAATGTGTGATACAAAGATTTTAGTTTGTATTAGTCACTGTGCACACAGAACCAGTGTGTGAGATATATTAATGTGAAATAGAATAGGAAGAATGGAAGAAAGGATGTTGGCACTGTTTATCCAAAAGGAAGATGAAATGGTTTACTGTGTATGCATTTCAAGTTATTTGTTCAGTAGGCACATAAATACAAAAAAGAGAAAATGTTAAACTGGTTATGGGCAGAGGCTAATTAGGTTGCTGTGTATTGAAATCTGGAATCATCAAAATGAGAGCCAGAATCTGCAATTATGATGCAGGTCCACAAAAAATAAATAATGTCGATCAATTTTATGAAATATATAGATCATATCATAAGTGATACCTAGGTATGTGCATTGGAAAATCCAGAGGCATTACAGTTGAATAAAATATTCAATTGCTGCATAAACTTTAAAGTTACTTTAAATTTTTCTTAATCCTTGAGATTTTTACATTATTTTATGTCCTTTAATTTTTTTTGTTCTCTTGGCTTCACCCTATGATGTTAATAAATCAATGAATCATAGCAGTATTCTGTAGCTACTGATTAAATAGATTGAAATATTAACTACAGGACTCAGGGAGGCTCAATGGGTTAAACCATTGTGCTGGCAGGACTGTTGTCTGAAAGGTTGGTGGTTTGAATCTGGAGAGCAGGGTGACCTCCTGTGCGTCAGCTCCAGCTTCTCATTTGAGGACATGAGAGAAGCCTCCCACAGGATGGTAAAACATTCAGGCACCCCCTGGGCAACGTCCTTGCAGACGGCCAATTCACTCATACCAGAAGCAACTTGCAGTTTCTCAAGTCGCTCCTCACACACACACACACACACACACACACACACACACACACACAAATGGAGAGCCTGTGCCACCTGGAGGGTATTATTGGCTCCCATCATCCACAATCAGAATGGGCAATGGTCATAGATTATTGAAGCTGTAGCCATGCAACATTTCAAGGTGCACAAGTTCCCTAAAATCTTAGGAACTTTGGTTGCATCCCCATAGCATTGTGTTTTTAAGGGATATGAAGAATGTAGAAAATCGGTTTGGGGAGTTTCCTCAAGTATGGCACATTCATGAATATATGATGCTGCTTAACACAGTGGGCATGAAGTGGTGAATGTTCCTGTGTGAACCAGTCCCTAAGTTTAAGAACTGGTGGTTCTTGTATAGGAGTAATGATGCCTAGGTTTGCAGCTCTGCTAGCAATTTCCCAAATAGTTCTAGTCCAAGTAGGTAAGACAGATGTGACATTTCTTTCTTCTTCTAAATTATATTGGAAGAGGAGGATTATTCTGTATAATGCTAGATTACTTTGCACTGCAGGACAGCATGATCCTGAGCCCTTGGCTCACATTTGTCAGTTGATGGATTGTATATACACATTTGTAGGTGAGAAGGGTTTATGGCCTTGCATAACACACTGGTGTTATGGCTTGTGTAAACACAGAAACAGAAGTAGCTAGCTACTGCTCTTCTGCTTTTTCTCAAGCTATGTGCTTGGTAGGATGGGTAAGCTGGGGAAAAGAAGTAAGTCATGTCCTCTCTCTTTAAGTGGGTGATCAAAGCCATTTAAGGCCACTGGAATTTGTACATTGCCTTCAACAGGGATGGCATATAGATTGAACCCTGAGAGTCTGTGATCATACTGTCACAGAGATTATGATTTTACATTAGTGTAAGTCTATCAGCCTAAATGAAATTGCTTTGAGTTCAGCCACATGTAAATAATAGGAATGGGCTGAGACCAGCCGATCAGAGCTTGGCCTCTTTATATTGAGCTCAAGCTGGATTCCCCGGCTTGTTTTTTTTAATAAGAAATTCTTATCACAGTGTTTTCTTTTTGTATTTAAAATATTGTTTTCTGACAGAGCAAGTAGATTAAAATGGCCCAGAGCCAGATTATATTTCACAATGTCACATCTTCCTATAAGAGGGAGTTTGAACAGAGTGGAGGAAGAGCACTTGTTCATTCTGTTAATCCTGCTGTACTTGCCACTTCAGTGATTTTGTGTGTCAACAAGTCATATATATGTCATTGAGTCACCTGTTGACTTATGGTGACCAGCAGCTGGAAAAAGATAGCAAAAAAGTCCACCTGTTGTACAATAACTGTAGTCTTCTCAGACAGAAAAATGGGAGGAGGTGGACAGATGTCAGTTTGACAATCAACACTCTTTAAAAGAGCTGGTCTATTGTTCTTCATTTATCCACAACATAAAGGGACTCCATAGTTTACCCAAAAAGGTTGTGTATTTATTTCTAGAGCAGGACACCATGTTAAGGGATGGGCTGAAGATAAATAGGGGTCAACTATTTCTGGGCAATTTACAGAGGAGCCCTAGCTGGGAGCGTTGGTGGCAGCAACACAGACACCACAGGGAAAGAGTGGGGCATGGCCTTGTTTGATTTCAGAAACTAACTCGACTTAGGAGTAGTCATTATTTGGATGGGACACTATCAGGGAACACCAGTCATCTCCAGTTAGAACTAAGAACATTTCCTAACTTTGGAGAATCACTGCCAATCAGAACTGGCAATATGGACCTAGAGTCTAACCCAGTATAAGGTAATTTTATATGATTCAATTTTCATTTCTCTCCAAGTTCAGGCATCTAGATGGATAGTAGTCTGACAAAATACATAGTATTGATCTATTGAGTAGGTCCATAACCTTAACCTTAATACGATGCCATAACCATAATATTGTATTAAGACAGGGACAAGAAAAAAGAAATTCCATATTTTCTCTCTCTTTCGCTCTCTCTTTTGACTTAATCACACACAATTAAATAAGTGTTTCTACACACTTAAGAAACTGCCACCAATGGTGCCCTTCACACGTCACAAGCTTCAAATGTGGGACAGAGGTATCTTGCCACTTCTAAAGTGGAAGTTGTTCCCACAATTCCTGAGTTGATTGGCAAGTGACTTATTCTTCAATTCCCCACATAGAGACTTGTAAAAATGTCCAATTTGACATATGATGGGAATCTCCCCTTGCCCGTTTGTAAATAAAAGATGATGTTGTCATGGAGGGAGGAGTGAGATGGGCTGAATTTATTCCTTTCTGCCACCATTACAATTTTGGGACTGAGGAGGTATAGCAAACAAGATATTCAAAACATCTAGGAGAAAATAGCAAACCTGCAAATCTTTGTGCTTTGTATCTTTGCAATCTTAATAAGTTTTCAGCTCCCTCTTCCTGTGTCGAGTCATAAAAGTCCTTTTGACCTCTTGCTTGAAACTCCTGCTGTGCTGCTTTTGCCCACAGAAAGAGATTTAAGAGAGCTAGCTTCATTTCCCCTCTCCTTCCTGTAAGAATGCAAGAATAACCCTCTAACTATATATGTTGTTGTTGTTCAGGCTATAAGTTGAACTAAAGAGAAAGAGAGGTTTTAAAAAAAGAAAATGGGAGGGACAGTGGAAAAAACAAGTCTTTACTGTGTGGTGCCAATTAAAACAGATAAATCTTAAAGAAAGCAGAAAGAAGGATTAGGTGAGATGGAGGTAGGAATATCTTCAATTTAATTTTAAACTGAGTATTTATTTATTTATTTAAAACATTTATATCCTGCCCTTCTCAACCCCAGAAGGGGGTCTCAGGGCAGCTTACAATTAGCAATCATTAGATGCCGAAAAAGAATAATTACAGCACTTAACATAAACAGGTTAACAACAGTAAAATACATTTAAATACATTAAAATACATTAAAAATAATGGGCCTTAAAATATTAACACAACCAAGTCCGAGTCTCCAAATCCAAATCATAGTCCAGAGTTCCAGTCCAAGGTCTCTTCACTGACAATTTTCATGAGTCATTACAGTTGTTGCTCAGCCAGCTGCCCGAATACTTGGTCCCAGGGTCAAGACTTGAGTTGTTTCCTGAAGGAGAGGAGAGATGGAGTTGCCCTGATTTCACTGGAGAGTGCATTCCACAGATGGGTGGCCACCACCGAGAAGGCCCTGTCTCTCATCTCCGCCAGTTATGCTTGCGAGGGTAGCGGGATCGAGAGCAGTGCCTCCTTTGATGATCATAAACTCTGAGGTGGGTCATAGAGGGAGATATTTATTTATTTATTTTAAAGATTTATATCCTTTATTTAAAACATTAATGCTGAAGCTTTATGGAAAACCCACTTTACCCTGTTTACGTGAGCTCAATGTGGTGAAGTACTGTGGAATTCAAAGAAACAGGGCAAAAGGCAGAAAAGTGTCAAGAGTAAGGCACATCAAGCCAACCCTCGTCGGGACTGCCTTCCATCTTGAAATCAGTGTCCTCACTGATTTCAGCTGGGTGGCAATGAGGGGATTGGGGTTTTGCGGCCTGTTGGTTCTGTAGATGAGGAAATGGAGGGGGTTTTAGTGTAAGATGCTGTTTCTGAGAGAGTTTTAGAGCAAGATGCTTTTTCTGAGACAGGATGTGAAAGTGGAACTGTTTTTGAATCCAACAAGAAGGGAGAGAAGGATAACATTAGCTCATCCAAGGGAGCAGCTGGCTTAGGCAGAGATACCAGGCTGTTTCGAGGGGGGGGGGGGGCAGAGATTCAGGTACAGAAAGTCAGAAAGAATCAGTGAGAAAGAGAGGCTGAAAGTAGTTTTTTACATAATATTTTTAAACCATCAGAAAGCAAAAATGTCAAGGTCAAAGAAATGTGTTCATATCTTGCAGTCCTTACATTAGAGAGAGCTCTGCTGGGAGTTTAGATCAAGTAATATCACTATTCATGGAAGGATCTTATGTCTCTTTCCCAGCTCAAGCCTTAGTTCAAGACCCAAGATTTATGCTCATGTTTTGCTCCTTGTTTATTGGATTGATTTGGGATTGGGATTCATGTTCATGTTTTAATCCTTGCTTCCTGGATTTATTCTCATGTTTGGACTCTGGTGATTCCTGCTATCTGAAGCAGCTTTGAGCTGTTTGGATTATTGTCTTAGGAACTTGCTTCCTTTATTCATGCTTGGATTTTTACTCTTCCTTTTGCTTATGGTGTTTTTCCCTTTTAAAGTGTTTTTCTATCAATAAACTGTTTATTATTACTTGTGGTTTCCTGATGAGTGCTGTGAGCAAGGTGAACTCCTGCTGAGGTGCAACACTCACTGTGAAAGAACATGCAGATCAAGAATAGGTCTCTACAGTGCCAGAGACCCACTGCCAAGACCTTACACTTGGAAGACAATTATACTCAGCCAGAATCATAGAATCATAGAATCAAAGAGTTGGAAGAGATCTCATGGGCCATCCAGTCCAACCCCCTGCCAAGAAGCAGGAATATTGCATTCAAATCACCCTTGACAAATGGCCATCCAGCCTCTGCTTAAAAGCTTCCAAAGAAGGAGCCTCCACCACACTCCGGGGCAGAGAGTTCCACTGCTGAACGGCTCTCACAGTCAGGAAGTTCTTCCTAATGTTCAGATGGAATCTCCTCTCTTGTAGTTTGAAGCCATTGCTCCGCGTCCTAGTCTCCAAGGAAGCAGAAAACAAGCTTGCTCCCTCCTCCCTGTGGCTTCCTCTCACATATTTATACATGGTTATCATATCTCAGCCTTCTCTTCTTCAGGCTAAACATGCCCAGTTCCCTAAGCCGCTCCTCATAGGGCTTGTTCTCCAGACCCTTGATCATTTTAGTCGCCCTCCTCTGGACACATTCCAGCTTGTCTATATCTCTCTTGAATTGTGGTGCCCAGAATTGGACACAATATTCCAGATGTGGTCTAACCAAAGCAGAATAGAGGGGTAGCATTACTTCCTTAGATCTAGACACTATGCTCCTATTGATGCAGGCCAAAATCCCATTGGCTTTTTTTGCCGCCACATCACATTGTTGGCTCATGTTTAACTTGTTGTCCACGAGGACTCCAAGATCTTTTTCACACGTACTGCTCTCGAGCCAGGCATCCCCCATTCTGTATCTTTGCATTTCATTTTTGCTGCCAAAGTGGAGTATCTTGCATTTGTCACTGTTGAACTTCATTTTGTTAGTTTTGGCCCATCTCTCTAATCTGTCAAGATCGTTTTGAATTCTGCTCCTGTCCTCTGGACTATTGGCTACCCCTCCCAATTTGGTGTCATCTGCAAACTTGATGATCATGCCTTCTAGCCCTTCATCTAAGTCATTAATAAAGATGTTGAACAGGACCGGGCCCAGGACAGAACCCTGCGGCACTCCACTTGTCACTTCTTTCCAAGATGAAGAGGAAGCATTAGTGAGCACTCTCTGTGTTTGTCCACTTAACCAATTACAGATCCACCTCACCGTAGTTTTGCCTAGCCCACATTGGACTAGTTTCCTTGCCAGAAGGTCATGGGGGACCTTGTCGAAGGCCTTACTGAAATCCAGGTACGCTACATCCACGGCATTCCCCGCATCTACCCAGCTTGTAGCTCTATCGAAGAAAGAGATCAGATTAGTCTGGCATGACTTGTTTTTGATAAATCCATGTTGACTATTAGCGATGACTGCATTTGTTTCTAAGTGTTTGCAGACCGCTTCCTTAACAATCTTTTCCAGAATCTTGCCCGGTATCGACATGAGGCTGACCGGACGGTAGTTGTTTGGGTCATCCTTTTTTCCCTTCTTGAAGATTGGGACCACATTGGCCCTCCTCCAATCTGCTGGAACTTTTCCCGTTCTCCAAAAACTCTCAAAGATGGTTGCCAGTGGTTCCGAAATGACTTCCGCTAGTTCCTTCAATACTCTGGGGTGTAGTTGATCTGGCCCTGGGGACTTGAACTCATTAAGAGCGGCCAGGTATTCCTGGACGACTTCTTTCCCAATTTGGGGTTGGATGTCCTCCAATCCCCCATCCACTCCATTTGCTGAGGTTGAAGACTCTCTTTTTGTGAGAAGACCGAGGCAAAGAAGGCATTAAGTAGTTCTGCCTTTTCCCTATCCCCTGTCAGCATTGCCCCATCTTCTCCTCGAAGAGGTCCTATCGCCTCCTTGTTTTTCCTTTTTCTACTGACATAAGAATAGAAGCCCTTTTTATTGTTTTTAATGTCCCTGGCAAGTCTGAGCTCGTTTTTTGCTTTAGAAGGGATTGTAGATGCAAGAAGTAACCCCAGTAGTAGGATGAGTTTCCCATTCTGCTTTGATCATGGATTTCTGGACCATTGTTCTTTACTGACAATCATTAAGCACAGCAATGGTGAGCCTTTTCATCTCTATGAATTTTGTATCCTGAGACAGTGACATCTTTGCTTTCTGATGGTTCAATGCATGCAAACTTTCATGCACAGCATTTAAAAATATTATTTATAAAACTACCCTCAGGCAATATGAATAAGGTATATATAGGGTGTAAATGAATTTCTTGTTTAGACTTCAGTCCCATTTCAAAGATATCTAATTATGCATATGCAAATATTCCCAATTCACCCAAAACATGAAATTCAAATCACTTCTGGTCCCAAGCATTTTGGATAAGAAAATACTCAACTTGTGAAGAAAAGCATTGATTTTTCCAGCATACTTTAGTATGAGAAGCTCTTTTATTCATAGGTTCAGTCATGTTTATTTATTTAAAGACATTTTACCCAGCTCTTCAGACAAAAAGGGCTCTCAGAACAGCTTACAGAAAGTAATACTCTGTACTGTTCAGTACTGATCAGCACAGAGTCTTTACCCTCAGGCTTATAGTGTAGCTATAGGGAGGCAAATTCTCAACTATTTCATCCTTCTAAATGAATGTGAATCCCTATTGTAGTTTTTCACTGTTCCTCCAATATTTCTTCACAGTATTCTCCCTGTATTGAAGATTTTTCCTCTTCAACACATTTTTGTCCACAAAAGATTGACATGAACGAGGTTTTTTTTGCTTTTATAGATACAGGATATATTTTTGTATTTTAAAAACACATACATTTCTTCTTTGCAACACTTTGAAACATTTGAATACCTGGAGACAACTGCTCAAAAGTCTTGCTGCTTTATTTAGTGGGATTTCTTGGCTGTTAGGATATCCTTTTTTTGACCTAGAAATGAATAATTGCATATATGCTTTCCATCCCTAGTGAAGAAGACACAAGGCACCAGGCATGGGATTGAGAGGAAGGAGACAAATAGCAGTACTTCTAGTTCCAAGCATTTTGGATAAGGGATTAAACTTGTATGAGTTTACTTGCCCAAGTGCATGAGAGTATTTGGGTTGGCATTTTATTCTATTTGTTGGCTGTAGAATCTTTGGTTGTTGATTTTCTTACCTTTCCTTTTTACTGTTGTTTCATTCCTTTCTTTCTTTCTTTCTTTCTTTCTATTTTCGTTCCTAAGGGAGAGAAGACCTTTTGGGAATAGTGGGGGAAGAAGAGCTGCATATGATTTCTCAATATAGATTCGGAAACTGCATTTTCTATTTTCCAATCAAATTTCTAGAAAATTGCATCTTTATGATGTTACTTAAATATGTTTGGGCTATAATTAGGAACACAGTTATCCTGAAAACATTTTCATTTGACACCTTTTCAAGAAAGAAAGGACAATAGGCCTAGAAATATACTTCCTTTGATCATACTGGATTGCAGCTCTGAACACATTGGACAAAGTGGTTTATATCAGTACCCACCGATTTAACATACATTCCTTCCCTTTCTCTCCTTTTTGTCACACACTTGCTTCTTTTGATTTCAGCAGATGTTTAGGACCAATTAATCCAATTAAAAGTACTGAAATATTGTATGTTCAATTATTCGTGTATAATATTTTTCTATCTGCATTATCCAACCTTATTTAAACAGGCAGCTTTTCTCCCTTCAGGGCAGTGGTTCCCAACCTTTTTTTTTGACCAGGGACCACTTGAACAGTGACAACTTGAACAGGGGTCACTGTTCAACATTAGCACCAAAAGGGTTACAAATCAGTTTTTGGTCAACTTTAGATTAGGTTTGGTTATTTGGAGTGCTGTCTCAGGAAATTGCATTGGATCGACCACATCAGCTCTAGTTTCTGATACAGAACATATGCCATCCAGTAATTGCCATCTGCTCACCCATAGAAAACCATATTTAATAATCTAGAGCTGATGTGGTAGTAGTAATCTTTTATGGGTAGTCAGCCTCTCCCTTCCCAACACCACAGTTGCCTTGACACTATAAGAGGGTTTAGTGAGACCAGTTGCTCTCATTGCCATGTGGTTTTGAGGCAACAGTGTAGTAATGGTGAGGCTGTGGACCACATTTTCATTCTTGCAGACCACCGGTGGCCCACGGACCACAGTCTGAGAACCACTGTGTCAGAGGAAATGATTATATTATTATTAAGACATAATCCAGGTCAAGATTCAAAATATTTATAAAAATGATGCATAACATTCTTCAAGACTGCACATCCTACCAGAACTGAAAGTCAAAAAGGTGTTGAATAGAGGGAACATTGTAACTATCTATTTTTCCTCACAAATTATACACAATAGGAATGAAATGTAAGATTCATTAGTCATCTCTCCCAGCTACTCATCTGTGGCCATTGCCCTTACCAGGGTAGTACAATGTGATGAATAATGTTAGGAAATACAAAAGGATTTCAAAAGTCATGGCACTGTAGCTCTGTCCGAACACAAATAAAACCGCTGGAACTATGAATAATTGTGGTGCCTCATAGCATTATTAATTGGGGACTCAGATATGATGGACTGGTGATGATTAATCCAGTTGCACAATGATGATGTGTGAAGACAGAATAAAACTGAAGCATACTTATTAATGCACTATGTAACATTCTTATTTCGGTGCAGAAAGATACTTCTTTGTTTTAATTGGCATACTCTGGTCTCCTGAAAGGCCCAAGATTGTCTCTTCTTCAATGCATCTTGAGAATCTAAGATAACAAATTAAAGGCAGAGAGAGCGAATAAAGATGTTAATAGTTCAGACACATGTTCTGAAGCCCTCCTAATGAAGTGATTGGCTATGCTTTCTGGGGAGGGCAACGTCTGAGTGTGAAAGCCATTTTCATCCATGTCCAGATTTTAGCCAAGCTCAGTTCTACCAAAACACGCATACTTAGACAGAAAACTGAAAACATTATAAATAGTATTTCAGAAGCAGTAAGGAGAGAGGTCAATATTCAATTTCAAAGCTATGTTGTCCACCTATTACTGGGAGGGGAATTGCTTATCCTTTAAAAGGCAACTGACCCTTTTCGAGACTTCAGGGGGTACAGTTTGTCTTTTCCCCATCGTTATGGGGGCTGGGGGCTGCACTGGAGGGTTTTTGTTTGATCCAGCAATACAAGAACCACTTCCTTTTGTGTACGTACAACCCCGTTTTGCTTACAGGCAGAAGACTATCTTTCTGGTCAGAATGGTCATCTACCCACAGTGCTGCATTTCCTCAAAATTCAGTTTATTATTTCTCACTTCAATCATGCCATGTTCTAGAGACTGATTTAACTCATCTATATATTGATGGTGATTCCTTCTGGGTCTCCAAATGGCTCTCATTTGGTATCAGCCATTGATTGAGGTTCTGGGTTTGAGCCTATCACTTTCGGACTCTTGCTTGCTGGGGTGTTCCAGCGAGTGTCTCTGTAGATTTTAGAAAACTATTTCTTGATTTAAGTCATTGACGTGCTGGCTGATATCCAAACAAGGGATGAGCTGGAGGTGTCACTGCCTTGGTCCTTTCACTATTGGCTGCTACTTCCCGGTGGATGTTAGGTGGTGCAATACCAGCTAGACAGCGTAATTTCTCCAGTGGTGTAGGGTGCAGACACCCTGTGAAAATGCGGCATGTCTCATTAAGAGCCACATCCACTGTTTTAGTGTGGTGAGATGTGTTCCACACTAGGCATGCATACTCAGCAGCAGAGTAGCATAGCGCAAGGGCAGATGTCTTCACTGTGTCTGATTGTGATCCCCAGGTTGTGCCAGTTAGCTTTCAATTAATAACTGATACTAAATGAGAGACTCCCCCCAGGGCACACACAAAACTGGGTGACTTGGAAGGCACTGAACAGACTGTGCTCTGGCACTGATGTCGAGCTCTTTTGGGGGGTCTCCCAGCGGGAAGGATCCCTTAGGACTGCTCAAAAGGGTCCTCGAACCTCGGTGAGGCCAGCGGAAGCCAATCCAAAGAATATAAAAATATTTAAAATTAATCTCACCGGAGGCGGAAGAAGTTCAGTGACCGAGGTGTTTATTTTGCGATTCAGCTGAAAAGGATGCGATTGTAGTGATCATTCACATACAGGCATAATTTTACAGAATTTCCAAGCATTTTTATAGCGTGCAGACAAAGGAAAACAGTTTCAAAATTCCCGCCCGCCCTCTGCTGGCCGGCTTCGCGCTGATTGGCTGGCCGCGGAACAGCTGGGAGGAGGCTTGGTGGCACGCCTTGCCTCTGAACCAATCAGTGGGCTCCGCCGCCTTTGGGAGGCCAATCAGTGCCTTCCTAGCGCTTCTGAAGATGGACCAATCGGCGGCTAGGAGGCGGGACGAAGCTTGACAATGGCTGAGGAAATGATGAGCCTAGGGGCATCCGCCAGCTGGAATGTGAGGCCTTTGTCCTCACCGGCGAGGTGTCAGATAGGGGAACAATGAGTTTCCTGGTCTGTGATGGGATTTGGGGGAAATATGAAAAGGCTTTTTCGATATCAGACATCAGGGGGGTCAACGATACCTGGGTGATTTAATCAATCTTTTCTTTCCGAGTTTCTGTTGACCCCCTCCCCTCGCTGGTCTGCTCCGAGGGCCAGGGTTGGGGAAACAACAGTATTGTCCATGCAAGTGAAGCAATCAGGAAGGGTTTCGGGAGAACAAAGGAGTTTCTCCCCAAGACAGTAATCCCCAGGTCACATCTTTATGGGGCAAGGGTCAGCGGGAAAGGCGGGAAACGGGAACACAGTATACACTATATGATATTTCATTACATACATTTCATAAAGCAATCCCATCCCCACCCCAAGCAAAGTTTATTAAAATAATTGATTTTTATTATTTAAGCAAAACGGGAATTTCATGATCCCTCAATGAAGGTGTGCGGAAACGGAGGCCGCCTGCACTTCAAGGCAGACCTTATCGGGAGGTCTGTGTCCAAAGATAATAAACAGTTCGAAGTGCGGGGCAGAAAGTCAATAGGAGAGGGCAAAAGGGTCCAAGGATGATTTCTGGGTTGAAATGGTGGCAGTGTCCATTATCTGTCCTTTGGGAAACTATGCCTCTCTCACCAGAGACCGGGGCCCACGTCTGGCTGCCTTCCCGGGGTCTTCTATGGGTAACCACAGTGGGTCCCCGGTTGCTGGATCCAGGCAGGAGTGAGCAGCGCTGAGGAGAAACGGGCTGTCTTGGAAGAGACCGGCCAAATTGGCAAACAGCTGATTTCTGTCAAATAAAATACTTGAAACAAAATCAATTTATTCTCGGGTGTAGGAGTCCAAAATGAGAAAAGGGAGATAGCAGTTAGTCTTAGGATTAGTGGCAGAAAAATATAAAATTGGAACGGCGGCGATCTGCCATTTTACGAGTTTTCGCGGATGCGGGGGTCCAAAATGGTGGTTTCCGTATCCGCGGTTTGGGCGGACGCAGATTCGGGGTCCGGGGGGCGCCCGGAGGCGCCTCCCGCGGGCTCACGGCTCTCCATAGCCCGGAAAAAAGTTTATTTCAGTGTTGCTTTAGTTTGAGTCAAAGAAAGATACAAAAGTATCAAGCGGAGAGATTAAAAGTTGCAAGTTTCAAGTACCTTTATTAGGGGAATGATACAAAGTAAGGAGAGGGGAAAGCAAAGGAAAGTTGCAGGCATTCCTGGTTTTGAGCTGGCTGCGGGGGCACATTTCATCTGCTGGTCCCCAAACTTGACCCAGGAACTGCGGAACTCTCTGCTGCGGTTCACACCAACGTGAAGGCGGGGCTCTCCGCTGCGCTCGGGCTCAGCACCATGAGATGCAGAACCAATCTTAAGAAATGGGGCTACAAAGTGGAATCCACGACATGTGAGTGTGGAAAAGAGCAAACCACTGACCACCTGCTGCAATGCAACCTGAGCCCTGCTACATGCACAATGGAGGACCTTCTTGCGGCAACACCAGAGGCACTCCAAGTGGCCAGATACTGGTCAAAGGACATTTAATCAACTACCAAGCTTGCAAACTTTGTGTTTTGTCTGTTTGTTTGTTTGTTTGTTTGTTTTGTTAAAAATGTAATACTACTGTACCATGCAGCTGTGGACAAGTCTACATAGGGACCACCAAACGCAGCGCCCAAACAAGAATCAAGGAACATGAAAGGCACTGCAGACTACTTCAGCCAGAGAAATCAGCCATAGCAGAGCACCTGATGAACCAACCTGGACACAGCATTTTATTTGAGAACACAAAAATGCTGGACCACTCTCACAACCACCATGTCAGACTACACAGAGAAGCCATTGAAATCCACAAGCATGTGAAAAAATTTCAACAGAAAGGAAGAAACCATGAAGATGAACAAAATCTGGCTACCAGTATTAAAAAATTCTAAAATTGCAACAGCAAAAACAGCAGGGAGGAAACAGGCAGGGACATCTAATTACCTTTCAAGAAGAGTTTGCTCCAGGCACAGTCAGCCCATTGTATGCTAATCAAGGTGGTCAGTTGAAATATTCACACCTAGCTCAACTGACAAAAGTCCTTTGTCTCACCCTAGTCATTCCACAGATATATAAATCCTTTTTCCCAGTTCCAACAGACCTCACCTCTGAGGATGCTTGCCATAGATGCAGGCGAAACATCAGGAGAAATGCCTCTAGAACATGGCCATATAGCCCGAAAACCCCCACAAGAACTTAGTGATTCCAGCCATGAAAGCCTTCGACAGTACATGTAATACTACTGTCTGGTTGCTCCTGACACGATAGATATAATAAATAATCCAAATGGCTTCCCTCAAACTTTGTATGAAAATGTTGAAAATGAGAAACAAAACATTTTGTGATCCTATAATAATATAAATAACATAGAGTAGAGTGACAGTATTCCATCACCACTGTCTGGAATCCCTTTTTTTTAGGTAGGGTCCTGACGTTACCATGCTTCCACATTTGAACTCTCAAGTCACCTCTCTGGAAGAATGCAATGACTTATGACATTGAAAGCTACAGTGACATCTATGGTAACCCTCTCCCTCACTTTATCTGAGCTGGAAGGAGACAAAAAGTAAAACCAGTCCTGAAATCAGTGTGAACTAGATCCAGATAATTCAAGATTGTATTGAGTTTCCTAATTGCCACTTATGTGAACATTTTGCCTAAGAAGAAGATATTTGAAAGTTGCAGTTAGATTGAATCCAAAATGTTCTGAGAGCTTAACAGTCACAATATCTATTCTGTCACAAAAAGAGAGTCTTCAACCTCAGCAAGATGGAGTGGATGAGAGATTGGAGGACATCCAACCCCAAATTGGGAAAGAAGTCGTCCAGGAATACCTGGCCACTCTTAATGAGTTCAAGTCCCCAGGGCCAGATCAACTACACCCCAGAGTATTGAAGGAACTAGCGGAAGTCATTTCGGAACCATTGGCAACCATCTTTGAGAGTTCTTGGAGAACGGGAGAAGTTCCAGCAGATTGGAGGAGGGCCAATGTGGTCCCAATCTTCAAGAAGGGAAAAAAGGATGACCCAAACAACTACCGTCCGGTCAGCCTCACGTCGATACCGGGCAAGATTCTGGAAAAGATTGTTAAGGAAGCGGTCTGCAAACACTTAGAAACAAATGCAGTCATCGCTAATAGTCAACATGGATTTATCAAAAACAAGTCATGCCAGACTAATCTGATCTCTTTTTTCGATAGAGTTACAAGCTGGGTAGATGCGGGGAATGCCGTGGATGTAGCGTACCTGGATTTCAGTACGATCTTGACAGATTAGAGAGATGGGCCAAAACTAACAAAATGAAGTTCAATAGTGACAAATGCAAGATACTCCACTTTGGCAGAAAAAATGAAATGCAAAGATACAGAATGGGGGATGCCTGGCTCGAGAGCAGTACGTGTGAAAAAGATCTTTGAGTCCTCGTGGACAACAAGTTAAACATGAGCCAACAATGTGATGTGGCGGCAAAAAAAGCCAATGGGATTTTGGCCTGCATCAGTAGGAGCATAGTGTCTAGATCTAAGGAAGTAATGCTACCCCTCTATTCTGCTTTGGTTAGACCACATCTGGAATATTGTGTCCAATTCTGGGCACCACAATTCAAGAGAGATATTGACAAGCTGGAATGTGTCCAGAGGAGGGCGACTAAAATGATCAAGGGTCTGGAGAACAAGCCCTATGAGGAGCGGCTTGGGGAGCTGGGCATGTTTAGCCTGAAGAAGAGAAGGCTGAGAGGAGATATGATAGCCATGTATAAATATGTGAGAGGAAGCCACAGGGAGGAGGGAGCAAGCTTGTTTTCTGCTTCCTTGGAGACTAGGACGCGGAACAATGGCTTCAAACTACAAGAGAGGAGATTCCATCTGAACATTAGGAAGAACTTCCTGACTGTGAGAGCCATTCAGCAGTGGAACTCTCTGCCCCGGAGTGTGGTGGAGGCTCCTTCTTTGGAAGCTTTTAAGCAGAGGCTGGATGGCCATTTTTCAGGGGTGATTTGAATGCAATATTCCTGCTTCTTGGCAGGGGGTTGGACTGGATGGCCCAAGAGGTCTCTTCCAACTCTTTCATTCTATGATTCTATGATTCTAGGAGGAGCCTCCTATATCTTCTCATACCTGGGCTGGTTGTTGGCAGCATGAGTCTCTGGTCCTTGAGCAAGTTGTAATTCTTCATCAAGTTCTGAGCCCTAGCCAGTTCGTCTTCTGCCAGCCTCTCTCGAACACACAGTTCCCGCTCTCGCTGTTCCAGCCTAAACTCTCTCTCTTTTAGGGCTCTTTCCCTCTCGTGCAGCTGCTGTTCCTTCAGTTTCAGTTCACTCGCTGGAGTTCCAGAAAGCCTTTCAACTTTATCATGTTCTTCAGATCGCTGCCCCTTTCTCTCCAAGATCTTCTCTTGCTCCTCAGACACCAAATCAATGATCAAAGGGTTCTGCAGGATTTCTTCAACTGAAGGCTGGCAATAATCCTTTAGGTTCAGCATCTTTGTGATGCGCTCATTCAGCTGATCTGAATAACGATAAGGGATCCGTCTGAATTTTCCTTCTCTTATCTTTTCTGCTAACTCTTTTTGGTTAAAAGCCGTAAACGGAGGCGACAATGCACACAATTCATACAGAAGACATTCTAAAGACCAGATGTCACATTTTTCATTGTAGGACATGCGGTTTATTTGTTTATTTTGTTTATTTATTTGGAGACATGTAGTATGGTGTTCCAACAAATGTTTTTGCAAAACTAGTGTCATGGTGAAGAATCCTAGCAAGGCCAAAATCATCAAGCTTCACATTTCTCTTTCCATTGAGAAATATATTTGCTGGCTTTAGATCCCGATGAAGGACAGTATGACCCCCATCACTTCGCCTATGACACTCTTTCAAGGCCAAGGTCAACTGAGTAAGAACTCGAAGGACAAAAATCTCTTCCAGGTAGTGCCTTTCTTTTGTAGATTTTGCAATAAGTGTAGACAAGTCTCCACCTTCACAATATTCCATCACGATATAAAGAGTTGTGTTTGTCCTGTCAATTATACGATCATAATATCGGACTATGTTCGGATGTTTCAGCTCACGGAGCAAGTTCACCTCAGAAACGAGCATCTGTTTTTCAGATTCTGTCATAGGTCCGTAGTCAAGTTCCTTCCAGACCAAGACCTTGCCATCCGCTTTTCTCCAAACCTTCTGGCACCTGCCGTAGGACCTGCCGCCAATGGTGAGGAGCACGTTGTAGTCCTCGGGGCGGCTTGGCATCTTTCTTCAGGAGAAGCCAACAACTCAATAAACACGAGTGGCTTGTAGGTCTTCTTTTGAATGCACACAGACTGTGTTGTCATCAGCATACTGGAGTTCTATAATAGATGTTGTTGCAACCTTGGTTTTGGCTTTCAGTCTGCTGAGGTTAAATAGCTTGCCATCTGTCTGACAGCAAGCTATTCCAACTCCGGTGGGAAGCTTCCCGTCAACAAGGTGAAGTATCATAGTGATAAAGATGGAAAATAAAGTTGGGGCAATTACACATACCTGTTTGACACCGCATTCCACCTTAAATGGGTCACTTTGGGAGCCATTGCTGTCTAAGACTGTTGCCATCATCCACAGGATGCTCACAAATTTGTTGGGGCACCGATTTTTTTGGAGGATGGTCCAGAGAGCACTGCGATTCACTGTGTTGAATGCCTTTGCAAGGTCAATGAATGCCATGTACAGTGGTTGATTTTGTTCCCTGCATTTTTCTTGGTGCTGTCGTGCAGTAAAGATCATGTCCACTGTTCCTCTGGAGGGGCGGAAGCCGTTCTGGGATTCTGGGAGGGTGTCTTTTGAGAGGGGTAGAAGGCGGTTTGCAAGGATTCTTGTGAGGATTTTCCCAGTGGAGGTTAGAAGGGAGATACCACAGTCTGTTCTTTCCCCTGTTCTTTCCCAGTGGAGGTTAGAAGGGAGATACCTCGATAGTTTCCGCAGTCTGTTCTTTCCCCTTTTTTGAAGAGGGTGATGATGGTGGCATCCTTGAAATTTGCTGGGATTTTCTCGGTCACCCACACTTTTTCTATGAGCTGGTGGAGTTGTTGTGTCAGCTCAGGTCCTCCTTCTTTAAAGATTTCAGCAGGGATCTCATCAGGTCTGCTCACAAATGTACTTTTGAACCAATAAGATAGTGGGCTGTAATTTGTACCAGTAATAACAAATGTCTATTCTTTCAAATGTCTATAAAATATCAATATATGTAACTATGGGTTGTGTCAGATTTGGAATTTCTTCCCCTGACATCCTTTTTTGGCCAATAGAACAATAAATGATCTCTGATCTTGCCTTTGATCTTTGCGTTTCTCTATTGGAATTTATTGGAGCCAACAACGGGGAAACGGACTCTGAGGTTTTGAATAACAACATGACACTGTTATAGTGATAATATTGCATATTAACCACCGGGGCACTCTTTCATGGAATTCTGGGATTTGTAGTTTTATGAGGGGCCTTTAGTATTCTCAGTCAATGGGTTTGTAGGCCTTCATAAACTACAAATCCTGGAATTCCAGAGGGTACTACTCTGGCTGTTATTGTGAAATAATAACACTAGAACACTGAAGAATGATAAGGCCTCTGGTTTATGATCAGACTCAGTGACTCTTCTATCAGCATCACTGAATCCTCAGCTTCTCTATCAGAAGAGCCAAAGACTTCCTGCCCTTGACCTACAATATACTGACAGGATATCTTACTTTTTATGAAAGCAATCATTATGGATGGTGACCTATTCAAAAGAAATCTTTTTGCTTTGGGAACATTTTTCTCAGGCTCTACAAATTAAATTATCATTCCCAGTTCCTATTCTAAATTAGTTCTCCTCAGAGACTTTCCCCCTACTTACCAGAACTCAATTTAATAAATGTGTGCATATAAATTAAAGGAAAGAACACTTGATTTGTTCTTATCAAGAAGAGAATTTATTTTCAGGGACTTTAAAAGTGTTGTTTCATTCCATGATGATGACTGACACTGACAACCATGCACTGACAAAATGAGAAATGGTGAAAAACAAAATAGTATGGCTATCAGTAGAAGTACTGTGAAATCTAGCCATCACCTTTATGATGTTTTCATTTATCTCTTCACATCTTTTCCCTCAATTTATCGAAACAGACTTTGGTGTAAATGATGTTCCACTAATATTGATTGTCACGGATTCTGTTTGGCTAATGTAGATATGGGCAAACCCAGGTCCGGGAGCCAGATACGGCCCGTTAGGCTCTTTTCTCAGGTCCTTCTCTCTCACACCATCCTTCCTATCCTTCCTTCCTTCTACCTTTCCTTCCTCATTCCTCCCATCCCTCCCTCCCTTCCCTCCCTCTTTCTCCTTCCCTCCCTCTTTCTCCTTCCCTCCCCCCTTCTCTTTTTTCCTTCCTCCTTTCTTCCTGGGGAATGTTTAGCTGGGAGAAGAGAAAGTAGAGAGGGAACATGAGAATTATGTTTCAAGATTTTAAAAGGTGTCCCATTGAGGAAGGGGGGGGGGAAACTGACTTTCTGCTGCTCTAGAGACTAGGGCACAAGGGAACAGTGGTTTCAAAAGGCAGGGAAAGAGATTGGGCTGAAAAGATTAGGAAGAACTTCCTGAGAGTAAGGCTGCCTTGGAATGTGGTGGAGTCTCCTTCTCTGGAGGCTTTTCTGCAAAGGCTGTCTAGCAGGAGTGCTTTGATTGTGCCTCCTTGAATGACAGGGGATTGGACTGGATGGCCCTTGGGGTCTCTTCCAGCTCTAGGATTCTAGGATTCTATATCGGGAGTAGGCAATATGGGGTCCAATGGATACACATTTTCTCTCCCATCCACCATCCCATTCTGACAAATGCCAACTTTTTGGGAACCAAATGTTTCTCATCTTTCCTTCACTTTCTGTCCCCAAAAGAGAAGAGGAAGGGGAAGAAAGGGCAGGGATGAGGCTTGGGAACAACCCCCTTTTCTCCGGCCCATCCACCCCACTCAAGCCCACCATGTGGCCCCCAAGTTAGAAAGTTTGCCCAAGCCTGGGCTAAGGTGAAGAGTGTTTCAAATGTCAAGATGGGAACAAATGCCCCTTTAAAAGATTGCAACCCACTTTTGTTGATTTAATGCACTTCTTAGGCAATTTTATTTGTTCACAATTATTTAAACCTCACCTTCCATGATAGAAGTTCTTTCCAGATAGTTTACAAATAAAACATTAATTAAAAAAAATCAGCATTCTAGGGAGAGAAAAACAAAGAGACAAATGTTACCAAATGGTGGGAAATGGGTGTGGAAACTAGCTGTAATGCACAAAGAAACAAAACCAGACAATAAAGAGATGCCAGAGAAAAGAACAACTTTTATGAGAGCTGATTTCTTATGCCGATCAAAGTAAACTGACAATAAACTCAGATTTGTGGAAAGACATGCTAGTTTAAACTAGTTGAGACATAAAGCAGATTGTGTGATTGCTTTCTCTTTTGTTATGGTGTTTGTCATGCATGAGTTTAAATGAACCCAATTTGTCAAACAATTGAAACATTTTTTAAAAAATAATTAAAAACAACACTAGGATTCAAGATTAGCTACTGAATAGAGTATTCTGTTTGGCTGCTTGGAATGGCTACCTGGCCTTTAAAGTGGCTTTCAGGGGCATTTTTGGTCATGACAATGCTGCCACAATTGCAAGTGTTATGCCATTGTAACATTGAATTTAAATAGCTTATAATATGGTAACTGTCTACCAGCATGTTAGCCTGAAATATTTTTTTTGTTGACCCTTGATAAAAACTAAATGAATAACCTATATTTCTTCCTTTTGAAAGAATCAATTCTAGTTCTATTACTGCTGTATTTTGATCTTTGTACTATGTGTTTTGGTAAACGTATTTTATAGTGGTGTGTTTGCTTATGTATGAATTTTCTGTTTATGTGTTTTGAGTGTGTTGTACCATGACATGAAGAGAGGTGGGTAATTATTATTAGAATTATTAGCACAAGCTTTGTATTTCCAAGGTTTTATTTTGAGTTCATGGCATCCCCATAAAGATCTCAGTAAGAGTTCCACCTAGAATCAAAAGATATACTGCCAGAGAGAATCAACAATGGTGGACTGATATGGATCAGTGTTGTTGTTCTGTATAATCCGTTTCAGTTTACATGGATAATATGACCTGAGTTTTGTTGACACTGGTCATATTAAAGGGCTTGCCCCTTTTGAACAGATTTTGACAAAAAAAAACCCATCATAGGCTTGCCTTTGGCCTCCATAAATCGGAAATGACTCAACGGTACAAACAACAGTATGGTGTCATTAGTATATCTTATTACTTGCATCTTGTCTTATATGCGTAGGGCTAGTGGTGCGCCAGTGGCACAGTGGGTTAAACCACTGAGCTGCTGAACTTGCTTACTGAAAGATTGCAGGATTGAATCTGGGGAGTGGTGTGAGCTCCCACTGTTAGCCCCAGCTTCTGCCAACCTAGCAGTTTGAAAACATGCAAATGTGAAGAGATCAATAGGTACTGCTCCAGCGGGAAGGTAATGGTGCTCCATGCAGTCATGCTAGCCACATGACCTTGGACTTGTCTACAGACAATGCCAGCTCTTTGGCTTAGAAATGGAAATGATCACCAACCCCCAGAGTTGGACATGACTGGACTTAATGTCAGGCGGAAACCTTTACCTTTAGTGGTGCTAAGAAGTATGGTTCAGCAGCCTGTTTCAGGTGGTAGCATTGTGATGGGGGAATGGCCAAAGTAATATTTAATGTTTGGGTTATTAAAAAACATTGGTTCTTTAAGAATGTTTGTGGTGACATTTGATGCAGCACAATGTCTTCCAGTTGCTGCATGAGTCACTATCTATAAAATATGTTAGCTTTCTACTTTTGATACAAGATGGAGAAATAGAAAAGAAAAAAGTATAAGGGCAGCAATAGATGCAAAACATATTGTTAATAGTAGTTAGGAGGTTGCTTTGTTGAATCATGTTAGGACCTCATAAGGTGCAAGTCCACTCCTGTTTCCACACACTTCTAAGACATTTCAGGTACGAAGTGCCACGGAGCCCTTCACATGACATAAAACTACTTCCAGTGTCATCCATTGCCTTTCATCCCTGAAATGTAGTAGAAGTGTAGAGAAACAGGAGAGAAAAGGAGATGGGGAGAAATGTTCTTCTGAGCTTCTGATGTGGGTGGAAATCAGAGAAAGAGAGGAAAAACACATGGGATGGGTTCTGTGAGATTCTTCAGGTCATTTCAGTTCAGTAATGTGGAGCAATGAGTGGGTGGTCTGCTAATGCTCCTTCAGACATCATGGTTCCCAATGAAAGAAGTGTTTAAAAAGGGTCTGTCAACTCTCCTTTAGTGGAAGGGTCTTGAAGGCAAATGACCCCATGAAAAGTGGTGACTTAAGAATGGTGTCATAAGAAGGTACCTTAACCTTGCTTCAGTGGACGGATTATGAGGGCAAACAACCCGAGGCAAAGTGGTGCTTTAAGATAGGTGCCTTAACCATACTTCAGTGGAAGGATCTTAAGGGCAAACAACCCCAGGGAAAATGGAGTCTAAAAAAGGATGTCTGTTTTTAAAAGTATGGTGATATCGTTGAAATGGGATATATGATGGGAATTAAGGGAATGGTTGAGTTAGAAGCCAGAAGAGGCGATCTTGTGTGATGGGGGTGAGTCAATTCTGCATCTTCTATAAAGACAGTACCCTATGAACCACCATGTGATTTCCCCCACTCCCCACTGTTTCCCGCAGCTCTCTCTGATGAAGTCCCTTGTCTATGTTATTAGGTGAGCCTGTCAGTTGATGTATGGCACTGGATTCTATGCATTTCCCACTGCCTTCATTGTACGACAGTTAACCATCTGGTAAAATTTGAATTCTGAATAAAGATAGTTTATTTATGAATAAAATAAATATCATTAGTTCTAACTCTGATCCTTGGGTAACAATTGCTTCTCTCCATGGTAAGAATTGTACATTTACAGTTGGCTCTCCCTGTCTATAGATTCTGTATTCATGAATTTAACCATCCATGCTGTGACAATTTTTAAAAAAATCCAAAAGGCAGCCTTTGATTTTGCCATTTTATATACAGGGGCACAATTTTGCTACATCACTATATAATGGGACTTCAGTATCTATTCATTTTTGCATCCATGAAGGTGGGGTGTTTTAAATACCACTTTGTGTTTTCCAACCAGTTATTAAAACACAGGAATAAATGTTGTCATATCCTATGTTTGCAAAGTTCATTCAGGAGACTTTGATAAAGGATTTTGTAAAAAAAAAAAAAAAAAAAAAAAAAAAACCTTTGAGAATTGTGTGATTTAAATATGTAAGTGTACATTGCTAGGTTTTTAAAAATATATTTATAAATATTTGATGTTCTGAAGAAAAAGGGGTTTACCGAGTACTGAGAAGCTCTGACAATGGGAACCAAAAATCATCACAGTTCAAGATTTTTTTTCAGGACTTTTTGAATGAAAAACATGTGTTGCTATGTTTGTTTGCACAGAAGATAGCATTTTCCAACACAGAAAGACAATTTCTGCTCAGAAAACTAGTTGCATTTTCCCTAAAGAGCCTATGCATGGATGTTTTACAGAATAAATCTTCAATTATGAAACTGACAATATTCCCAAAGTAGAGATCAGAATAATTAAATTATTCATAGTCAGAAGAGTGAAATATATAAAGATTTACATCTTTAGTTATGAAATCCAATGGAACTTCCTTCACTGGATCAACAACGGCTGAACAGGAAAGAGTTCCTCTTTGTAGGACAACAGTCCTTTATCCATTGCATCCATTACCATTGTGAAATTAACATTGTAAAAGTTGTAGCTAGGAACTGCCCTACTTTTTATTTTTAGCTTCCCATCACTTTAGGGCAAGGTCAAGCGGCATACACCACCCTACCCTCAGATCTCAATTACAGCAATAATTTTTGTGATTGACTAAGATATTGATTTCTCCATAACTAGCTAAAAGCAGCTTTCCTATATGTGTGAAGAAGAGGGCAACAAAGGCAAAAGGGCAATGAAAGACCAGCATGTCACTCAAGTAGGCACCTAAGTGTATTTTATTTTATTATATTATATCAGGCTCTATTTATATTACAAATTTTAATATAATTACTGTAGGGTACTATGGTGAGTTACTTGCTGACATTGAGTGTATTAATATCTAGTCATTCAAGAATAAATATGTAATTTCACAGTTGTTCACTGAAATCTGCAGGATTTTAAAAAGGGTCCAATACACTTTTCTATCAATACTTTCAAAATGATCTTGTAAATTATAACTAAAAGTGTTTTTTTAATCTAGTTTTAGAACCAAATTTATTTTATAGTTTAAAAACACATGGCTGTAAATGTATACAGTGTGACAGAAAATTACTTACAGTTATCATAATGAACTTGGAAAGTTTTCTAAAGCATCAAAATAGAAAGACAAATAATATTTGGGGGACCCTGAGGTCCAGCTCTCCAGTGAATTTGATTATATGCATAATTCTACACTCATGACACTGAACTAGTTTGAAAGGGAGAATTCTTATGTACAAAGTGAAACACACTTGTAATTGAAACACTTCTGATCTCACAACAAAATCATTGCTTGAGCACTACCACTTTTCTATTGCACATTGCAAAACATTTTAATCTTCACCTACTCTGTGATGTTCATATTATAGCAGCAGTATGTTTTTGACTTGTGTTCAGTCAAAATGAAAAGAAATCAGCTCTTTCAATTAAAATTAGAAACATGGCAATTAAAGTGTTGCAAATGGGCATCAGGTGCTTCTGATAACTGATTCCAAGCAACATTCTAGCCACTGCATTTTGGTACAAATTTGTGATTCTGAAACATTTTTCAGAGGAAGTCAGTCCCTTATAGAATTTATTGCAGACTCAGGGCGCTGTTGTCCAGACTTGATGCTTTGTTGTGAGTTTTAGAGGCTCCCAAGATGGCTGCCGTGGGACTTCTGCTGTCTAATGTTAATTGCTATTGTTTTAATGTTTATTGCTTGTTTTATGAGTTATTTATTGTTGTATTTGTTATGCTGCTGTTCTTTGTTGTGTTGGGCCTTTGCCTCTTGTAAGCCGCACCGAGTCCTTCGGGAGATGTTAGCGGGGTATAAATAAAGGATTATTATTATTATTATTATTATTATTATTATTATTATTATTCTGCTGGAAACTTTGGCAGGATGTTTTTTAAAACCCTCAAGATGCCAATATACAGCTATGTGAAGAATCACTACAGAGAGTCACTGCAAAAGTTCCATTCTTTGTCCTGGGCAGATAAAATGTGCCCTCCACACGTTTCATGAAGTATCTGCCCCAAAAACAAAGTTTTTGCCTTCTAATTAAGTGTCACCTTCTTTTTAGGAACCGACTAATCGGGAGCAAATATCTAAAACCTGGGAATCAACCCTGATAAAAGATCCTGTGATTTCAGAGTGCAAGGACATACAGACATGTGAAGATTCACATAGCATAAAAGTGTGATATACCTGCACCTGGAAATCTTGCGTTTTTTGCCTTTTGTAGTGATTGCATCCGCGTTTACAGGGAACAGCATCTGGCCACCCTCCTGTTTGCTGCTGAAGCTCCCAGAATAAAGGTACTGACTGGACAGACCCTCAGTGAAGCAAAGTTATGGTATAGCCATAGTAAATTTCACTTTTACTAGAAGCTGGAGTAGCTATGGTACTGTACTAGGCCAGAAAAAAAAGCATTACTCTCAATTGCCCTGGGCATCCAGGAGCAAAGCAGGGACTAAAAAATTTGCAAACTAGGGGTTTGAGATTGCAAGGGGAGTACTACTCCTTTCAGCTCAGGCATACTTACTGCTCTCTTATGTGGGTTATTACATTTCATTCCATTTTATTTTGATACCAAGATCTCAAAAGCATCCCTGAAACTTGATGTTTAATTTTATCCTAGCCAGGTGATTCAGAAGGAAACCACCAGTGATGGTATCAAATAATGCTCATAGGTTTTGCAGAAACAACTAGTACACATCACTGTTGTATTGCTCTTGGTACACAGCGGGGTGACAAAGCCTGGTTGACAGCCAAGTTAGAATGGTCCTATATTTAGATCTGATTTGGGGTAGAAATGGTGTGAGTCAGTCCTCTTTATTTAACTGCAACTCCCAGCAGCTCTAACTAGCCAATGGTGAGGAATACTGGGTGTTGCAATGTAATAAGATCTTGAGAGCCATATGATTCCTTCCCCTGACCTATATAATCTGCATAATTCAAGAAATCCCTGGAGACAAGTCACTACCACATGTCTGAACACATTGCTTAAAATAGTTTTTAAATGTCTTCCCTAAATTTGGGCATATTTGTTCTGCTTGTAATTCTTGATTTATTAATTAGGGCACAGCTGCCAAATAGATTTACTGTATAGGTCTCTTGGGACAATTTCAAATAATTAAAAAAATATTTGCTAGTGTAATTTCAGATGAAGTTTGTATATTTCTTGAGATAGTTTCAAGTAATTATTTTTCACAAACACACCCCTTCCACAGTTGGTAGTGGGGCTCCAGCCTGGACCAAGGTCCCCCACATCTATTAGCTCTGGGAAAGTATTATTTCCAACCCAATCCCATACCATGCTTGGCCCTTGATAATTGCATAGTTTCTGTTATACCCATTGCTCTTTGCAAGCCAAGGACTGTTGATTTTTTGTTCCTGACTAATCTACTCATTCACACATTTACCTTGTGATTCTTCTCTTCCAATCCCTGCTGTGTACTTTGAAGCTGGACTTCCAGGTCAGTTCTAATCCCTTGACAGCAGGGAATCCTTTCAAATCACACATCAGCAATGAACTCAGGAGGTGACCTTAGGCAACCCTTTATTGCACTGACTGAGCCAACTTCTACAATATTCTACCTATCTTTCAGATTTTTTAAAAGGAGTGCTGAGTTTCTGTATCCCTGTTAGTCTGAACCCCGTGAATTACTATCTTCTGTCATGCTGTAATACTGTGGTAAGGAGACCCCTCCTCTTTTGGACTACAGTTCCCATGATCTTCTAATGTCATTGTTCATAGAACCATAGAATTGGAAGAGACCCCATGGCCCATCGAGTCTAATGCCCTGCCAAGAAGCAGGAAAATTGCATTCAAAGAACCCCTGACAGATGGCTGCCCAGTCTCAGTTTAAAAGCTTCCAAAGAAGGAGCCTCCACCACACTTCAGGGCAGAGAGTTCCACTGCTGAAAGTTAGGAAGTTCTTCCTAATGTTCAGGTGGAATCTCCTTTCCTGTCTCAAGGGCAGCAAAGAACAAGCTTGCTCCCTCCTCCCTGTGACTTCCTCTCACATATTTATACATGGTCATCACGTCTCCTCTCAGTCTTCTCTTCTGCAGGCTAAACTTGCTCCTCATAGGGCTTGTTCTTCAGACCCTTGATCATTTTAGTCACCCTCCTCTGGACACATTCCAGCTTGTCAACAACATAAAAAGTAATTTGATAGGACTTGTAGGCAAAGGCATCTGAATTCCTAAGGTTCCTGTTGTAAAATATTTATGACACATTTCATTAATATTATAATTTTTCTGCCACCAGCAGCTAAACACTGAAATTTTCAAATTTTCAAAATGCGGTAAATTGTACTTTAATTCTGTGGATTCAATTCAGATCAGTTCCAGTCTTTATGGATTTTAATAATCTGTTCTACAATTAAATTCATACCAATGTATTTTATGCTAAAGGATCTTATATCACCATCAAGACTGAGAGAATGATATTGATAACATAAACCTTCATGGACTGAGTCTTCTCTCTCAAATGCAACTGAGGAAGTAGACACTGTTTGCAAAAGTTTATGTGACCAATTTCATGGTCTCAGCCTTTAAGGTGTTGCAAGATCCCTTGGGATAATGATATTTCAGATTACTTTACTTTACTTAGGCAATCCTCATAGCTGGATAATGGTCTACAAGATGTGGTGTCTTGGCCGTGGGTCCATAGATGGCTGTGGAGCCCTGTTCTTGATCTGTATGTTCTCCCACAGTGAGGACATCAGTTTCCAAATGGAAGGCGGTCCCAGTCAGGGTTGCCTTCCTCTTGCCATGCTTCTCCCTTTCATCCTCCATTCGTGCCTCTTTGAATTCTGCAGCACTGCTGGTCACAGATTACCTCCAGTTAGAGCGCTCAAGGACCAGGGCTTCCCAGTTCTCGGTGTCTATGCCACAGTTTTTAAGGTTGGCTTTAAGCCCATCTTTAAATCTCTTTTCCTGTCCAACAACATTCTGTTTCCCATTCTTGAGTTTGGAATAGAGTAACTGCGCTGAGAGACAGTGATCAGGCATTTAGACAATGTGGCCAGTCCAGCAGAATTGATGGTGGAGGAAAATTGCTTCAATGCTGGTGTTCTTTGCTCCTCCCAGCACACTGACATTTTTCCGCCTGTCTTCCCAAAAGATTTGCAGGATTTTTCAGAGGCAGCACTGATGGAATTGTTCCAGGATTTGCGTATGACGTCTGTAGACAAGCACCTTGGCCTCCCTATGGATGTCCTCAAACACTCTCTGCTTCATTCAGAAAAATACTGCAGACCTCAGGCAGTGTTGTATTTCAGTGTCAATGTTGACTTTTGTGGAGAGGTGGCTGATAAGGTATCAGAAGTGGTCAATGTTTTCTAATGTTACACCATTAAGCTGTATTTCTAGCATTGTGTGGGGATTGGCTGGTGACTGCTGGAAGATCACTTTGGTTTTCAGATTTAACCCAGTTATGTCTTTGAATTCTACTCCCATGAATTTAATCTGAGACTGTTAGCTGTGCTTATCGTCATGCCCCAACAATTAGAAATATCTGGGAGGTAAACCCAGGCGAACACACATACAGGGAAGGCATCTTTGAAATGTACAGTAGCCTTGATGTGCTTGAGTTTGCTGAGAGGGAACAGCTATAAACAACAGGTGCACATGAGATATTGATGCCACAAACAACAAGGTCAAAAGCAGCAAAAATAATCCCTTTTATAATAAAACAATATAATACTATCTGCCAAGAGACTGTATTAAAACACTAATCTCTGGATGGATAACACTGCCCAGAGAGCACAGGGGAAAGAGAGGTACCTGAATTGCTTTCTTATTCAGCAAAGCAGATAGTCATGAAAAATTGCAAACTATTGACACAGCATTCTTTCACAATGATATGACATTGAAACAACCAACATCCTTTGGAGTATTTTGAATTTTTGCTGCCCAGACATTTTAATTAGGTTCTAGTATATTTGACTCTTTCTACCTTGGATCCAAAACTCCCCTTGAGCTTTCATCAGCTTCAGTTGCTTGCTCACATCATTAGCTATCTTATATTAAAAGAGGAATGAATTTTGTGGTTCCTGATTTCTCCATAAAATGTCTTTCTGTTAGTGTAGCCAAGTGCCTTCTTCAGGTTCTCTTTCTGTGCTGGTGACACAGATTCTAGGATCCAAGTTGTTGAGCAGCTGCCAAACTAGACATGATATGGGAGATTTGGGATCAAGATCTTCTGCTTTTTAAAAAACTGATTAGCAGCCCCATGTGGCTATTCTGATGATCAGGCAAATAGAGCTGAGCAGAAAGTGTTTAACTCACTGCTACCATGTATTTCCATGAACTAAATGTCCTTTCCTCCATTCCTCCTCCTGCTATGAGCTCTACAGGGAACAATGTACAGATTGTTGTTGATGGTAATAATGAAGAATAATAATTATATCACTTGTGTATTTTTGAAGAACTAATAGATGCTGGAGCAGGAATTGAAAATAGAAAGGAGGAAAGGGTTACACAGCTACTCCACAGCTATGCTATTCAGATTTTAAAATCAGTGACAGTTGCCTATTAGTTAAACAGACAAACATTCAGGAATTCCTCAGGGATCTCTCCTACATCTGATCTCATTTGGTTCATGTTCATCTAACATCTGCTACAGGAACTGACAATTAATGTTGACCCACAAAACTAACGAAAGGTTCCATGAAGAAATATCAGCCAGTAAAAATGAAAATAAAATAAGCCCAAATATTTTCAGATCAAGGCCTTGGGGGTAATCTTCAGATGTAGTGAAGAACCATTGGGTTTTCTCTACAATTATAGATATGTATGACCTGTCAGGTGTTCCACCTCTGACCTTACGATGTCATTGTATAATCGCCCATTAAGATCAACTTCCAAGTATGTGTTTCATCTCTATTCAGTATCTATAAAGATATAATAATAAATTGATAGACATGTTTTAAAATGTTTGTTACCATATACACTCAAGCATAAGCTGAGTTTTTCAGTCCTTTTTTTCATGATGAAAAGCCTCCCTCAGCTTGTACTTGAGTCAGAGTTATTATTTTACTGGATTATTATTATTATTACATTCATTATTTTACTCTATTTATTATTATTACATTTATTCTTCTTCTCTATTTATCATTGTTATTACATTTATTATTTTTTTTCTATTTATTATTTTTACATTTATTACTTTTCTTTATTATTTTTGTTGTTGTTGTTACATTTATTATTTTACTCTATTTATTAAGGTCTCCTCTTAACATTAAGTCTAGTCATGTCCAACTCTGTGGGGTGGTACTCAACTCCATTTCTAAGCTGAGGACACAGCTTTGTCCGTAGATGCCTCCAAGGTCATGTGGCTGGCACGGCCACATGGAGCACCGTGACCTTCCCACCAGAGCGATACCTATTCACATTTGCATGTTTTTGAGCTTCTAGGTTGGCAGAAGCTGGGGCTAACAGCGGAATCTCACCCCGCTTCCTGGATTGGGACCTTTTGGTCAGCAAGTTCAGCAGCTCAGCGATTTAACCTGCTGCACGACTGGACACTCCCTTTTATTATTGTTATTCTTACATTTATTTTTAACGATATTATTATTGTTACTTTTATTATTTTACTCTATTGTTACTGTTATGAATACATTTCCATTATTTTATTCTATTATTATCATTATTATTACATTTTTATTTTACTCTATTATTATTGGAAGGATACTTAAGTACATTGAAGAAGGTTAGAATAATGATTTAATCAGAGTTCGATAGTCTTATCTTAAATTACAGTTTTATGTAAATATTCAAAAACATTTAACCTACTGATGCCTCAATTAATATAATTTATTGGTATCTATTTTTATTTTGACATTTGCCAGTAGCTGCTACATTTTCCACCCTCAGCTTATACTTGACTCATTAAGTTTTCCCAGTTTTTTGTGGTAAAATTAGGTGCCTCGGCTTATTTTCGGTCGGCTTAGACTTGAGTACATACGGTATATCAATTTTGGCACAATAATCCATTGCTATTTATCAATTATATATTTTAGATGGAGACTATTTAAACATGAAATACTTCCTGAGGTGAGTTAGCAGGTAAGGAAAGTGATATTGATATCTCATACTTACTCCCATATATTTTCCATTTTGTTTTGTTTATTCTACTAAAAGCATGTATTATTCATCATATGATGTCGATCAGACCAATAACTGAGCATCCAGTATAATAGCTACTGTTACATGCATTCTTGCTGTTCACAATACAGAAACGCCATCCATTGTGTAAAGGGACGTCTCATAACTCTTGATGATGTGTTGAATAATCAAAGTGAAGGATCATTTTTCCTGAACATCTCTCAGAATCCAGGACTTCATTAACAATTTTATTCACAGTGTTTTCAACATTTTAAAACCAATCTTGGCTGATGGTTCTATGCTTTCCAAAGTGGCTTTAAATCTGTGAAATCTGCTTCCATGGAAATGTGACCCTGTTGTGTAAGATCTCTTTTCTTGACATCTCTTGACAGCTTGTTCATGGCTTGATTCTGCCTTTGCCACTGTGGACTGTTGGTTAGACAAAATAGTTGTCACTTATTTCAATTGACTTGTAGCAGAGTCTTTCATTTCTTCTTTCTGACAGTGCATTATGCAGCCTAGGGAGTAAATCTTTTTCTTTTAAGGGAAAAAAGAATAGGCATATTGGAATATAATAACCATGTACATTTTTTTTGAAGAAAAATATTTTTTATCGTCACAAGAAAAGACAGTATTGACAATTGCATTTTTGGAAAAATCTTCTCTTTCTTTGGATCATGCAGTGAGAGCTCCCCCTCCTGTTACAACCTATTGTAACTGTCAAATTGAAGTCAGGGTAGAAATGAATCTTATTATATTTATGACTGTGCATTTATAGGATACTAGCAGACACCCTCCCCCACCCCTCTACACACAAGTCAATTTTGCACTATTTTAGGCTCCAAAAATGGCAAGCTATATTGTATCTCAGTGGGGTAATTTGCCTGAGTAAATATATTTCTGCAAGTATCCTAAGTAACCAAGGACTGATTTTTTTTTTTAAAAAAATAGCCATGTTAGTCTCTTGTAGTATAAAAAAGGAAGGGAGAGAAAAAATCTGGCAGTATCTTTGAGATGAACTGGTTTGAGATTTCATGCATATAAACTCTGTACTGCATCTGACGAAGTGGATTTATGTCCTTGAAAACTCATACTAAAGTAAGCACCAGTTAGACTTAAAGATGCTGCTGCATTCCTTCTCCCTTCTGTCCCTTTCTCCTTTGAAGCTTTGCAACTTGGATTTCACGGCAGTTAGATAAGCAATTTCCCTCTGTACTTCTAGATGTAAAATTTATATAGAGGCTAGATTTGCAAAAGCACCTTCCCATTTTCTTAAAGGGTAAAGTTTTCATTATTCAGAAAAAGGTATTGATTTGAAAGTGTGAGCTGCTCTCTGATAGTGCTAAAGCATGGTATAGGAAGGTATGGAACGTAGCCTTAAATGATAAACTATCAGTGGAAATGAGGGTATTTGGGGTGGAGACTAACAGATCGGATTTTGATGCATACTGGTCGGTCTTTATTAAATACACTTTAGAGAGTGAGAATGGAAAGCAATATAACCATGTTGATCAGGAATTTTGGATATGACATTTGATTAATGGTTCACTTATAAATATATGGCAAAGGAAAGGATACTTGTTTAGGCCTTGATGGTGGGACTGATATCGAGCTCTTTTGGGGGGGTTCTCCCAGCGAGGGGAGGCCCAAAGGACCGCAAATGGGGTCCTGACCTTGGCGAGCGACCAGCGGAGGCCAATTCAAAAAGACGCAAAAACGTTGAAAATCAATCTCACCAAGGCTGAAGAGGAGATCTGCGACCGAAGCGTTTATTTTGCGATTCAGCTGAAAAGGATGCGTTACAGGGATGAATCCTCAAGTAAGCATGCAGTACAGTAAGTTTCAGGCATATTTATACAGTCAGAACAAAGAAATCCTGGTTTGAATCTCCCGCCCGCCTCCTGTCAGTTCCCTCTATCCTGATTGGCCGGCTCCGGAACAGCTGGGAGGAGGCTTGGCTGCTGGTCCCACCCTCCCTCCAATCGCCGGCCGCTGTCGCCTCTAGAGGGCCAATCAGAGCCCTCAGAGCGCCTCCAGAGATTGTCCAATCAGCGGCCAGGAGGCGGGCTCTGGTTTTGACAGCACAGGAGGCGGAACGCCCGGGAGGCGTCCGCCAGCTGATTGAACACCTTTTGTCTCTACACAGCAGGGGAGGCGGATGGGGGAACAAGGGATTTCCTGGGTCCTGATAAAAGATGTGTATAGGCAAAAAAGGGTGGCTATGGGTGGTGTCTGGATCTTCAACCTTGCGGGCAAAGGGTCCTTTGTCGCAAGGGAGCATGCACAAACACCGTAATTGATGCAATCAGTCTGTTTTTCCGGGCTTCTGGCTGATAAAATCTCTGGCTTTTGTTTGTCTGAACTCTGAAAAACAAAGCCACAGATTTGCCAGTATTTTCCATGCAATGTCAATATGGATGGAGTTCCTTCCAAGGAAATTGAGTTTCCTTAACTGTAATCCCCTGGTCGCATATTCTTTTATAGGGTAAAGTTCAAGGGGGGAAGGACAAGGAAGGGGGAGGCGAGGATACATCTTATTTCATTTCATATTACACATACTTCATACATACATTCTTTACAGGCTTTCATAATTCATAGATTTCATAGGAACGATCCCCATCCCAGCAAAGTTTATTTGAAAACCCCACAGCAATTAATAAAGGCAATCATCAGGGTTCCTGAGGTATGATCCTTTGCAACAAGGGCATGCACCCACAGGCGGGGGCCATGCTTCACAAGCGGCTGGTTTGGAGTTCATAGAGGAAGTCCGTGGCGCTAGGGCACCAAGTCAGTCAGAGAAGGCAGAAAAAGTCCGTAAAGGAATCCGTGAGTGGTGGCAGACGGGCCAATGTCCTTTGGAGAACTGCATCTCCCAGCCAAGACCTGGGACTCATCTGGCCTCCCTCCCCGGGGCCGCTGCGGCCGGCTGCTGCAGGTCCCAGGCGGCCTGAATCCACGTGGAGCGAGGGCTGCCGCGGAGAAGCGGGGAGCCCCGGTTTGACAATCAGCTGTTTCTCTGCAAGACAGAAGTTCTAAAAACAAACCTAATTTCTTCCCGGGAGGAGCAGCCCAAAACAGAGAAACTGGGATGGCCGATAGACTTAGAATTAGTCACTGAACAAGGCAAAATTGGAACGGCGGCGATCCGCCATGTTAAATGTTTAGTGGATAGCGGGGTCCGAAATGGCGGTTTCCTTATCCGCGTTTTGGTCGAGCGCAGATTCGGGGTCCGGGGAGCACCTGGAGGTGCCCCCCGCGGGCTCACGGCTCCCCGGAGCCCAGAAAGGAGTTTATGGAAACGTTTATGGAGTGCTGAGCCAGGAAGGGATACAAAAGTATCATGCGGAAAGACAAAAAGTTTCAAGTTTCAAGTGGTTTATTAGGGAACGATACAAAGTAAGGAGAGGGGAAAGTTAGCTGAGGTTTGCAGGCATTCCTGGTCTTGGAGCTGGCGGCTGAGGCACATTCCATCCGCTGGCCTCAAAGTTCGGCCCAGGAACTGCGGAACTCCCTGCTGCAGTTCAAATTAAAGTAAAAGCTGGGCTACCGGCAGCGTCAGCTGTCAGGACTATGTGTTTGTAAAATGTTTACTGTTTTGTGTTTTGTTTACACTGTAAGTTGTTAATGCATGTAAATAAAAAAACTATGCAAAAGAACTGGTAATAGGTTTCTCAGATTCTCTCAAACCCAGTCAGTTCAAAGGTTAGACAACTTCCTCTGCTCCTTTGATGGCAATTTTACTAGGTTTCTGGAGACCATATCTAAACCTACATAGGTTCAATCAGTTATATTTCTTGGGATTACTAATCGGATTTAGTACAAAGTTTGCTTGGTTTTTATTAATTGCTGTCAAGTCAACCTTAATTTATAGTGGCTCTATGAGTGAGAAACTTCCAAATTATCAATACTCAAGTCTTGAAAACTTGGAAGTACAGCTTCTTCATTTAGATCTACCAACCTGTAATGAATTATTCTTCTTTCCCTACTGCTTTCTAATGAGTCATGTCTTCTCATGTCTTCCGAAGTATGACACAATGGCTTCTAGGGAATATTCAGACCCATTTATTTACTTTTGGGAAGCCCAGGGTCTCCTTGACGAGCACATCTGAAATGATTGGATTTTTCTTTTATCCACTTTTTTTATTTTCCTATTTTTACAACCACACATAGAAATCAAAGTATGACAGCAGACTTTGGTGTGCAGTGAAATATATTACACTTGAAGATCTTGTTTTATTGCTTTATAGCTGCTTTTCCAGGTCCTAATCTTCTTCTGAGTTCTTGAGCTCTGTTTTCAATGTACAAACTAACAGTAAGTAAAAGGATCTCTTCTGTTCTTGTGTGGGTAATAAGATCACAGTGGAGTGAAGTAGAATGGAGTGGAGTGGAGGATCTGTGCTGATAGGGAAATTATGCAGCAGAAAACATTTGGATCCAAGCCTATATTTAGATAATGCACTTTACAATTTCTGGATTTAGGCAATATCTGAAAGACCTCTTGTCTCTTCATAATACAAAAAAGTGGTATGCCCAGGTAGTACAGTTAATCCTATAATTTAGAAGACAGATCTAATAGAATAGGATGAAATAAACACTGTTTTATTGTTACCGGAAAAAGTAATTTAAGATGTCAACAAGGACATTTGTGAAGTGATCGATTTAAAGAACTAACACACTGCATAGATAGACACATGATATTGAAAAAATTGAACTCCAAATTATGAAATGTATTTCATATGAAATGTATAAAATATATAAAATATGAAATGCAACTCCAGTAGGACATATAGAGAGCATGCACGCCTGTCTTACCGTAACCTTTTGTATGAATTGCCTTTGGAATGCTGTCTGAACACACCCTGACCCCTTCCTTAATTTCCATACCCCCCCCCCTCTCAAAGAACTGGGAAAGATTAGGGGAGCACACAATGAATTTATGTCAGTGTTCCTGGGTCCATTTCCTGCTCCAATCAATAAGATTGGGGTTAAAAAGTGCATCACTACCCAAACAACTATAGAATTCTATTTAATTGTAGAGTCGTTTTTACTATAAGAAACATTTCAAAAGCATAGTACAAATCAAAAAGGATAATACAGGGTTAGTCAAAATGCATAGGCCAATAAGCCATTCAATTGAATGGCTTATTGGCCTATGCATTTTGACTAACCCTGTATTAGGTGAGTTAATTTATAGCCGGGGTTTTACAACCCAGCCTGAAAGTTTGTTTTTATTTACATCCCTTCTTTCGAATATTATCAGGCCTTGTTGCTTTTTTCCAGAACAATGTCAAGAAATTTTCAGTACATCTTCTTATTAAGAAACTTTCATTCAGAGTGATTTTGGAGATAGCTGATATTGAACAAACCAATTTTCAATATTTTAGGGATAGAGATAGCACTGTGGAGTAGTCACAGCATTTTAGTTGTGCTGGGGAAAAGTCAATTCCCTGTATTTGGTAAGTAATGAGATACATTACTTATATTTATATTTTAATAAACCATTTATTAGGAAAACATGAATCTTAGATGGGCAATCAGCTAGTAATACCAGAGGTTCGCATGTAGAGTTAGGAAAAATCCTGCCTCAAAGCTACTGTTGGTCAAAGTAGACAATAATGGATTCTGGGCCTGGGCGAGAAAGCATCATATTTCACCTGGTGCACAAACCTTTCATTCCCAGGATTACCTTTTTATTATAATGAGATAGAGGGATGCATAGCCTATATCCTCTTCTTGTATTTTCATAGTATGGCCCATCTGAAAGCCTGTCCAAAGCAGAACTGTGTTTGCTACATTCTCTGTGAGGAGCAAACCCATGATACTTGCTGAAGGCTGTGGAAAATTCTCTGCCCCTCCAAGCTCTGGTAAAGACAGAATGCAAATACAAACATCCTTCTAAAGGATGCTGTTGTCATAGAAACTAATCAAGGCAACTCTTTAATCAGGACAGCTACCTTGGGATAGGCCATCAATTATGGAAAAGGATTGGAGACTACCATACATTGTTTCCTCTTCCCATCTAGTGATTTTAATTTGTTTTACTGAAACAAGTGGGGTGCTGCTATCTCTCACTCAGCTGACACTGGTATTGTTCAAGGCAATGCTGCCGCCACCACTTCTGCCAAAGGATCAGATAGGAAAACCAAGGCACAGCTTGAGAAAGTTTCTGCTTTGGACTAAATTTTAAAATATCTTCTAAAAAAGATAGTTCCCCCCACCCCAATAGTACATCAGTGTGCCAGTTTTGCAACTTCAGCCAGTTATAGAAACAGGGGTCTTAGGACTGAATTTTGAAACTTCAGAATGGCCAATGGATTGAGTCTGGCTCATAAGCAGAACCAGAAAATAGCACCAGTTAAAACTATCGGCTCTAGTTTTTGGGATATTGAACATATGCCATAGACCAGTCTTCATCTGCTTGCTCACAGAAAATTGTGATAACCAAATTTTAAAATCTAGAGCTGATGATGTCTGTCCAATGCAATTTTCTGAATTAGTACCCCAATTAACCCCAGGACAAGCTTAAAAACCAAGACACTGATAGTTCTTTGGGGAGGGGGGGGGGGCTGTGTTATTATTGCCACAGGTTATTCAGAGAGAAATAGAAATGAGCTTGGGTTGTTGTTGGTTCGTTTGGGCTATATGGCCATGTTCTAGAGGCATTCTCTCCTAACGTTTTGCCTGCATCTATGGCAAGCATCCTCAGAGGCAAAATGTCAGGAGAGAATGCCTCTAGAACATGGCCATATAGCCCCGAAAAAACCTACAACAACCCAGTGATTCTGGCCATGAAAGCCTTCGACAATACAGAAATGAGATTGCTCCCACTTTTGTCATACTGGGATAGGCTGATGGAAATCAATGGGGTTTAAGTCTTTTTAGCTTCAACAGGTCAATAGAGGCTAGTGGCTTCTCAGGGTCCTTCCACACAGCCCTATATTGCAGAACATCAAGGCAGGAAATCCCACAATATCTGCTTTCAAATGGCTTATCTGAGTCCACACTACCATATATTCCAGTTCAAAGCAGATAATGTGGGATTTTCTGCCTTGACATTCTGGGAAATAGGCTTGTGAGGAAAGGCCCTCTGTCAGTGGAGTGGTAAATTCAGTTGAGGATTGAATCTGAAATTTAAAGGAACTAGCCAATGTCATGAACCTTATTCAGCACTTTGGATAATATCTTTAAAAGCCACCATCTCTTCACTGATTGGGTTAGTCCTATCGAAGCCAAAATACAATCTAAAGAATGCCACAGAATTTAAAGACCATATAAAAAACAGATTTGTACTACTGAACATAACCAACTTCAAATCAGAAGACCAAAACCAGAATGCAAAAGAATTCTCTCTTAGACAAAGAAAGAGAAACGTCTCTTTGAATTACTAATAAAACTTTTAAAATAGTTAAGGTGAAATGAGAAGGGGAAAGTGCTACAAATAGATTCTGAAACCTGAATTAAACTGTTCAATCACCTTTATGTCAGAAAAATAAACCTGTTATCATAATCAGCACAAAGAAATAGATGAACACAAACAAAGTAGAAGACACACAAATCCAAGAAATCAAAGAAAAGTTTGAATTGTAGTAATGCCTTTACTATCATTTGATGTGGATGTTGGATATGTTTCTTGATTTGTGTGGCTTTGGTAGTTTCGGTTTTGTTAACACCTTATGGCACTGAATGTTATCTGCTGTTTGTTGTAAACTCCCCAGAGTCCCCACAGCGATATAGGGTGAGATATAAAGAAAGTTGTTGTTGTTGTTGTTGTTGTTGTTGTTGTTGTTGTTGTTGTTGTTATTATTAAATAGTGAAACTGCTATATGACCAACTATAAGCACATTATGTGATCAGAATAAAATTAAAAGATAATGGAAGCAATAAACCGAAGAACTATACAATGACAGGTTCCTTCAAGGGTAACTCACAATTGAAAGAGTTGTGAAGAATAAAAACTATTGATGCAAATATTGGAAATGTTCAACCTGCACTCCAATCACTAAAAAAATGGGCCACCAAACTGTAGTAACCAGTGGACCATTTCATAATCTCTCATGCAAGCAAAGTAGTCCTTAAGCTTTCACAACAAAGGCCTTTACAAAATTAAAATGCATTAGAAACTGAAAATAAGGGCTTCTCTAGGATGAAGTGAGCCCTGGCACCTCTTTTTTTATGAGAACTGTTCTGTCGGATGTATGAAAAATTCTTCCTTTTAAGACATCCACAGAGAAAGCTTCTGAAAGCACTCCCAGGAAGACACTGTACAGGGGGGAAAAAGAGCCTAATTAGTTGATCCCTTTTGTATTTGGGACAGGAAACTGTCATCTCTCTCCCTGCTTTAATTTTTTTCATTTGTTCCAGTTTTTCAAAAGCATTTCTCAATGCAGCTCAATTTATTCAATTAACTTATCTGAAGAATAACTTTAGGTTAGTTAATCTGATATAGGGAGACTGACAATTAGCCAAAGTCTATTATCTCTCCTCTCTCTGTCTGTTACACACTTACCTTTCTCCCACTTACTATTATAATTGTTAGAACAAGTAGTATCTTGTCATTGAATTACAAATGACCTTAAATTTGCACAACATTGTCATTGACACTGGACTGAGGGAGCCCCTGGCAGCGCAGTAGGTTGAACCTTTGTGCCAGCAGGACTGCTGACAGAGAGGCAAGTGGTTCGAATCCGTGGAGAGCAGGTTGAGCTTCCTCTGTCAACTCCAGCTCCCCATGCGGGGACATGAGAGAAGCCTCCCACAAGATGGTAAAACATCAAACATCCAGGTATCCCCTGAGCAATGTCCTTTCAGATGGCCAATTCTCTGACACCAGAAGTGACTTGCAGTTTCTCAAGTTGCTCCTGACACAGGAAAAAAATGGACTGAGAGATAGGGGCCTGTAGCCACTCAATGGAGAGATACCCCACCCCAAATAATGCTACCATGTACTGCAAAGCAAAACAGGTACCAGCTTTTGAGTCCACATTGATATGTGTAGTTTTAAGTAGATGCCAATTGGATGTTGCTTTTTGGCACATTACTATACATTGCAGGGCTTTGGGACATCAAGTTCACAGTACCATCATTGAATGCATGCTTTCAAAGAGCATCCGGTGCCACATGTCCCTGACATTCTCACTCCAGGAAAATAGACTGCACCTAGGAACACTATTCCATTCCCACAGGAATAAGCAGAGCTTGAAAGTAACTTTTGGATGACAAGTGCCAAAATCCCACACTCTAAATATTTTGGTTAATTCATATTTTAAATTATTATACCCCACCTTGGGTCCTATGTAGGTTATAAAAGGAAGGCATGGAAAAATTCTAGCCAGAGTTAAACACTTGTAAATACTGTTAATATTAGTGGGGGCTAAACAATTTATGAGTCCCAACTAGAACATACCCACTGAATCCAAGGTAATTCAGGTAAAATCCATGATTCAGCAAATCTGTTCCAGCTGAGATGAACAAATGGATTTAGATTGTATTTGTTAGGTCATGTTCTTTGTGACTAATAGACAGGATGTGTGGGAGATCACAAATTCTTGGCTCTCAACAGTAGTTCTCATCATAATCATAGGTAAAGACAGAGGTGCTCAGCTTTCTTTGGAAACTTGAATAAGAATGATATCACAGGTGTCATGTATCAGTAGGATGTTTTTCTTCTTTTTTGGTTTGAACCTCTTTCAGAGACCCTTTTAATTAAATTTGCATGGTGAACTTTTTAATGGCACTTTTTGTGTTTTATAACACGAACTCCTAGGGATATAGCCTCAGCAAATATGCATGTAATTGTTGACTCATATTTATTTAATGTCAAATTTAGTAAGAGCTTCCTTTCCCTGTTCACTTAAAATATTCATTAGGGAACATTTTTCTCAACTTTTGGTATTCATGTAACAACATTCACAACCAAAAAATACCCAAAGTGTTTGGTATAAAATAATTCCTTAACATACTAATTGAAGCATCATTTTAATTTTTTTAAAAAAACAAGTTAATATTTTTACACTGTTTTTCTTTCTACAAGGGAGCCCAAAGTAACCAACAATAACACAAATATGAAAAGGGGACTGTCTGTCCTTACTCCAGCAAATGTGGAGGGCTGACTTAGTATTAGCAAGACCTAATTTCAAATCCACTTTAACCCATAATGTTGACTGGAGGATCTTTCAATATTCACTCTTCCTTACTCTAACTCATCTTCACTAGGTTTCCCAGATTTCGAGTTGGACACCTGGCTCTTCTGTGGAAGAAGGAGAGGAACCTCAAGGTGAAAGTTCTTTGCTGAATAATATGTGTGTTTTTATTCTTCCTGTTGGTGAGATGTGATGCTTTGAATAGCAACAGCAAATGATGCTTAATGTATCATGCTTAATGGCATGCAATATCATCCAGGAAATGTTCCTTCAAGACATTGGCTAAAGTAATCTCTATGATTTTGGTCCCGAAATCTCAGGATTTAGGATAGTTATGACATGGTAGCTTTAATCTGACAAGATTGTTACAAAAGCCAATTTAGGGAGATGGCCCCGTATACTTGAGGTCTCAGGAGTTAAGGCTTGATACACAGTATGTCACCCATATCCACAGATAATACATTTCAGGACCCCCCCCCCCCCCCCCCATAGATTCCAGAAACCATGAATAATAGAATCTGTGAATTACGGGAGTAATACTGTCAATGAAAATTGACAGTCAGTTGGTTCCCACAGGACCAACACATCAATATCTACCATAGAAACAAAGGTATAATGACAGAATGGATACTTTAAAGAAATATATGCATTTAATCACACCATCACTTGTGTACCAAAATGCTGGGAAATACCAGTGAAGCAGGTACATTTATATTAGGACTAACAGGAGCCATTTCACACAATGCAGTTATATTATACGAATACTGCTCTTTAATTATCATGGTTTGTTTAGATTTCAGGAAAGATATTTAGGAAAGATATTTCAAGCACAGGGCCCTGGAAACGCCAGAATTCCAAAAGATGCAACCATGGCAGTTATCATAGCACTATAATTCTGTAATGTGAAAGGGAATCAAAGTGAAAGGAAACAGCAATCACAAGATGAAGTAAACCCATTACAACAGAATACAGCAGGTTCTTGATATCTACTGATGCTTCTTTCCAGGATCAGCCATGACAGTTAGAGTGACTGTGGACTTGATACTCCAGCCAAGTCTCTGAACATTTAATAAGTGAAAAGCATTAAAATGTAAGTAGTTTTTCACTTTGCTCCATTGATACTTTTGTTGCTGCTGTTACTACTACCGTTCATATATTGGCAAGTGGATCTCCTTATCATGTCGAACACACCCAGATTCATCTGATTTTGGATACTAAACAAAGCTTAGTTAGTTGGATGGAAGACTATCAGAAATATAGGAAGGAATACTATCTGAAACCCGAAACAGCCACCATGAGTCACAGAGAGAAAGTCTAGTGGTCTGACTCACATTTGGTAGCTTTCTCTGTCCCTATAAGGCTGTCCTCCAAGGAGAACACATTCAAAGCTTAAATTGCACAGTCAACCATTGTTTTGTGCTGTCAAGTCAAATTCAACTTACAGCAACCCAGTGAATGAGAAATCTAAAAGTCCTTCGATTATTAACAGCCCTGCTCAGAAGTTCCAAACTCAACTCCATGACCTCTTTTATTGAGTCAATCCATCTGTAACTTGGTCTTCTTCATTTCAGTTTTCCTAAGCTCTGCAATCTTTTCTAAATAATTGTGTTGTCATGTGAAGTGCTTAAAGTACAATAGCCTTTATTTGCTCTTGTTGGCTTCTAGTGGAATTGAGACTTAATTTGCTCTTTATCCAGTTATTTGTCATTTTGAAACCCATGGTACACTCTACTTATCTGGCTGTAAAAGAGGTCATGGTGCTAGAAAACAACAGGCAATATATGAATGCATGATAGTGGCTTGCCAGCACTTCATTACAATTCATAGTGATAACATCCCAGTTTTTTATTGTTATTTTCCTCACTCAAAATATTATTTTCTTCATGCCATTTAGAATGTACTTAATAATAGCAAACAAAGTGATCATGCTATTTGGAAATAAGTCTTTGTGCAACCCACTATTGACCAGGCAGCCACAGTCCTAATTAAATTAGATAAGAGAAGTCCATGGGGGCTGTACATCATTGTTAATTGAATTTATAAACAAGGGATGCTTAAACGAAGTAGCAATGATCAGTTCTAATCTATTCCTCAAGCTGAAAGGCAGATTGATTTGTCTCCCAGGACTAAGCTAGCCACGACTTAATAGATACAAGAACCTCTTCACTCTATAACATATAAAGCAATTTTTATTTACTAGGTCTGGCAAAGGATGCTAAATCAAGCTCAGCTTGTGCTTCCTATTTGTGTAATGTTATATAGAAATTCCTTTTATTTCTGTTAATCAACATCAATGTCAATATAACAATGGTATGGTTGCGGATGACCCAATAAATAAATGTCAATATGCTGCATAATATATCTCCCTCTCTATTTTCAGGAGGTTAATTTATAAAGCCCTGGTGGTACAGTGGGTTAAACTGCTGAGCTGGTGGACTTGTTGACCAAAAGGTTAGCCCAAGTTTCTGCCAACCTACAAGTTCAAAAACATGCAAACGTGAGTAGATCAAGAGGTACCGCTTCCGTGGGAAGGTAATGGCACTCCATGCAGTCATGATGGCCACATGATCTTGGAGTTGTCTACAGACAACGCTGGCTCTTCGGCTTAGAAATGGAGATGAACACCATCCCCCAGAGTCAGACTAGCTTTAATGTCAGGGGAAACCTTTACCTTTTACTTCATAAAACAGTGAAAATTAACTTGATACTCATGAAATTAGTTCTTTTGGCTGATGTTCAGTCACCTTTTGTATTAAAGGGCTTAGCACAGCGGAAAAGTCCTGCCGATCAAAAGGTCAGCAGTGAGTTTGGGTTGGGATGAGCACCCAGCATTAGCCCCAGGTCACCTGCCCACCTAGCAGGTCAAAAGCAGAAATGCAACTAGATAAAATAGGTGCCGCTTTTTAGTGGAGAGGTAATAAAGGTGCCCTTAAGGATATCCAATGCAGGAAAGCTCCTCAGCATGGAAGATGGAGCAAAAGCACCCCCCTTATTCACGTGGTTGGAGTTAAGCACAGCCTCCGAGATGCTGGAAATAAGATGGGAAAAACTTCCTTTACCTCTCTTTTGCTTGTCCTTGTTAATTGTATATGGCACTGAATGTTTGCCACATGTGTATCCTGTAAGCTCCCTGAGTCCCCTTCAGATGAGAATGGCGGGGTACAGGCATGTAGCCGGGGGGGGGGGGGGCGGCGGCTCGGGGGGCTTCACCCCCCCCCCCCCGAAATTCTCATGGTGGTTCGTGAAAAGGCCTTACTGGTGCATTATTTAAACTGTTATGTTTATTCATATCATGATCTGATAACCATACTCAATATATCCCATATGCATGAGGGTATTGGGGTAATGATACAAAAGGTTTGCTAGGCTAGACCCTCTTTCACTCAGACCCAGCCCCCCCCCCCGAACCTCCCCCTGAAAAAAAATCAGCCCCCCCCCCCCCCCCCGAAACGTAAACCTGGCTACGGGCCTGGCGGAGTATAAATACTATAAATAAATAAATAAATAAATAAACTTCTTGAAAACATCAGAGAAATCAATAAATGTTTTCAATGAAATAAAAATGGGTACTGTGTTCAAAATAAGAACACACTTCCCTGCCTCTATTAATCAATGAGCTTCAGTCTCCTTTCAGCCAAGAGCTTTGCAAAATCTTGACATTCCTGAAAAGCATGCTGTACTCCATTTTTTGTTTATAATTCAGATACTGAACTAATAAGTCTTCCCTTGATAACTAGGTTTAGCATGCTAATGGGGAGGAGTGGGAATGCTCAGTGTCCAAGGCTGTAACTATGGTGGTGGTGGGCAACATGAAAACATTCTCTCTCCTGTATGGCTTCTGCCCCTCCAAATGAAATTTTATTTTAGTTCTCAAATTTCTAGCTTTGCAGGATATAGAAAACTGTTCATATCTAGAACTCTTACATTTGCTGTGCTTTTATTTGCTTGGTAACATTGGCTGTCCTCCTTTCTTCCATTGCCTAAATTGTGTTCCTAAATACTGAAATGAAGTTTCAAATTACAGAGATGTTGGATATTATTTCAAGTTGGGCAGAATTATAATGGGTGTGTGTGGGTGGGGAGAGAGGGTGGTGCCCTCATTTTTCCCACCACAGCTATATTTCTGCTAGTATCCCTGACCTTGATGTTTTGACAATCTACTGGCTCCATTTCTGAAAGCTCCCTGGTCAGTGTGATGTCTCTGGCTTTTCAAAGGGAGGCCTATATATGAAGAAAACCCCTTGTGTCAAGGTCCCAACTGAGATGTTCCAATATCAGAACTATACAAATCTTCCATTTTACTATGCAGTTAAACTTTCGTGTAACTTAGGGCTTCCATGTCCAGTCCTGATTATTTGGAAGTTGTTCACATGACTTCTTTGTGAAAAAAGTGACATAAACGGAAACTTAGCACAATCAACAAAGGTGTGCCAGTCCTAGTTTATTATGTACTGCTCCTCTGCCATCCTATTTGTGATCTTCAGCTGCTAGAAAACCCAATGAAGTACAAGGCTTGTAATGTAGCTACTGGTCATGTGGTTTGAGGCTATGCATTAATTTCCCCTCACACCTACAGGCATGATAAAGTTTAATGGTAGATAATATGTTAAGACGTTAAGTTCAGTCCTTAGTGGTCTCCATAGAAAGCCCTAACTAGCAGGCAGAACAAACAATGGCAGGGCATGTTTACCAATGTGGTGATTCTATGAGCAGACCTTGAAACACTATAGTTAAGAGGCATGAACAGAATAAGACATCCAGAATTGAGCAGTGGTGGGACAATGTATTGTTGAAGTGGTAGGACAATTCATTGGGATCACTGCACAATTACAAATAGCTTTAGAATATCTTAAAAGTAACTTTTTTCTTAAAATTAACTTTATAAATTCTGTATGATTGACAACTCAATATATCCATATCATATGGCTTCAGGTGCCATGGTTCACTCCATAAGGATGACCATTCATGCCTATACAATACATTATTTTCTGGTTGCATAAATATATATCTAGACTCTGTAACTCAAGTATAAAAAATGAGGCAATGTGCTTTCTTTGTTTAATTTTATGAGTCATTCCCCAAGAAACATGTAATTGTTCCTTTAAAGATGTCACAATCTGTTTATAGACAGAGATTAAAATCTATTATTTTCAAGAACACGAGTGATCATCCATTCTTTAATCATAGCTCATAGTATTTAATTTTTTTTCCTGAATTGAGGACTCTTTTCACTCCTCTATCTGAAATGAAATATTATCAATCAGAAAAGGCAAGACAAAAGAAATAATAAATATGTTTAGTACCTATCGTTGCATATTATATCAGAATCTGAGCATTCAAGGAGTGCTTTTTTAAAAAAAAAAAATCAAAATTCGGCCATAAGTTAGATCATATTCCCCCAATTATAAATATTTCTGATTAATGCTTGAACTCTTCTGGCCGTTACATTGAATACATACCATAAGATCTGACAATGGAAGCATTTCTGGGATCCAATGATCTATTAATCATGACAGCTTTATCTCCTTCCTGGACATAGTCCTCCATATATTGTGAAAATACAAATAAGGGCATTTAATATTAGAAGTGACCAATGTTAATTATTTTTAATGTTACGGTCACCATTTTTCATCATGAATGCATGCAATAATTATGGCATTCATAACTGTAGCAGCAGAAAGCATTCTTGACTTGACCACCTAAGTTCAAGAATTACATAATTGCATTTCAAATATCTATTTTGCTTTGCATCTTTTCAGATCTTGCAGTTTGCCCTGACTTCCCCCTGCCAGTTCTCATGTATTATTTCAGTTCTTTGCTGAAAGCCGTGCTGTGATTGTACATGAATCTCCTGTTCCAGTGTTACATTTCTTATGCAAGGAGGTATTTGAACAGAGAGGCTGTGTGTGTGTTGGGATGGGGGTGGGGGCAGTCAGTACAGTCAGCAAATTTTATTTACGTTGAAAACCTTTTACCTGTCACTGTAGAGCAAGCAGTTCACAATAGATATTTTACACATATCTCTCATATAATGTCGCAAAGAGTATGGCAGTTTTATTAAATATGACACAGTGGATCAGGGGTCCTCAAACTAAGGCCCAAGGGCCAGATTTGGCCCTCCAAGATCATTTACCCGGCCCTCGCTCAGGATCAGCCTAACTCTGAAACAACTTGAAAACACACAACAACAACAACAATCCTATCTCATCAGCCAAAAGCAAGCCCAGAGTTCCTATTGAAATACTAATAAGTTTATATTTGTTAAGATTGTTCTTAATTTTAATTATTGTATTGTTTTTATGTGTTTTTGCACTACAAATAAGAAATGTGCAGTGTGCATAGGGATTCATTCATGTTTTTTTCAAACTATAATCTGGCCCTCTAACAGTTTGAGGGACTGTGACCTGGCCCTCTGTTTAAAAAGTTGGAGGACCTGTTCTAGATCCATGGGATCCAGACTTACAATTTCTAGCAATCACATATTGTTGCACATCATACTAGTGATCGTATTATTGAATAGCTTTGATATGAATGCAGACACTCTGAAGTATGCACATTTATATATCATCATTTATATCATCATTTAATTATATTTTGATCATTCACGTTTTTTAAATATCCACAGCTCTTTCTGGAACCAAAGCCATACAGATACAGCAAGCCCACTGTACAGTCAACATTACAAAAACTCACCAAGATGTTGAAGCATCTTCAGCAGTCTGTCTGAAAGGCATCAGTGAACAGATAGGGCAACCAGATCTGTTTTGAAATGGAGCCCTAAAAACTAGGCCATTATAGGCTTATCTTCATAATTTTTATATATACAACTGAAAAAGTAGTGACCCAATGAAAATCTTAGATACTGAACATGGAGTAGACAAATTCCCTTGGGAGGATTTATGGACATTTACTGAGTTGGACTGAGTAAGCATTTTCTTTTGTCGGTTGAAATAACTGATTTATAAGGCCGTGAAGCTAGTGAATTGTACAATCTGATCATAATTTTTTTTCTATTTGTGTAGCCATTAATGATACTTAGGCTTTATTGTGAATCTCATATGGTGTTATGTTGCTGACAGTGCCCTTAAATGTAATGCAGAAGAAAAAAACTAGTATGACTTGGAAATTTACTATTTTGATTGATTAAAAATCTTATGAATAAAAAGTATTTCTTTGGTAATGCTTAGAGACCTCAGAAATACTTTGAGATGAGGAAATCATTATGTTGTCCAAATGTCTGATCACTGTCTCCCAAAGGAGCTACGTAAATGTTGCCAACCTTAAAAATTGTGGCATAGACACTGAGAACTGGGAAGCCCTGGCCCTTGAGCGCTCTAACTGGAGGTCAGCTGTGACCAGCAGTGCTGCAAAATTCAAAGAGGCACAAATGAAAGGCGAAAGAGAGAAATGTGCCAAGAGGAAGGGGTGTCAAGCCAACCCTGACCAGGACCACCTTCCACCTGGAAACTGATGTCCTCACAGTGGGAGAAAATGTGGATCAAGATTAGGTCTCTACAGCCACCTACGGACCTACTATCAAGACACCACACTTAAGAGTATCATCACCCTCAGATTACGAGGGATTGCCAAAGTAAGTAAAGTAAGCGGGATCCTCAAAATAAGAGCAATTTGTACAGGAACCGAGCCTGGCACTTCTAATAATTTTATATCTATCTAGATGCCATCTTAGTTCAAATAACTGATACCAGCCAGTTCAGTGAAATAAAATTATAGTCATACTAAAAAGCAACTTTTTGAAATCAACAGCATTATATTGATTGTGTTTATCTGAGGGCCATTAATTTCAATGAGTCAACTCTAAATACGATCTATTCTCTTCTCAGCTAAAGGTTTGTTGCATTTAAAAATCACAATGAATCAACATTGGAAAAAATCAAAACCATTTAATCCACGTAAAACATCTGATATGCGGCGCGTGATGAGCTCCCCCCGTCAGCCCCAGTTTCTGCAAACCTAGTAGTTCAAAAACATGCAAATGTGAGTAGATGAATAGGTATGAAGGTAATGCTGCTCCATGCATTCTTGCCATCCACATGACCTTAGAGGTGTCTATGGACAACATGGGCTCTTTGGCTTAGAAATGGAGATGAGCACCACCCCCCCCCCCCCGAGTCAGATACGACTGGACTTAACATCAGGGGAAAACCTTTACCTTTTTATACTTCCACCAAATGAGAGGAAAGTTGAAGTGAACTATTTAAACCTGAAGTGAACTATTTTTCAAAAGAAATTAACTTTTTCATAAATGTAATGGAGTCTTAGTTTCTTCTATTTGATCTATGAAAAGTCTTTTCAGTCTATTTTTCATTTACTTAAGTGTTTTGTAGGGGAGCAATAGTGTGAAAAGTGCTGAGCAATTTGATAGTAATTTGATTTGGACTGCATTGGGCTGAATATTAGATGGTTATCTGTTACCATGCAGATGAAATTTGATTGAATCTCCCAAATAAAATGTGCCAGACAAACATGCTGGCCTAAATCCAAGACACAGAGGCCTCACAGTTTGCCTCTTTTTCACTAAACAGTTGATAAGTGAAAAAGGAAAGGTCTTTAAAGCAAGACAAGACAGAGCATAAGTGTTGACAAGCACAGAAATAGTTATATGAGTTCTATTAAAGTGGATTCTAAAGGAGAAGCCAGTTGAAGCTTTTTTTTAAAAGGCTTTAAAACCATTTATTGATTTAGAAATAAGAAAATTAATCATGTAAAAATCTATGGTTGTGATTATTGGTCATTTTTCTTGGATTAATAATAACAACAACAATAATAATTTTATTTCTTGTCCGCCTCTCCTTGAGGAAGGTTACAGAATAATTAAAACACATAAACATTGAAAAAACATCACAAATACACATATTAAAACGTATTTCTACAAAATACATGTTAAAATACACAAAACAGAGATTAAACTTGGATCTGTAGTGGTAGAATAATTTTTTCCCTTTCTTATTTTTCGTTATAGTCAGCATGAGTGTACGTGTGTAGGCAGTCCCCAAGTTATGAACAAGATAGGTTCTGTAGGTTGTTTTTAAGTTGAATTTGTATGAATGTCAGAACAAGTACATTTTAAAGTGTAACTCCAGCCACACACACACACACACACACACGTTATTAACTTTGGGGTTAGCTAAGGGAATTGTTGGTACCCCTGTGGTGCTTGTTTTGCTGTGTGTGCCTGTTCAGAAGATTTCACCTTACTTTCTGTCCCTGTGAGAATTGGATTTTGAAAATTTGGCTTGTTGTGGTAACAAAGATTAGTGGGAAAAGTTCAGTGGAGACTCCTTTTCCCCATAGTAATTCCTCCAGCAATGATTATCCCTTATAAGGGGCAGATTTTTCTCACGTCCTGTTGCCTCAACCTTGTTTCTTAAATATGAGTAATTGTAAGTCGGGTGTTTGTAACTTGGGAACTGCCTATATATCCAAAGCCCCACAGTGTATTTCTCTTTCTTTCTTTCTTTTTTTAAAGTGTGTGTGTGTGTGTATGTGTGTGTGTGTGTGTGTGTATGTATATATATATATATATATATATATATATATATATATATATGTTTGTAAATTAAATTTTGTGTTAAAATTATTATTATTATTGGTTTATAGAGATGGAAAAAAATATCAGAAGGATTTTCCTCAATTTTCCAGATTAAAACCTTTTTCACAGCTGTTTTCAATATATTTTTTTAAAGGTATGTAGAAAAATTGCTGTATGTGCATTCATACACATATCTCCTCACATATACATTTTTGTACACAGCTCTGGCCAATATATATAAAATTTTGAAAGCAATTATTCCTGCTCTTAGGCACAAGAATAAACTGTTTTCATTAATACATGCATTTCTAAACTCACCTTTCATTAACATACACAATTTCTGTATATTTTTCATTAGAATATGGTTTTGGGAAATATAAATAAAATAATATAATCTAGCTTCTTAGTCCTATTTCTAATGTCTTGATGTTGAGATTTCTAATTATTTGATCAGAATACAATCTGATGAAGACTCAAATAAGGCATGTGGTGTATATATAAATAAATAATCATCAGTCGCACATACATAGATGTCTTTTGCGTGTATAAGGGAAATATTTCTTTTTGTACCATAAATCACTCTGAACCAGTGATGAGTTTTTAAAATGCTTCCCATAAAAATGAATGCAATTGTTATAGTAATTTACTGGAGTTTATAATTTTCTTTAGCTGAATCATTTACAATCACAGTTTCCAACCCCCGTGCATTTCTTGGCTGCTTTCCCTCTTCTCTCTCGGTCCTAAACAAGGTCATCAGTTTTGATTGTAGGATGGTAAAATGTACTTATTTGTCCATGGAATCTTCTAGTGAAAACAACAACTAATTTTCCACTTGAACAGCAGCCAGTTTTGAACAGATTTCTATTGCTATAAACCAAAATGAGTTTGTACTGCTGGACTAATGGCAAAAGGGGCTGTGACATTCTTAAGCCATCTGAAGTTTATTCCATCCTGACACACAAAATCTATTGTAGATTCTCTCAAGCTGATGTCTTCCAAATATGTGGGGCTATAGCTCTTCTAGCTCCAAGATCTCCCCAGACAGCATGACCACTGACCTTGATGCCTGGGGAATAATGGGTGTTATTGTAGTCCAACATATCTGAACTCTACCAGATTGTGACAAACTTGTCTATTGCCTCCAAATTTCTTTTTATGAGAATCATGTAGTCTTGGACCCTATTCAAGGAACATAAGACAGATAGGAAACTTTGTTCCATTGTCAGATACAGATATATGACCCCAGAGGCACAGTTTGGTATACATCCTCGCCCTGTTCCCATGGGAAGATTCCTTTGTGAAAGTGATTTAACAATTCACACATTTTCTGTTTAAGACTACCAGACTGTCTTACCTCTGCTCCTATAGAGTTATTGTCTTCATTACTCAGTGCATAGATCTGCCTCTCAATGTTCTCAATCCATTTTTCCTTTCACATATTTGAGCCAAAATGGGTTGGATCTAAAATCTTCATTGTGGGCATGGAATAAACTTCCACTTACAGAAGACCTTTTATCCACCTCTCCATGAGATGGATCTGTGAACTAGTGGGACAGAGAGAAGAGTCAGCCCCCCAAATATGGAAAAAATGGACAGGCTCATAGATGGATATTTATTTATTTATTTATTTATTTACCGGATTTGTATACCACCTTTCTCAGCCACTGGCGACTCAAGGCGGCTCACAGTTGGCATAGTCGATAATTGTTACAGCATTCAATACCATAACAATTGTCAAAATACAGTTAAAACAATTATAAAAACAATTTAAACATTGAAAATGTGATATATAAGAGACAATACAGCCTGTAAAAACAAAATCCAGATATACTGTCTGTTAGATAGCCTGGACTTAAACTACACAGTACAGGGAATTATACTGAATGTTTTGATTTGTGCTAAGAAAAAGAATGACAGCTAACAGAATTGTAACAAAGAAGGTTTATATTCCCTATAGCCAGCCCCAGCTAACAATTGTTTGAACAGGCGTTTGTATAAATAGTGCAATGAACGATGAATATAGGAAACGGAATTTATGGATGACGAATTGGATCACGATTTTAGTTATGAGATGCTAATGTGTTATATTGATGTGTCATTATTTTGTATATTGTGCTGTTAATGGTTTTAAATATTGTATGTTGTTTCATTGACTTTTGCTCTTGTTGTGAACCGCGTTGAGTCGCCTGCGGGCTGAGAAACTGCGATATACAAGCGAAGCAAATAAATAAATAAATAAATAAATATCCTATTACTACAACTACTACACTATTCATGTGGCACCTGTTTTCATAGGTTTAAAAACGTGGTATGTTCAGTGTAACAAATTTGGTTTCCATTATCACAAGTGGTCTTTTTTGTTTCTTCATCCCTCGGCTTTTCTATACATGCCCAAGATTTGTTGGATAGGGTTCCTGAACCCATTGAGGGAACAGGAGGAGTTCGGGGAGCAGAGGAAATTGGGAATATGATGAATGCCAAGTAGCAACTGTTTTAAACCTAATGCAAATGAGGACAATCTTTATATGCATTGTCGAAGGCTTTCATGGCCGGAATAACTGGGTTGTTGTAGGTTTTTTCGGGCTATATGGCCATGGTATAGAGGCATTCTCTCCTGACATTTCACCTGCAACTATGGCAAGCATCCTCACTACCTCTGAAGATGCTTGCCATAGATGCAGGCAAAACGTCAGGAGAGAATGCCTCTAGACCATGGCCATATAACCCGAAAAAACCTACAACAACACAATCTTTATATTTTCCATTTTCTAAATGATGTTAGTTAGAAGCCCTTTAATCATCTTCCTTATAGAATTTATTTCTGTGACCATTTCAAGTGTTTCTGCCCTTTCTTGCTCTTCAGTGAATTAGGCAAGTTTCACTATTAAGTGAAGAAGTGTAATAGATGCTCATTAAAAGCAGTGGTAAAGTAATAAGTATACTTAAACAAAACATGGGCACAGAACTCTAAAGATCTAATTTAGTTTACTATGGAGATAGTTTGCTGTCTTTTTTTTCTTATGCCTTTATAGGTTTGGGTGCAGGCTTCCCAGCCTACTCTCCTGCCAGAGCCTGCAGCTGAACACCAAGAAAGGAGCGCTCCTTACTTGGCACTTGGCTGCAGGCCTTGTGAGGCCTGGGTGCGTAGATCCAAAGCCTGCACTCGTAGGCCCAAAGCACCTGGGCCTATGGTTGCAAGCTTTGGGCCTATGCATCTGAGCCTTGCAGGACCTGCAGCCAAACACCAAGAGAGGAGTGCTCCTTATTCAGTGCTCAGCTGCAGGACATGTCAGGGCCAGGTACATAGGCCCAAAGCCTGTACCCATAGGCCTGGGTCCTTTGGGCCTGTGGGTGCAGGCTTCCCAGTCTAAGGAAGACTCCTTACTTGACTGCAGGCCCTGCAAGGCCTGGATGCGTAGGCCCAAAGCCTGCACTCGTAGGCCCAAAGCACCTGGGCCTATGGTTGCAGGCTTTGGGCCTATGCATCGGAGGCTTGCAGGGCCTGCAGCCAAACACCAAGAGAGGAGTGCTCCTTACTCAGCACTCAGCTACAGGACCTGTCAGGCCCAAAGCCTGTACCCATAGGCCTGGGTTCTTTGGGCCTTTGGATGCAGGCTTCCCAGTCTAAGGAAGACTCCTTACTTGACTGCAGGTCCTGCGAGGCCTGGATGCTTAGGCCCAAAGCCTGCTTCCTTAGGCCCAAAGTGCACAGGCCTATGGGTGCAGACTTTGGGCCTATGCACCTGGGCCTCACAGGGCCTACAGCCAAGTGCCAAGTGGGGAGCACTCCTTTCTTGATGCTCAGCTTCAGGTCCTGCCAGGCCCCATGCAATCTATCTGAAAGGCAGGCCCACCTGCCTTTCATATCAATTGCATTTTTGTTTCAGGAGTGGCCTTTCCATTTTATGCCATCTGAATGAACTGAACTGAACGAAATGGAAACACGGATGAAAGAAATGGGACAAATTCCAGGCCCATGACTAGTCGTGCTCCCTTGCTCAGAAATTCAATTTAAGGAACTTATTTCTCTCATGATTAGCATTGTACTTTTAAAAAATGGCATAGCTCTTCCCTCTTGAAATTTGGAAGCACTGCACTAATCAAGAGGAAAAACAGAAAGGCAAATGTTTGCGAAGGCAAAGCAACCTGTGGCCACTCATGCAGCCTGCCTCCGTTTGCTATACAGATTGCCTTTCATTCCTGTCCCTGTTTGAAGAAATTAATTTTGTGATTTCTATTCATTCCACCTCCTAATTATGCATATGAAACTGCTTTCTACACAGAATGACTAAATTGAAGACTTTACTTTGAAGAAAAGCCTTGGTGGAAAATATTTGATCTAATATTTGTGCTGAATTGTTAGATGGTAAGTGTGTGGAAAGACAATGGTTGAAGGAAAAATGTTGTGGAAAAATATGTTTGGGAAATGTTTTATATATTTCTGATGTTTCAGACAATTGCTTACAGGTAATAGACAATGCTCTCCCCCCTTTAGAATCTTCTTCTGTTCTTGGTACATTATTCTTATAATTAATGCCACAAAAATGAAACATGTTTCTCCAAAAAAGCACAGCCTTTTGTCTTCTGGAGAAAATCTCTGGAGTTCCCATGGCAAACCAATGAAAGCCATTTGACCAAAATAAATAAGCAACCCACCCTCCAAAACATAGGTTCTGGTTCAGAGATTTCTTTTAGCATAATTATTAGAAGTCGTTACATATAAATAACAAAGCACCCCAAATACAGCCAGTCCCTGAGTTACAAACAGCTGACTTACAAATGATTCATAGTTAAGAATGGAGGCGAGACAAGAAGAAGTGAAAGAAATTTACTCATAGGAAGGGGAATTTACTCCCAAAAGAGTTATCATGGGGAAAGGTGTCTCCATATATATATGACTGGAGTTACACTTCAAAATATGCCTGTTCCGACTTTCATACAAATTCAGCTTAAAAAGAAACCTATAGAACCTATCTTTGTCCGTAACTTGGGAACTGCCTATACCTAATTCTGATTATGAATGCAAGATAACAGATGATGTGGTGGTGGATCCTGCTTAATAATCATGGTAACAATTTAATGATAGACTTCACATTAGCCATTCAAGGTTAGATGAGGATTTCTCATGTGCTCCATCCATCTTGTGTGTTTCTGTTATTCAAATATCAGTCAAACATAGCATCCACTACAACAGTAACAGGCTATTCAAAACCTAGGTTCCTGTGGATTAAATCCATCCACAAGAACCTAGGCTGTGTATTTTTTTTTTGTTGGTGGGCAAAGCTATATTTTATTTAGACCAGTTTTTCCATTGAATAAGTATGGAAGAAATATCTTTAAATAAAGGCGCTGTATTTTCCCCCTCATTGCTTATGTTTTAAATACTTTTTAAAATTATAATTTCCATGATTTTTGTCATACCCCATGAACACCCTCACTGTTTACCCCTAGTTAAGCCCTTTTTAATTAAAGGGATTAATATTTTATGTATGGTTTCTGGGAGGTCAGTCTAGACAGCCTCTTTGCATTTCAAAGCATCCGTCAGCCTGACCCTTTAAGAATCCCCTCAGGGGCAGAGCCTCAGGCAAGAAACTTCTGGTTCTTGGAAGAGTCAGCAAATAGCACATCCAGTGGGAGTTGTATGAGCTGTATTCAAGTCCAGTGGGAGCTGTATTCAAGTCTAATCAGAGTTAAATATTGAGACTATCTTAGAGATGGTTGTACACCATACAAGAAAGAGACAATAAGAAGAAATAAATATTCAAGAGCCTCAGTTCGGTTAAAACTGTATCTATCTTTCAAAGACTTTACCTCTCCTCATGAAGTCATTTGTAGTGTGACTCAGGAGGAGAGAAAGTCTAAAATTCTTGTAGGTTAATAAATTCAAGTTTGATTCAACTGTATAGTCTCTGATCTGTTCCCTGGGCAACCAGTTCACCTTCCAAATAGTTAAGATAGCATGGGGGCAAAATAATTGTAATTCTTCTTTAGAAAACCAGTGTGCTGTAGTACCTGGGTGCTGAATTCTGGGAGACTAAAATTTGAATTCCAAGTCATCCTGTGAAACCCATTGGGAGGCCTCATCCCTTCAACCTCAGAGGATGGCAATGAACAACCTTGTCATAGCAAATCTTAGCAAGAAAATTGCATGACAGTGTGACCTTAGGGTCAACATAAGTCTGAACTAGCTTGCAGGCACATGGTGCTTGCAATTGCTCTTTAATATTATGAATGGTTTATGCATATATTCTAGTTTACCTTTGTTATATGCTGCTTTGATTGTTGCATTGGGAGAAAGATGGGCTAACAACAAATTAGTAATATGAATTGAAGAAATCTGTTGGAACATAAATGATTTTGGGCAAGCTGATGCACCATGTTGCCTTATCTCTAAAACATCCTGCTGAGAGTTTTTGGAAGGAATGGGTTAAATACACAAAAGACTTCACTAGAATTAGGAAAACACCTTCACCCCAATCCACTTTGATATCTATGTGTTGGAGAGTGGATTTTGAAATTACAACTGAATTGCAAAAGATGCGTAGTGTCTCACCAATCTTGGATTCGCCCTGTATATGTTTCCTTGAATGTAAAAAAGAAGGTGTTTTATACTATTATTACATCGTTTAGTGATATTATCCAATTATCCTCCTCAAAACAGTGAAAGAAAAAACTTTCCCATGCCATATTTCTTCCTAGGAGCAGTTGCTAACATAGGCTCATAAATGCACAATCGGGACTATGCAACATTCTGGGCTATGCTACATGGCAGCTGCAAATCTACATCAAACACCAGTCATCATAAAACCTAACAAATCAAATCATACAAATATTAAATAATTTATTTCTTCACTAATGAAAAAGCATGAATTATTTATATGTTATCTTGTGGCAGCCTACAGAGCTGCAAATAAATATTGTCAGAAAATAATCAGCATACACACCACTAGCAAATATTATCCCATCATTTCTGTCCATGTCACTCAAAAAGACTATTTGTTGACAATAATTATATAAATGGCAGTGATTTGCTGATGATGACTAACAAATGCACAGCAGGGCCATGTTTCCAGAAAGAATAATGGCTCTTCCCTCAGTCTGGAAGATAAGTTGCTTTCAGTATTTTGTCTGTCTAGTGAATACTAAAACTTAATACAGAAACCTCCTATGGAGTTCTTCCTTATCTATAACCAGCCTAGGCTCCTTCTACACTGCCATATAAAATCCAGATTATTTGTTTTGACCTGGATTATTTGGCAAGGAGATAATTTGGATTATCTACTTTGATCTGTCTCTTGAGGGTCTGGTTCATACACTCCACTCGCCCACTGGACTGGGGGTGCCAGCTGGAGAGTAGCTGCCACTGGATATACAGGCTTCTGGCAATGCATCTTGTGACCCTGGAGATGAAGGATGCTCCGTTGTCTGAGAAGATGGCTGAGGGAAGACCAAAACACAGCGTGATGTCCTTTAAGAGGGTGGGAGTGACCTCTTTGGCCTGGCAAGTGTGGCAGGCGAAGGCCTCAGGACACCCACTGTAATAGTCCATGTAGACCAGGAGGTAGCAGTATCTCTTGGGCATTGCTGTAAAGTTAACCTGCCAGGCCTGGTCTGGTCTGATGCTGGAGGGGGTGTGTCCTGGCTCTGGCTGCTTGGTGATCTTGGGATTGTTCCTCTGGTACAAGATACACCTTCGGGCTGCCCAAATGGATTGCTGGACCATGCAGGACTCCAAGAAAAAATGGCTGAGCATGGCATCATGGCCCTAATGGGAGCTACTGTGAAGGCACTGGGCAATCACTTGCATCACTTGCATCAGGTTGTTGGTGAGCAGAACCCATCCTTAGCTGTCTTTCCACCAACCTTCCACCAGGGTCTGGGGTTGAGGAAATCAAGGAAGTCTTCTTTGGGGCATGGGATGGGGAACAGTGGTGGCGGAGTGGCTCCTCCAGCTGCATTCAGGTGGTCACCTCCTGGCTGGGCTGCCCTAGCCAGACCAAAGCACCCCTGCAAGGCATGAGCTGGATCTCCAGAGCCGTCCCCACTTCCCTTTCTAATTTCATGCACATCGTCATGAAGTAGACAGCATAGACTAGCTCACCCCATTTGCTGTGCACACAACAATAAGCTTGGAGGATCAAGATGTTCTCTTTATCCACACTGCCATTTACTGGCCATGAAGTGCCATTGTCCAAAAGCCGAAGAGGCCACATTTTATTGCACAATTGCACTAACTTGGCTGGATCCAATGGTTTCCCTGCCAATTCATTCCAATTTTTCAAGATCTGGTGAAGGAGGAACCCTGATGGCACTGAAAGACCCTTTGACAGCCCACAACCCACTCCTCTATGTTCCACCATCCCCTTGACTACGCTCACAGTTCAGAATCTAGCAATCCCTTTTGTATCTAGAAAACTCCAGTTATCCTCATCTTCTACTCTTGCCTACTCCCTGGGACCCTTTAATGGAGAGAATATTTTATTTATTTATTTATTTATTTATTTATTTATTTCTTGCACTTCTACCCCGCCCTTCTCAACCCCTGACGGGGGGACTCACAGCGGCTTACAAAAGGCACAATTTGATGCCAGCACAACAATAAGATAAAAATAAAACATATATAAGCAGTAATTACAACAATTAAAACATTCCATTATACATCATAATCCATAAAATCAGTCTAGTGCTCAACAATTTCAGCTCAGAGTCCATAAATTCAATTCCACATTGTCAAATCCATCAGTTCTAGTCGTTGCTTGTCCTTTGTCTACCTGCCAGATTACCCAAAAGCCTGGTCCCAGATCCATGTTTTTAATTTCCTTCTAAAGGAGAGGAGGGATGTCGATGTCCTAATTTCCCCAGGGAGTGAATTCCACACCGAGAAGGCCCTGCCCCTTGTCCCCACCAACCTCACTTGTGATAGAGGTGGAGCCGAGAGCAGAGCCCCCCCAGAAGATCTTAAACTCTGAGGCAGGACGTAGAAGGAGATGCGTTCGGACAGATATGCTGGGCCGGAACCGTATAGGGTTTTGTAAGTCAAAACCAGCACTTTGAATTGTGCTCGGAACTGGATCGGCAGCCAGTGGGATGCAGTACAGCGTGGAGATGTCTAACAGAGGAACTCAGCAGTCCTCGGGGTCACTGAGTGCTTTGAAGCCCTTTGGGATTCTTTCAATTCTGTGCCCATCTCCCAAGTTCTTGGCCTAAGAAGAAAACCCCTGGCTCACTGTAAGCTAATCCTTGGACTATGCGCCTGCCCAAACAACTGGCCTCTGCTCTCTTGTTCCCAGCTACTACCTGCCTCCAAACTGATTTGTCTTACCAAGGACAAATTGGCAAGTTGATCAGTAGCAGCAATGGCCTCCGCACTATCTCTCCATCCCTGTCACACATCAAAGCAACATTTATAATAACATTTATACCCCGCCTTTCTCAACTCCGAAGGGGACTCAAGGCGGCTTACATATTGGCAATTACGTAATGCCTTAGAGCGACAAACAATTTTAATAACATTTAAATTCAAATAAAGATTAAAAATAAAAAAATAATACATATTAAACATTTTAAAACATATTCAATATTCAAAAAACATCGAAAACATTTAAAACAACAACTCTCAAAAGTTACAGTGATTAATATAAGAGATGTAAGAGATGATTTCTGGTGCAAATACACGGGTGTTTATGTATTATAGTATTCTTATCTGACTGGTCTATGGCATTTTCTCCTGACTTTCGAGGTATCCTGGCTTTCGATACCTCCAATGCAAAAATCCCCTTAGTTCTAAAACAGTGGTACTCAACCTGTGGGTCCCCAGGTGTTTTTGCTTGCAACTCCCAGAAATCCCAGCTAGTTTACCAGCTGTTAGGATTTTTGGGAGTTGAAGGCCAAAACATCTGAGTACCCACAGTTTGAGAATCACTGTTCTAGAAAGTGCAATGATTAGGAGTCTATGAAGTTGTCCATTCTGATCAATATTTCTATTAAAGAGTGACTTTCAATATAAGTAGCTCTTGACATTTACTCTGTGGTTATCCAATTGCACAATAGAACTTTGCTTTGTAAGATCTTGAACATCTTGATTACTCTTCACATTCAAGTGAAGATAAATTTTCTATTCTATTTCATAAAAGCTGTTCAGAGAAAACAAGGAAAACCTATTTTGGAGCCAGGTTCTATTGCAGTGAAGTTATGTTATGGACTACCAAAGTGAACAAATGTATGTTCTAATAGTCGTTTCAGTTGTTTTCTAAATTGCTACAGGAAAGCAAAACATATTTATGATGTGTAGATACAGAATAATAGCATGGCAGATTTGAGAATGAAAGGGAGTAGATGTTGAATGATGAGGTAATTCTCTTCTGTCCTAAATTTAACAAACAGTTGTTAATCTACCCCTATTTTCTCTAATTTATTTATTTATTTATTTGCAATGTTTATATGCTGCCCTTCTCAGCCCAAAAGAGGGACTCAGAGTGGCTTACAAGTTATTTGTAAATACAATATATTATATTATCAGCATAGCACAATGTTAGTACCATAAATTCCCATATTCTACTACACCACTATACTGTAATATTAGTAATATTACATGTAATATGAAATATATAATTATTATATTGTAGTATTATTAGTATTATATTGTATTACATTCTAATATTATTAATATGATATGTGTATACGAAAATATTATTAGCACAGCACAATTTTACATTTTATTTCATATTCTAGTAACATAATTCATAGGGTCAGACTCGAAAATGATGCCCATGTTTTGAATTCCTCATTTTCTCCAGTATATTTGCTACCCAAGGAATGGCAGCTCAGTGTCTGATTGATGAAAGGACTTAGTGGCTCAAGAGGGTAAAGTTAAACCAGAAAGTTTCATTCTGTTTGACCCATTTGTACACTAATTCCCCTGTGAAAGCAAACGAGGCTCTAATTTTCTTTTGTGTCTCTCTGCAGCTCATTCAAATCGGTTTACTAATCCATCCAGCTGAAGCAATTAAGAAACATGTAATGCACCTAATGGAGTCCCTTTTCATAGCTCATTAAAGTGTGATTTACGCAAACAAAACTCAGTGCCGTCAGATATTCTAAAAAGAGGAAAAAAGAAAAGAAAGATTTCTTTCCAGTATCATAATAAATTGTATCATTAGGAATGCCATTGCTACTCAAGACTACAATTCATTAATTCCATATAAAGGTGAGCCCAATGATTTCATATTTTTTCTTCTAATAAAAATTCAATTTCTACAGAGAAAGTTGATCACATAAGTAAGAAAAAATGTTTCTAGAGACATTACTTATTTTTTTGCCCTTCCAGGTCTCTGAACCACTATTTTGGAAAAAAAAAACCCTTTCTATCCAGTTGAAGTATTGAGTCATGTACATCTGCTGCACCTTCTCTTCCAATAGGGCAGCTTACTTTAAATTGGTGCTGGTATAGTCCCACAGATGATCAGGCAAGAAAGCAAACATGGTACAGGCTTTACAGGATACCACCCATGTTTGTCCTGGCTTTCCCCTTGAAGTCTCACATAAATACCAGATTTTCTCTTGTTCATTGAATTCCACTATCATCTGTATTTTCATTCATTCCCTGAATTTCTCTTTGGACAAGATCCAAGGTGTCTAGAGGTTGTTAGCTCTGCTGTCACCCAATCAGTGACTTCTCAGAAGCCCTGCACTCTTAGTCCACTGCTTCATAAACTGTCCTGGCCCAAATGGTGTTGTCTTACCTCAGTGTTGGAGTCCTGAAAAAAACTGCAAGAGTAAAGGTTTTCTCAACTTCTGTTTTAGACATTTAAATGAATCTGTTGTGCAGTCTTTACAATGGTCTCTGAAGAAAGTGCTTCAGCTGTATTCCACAAAAAATAAACTCAGCCTGTTTAGCAAGCTTTGCAAATGTTGATTTCTTATAAGTAAATGTTTGATTTTTATACTTATTTTTTACTTATATACCCAGGGTCATGTAAACATTTCTTGGGCTGAAAAGGTCATAGGTGGAAAAGGAATAAGAAGCCCTGCCTTAGACCATATCCTGAAGAAGAGCACAAGATCAAAAAAGAATCAAACAGACACAAAATCCTCCAAACACAGCCAAACGATTAACCCAGATCCTTTAAAAACAAGCTTACTTTCTTCTGCCTCCTGCAACTTTTCAGGAACTCTATTTATTAAGGTAAGTTGACTAACATACCCAAACCCAATACTGAAGAATGATCCAAGATGTGATGCCATTATGACACTGCATAAAAGAACATTTTGCCACCAGGGCTCTGGCTATGTTCTGGGCTTTCTTTTAAACTTCAAAGTAGCCAACCAAGGGATTGAATTATGTCCCCAAAATAGATTTATAACTTGAGGTATTTTTTTTAAATAAAACCTTTAGATGAAAACTCAGAATTGATTCACCATCTCATTGACCAATAGCCACTTAACATACTCATAATAGCACTTTTAACTTTACATCAAACTAATCTATATGTAGTTTGATTTTTGTTAAGCCCCGTTGTCTCTTATTTTATAAGCACTGTTGTTTTAAGGACGTGATGTGCATCATTCAGTGCTTTCTTCAGTGCTTAATACATTCTGGTTGCTTAATGAATGTAACTTGGGACTCTTATTAGAGTTATCAAATTTATCTGACAGAAATAACTATGCAATAAATGCACTAGACTAGATGAAAATGAAATGCTCCTATATTTTAAAGTAATATTATGTGAGGAAACACAAATATTATGTGAAGGTGCTTAAAAGGATTTGCATTTTATGGGCAGATCCTCTGTGATTTTATAGCACATCTCCAAACATGAACAGATGAAGCTTTTCGCAGCATGAAGATGCAGTTGACAAAATACCTAATTGATTTCTGATTGTTGTGCCACTGTTAATGGCACATAGCCCCTTTCCAATTAAAATGTAGTTACAAAAGTAAGTCAGATAGAGGCAAGGACTTATACAGACAGATTTTATCTGAAATAATTGGAACCAGAAGAGTTTTGGATGCTGGAACTTTTTGGATTTTGGAATACAATGTTCCCTCACTTATCGCGGGTGTTACATTCCAGGGCACCCGTGATAAGTGAAAATCCATGAAGCAGGGATGCTCCAACCACTCCTCTCTCCTCCTTCCTCCCTCCCTCCCTCTCACTCACTCAATTCCTTCGCCTTCTATTTCCTCTCTTCTTTTCCCGTCCCTCCCTTTCTCTCCCTCCTCAAAATCTGGCACTGCTGCCTCTTCAGGTCCTCCTTTCTCCCTGGCAGCCTCCCCGGGGCATAAGAGGAGGAAGAGAAGAGGAAGGAAGCAAGTGAGGCCCAAACCAGGTGCTGGAGAGACTGCCCGGGGAAGGCCCCTCTCTCTTTGCAGGCTAGGAAGGAGAGAGGAACGGAGCAGGAGCTGTCCTGCGCTCGCCTTGCTTTCCTCCTCCTCCTGCTCCTCCTCCTCCTCGTCGTTCTCGTTGCTCTCCAAGTGCTGCCACTCCAGCAGCCGGCTTCTGCGCTCCCCGGAGCCAAGCAAACTGTCTCCCTTTCCCTCCCTGCCTCCCTCCCCAAAGGGAAAAGCAGGGGAAGAGAGAAGGCGACACTTGGCCAAAGCTGTCCTTCCTCCCTTCTTGAGGGGCGGCTTGCTCACTCGCCCACCTGCCTTCCACCCTCCCTCCTCCCTCCCCTTGCACACCATGGTTCCCGCTGGTTCCACCTCTCCTCCTTCCCTGCTTGCACATCAGGGAAGGAAGGAAAGGAAGCAAGCCCTCTTCACCTTTCCCTTCACTGGGTGAAGAGAGAGAGTGTGAAGGAAATGAAGGAAAAGCCCTTCAAGGCTGGAGGGAGGACTGAGGAGAGGAAAACCCACAAAACAGCGAGTCCTCAAAAGGTGAACTGTGAAGTAGCAAGGGAACACTGTACCTGTATCTGCATATATATAGAGAGCTATCTTGGAGGTGGGACCCAAATCTAAACACAAATTTCATTTGTGCTTGATATACATCTTATACATATACTCTGAAGGTATTTTATGCAATGTGTTAAATATGTTTGCGCATGTTTTGGGTTTTGTTTGAGTTAATAGAATCATAGAACTGGAAGAAACCACATGGATATGAGGGGAAAGCACAATCAAAATTCTCCTGACAGATGGCAATCCAGCCTCTGTTTAAAAGCTTCCAGGGAAGGAGTCTCCACCGGACTTCAAGGCACAGAGTTCTTCTGTTGAACAGCTCTTATGGTCAGGAAGTTCTTCCTAATGCTCAGGTGGAATCCCCTTTCCTGTAATTTGACCAAATTACTCCAAGTCCTAGGACAGCAGAAAGCAAGCCTGCTTCCTTTTCCTTGTGGCATCCTTTCAAATATTTTAATATGACTATCATGTCTCCTCTCAACCTTCTCTTCTGCAGGCTAAACCTACCAAGCTCTTTAAGTCGCTCCTTATAAGGCATGGTTTCTGGCCTTTGATCATTTTAGCCACCCTTCCCTGGACAATTCAGTGCACATTTCTGTCACTGATCATGTTAAACTCTCTAGTTCCCATTCTGCCACAAGAGAACAGGAATAACTGTTAAGACTTTTAATAATATACAGAGCATCTAAGGCGACCATCATTAGATGAGAACATTAAACCAAAAATAGAATGTAAGTAGAAGCTATTTAGTGAAATGCCTTAATTTACATATCTTTACAAAGGCCTTTACTAGCTACCAGCTGAGAGAATCATAGCTATCGCAGACAATGAGCAAACTAATGCTTTATTAACTTTAATTTCCAAAACAAATTAAAACATGGTAAGTATGAGAGCATGGAAATAATCTCTGTATGGCTGAGCAGAAATACAGGCTTCACAGTTTGATCAAATGAACGATCAAGGACTGCAAATGTTAAAACTGTTATCATACTTTCTGAAAAACACGTATGAATTGCTTTTTTAGCATTTCAATACTTAATATCAATGTACCAGTCAGAAATAGTTTATAATGCCAAACAGAAAACTCCCTGCATATAGAACTATTTACTTTCTCTGAAAATCTATTTTTTGTCTACACAGTGTTCATTACACTGCTTCAGTAATTTCTTTATTGGCAAACTGCAGGATACCTAGATTTTATTTTTTCCCCTTCCTAAAATGCATTAAGTATCCAAATCTATTTCAATATATGAACTGTTATACTCATTACTATGGTCAGAAGATTTTTTAAAAAAACTATTGTGGTTTGACTCTCTAGAGTCTTTAGGCAACTTAGAATTAATCAACAAGCCACAAGCTCCATCCTCATATTCCCATCACAGTCCATAAGCCTTTCTTGTGCACTGTTGAACTTTTGAAAGGTTAGACAGCATACTTCCAACATAATAATCTTAGGAAGAGACCACAGTGGTGTGATGCATAAAGAAAGCATGCATGTGTGTTTAGTAGGGCTGGGCGGTTTCGTTTCGTAATTTCGTAATTCGTTAAAAATTCGTTATTTTTTGATAACGAAGCGATAACGAACCATTCAGGAGCAACTAAAAAATGAAACAAATTTTTAAATTTGTTTCGTAATTGTTTCGAATTCGTTTGGTATTCGTTTCGTTATCGTTTTGAAATCGTTTTGTTATTATTTCCGCATGTCTGCGGCAAGTTTTATAGTTGTTGTTTGTTTAATCAGTGAAAAAAATTTATAAATATCACACCAACAGTCAACAACAGAGGGAGAGGGAAGCTTCAGAAGTTCCCCCTGTCCCATTTGGAGGTTTTTTAGCGTATTTCGTGGTCGCGTCCGCCATTAACAAATCGATTTGTAATTGTTTCGTAATTGTTTCGTAATTGTTTCGTATTGTTTGTAATTTACGAAATTTCGTAAAAGATCGAACTTTTTTAAAGAAAAATTTCGGAATTCTTTTAAAAAACGAAACGCAAAAACCCCCTAAAAATGAATCGATTTTAGAAACAAATTTTTCCGTGGTTGCCCAGCCCTAGTGTTTAGCTCAACATAAAATGTGGCATATGGTTCTCTTCAACTGCAGTACTTATGGAAAGTGGTTATGCTAGGTCATAGAAGATATGTTGGTAGCAGACTATGAAAGAGTTGTGATGAGGGAGGAGAAGTTGATCTCACTGAGCTTTTCTTTGATTTCCTTTAGTCTTATTAAACAGTCTGGTTTAACCTTCTGTTATATTGTTAATTAATCTGTTTAATGTGTATATGCGTGGTAGTGGAACTTACATTCCAATTACTCCTCTGAGGTGTTTGTATTTGTTTGTTTCCTAGGTATCAAAAAGAAGATACGCACAGCACATTGCTTCAATAGAGAAAAGATAAGAACACCGTCCGAGATCATTTTGAGGTAGGAGTGCATCCTAGGACTGCTATCCTGGTATTAAAAAAAATTGCAGATTTCCCAAAACCCAAAAAGGCAGCACCAGAAAGGTTAGAGGCAGAGGGGGAAAACCCAACCAGGTGGCAGTGGTAAGATTCATATGGCAGCAGCTCTCAGTCCTCCATTTCATTGCAAAAGGCTTAGGTAGGCAATCCTCAGAGAGATGGGATGAAGGTATATTGATCCACTGCCAATCCAGATCACCAAATGCATACAGGGCAGCAGTGGGATCACCAGAAGAATTTCATCACTTCGACTGTTCTAATAATAATGAAAACATGCTCACATCACCCTCTTATTTCCTTATGCTCATCAGTTGATTTGGCAGAAAAGTGAAACAGGAAAGTATCTTCTCTTACCGAATGTTTCATCAGTACCATCATTATTGTCTTATATTTTAGGACCCTTCTATATTGCCATATAATCCAGATGATCAAAACAAATAATCCATATCACTGGATTATCTGAGGGCCCTTCCACACTGCCCCTATCCCAGGATCTGAGCCCAGATTATCTGTTTATCCCAGTTTATCTGGCAGTGGGGACTCATACATTCCAGTTTAAAGCAGATACTCTGGGATCTGATCCTGGGATAAAGGGCAATGCGGAAGGAGTCTAAACTGCCATATAATCCAGTTCAAAGCAGGTGAGTTCCACCCATGGGAGAAAATGAGGATAAAAACAAACAAACAAACAAACAAACAATAGTCTGGATTTTCGATGGCAGTGTAGAAGGGGCCTTGTTTAAATATTAACCTATATCTGAAATCCCAAATTTTAATTTTAATTGAATTTAAATCTGAATTGGAATGGATTGGCTTTAGATAAAATGAGGCTTGGAACCAAATCAAGTTCAAAATAGTATTAAGAAACAACCCTCCAATACACTAAGAATTAGCTGCTTTTAAAAGACTGATTTATTAATTATTGTATCAGGACCTCTTCACACGGAGCTAAAATCAGTGGCATGTGCCAATTTATCCCAGGTCACCCATGGAGCCTGCTGGCTCCCATCAAACGATGCTTGCATAGCTCCATGGGTGAAGGAGGGCAGAGGCAGTGTATGTCACCTGGCATGGCCCGTCCCTATTATACTTCTTTCCTGTTAGTTAGAGGGAATGTCACCTTAAAATATCTTTCCCTTACCTAAAGCCATGCCATCCTCAGAGCAGGTCTGCTCTTCTACCCATTAGAGGTTTTTTTAACTTGACAGTGAGGTTTCTTAGGTGGTCAGTGATGAAAAAATATGTTAATTTAAGAACTGGGGAGCACAATTAAAACTAAAACTTTCATAAATTTGTGTGTGTGTGTGTGTGTGTATACCTCTTTGAGGAGTATCAATTAAAATGTGAACAGTAATGAAATCATCAGACACACTGGTATTTTTGTTGGCAATGCTTTTCTGACAACTTGAAAATACAGGAAAAAAATCATAGAAGTTTCATGTTCTCTTTGCACATGCTGTGAGATATAGGTAGTTTCTAACTGAATAAATAGTTAATCAGTGATGGATTACACCCTGTATCACTCTAATTGCTTTGGCTACTCCATCTAATTTAGTATCTAATATAGATTGCTTTGAATTAATCAGCAGGACAATTTTGTTAAATTGCAATATTTTTAAATGGAACAAATCAGTGATCAGCATATATTGTTCGACTCTATTCAATGAAAACACTGAAAGGTAACATGACATCTTCTAGAATGGTCATCATTCCCACAGAGACAAGCTGTTAATGTCTGCCTGTTCTAGTTGGCTACAATTTGTAAATGACTCATTATAAGAGTTTGAGAGCTCCATAAATCTACCAATTATTCTTCTGTTGCAATTGGCACTTGACCTTACTACAATGGCAGTGGAGAGTCCAAACTGGACCAAAACTCATCACATTTAAGTCAATATGAATTTAAGACTCCGAGACAAAAAAAAAAGGACTTTACACGCCACTGGAAAACTATTCTTGCAAAGCAATAAATGATTCATTCTTTAAGACCACAATCTGAAACACAGGAGAGTTTGGGGCTGGCATAGAAAAATCTCACCCTACAGATATTGTTGGACTTTAACTCCCAGTATTCCTCACTATAGGCTATGTAGATTACAACTGCTAGGTTGTACAAGTCTAACAAGATCTCGAGGACTGTATTTTTCTTACACCTGATTTGGGAGCTAGGACCACCCCTCTTTTTGTCAAGAATGAATATACTAGGTTCTAATCCTGTAATGTACAGATGGGTGTAGCTTCCAACTTATTAACAGAAGCTAAAGGAATTTCAAATAAGTAAAAAGGAATTTCCAATAAGCAAAAGTGAAAACATTGTGTCACTGATGTATTGTAGAGTGACAAAAAGCTGAACAAATGAGAGAAATGGAGGTTCTGGAACAGAAAGGTGGGAGTCTGGGCAAAAGAAAGATAAGTGAAAGAGAAGGAAACTAGTGACTTTATAGATACAACAGCATTGACAGGCACATATTCCATTGAGGAAAATAAAACGAAAATGGCCCCAGGAGGCAGGAAATAATAGGATAATATAGCTAATTTGTGCCACCCTTCACACAGGAGGGCTGGGGCAGGCTATGTTTTAGAGGAATTAGTTTTGTAAAGTACAGCAGAAAAAAAAAGTTAGGAAAAAGAAAGAACATAACTGCTCTGGAAGATGCTCATTTTTTTAAAAAAAATTTCCCTCTAAAGATCTAAGTGAGACAATAAATTTGGCTTCCAAAGTATTTAAGTTCTGTGGCTTAAAGTTCTGTGACACAAAAATTTCAAATTGCCTTCAGAGCTCAAAGCATGAGTAGGTAACTGTGGGAGTGAAGGATCAATTTCTCCTTCCCCATCCAAGTGGTCCACATTGTCATATTGTGTCACGCTGGAACACAAGTTTGACCAGTTTATGTGGGGTTAGTGGAATAATCTCATGAGAAATAAAAAGTACCCCTTATAGAAAAGGGGTACCAAACTCATTTTCACCAAGCCACAGCAGCCTTTTGGTTGCCTTCAAATTCATAATTCTAAGACGGTGTAAATGTATCTATGTTGTTCTGGCATGGAAAGCCTTGTGGGTCACATAGAATAGATTCAGCCCATGTTTGACACATGTATCCTAGATGAAAGAAGTCTAATTTTGCTCTTGCACAAGTATATGACCTAGATAGTGCAATCTTTGTGTTCAGGACCAGGAAAAAAGTGAAAGGGCTTTAATGTCAAAATTGGCTGTAATCAGAGAGCTGACTTGGTTCCCATGTCACAGATTCCTGTCTTGGTTCCCTGCACAGATTCCTGTCTTCAATATTTATTTTCTGTATAAAAAAAAATCAAAAAATCATAAAAAATCAAACTTTATATATATTCTTTTATGTAATGTCCTGAATGTTGTGTTGATTTCCAAGATACTGTGTGGGAGAGCAGAACATGACCACAGCAACAAATATCCAGTAGCAGTATTTTAATGTGCTTCATGGTGTTGGCATCAATTTTGCACTAACCCATCCTGAGTTTTAAAGGTCGAAATGAGCACATTAAATTGAGTCTTTAAATGTACAGAGAGGCTGCAAAGATATCTTCATGTTGGAGTAACATAATCATGGCAATCAAATCTATTTAATAATCCATCTGCCACTTTCTGCCAGACATGAGATGTCCTACAGTCTCAAAAATCTTACTGTGCCACAGCAAATAACAATGTGTGTTCTTGGCCAACTTGTGCTAATTGCATTGAGCAATTAGCTTAAGCACACAAGATATACTGGCCATGTTCTTACTTTGACAGAGAGATGTTTTAGTTGATATTTATTTACAACTAGTTAACTGTTCATGTTCAAACTAATGCTTGAACCAAGTTCTCTATTTTCACTGGGGATTGGGGAGCATTTTATATGAATTCACAGTCAATTATCTGATTATATTTTCCTAATACAACATAAATGCTTCCTCTGTAATTAGTACCCTATAAAATATTGTCTATTTTCCACTTATTTGCATCACAGTGTTGCTTGTCCTCATGAGTCCCTTTGTTTTCCATGGGCTTTTGGTTCCATGGTTAGGCAATGGTGATGAAAACACTGCATGATTCAATTATGAATGTCAACCACCAAAACTCTTGCCAAAACTTGTTTTAAAACACTTTCTTTGGCATATATGTTTAAATATGGTACGTTATCACATTAATATTAAAGCAACAGTTTAGTGTAATGCAGTGCAATCATTAATAGTTCTGCTGGAAAAAAAGAAAAACCTTATATAACTGTATGAATTATATACAAAATATAAATTATTCATTAAACCACAAAGAAAATATTAGTACAATTATTTCTTTCTCTTATTACAAAATGTCACACTTCCAGCTAGGAATGAGTAAAATAATGGCCTATTTAGTGGGGAATGTTTTACTGCTATTGGCGTGCTGTCAAATAATTTTCCATCTATTGGTACCAGTCCTAATTGCCATCATTAAAATATTCAAAAGTATTTGTGAGTGATATAAGCTGACTCTTAATGCTTTAAGTCTTAGCCCTAAAGTGCATGATCACAGTCTTATTTCTCTTCTGGTATCTAACGTGAGTGTAATTTAACTAAGCGTCGTGAAAATAAATTGTTATCATCGCTTTAAATCTCTGTTTTAAGGTGTATCTTTGGTTACCATAATTTGAAAGGCAAAATTCAAATTATAGTAACCAAAGGTGAATCTACACTGTCTAATTAATGCTGTTTAACTGCCATGATTCAATGCTACGGGATCATAGGAGTTAACATTTAGTGGGGCACCAGGACTCTTTGACAGTGAAGAATAAAGACTACAATTCCATAACATTCAATTATACTATTTAAAGTAGTGTCAAACTGCATTAATTTGACAGTATAGATGCACCCCAATTTCCATTCACATGATAAAGGGTAGAATTGTTTTTTGCTACATTTTCCTGAGCCTCCTCATCAGGCATGGACAAATTTCATCCCTCCGGGTATTGTGAAAATAAACTCTCACAATTCCTAACAGCTGGTAAGCTGGCTGGGATTTCTGGGAGTTGAAGTCCAAAACACCCTCTGTTTTGGAAACCCAAATTCTGCTCCTGTGGTTTCCTCCAACATTCTGGAGAAGAATAGGAGGGTATGGAGGCATGTGACTATGGACAAGATGGACTATGGACTACTGAATCTGCAGGAGAAGGTGAATTCACTTTCCATTGACAGAATGACCCCATTAGATTTAGCCTGAAACTTGGATTGTATTGTTCTATTATGCCCCACCCCCAATGTCCATGGGAGATCAATGCAATCTTGTGTTCACTTGCCACTCATTGGCTACTTTGCTTTCCACATAAAATTTCTATAATATTTTAATTTAATAGGATTTTGGAACAGTAGAACAAGTGAGTATGGATATGAAGTAACTCGTTTTTTGCTTGATAAAGCAATTGCTGTTCTTCTTCCTGCCACTGCCCATCTTTTTAGATTACGACATTAGGGAAATATTGAAGCTGTTGTTGTTATATCAGTACCAAAATGTTACAACTTGACACATTAGTGTAAAATAAATTTGATGGCCTTTGGGTCCTTTCTTAAATGAAAAGGAAGATTAGACTCAGCCATTTCTCTCTAGTGTGACCCTTAAATTGCCTGAAGAAGAAAAAAGTTAATTGTTTGGAGAAATGTGAATCCTTTTTAATAAGTTTTCTCTCTGCTTTTTTCCCCTTCAATTCCCAGGCCCCAGACATTTGTGATTCCTTTTCCATTTTCCATTTAATCAAATGCATCTCTGAATATGTTATTTATTAGGCCTGTTTGATCAAGAAAAAATTTGTTTCTAAATTCGATTCTTAATTGGGGTGTTTTTTTGTTTCGATATTAAAAATATTTACAAAACTTTCCAAAATTTTTTTTCGTTATTTTACGAAATTTCGTTAATATTAACGAATTTCGTTATTGGGGGGCAATAACGAATCGATTCGTTAAGATGGCGCCAGCGTTTTTTAAAGCGCATGCGCGAATATTAACGAAATTCGTTAATTCGTTATTCCGAAATTACGAATCGATTAACGAATTTTACATTAACGAAATTTCGTTATTCGTTAATAACGAATCGATTCGTTAAGATGGCGCTTCCGCGCTTTAGCGCATGCGCGGAGGCATTAACGAAATTCGTTATTCAAGCATTCGTTAATAAATCGATTCGTTAACAAAAACATTACCTTACAGCTTCATCATACATTTAGATGGAACTCATTTTGGGTTTTTTTCATAGAAAATGAAAGATATTGCACGAGCAGAATAGAAGGGAGTCATTTTTTTTTTGGCATTTATGATTTCTTTCCTCCCTTATCTTCACCCCTTCCCCCATATATTTTTAAATTTTTTTATATTTTAAATATATTTTTTATATTTATATTTTTTATATTTTTTATATTTTTTATATTTTTATTTTTTATATTTTTTAATATTTTTTATATTTTTTATATTTTTTATATTTTTATTTTTTATATTTTTTATATTTTTTATATTTTATATTTATATTTTTTATATTTTTTATATTTTAAATATATATATTATATATATATTTTAATATTTTTAATATATTGGTAATTTAATATATTGGTTAAAAGAAATAATTAAAAAAACATAAATTAATAAAGTAATGTAACATAAGAAATAAAATAATAAAATAATATAACTGTCTGCTACAATAAAATAACAAATAAGAATAATAAAATTATCAAATAGAATATAAATCAATAAAAAGTTAAACCAAAAATTAAAATACAGTCAGTTGCTAAACAAGAAGCAAGGTAAGAAATTGAAATTAAATTACTTAAGACTGTAATAAAATGTAATACATAAGAAATGTATTATTTTTTTTAACATAACAATACGAAATATAAATTATTTATTTATAATAGTTAATTATTACAAATTAATTGTTAAAAATGCAGAAAGTAAATTAAATCAAAAGAAGAAAATATCATAAATTTCACTTTGAAACAACTATGAATATTAAATTAAGGGAAATTATCTGGCTGGGTGGTTTTGTTCGACAATTTTGTAAATTGTTTTTTTTTATAACAGTACTATATCGGTATTTCTTTCAAACCCGGAAGTGTTTCTTCTAAATCGAAGTTCTAAATCGAAGTTTTAAATAAGGGTTCCTTGACCATGCATCTTTTTAACTCCAGTTCTTGGGCATTTTTTCTTAAAATAACAGTTTTTTTGTTAAGCTTTTTTGGCCAAAAACTCCCAATAACTTAACTCCTTCAAAACAATATATCTTTCATAGTATATTGGCCGTCCCCTTCCCGGCCTTCTCCCTCCCAGGGGGACATTGCTCGGCCCGCCCCCCCCCCCCCCGGGACTGTCATGGTGTGCACATTTCTTACACAGCATATTGGCCGTCCCCCAGTGAGACAGACTGAGTCCTCCCGGGGTGGGCTCTTGACCCTGGCCCCCCCGGGATTGACCGCCTTTTTGTCTGCTGAGAGAAGGCCGATACCCTTCCCGGCCTTCTCCCTCCCATGCCACTGAGACAGACTAACTCCTCCTGGGGTGGGCTCTTGACCCTGGCCCCCCCGGGATTGACCGCCTTTTTGTCTGCTGAGAGAAGGCCGATACCCTTCCCGGCCTTCTCCCTCCCATGCCACTGAGACAGATTAACTCCTCCCGGGGTGGGCTCTTGACCCTGCCCCCCCCCCCCCGGGATTGACTGCCTTTTTGCCTTTCAGGCTGTTGCAATCATGCAGTATGGTGGAACGGGAAGGTTTTTTTGCTGATTTGTTAAGTTCACCTCCTGGCACCATGGTAACTTTCTCTCGAACAGTCATTGCAGCTTTGTTCGAGTGATGAGTACTTGTGAGAGATGATGAGAGACTGGATACGGCATACTCATTCCGGTGGTACACACTCGGGATTCATGGTCACAGCGCCACCGCCGTCACTCAACTCATTGACCGCTGCCAAAGAATCGCGGCCTTCTTACACCACCGTAGCTTTAAGTCCGCAAAAGTGGAGTGCCTCCCACAACACCGGTTACTGCAGGATGTCCCCACCCGCTGGAACTCCACCTGCATCATGTGGGAGCGCATGGAACATCTTTGTCAGCCCAAGCTGACCCCCAACAACCAGGAGTGGATGATCATCACTCAGCTGGTCGAGATACTAGAACCATTCAAATTAGCCACCGAACATCTTTCAGCACAGAAAGCACTACAGCCATGTGGTCCCTGTCGTCCTGCGTTTGAAGAGGCATTTGGAGTCACTGCGTGGACAAAGTACATTGCAATCGTCACACCCTCCAACGTAACTTGCTCGACCCCCTTGCTGTGGAAAAGCTGGTCTTATTGAAGGCCAACTTGCCATTTTTGGGCTATCCCCAGATTGATCTGGATAGCATGGATGCGTAGATCACTACAGCCTTTACTGTGGTAAGTCGCTGGGTGGACAAAGTACATTGCTATCATGGCTGGGCCCCTGTTCACTCCACAGGCTTAGGAGGTGGCCAGAAAGTTGACTTTCGCCATCTGTAGACGTCTTCACATTTGTCTTTGGTGAAACAAAAGCTGTTTTACCCAGTTGTTGTGGCTGTCCTGCAGCTGTTTTTGCATCACTACAGGGCAAGCATTTTGAAATTTTTCTTTTTTAAAAGTTTCACTGCTACATATTTCTTTTATTCTTAAAAAAAAAATATAAAATATTTGAAATAAAATGAAAACACTGCAGCGCATTTGTCTGCAGTTTTTGTGTGCCCTGTGGTATTTTCGCTGCACATCAGGGCAAGCATTTCATTTGTGTAGTTCCAACTAGTGCGGCCCATAAGCCAACACAAAATGCTTACAGTGCTCATTATTAGTGTAGTTCCAACCAGTGCGGCCCTTCTGGGAGTTAAGGGAGTTAAGGGAGGTAAAGAGGAGGGGAAAGTGTGTATGAAAGAGAGTTAAGGGAGGTAAAGACGAACTTTGGTCTCACAGCCATTCAAAGTCAAATTTTCATTTGAGTCCCGCGGTCTTCCCGGGTTAGGCTCATCCATTGCACTCCGTGTGTGCTGACCCCTGGGATTAAGTACTGGCCTACTCTCAGCAGCCAGGAAGACAAGGGAGTTGGGGGGAGGTTTCCCAAGTATAGGTCAGGGATGGGGACCAACCAAAATTCGCAATTATAATCATAAATAAAAAGAAGTGCTTCCACGAAAATGTCTGGGATTAAGTACTGGCCTACTCTCAGCAGCCAGGAAGACAGTTAGTGGGGGGGGGGGGGCAAGTAACGACTGGGGAAAGGGTGTATGAAATAATATGTATGTAAAATAATTTTCTTGACTATGAATTTATACCACAAAATAATTTTCCAGGCTATGCATTCATTTTTTTATGGAGTTGGGGGGTTGGGAAGCCATGCAAAGTCAAATTTCAACTTATCTCGGTGCTCCCCCCCGTACTCTTAACTGACTGTCCCGGGGGTCCGAAGGGTTTCCTTTGAAAAAAATTGATTTGAAAAAAAATTGATTAAAATCATCAATAAAAATAAAACTCATCAATAAAAAAAGAAGTGCTTCCTTGAAAATGTCTGGGATGAAGTACTGGCCTACTCTCAGCAGCCTGGAAGACAGTTACCACCCTCCCAAAACGTTATTCCAGGTGTATGAAGGGGAGTTGGGGGGAGGGTTCCCGAGTATAGGTCAGGGATGGGGACCAAAAGTCGCGATTATAATCATAAATAAAAAGAAGTGCTTCCAGGAAAATGTCTGGGATTAAGTACTGGCCTACTCTCAGCAGCCAGGAAGACAGTTACCACCCTCCCAAAACATAATTCCAGCATTATATGAGGGATGCGAGCAACGCCTCTGAACCCTGGTGTATGAAGGGGAGTTGGGGGGTTGGGAAGCCATGCAAAGTCAAATTTTAACTTCTCTCGGCGCTCTCCCCATGCTCTTAAACGAGTGTCCCTGTGGTCCAAAGTGTTTCCTTTTTAGTGTGTTCAAAGCAGGCCGGTCCCATCAATCAGGAACAAGTGCACGAGTACAGAAGTGCCATTGATCGCCAGGGTTGATTCGGATGATCTGGCTGGCTATGCGGGTGTTTCAATGTGTCCATCTGCAGTCCCCTGCCTTTCTTTGGTATTCGCCGGGAAGGAAGCGTTTCATCACACTGGTTGGAACTACAGAAATGATCTGGCTGGTTATGCGGGTGTCCCCTTCCTCCCTCACCGCTCCATGTGCTTCCCTCCCGAAGCTGTTGTGATGAGTTGGGGGGGGGGAGGGCACTGGAGTGCCAAAGGCAGCATGACAGGGAGTGGGGGGGGAGCGTTTAGTGCCTCTTCTCCGGGCACCCCAGAGACGATGCCCAACAGGCTGAAAGTACACTTCAGGTGTACTCATTCTCCTGTTTGGACTGTCGGAGTGCCAAAGGCTGAGAGGGAAGGATGGGAGAGGAAGCTTGGGATGTAAAGTACACAAGGGCGTTACAGTGAAACTGATAATGGCTCATTAAAATAATCAAGGCTGGAGCCGGGCAGCTATGTCTTCTGTATTCACTGCTCAGGAACACCGGGCAAACGGCCGCTTTGGTTACTCTAGATAACCTGGGTCCGATCGCATCAGGGCAATGTGCCAAAGGCTGCATGACAGGGAGTTGGGGGGGGGGGGGAGCGTGTAGTGCCTCTTCTCCGGGCACCCCAGAGACGATGCCCAACAGGCTGAAAGTACTCATTCTCCTGTTTGGACTGTCGGAGTGCCAAAGGCTGAGAGGGAAGGATGGGAGAGGAAGCTTGGGATGTTCCCGCGTTCAGCAGGCAGTGACAATGTAAGAAACCACAACGCAGAAAGCAAAGTAGTATGCATCAGGGCACCCTCCCAAAATGTAATTCCATCCTTGTATCAGGGATGTGAGCAACGTCTCTGAACCCTGGTGTATGAAGGGGAGTTGGGGGGGAGGGTTTCCATTCAAAAATGGGAAATTAACCAAATGCTCACCCTCTAGAGCTAATCCATGCCGACGAGCGCAGTCCTCCATGATGAAGAAGTCCTAACGAAGGTGGTTTTCCCATGGTGAAACAAAAACAATTTCACCGAGTTCTTTGCCTCTATTTAAAAATGGAAAATTTTCCAAATGCTCACCCTCTAGAGCTAATCCATGCCGACGAGCCCAGACCTCCGGGATGTGTGTATGAAAGGGAGTTGGGGGGGGGGGGGAAGCCATCTAGGTGGCCTTTTGGGTCTCTTCCTAATGTAGGATTTTGTGATTCAGGATTCTATGATTCAGTAGAGACAGGCTAGCCATCTGTCAGGAAGGGTTTGAGATGCATATGAAGAGGCATCACCCAATGATCAAGGTGAGACTAAGAGAAACTGGCAGCACCTGGAGCCGCAGGAAGAATACTCCCACTTTGCCAACTGCCAAACCCTTCCATATGGTAGAGCGGGAAGGCTTCCGCCGCTTGATGGCGCTCGGTTGCAGAGGACGAAGTCAAAGGTAAAGAAGGAGTGTACCGAGGTCTCCATTACTAAAGTCGCCTTTAAAATAATCAATAAAAAGTGTCCTGGGGTTCCTGTGATGCCCTTAGAGTGCCAAAGGCTGCATGACAGGGAGTGGGGGGGGGGAGGGCACAGGAGTGCCAACGGCTGCATGACAGCGAGTTGGGGGAATCTTGCCATACAGTCGCCATAAAAATCATAAACTTGACTACAATTCGCCATTAAAATCAATCATTAATCATTAATCATAAATCAAGAATAAAAGAAATACTTAGCTAATGATAGCTAGCTTGTTTTTCCAAAGGCTGCATGACAGGGAGTTGGGGGGGGGGGGAGGGCACAGGAGTGCCAAAGGCTGCATGACAGGGAGTTGGGGGGGAAGGCACAGGAGTGCCAAGAAACTTGCCATAAAGTCGCAATTAAAATCATCAATAAAACGAAGTGCTTCTATGAAAATGTGGAGGACCGAAGCATTTACTTTGAAAAAATTAGTGCGGTCAAAGCTGGCCGCTTGCATCAATCAAGAACGAAAGTCGGAGGTTTGAAGATAGAAAATCTTTAGAGTAATTCCAAGACTGGTAATCATCAATCACAAACCAGAAATATACAGTATTTTGATGACCATCCTGAAGCTGTTGTGATGAGTTGGGGGGGGGGAGGGCACAGGAGTGCCAAACAGGTGCCGGTAACCCGTTGAACCCTATTCGTGATGTCCCCTTTCTTGGGTGCTTGACAGGGAGTGGGGGGGGAGGGCACAGGAGTGCCAAAGGCTGCATGACGGGGAGTTGGGGTAAACTAGAGTTGGCAACTACAGCACACTGCCACAGAAGAGTTTTAAATTTTTTTTAGAATATGATCTGGCTGGCTATGCGGGTGTCCCCTTCCTCCCTCACCGCTCCATGTGCTTCTCTCCCGAAGCTGTTGTGATGAGTTGGGGCTTCGTGTAGGCTTATGGGCTGCACCGGTTGGAAGTTACTACACAAATGAACAAATGACATGCATGCAAAGGCTGAGAGTTACAGTGAAACTGATAATGGCTCATTACAATAATCAAGGCTGCATGACAGGGAGTTATGGGGGGGGGGGGGGAATTCACCCACAGCCAAGCAGATCAGGGGAAACTTGCCATAAAGTCGCGATTAAAATAAGTAGCCATTGATCGCCAGGGTTGATTCGGATGATCTGGATGGGTATGCGGGTGCCAAAGGCTGCATGACAGGGAGTTATGGGGGGGGGGGGAAAGTCACCCACAGCCAAGCAGATCAGGGGAAACTTGCCATAAAGTCGCGATTAAAATAAGTAGCCATTGATCGCCAGGGTTGATTCGGATGATCTGGATGGGTATGCGGGTGCCAAAGGCTGCATGACAGGGAGTTATGGGGGGGGGGGGGAAAGTCACCCACAGCCAAGCAGATCAGGGGAAACTTGCCATAAAGTCGCGATTAAAATAAGTAGCCATTGATCGCCAGGGTTGATTCGGATGATCTGGATGGGTATGCGGGTGCCAAAGGCTGCATGACAGGGAGTTGGGGGGGGGGGGAGGGCACAGGAGTGCCAAAGGCTGCATGACAGGGAGTTATGGGGGGGGGGGGAAGTCACCCACAGCCAAGCAGATCAGGGGAAACTTGCTGTTGCCTAGTTAATGCATTTAAAGGGATGCGTGTAAAGTCGCCATTAAAATCATAAATAAAAAGTGTCCTGGGGTTCCTGTGATGCCCTTAGATGTCCGGGGCTGCACGCGCAGTACTTTCCCATTTTGTTGTAATCCCTATTTTTTATACCAAAATAAAGTCGCATTCGTTTTTCCAAAGGCTGCATGACAGGGAGTTGGGGGAAACTTGCCATAAAGTCGCCATTAAAATAAGTTGCCATTGATCGCCAGGGTTGATTCGGATGATCTGGATGGCAATGCGGGCATTTCAATGTGTCCATCTTCAGTCCCCTGCCTTTCTTTAGTATTCGCGATAGCAGTTGCATGACAGGGAGTGGGGGGGGGGAGGGCACAGGAGTGCCAAAGGCTGCCTGACAGGGAGTTGGGGGGGGGGGAAGCGTACACACAGGAGTGCCTCTTTTCCGGGCACCCCAGAGACTCTTTCTCCTGTTTGGACTGTCGGAGTGAAACTGAAAATGGCTCATTAAAATAATCAAGGCTGTATGACAGGGAGTTGGGGGGGGAGGGCACAGGAGTGCCAAAGGCTGCATGACGGGGAGTTGTGGGGGAGATTAACCAAAAAGTAGGGAAAATAACCAAAAAGCTCGCCCGGCCGATTTGGTTACTCAAGATAACCTGGGTCCGATTTGATTTGATTCAATTGATTTGATTTGATTGATTTGATTGATCTTGGGATCGAGCTGGCCTAAAAAAAAAAAAGAGGTTAGATGGCCATCTGTCAGGGGTGGTTTGAACGCGGTTTTCCTGCTTCTTGGCAGGGGTTTGTAATGGGTGGCCCATGAGGTCTCTTCCAACTGTTTGATTCTATGATCTGTTTTGTATTCAATACCAGGACAATGTTCCTGCGTTCAGCAGGCAGTGGCAATGTAAAACTGAAGCAAAGCAAAGCAAAGCAAAGCAAAGCAAAATTGATTTGAATTTATATATATATTGCAAAATAATTTTCCAGGCTATGCATTCATAAAGGGAAATCTGTAACTAACTCTAAGGCTGGATCTATACTGCCATATAATCCTGAATGTCAAAGCTGATGATCCCCATCATCATCTTTAAACAGGATTATAAGTGTCTACGCTGCCATATAATCCAGTTCAAAGCAGATAATTTAAAAAAAACCTTCTATAATCAGGTCTGTAAATAAAGAACAATACTCAGAAAACAGATAGTAAACAATCAGGGCCAGCTAACACCTACTAACAAAGGATTCCCCCTGGCAGGAAACAGCCAGGCTTTGAAGCTGCAAGGCTATTCAGTGCTAATCAAAGTGACCAATAGCAACATTCACACTTGCCTCAAGCAAACAAGACTTCTTTCTCCCACCCTGGACATTATTCTACAGATATATAAACCCCACTTGACTAGTTTCCAACAGACCTCGCAACTTCTGAGGATGCCTGCCATAGATGTGGGCGAAATGTCAGGAGACATCGTAATGATCCCATTGGAGCGATCTCGGCCTACCCCTACGCACTTCAGGTGTACTCATTCTCCTGTTTGGACTGTCAGAGTGTCGGTGTTTGTTTTTTTAGATTTTTTTTTTTGTATTTTTTAAAATGAACCAATGAAAAGAAAGTCGGAGGTGTTGCTGGAGTGGAACGTGGCGTCATGGCAGGTGCGTTGCAGAGGAAGGAGGAGGAGGAGGTAAGCACACAGGCAGCGCTGGAGGCCTTTTCCTTATAAGTTACAGTGTCCTAGCAAAAAGGAAGACATTTCCAAGAAGTTTGGGAGCCGGGATATTCTCCTTAAACTGCCTCTCCTTGACTGGGATAACATCGTAATGATCCCATTGGAGCGATCTCGGCCTACCCCTACGCACTTCAGGTGTACTCATTCTCCTGTTTGGACTGTCAGAGTGTCGGTGTTTGTTTTTTTAGATTTTTTTTTGTATTTTTTAAAATGAACCAATGAAAAGAAAGTCGGAGGTGTTGCTGGAGTGGAACGTGGCGTCATGGCAGGTGCGTTGCAGAGGAAGGAGGAGGAGGAGGTAAGCACACAGGCAGCGCTGGAGGCCTTTTCCTTATAAGTTACAGTGTCCTAGCAAAAAGGAAGACATTTCCAAGAAGTTTGGGAGCCGGGATATTCTCCTTAAACTGCCTCTCCTCGACTGGGATAACATCGTAATGATCCCATTGGAGCGATCTCGGCCTACCCCTACGCACTTCAGGTGTACTCATTCTCCTGTTTGGACTGTCAGAGTGTCGGTGTTTGTTTTTTTAGAATTTTTTTTTGTATTTTTTAAAATGAACCAATGAAAAGAAAGTCGGAGGTGTTAAAATGAACCAATGAAATGAAAGTCGGAGGTGGCGTCATGGCAGGTGCGTTGCATTTTTTTAAATGAACAAATGAAATGAAACGGCACGGCAAGAGAAGACTCACAGAAGTGCCTTGCAAGACAGCCATTCAAAGTGAAATTTCCATTTGAGTCCCGCTGACCCCTGCGATTTCCCCAAATGCGGGAAACTGGCAGGGAATGACCGGGGAGACACCGTGATCATGAAGGTGGTCCTCCGGGGTTAGGCTCATCCATTGCACTCCGTGTGTGCTGACCCCTGTGATTAAAACCATCAATAATACGCATCAGGGCACCCTCCCAAAATATAATATAAAAAAAAAACTTGCCTAAAAGTCGACTTAAAAAAAAGTGGGGAAATGGTGTATGAAAGGGAATGACCGGCAGGCAACTACTGGGGAAAGGCTGCATGACGGGGAGTTGGGGGGGGGGGGCACAGGAGTGCCACAGGCTGCATGACGACGTCCAAGGTAAAGAAGGAGTGTACCGTGGTCTCCAGTACTTTCCCATTTTTCCAAAGGCTGCATGACAAGGTATTTTTTAAAAATTGTCAGAAATGGAAAATAAAGGAGGAAATCTCCCTGCTGTGGACCAAACACAGCCACAAACAGGGACCAAGTAGAGGACACAGCCACACAAGAGCTTTAGAATATTTTTGAATTTTTTTTGTATTTTATTGAAGAACAAATGAAATACACTAAAGGTATTTTTTAAAAATAGTAAAAAAAGGAAAATAAAGGAGGAAAGGCTGCATGACGGTGAGTTGGGGCGAACTTGCCATAAAGTCGCCATAAAAATAAGTTGCCATTGATCGCCAGGGTTGATTCGGACGATCTGGCTACTATGCGGGTGTCCCCTTCCTCCCTCACCGCTTCATGTGCTTCCCTCCCGTAGCTGTTGTGATGACTTGGGGGGGAGAGTTGGGGGGGAGCGGGGAGACAGACTCAGTCCACGCTGAAAGTTTGGGGTCTGCCCATGGGCAGGATGAGATCGGGGGAAAAGTCACCCACAGCCAAGCAGATCACCCAGTGCGTGGGAGAGATGATGGCCCGGCCGCTTTGGTTACTCTAGATAACCTGGGTCTGATCGCATCAGGGCAATGTTCCCGCGTTTTGTACGCATCAGGGCACCCTTTAAAATCATCAATAAAAAGTGACAGGAGTGCCAAAGGCTGCATGTCAGGGAGTTGGGGGGGGGGGAGGGCACAGGAGTGCCAAAGGCTGAGAGGGAAGGATGGGAGAGGAAGCTTGGGATGTAAAGTACACAAGGGCGTTACAGTGAAACTGATAGTGGCTCATTACAATAATCAAGGCTGTATGACAGGGAGTTGGGGGGGGAGGGCGTTATTGGCGCGGGGTCGATTCGTTAAGGATATAACGAATCTATTCGTTAGTACGTCGGACGCGATCGCGCATGCGCAAAAGCGACTTCCGAAACGTCGTTATTACATACATACGATTCGATTCGATATTGAGATTAATAACGAATCGATTCGTGAAAGCGAATATTTACTTTTTTTTAAAGAATAAAAGGCAGGTATTTTTAGGAAATATTCAGAAATTTAAAATTAACAAAAAACTGGCCCCGTTGTGGACCAAACACAGCCACGAGACAGGACAAACTAGAGGACAAAAGCCCTGTTGTGAAGCGTACACAGGACTACAGGAGTGCCTCTTAAAGAAATGTATAAATAAAGACATAATAGCAGCATTTTTTGGTGAGTATCTTTGTTTTCCTTTTTTAAATAATTAAATCAACGAATAATAGTAGCAGCTGCTCTACTATTAAAATACAAGTATCTTTTTTTTCTTTTTTTTCATTTTTTTCATTTTTTTGGTGGTTTTTGTGTGTTTTTTTTATGAGGTAGGTAGTTGTTTATGGGTAAGGGAGTTGGGGGAGGGGGGAAGCGTACACAGGAGTACAGGACAGCCTCTTCTCCTGGCACCCCAGAGGCGATGCCCAACAGGCTGAAAGGGGACCGGTAGGGGATGACAGGGGAAAGGGTGTATGAAAAGGAGTTTGGGGGGGGGGGGCAACACGAAGCACTAAAGTACACATCAGGGCAATCTTCCCGCGTTGAGCAGGCAGTGGTAACGCAAGGCAACACGAAGCACTAAAGTACACATCAGGGCAATCTTCCCGCGTTGAGCAGGCAGTGGTAACGGAAGGCAACACGAAGCACTAAAGTACACATCAGGGCAATCTTCCCGCGTTGAGCAGGCAGTGGTAACGGAAGGCAACACGAAGCACTAAAGTACACATCAGGGCAATCTTCCCGCGTTGAGCAGGCAGTGGTAACGGAAGGCAACACGAAGCACTAAAGTACACATCAGGGCAATCTTCCCGCGTTGAGCAGGCAGTGGTAACGGAAGGCAACACGAAGCACTAAAGTACACATCAGGGCAATCTTCCCGCGTTGAGCAGGCAGTGGTAACGGAAGGCAACACGAAGCACTAAAGTACACATCAGGGCAATCTTCCCGCGTTGAGCAGGCAGTGGTAACGGAAGGCAACACGAAGCACTAAAGTACACATCAGGGCAATCTTCCCGCGTTGAGCAGGCAGTGGTAACGCAAGGCAACACGAAGCACTAAAGTACACATCAGGGCAATCTTCCCGCGTTGAGCAGGCAGTGGTAACGCAAGGCAACACGAAGCACTAAAGTACACATCAGGGCAATCTTCCCGCGTTGAGCAGGCAGTGGTAACGGAAGGCAACACGAAGCACTAAAGTACACATCAGGGCAATCTTCCCGCGTTGAGCAGGCAGTGGTAACGGAAGGCAACACGAAGCACTAAAGTACACATCAGGGCAATCTTCCCGCGTTGAGCAGGCAGTGGTAACGGAAGGCAACACAAAGCACTAAAGTACACATCAGGGCAATCTTCCCGCGTTGAGCAGGCAGTGGTAACGGAAGGCAACACGAAGCACTAAAGTACACATCAGGGCAATCTTCCCGCGTTGAGCAGGCAGTGGTAACGGAAGGCAACACGAAGCACTAAAGTACACATCAGGGCAATCTTCCCGCGTTGAGCAGGCAGTGGTAACGGAAGGCAACACGAAGCACTAAAGTACACATCAGGGCAATCTTCCCGCGTTGAGCAGGCAGTGGTAACGGAAGGCAACACAAAGCACTAAAGTACACATCAGGGCAATCTTCCCGCGTTGAGCAGGCACAAAGCACAAAGCAACTAAGGTGATCTACCGCACGGAGCCAGGGTTGGTGTCGAAATCTATCTCCGGGTAGCCCAAAAGTGGCAAGTTGGCCTTTAAGGACACCAGCTTTTCCACCGAAAGGGGGTTGAGTGAGGTACGTTGGAGGGTGACGACATCTCCTGCCAGGCTGAAAACCCTCTCACTCTGCACACTAGTTGGTGGGCAGCTGAGAAACTTGCGGGCTACGGTTGAGAGGTCAGGCCATGTACTCCTTTTTGAGGACCAGTACGCCAATGGATCGGTGTCTACATCCTCCTGAGGCTCGTCAAAGTACCGATTGACAGAGATCTCTGCCGAGTCCATCTTTGCTGCCTGGGCCGACAAAGATGTTCCTTGCCCTGCCATCAAAGCGATACTGTCATGTATGAAACGCTCCGCTCTCCTCTTTTTCAGCTGCAGTGCTCTTGCTTCATCCCTGATAGGTGGCAAGGCGGGACTGATGTTATCGGTGCTGCCGTAACCGCGGGTGTTTTTGGGAGTAACGGCAGAAGGAATTTGCTCTGAGCGTTCCCCCACCCTCCGAGAGTATTCTTCTCTCACGAGCGAGAGAAGTTCGGCCTTCCACTTTGGGAGTTCTTTGGAGCAGACAGTGTCCTTGATGGAAGGGTCGCAGAGTGCTGCAAAAACATGAATCTTACTCTCTGTCAACGGTACAAGACGTTTACGGAGGGAGAAATTCAACTTTCTGACCACCTCCTGGGCCTGTGGAGTCAAGGGCCCAGCCATACACTGCAATGTAGTTTGTCCACCCAGCGACTCCAAATGGCTCTTCAATCGCGAGATGACTGGGAGCACATGGCTGAGTAGTGCTTTGTCTCCTGAAAGTTTTTCGGTGGCCAGTTTGAACGGTTCTAGGATCTCAACCAGCTGAGTGATGGTCATCCACTCCTGGTTGTTGGGGACCAGCTTGTTTATCGGAGCCGCAATTGACAGCGAGACAGCGTGGACTGCCCTCTGTTGCTCCACCATGCGCTCCAACATGATGTAGGTGGAGTTCCAGCGGGTGGGGACATCCTGCAGTAACCGGTGTTGTGGGAGGCACTCCAGGATTTGCCTGTCACGCAGCAGTTTTGCAGACTTAGAGCTACGGTGGAAGAAGCCCGCGATTCTGCGGCAACGCTCAATGAGTTGAGAGACGGCGGTGGCGCTGTTCTCATCGGTCCCCTTGAACCCATCTTTTACGCAGTTATGCAGCAAGTGCGCCATACATGTTACGTTTGTGAAGCCGGCACTTTCGACCGCCCGGATCATGTTCCTTCCTGCGTCTGTGACCATGAATCCCGAGTTAGCACCCCCAGAATGAGTATGCCGCATCCAGTCTCTCATCATCTCTCGCAAGTACTCAGAAATGGTGTCGGCCCTGTGATCCGTATCGATCACCTCAAGGGACAGGAGTGCCCAACGATGACCCGAGTCTTGGCAACCCTCCATCTCCCACCAGTGAGCGGTCAGGGACAAATAGGAATGCCCTCCTCCCGTGCTCGTCCAGATGTCTGAGGTGAAATGTACATGGACGGGTTGTGACTTGCTCAAAAGGTTCCTGAGACGTTGCTTGCATCCCTCGAACAAAGCGGGAATGACTGTTTGAGAGAAAGTTGTGCGACTTGGGATCTTGTACCATGGTGCCAGGAGGTGAACAAATCGGCGGAAACCTTCCCGTTCCACCATACGGAAGGGCTGGTGGTCCAGAGCCATCATCTCTCCCAGGCGACGTGTAATTTCCTTCACTGATGGCGGCTTAACTCCAGATCTCACCCTTGTAACTTGCAGGCCCCAAGCATCGAAGGTTTTCTGCACGGGGCCTGTTGGTGTGTTTGGAGTGCTGCTGCATGTGCTGGCGACTTCAACTAGGTCCAACTTCACAGTTGGGTGGTGTCTCGTCAGGTGCGTCCTTAGCCCTGTTGTGGCAAGATGCCTCGTATCTTTTCCTCTGCTGACGCTCGCACCGCAATGCCTGCAAACTGCCACAGTGGCCTTGTCCTTATGGACGTCGTAATGATCCCACAGGAGCGATCTCGGCCTACCCCTACGCACTTCAGGTGTACTCATTCTCGTGTTTGGACTGTCTGTGTTTCTGGGAGGGATTGTTGGTTGTTTCTGTGGCTCGCCCTCCATCACCATGCAGTCCTCTTGATCACTATTTCCTGTGGTAGAAGCAGATTCCATATTGTCTCCTTCCTCCCATTCCTCTGACATGTCCGCCTCCTCGCCCTCCTCTTCATAACAAGTACTATGAGAAGTACTTGGAAGGACATCAGGATCTGAATGTAGTCTCTCTCGAACTGAGGAATAAGGAGGAGGTCCTCCCATCTCACTGCTGGTTGAGGCATCAATAACCATCTCGTCGATTGAATGTTCCCTGCTTGTCAATGTGTCCATCTGCAGTCCCCTGTCTTTCTTTGATATTTGCGATTGCACTTGGCCCTTGCGATTAGAAAAGCCGGGAAGGAAGCGTTTCATCGCACTGGTTTGAAGTACACAAATGAGCGATCCGATCAAGCACTGTATTGTATGACTTTGTATTTGTATGACTTTGAGTTGGCAACTAGAGCACACAGCCGCAGAAGAGTCTTGAATGTTTTTAGAACACAAGGCCACAGGAGAGTTGTGGAATATTTTTGTATTTTTTGAATATTTTTTTAAAGAATAAATGTCTGAAATGCACTAACAGTGTTTCTTGAAAATGGTCAGAAATGGAAAAAAAGGAGGAAACCTCCCTGCTGTGCACCAGACGCAGGCAGGCACACAAACACACAGGGACCAGCTACAACACAAGGCCACAGGAGAGTTGTGGAATATTTTTGTATTTTTTGAATATTTTTTTAAAGAATAAATGTCTGAAATGCACTAACAGTGTTTCTTAAAAATGGTCAGAAATGGAAAAAAAGGAGGAAACCTCCCTGCTGTGCACCAGACGCAGGCAGGCACACAAACACACAGGGACCAGCTACAACACAAGGCCACAGGAGAGTTGTGGAATATTTTTGTATTTTTTGAATATTTTTTTAAAGAATAAATGTCTGAAATGCACTAAAAGTGTTTCTTAAAAATGGTCAGAAATGGAAAAAAAGGAGGAAACCTCCCTGCTGTGCACCAGACGCAGGCAGGCACACAAACACACAGGGACCAGCTACAACACAAGGCCACAGGAGAGTTGTGGAATATTTTTGTATTTTTTGAATATTTTTTTAAAGAATAAATGTCTGAAATGCACTAAAAGTGTTTCTTAAAAATGGTCAGAAATGGAAAAAAAGGAGGAAACCTCCCTGCTGTGCACCAGGCGCAGGCAGGCACACAAACACACAGGGACCAGCTACAACACAAGGCCACAGGAGAGTTGTGGAATATTTTTGTATTTTTTGAATATTTTTTTAAAGAATAAATGTCTGAAATGCACTAAAAGTGTTTCTTAAAAATGGTCAGAAATGGAAAAAAAGGAGGAAACCTCCCTGCTGTGCACCAGACGCAGGCAGGCACACAAACACACAGGGACCAGCTACAATACAAGGCCACAGGAGAGTTGTGGAATATTTTTGTATTTTTTGAATATTTTTTTAAAGAATAAATGTCTGAAATGCACTAACAGTGTTTCTTAAAAATGGTCAGAAATGGAAAAAAAGGAGGAAACCTCCCAGCTGTGCACCAGACGCAGGCAGGCACACAAACACACAGGGACCAGCTACAACACAAGGCCACAGGAGAGTTGTGGAATATTTTTGTATTTTTTGAATATTTTTTTAAAGAATAAATGTCTGAAATGCACTAAAAGTGTTTCTTAAAAATGGTCAGAAATGGAAAAAAAGGAGGAAACCTCCCTGCTGTGCACCAGACGCAGGCAGGCACACAAACACACAGGGACCAGCTACAACACAAGGCCACAGGAGAGTTGTGGAATATTTTTGTATTTTTTGAATATTTTTTTAAAGAATAAATGTCTGAAATGCACTAACAGTGTTTCTTAAAAATGGTCAGAAATGGAAAAAAAGGAGGAAACCTCCCTGCTGTGCACCAGACGCAGGCAGGCACACAAACACACAGGGACCAGCTACAACACAAGGCCACAGGAGAGTTGTGGAATATTTTTGTATTTTTTGAATATTTTTTTAAAGAATAAATGTCTGAAATGCACTAAAAGTGTTTCTTAAAAATGGTCAGAAATGGAAAAAAAGGAGGAAACCTCCCTGCTGTGCACCAGACGCAGGCAGGCACACAAACACACAGGGACCAGCTACAACACAAGGCCACAGGAGAGTTGTGGAATATTTTTGTATTTTTTGAATATTTTTTTAAAGAATAAATGTCTGAAATGCACTAACAGTGTTTCTTGAAAATGGTCAGAAATGGAAAAAAAGGAGGAAACCTCCCTGCTGTGCACCAGACGCAGGCAGGCACACAAACACACAGGGACCAGCTACAACACAAGGCCACAGGAGAGTTGTGGAATATTTTTGTATTTTTTGAATATTTTTTTAAAGAATAAATGTCTGAAATGCACTAACAGTGTTTCTTAAAAATGGTCAGAAATGGAAAAAAAGGAGGAAACCTCCCTGCTGTGCACCAGACGCAGGCAGGCACACAAACACACAGGGACCAGCTACAACACAAGGCCACAGGAGAGTTGTGGAATATTTTTGTATTTTTTGAATATTTTTTTAAAGAATAAATGTCTGAAATGCACTAAAAGTGTTTCTTAAAAATGGTCAGAAATGGAAAAAAAGGAGGAAACCTCCCTGCTGTGCACCAGACGCAGGCAGGCACACAAACACACAGGGACCAGCTACAACACAAGGCCACAGGAGAGTTGTGGAATATTTTTGTATTTTTTGAATATTTTTTTAAAGAATAAATGTCTGAAATGCACTAAAAGTGTTTCTTAAAAATGGTCAGAAATGGAAAAAAAGGAGGAAACCTCCCTGCTGTGCACCAGGCGCAGGCAGGCACACAAACACACAGGGACCAGCTACAACACAAGGCCACAGGAGAGTTGTGGAATATTTTTGTATTTTTTGAATATTTTTTTAAAGAATAAATGTCTGAAATGCACTAAAAGTGTTTCTTAAAAATGGTCAGAAATGGAAAAAAAGGAGGAAACCTCCCTGCTGTGCACCAGACGCAGGCAGGCACACAAACACACAGGGACCAGCTACAATACAAGGCCACAGGAGAGTTGTGGAATATTTTTGTATTTTTTGAATATTTTTTTAAAGAATAAATGTCTGAAATGCACTAACAGTGTTTCTTAAAAATGGTCAGAAATGGAAAAAAAGGAGGAAACCTCCCAGCTGTGCACCAGACGCAGGCAGGCACACAAACACACAGGGACCAGCTACAACACAAGGCCACAGGAGAGTTGTGGAATATTTTTGTATTTTTTGAATATTTTTTTAAAGAATAAATGTCTGAAATGCACTAAAAGTGTTTCTTAAAAATGGTCAGAAATGGAAAAAAAGGAGGAAACCTCCCTGCTGTGCACCAGACGCAGGCAGGCACACAAACACACAGGGACCAGCTACAACACAAGGCCACAGGAGAGTTGTGGAATATTTTTGTATTTTTTGAATATTTTTTTAAAGAATAAATGTCTGAAATGCACTAACAGTGTTTCTTAAAAATGGTCAGAAATGGAAAAAAAGGAGGAAACCTCCCTGCTGTGCACCAGACGCAGGCAGGCACACAAACACACAGGGACCAGCTACAACACAAGGCCACAGGAGAGTTGTGGAATATTTTTGTATTTTTTGAATATTTTTTTAAAGAATAAATGTCTGAAATGCACTAAAAGTGTTTCTTAAAAATGGTCAGAAATGGAAAAAAAGGAGGAAACCTCCCTGCTGTGCACCAGACGCAGGCAGGCACACAAACACACAGGGACCAGCTACAACACAAGGCCACAGGAGAGTTGTGGAATATTTTTGTATTTTTTGAATATTTTTTTAAAGAATAAATGTCTGAAATGCACTAAAAGTGTTTCTTAAAAATGGTCAGAAATGGAAAAAAAGGAGGAAACCTCCCTGCTGTGCACCAGACGCAGGCAGGCACACAAACACACAGGGACCAGCTACAACACAAGGCCACAGGAGAGTTGTGGAATATTTTTGTATTTTTTGAATATTTTTTTAAAGAATAAATGTCTGAAATGCACTAAAAGTGTTTCTTAAAAATGGTCAGAAATGGAAAAAAAGGAGGAAACCTCCCTGCTGTGCACCAGACGCAGGCAGGCACACAAACACACAGGGACCAGCTACAACACAAGGCCACAGGAGAGTTGTGGAATATTTTTGTATTTTTTGAATATTTTTTTAAAGAATAAATGTCTGAAATGCACTAAAAGTGTTTCTTAAAAATGGTCAGAAATGGAAAAAAAGGAGGAAACCTCCCTGCTGTGCACCAGACGCAGGCAGGCACACAAACACACAGGGACCAGCTACAACACAACACTAAAAGTATTTCTTAAAAATACTTCTTAAAAATATTTCTTAAAAATTCTCCCTGCTGTGCACCAGATGCAGGCAGGCACAAACAGGGTAAATGAAATACACTTAAGGCAAAAAAAAAACAAAAATAATACACAAAAGGTAAAGGTTTCTTTTAAATAATAAAAAATACACTAAAGGTAAAAATAATAAAAAATAGTACACTAAAGGTAAAAGGCTAAGGCTAAAGGGACCAACGAACCCAAGCAACAAGCACCAGAGCAAAAGGTAAAAGGCAAGCTATTATGCTAAGGGACCAACGAACCCAAGCAAGCACTGCAGACTAGAGCAGAGCACAACCCTCCCACACAGTCCTCCACCCTCGCCTCCGCGCGCCGAAATGAGCTCCGCGGCCGCGCGGAGCTCTTTTTATAGGCCTTCTCGGCCAATGAAAAGCAGCCACGGTGCACTGCTGGCGCCGGATTGGCTCCCAGGAACCAGCACATGACACAGGGCACTGAAGCCAGTACAGCAGCCGCCATTCCATTTCTGAGACGACCGGAAGATCGTAAAAAAAAAGCGGCTGCTGTTTCGATATTTTCAAACCCTTCCGGGTTTGAAAATATGTTTTGATATCGCGTCGGATATGCAAAAAATTAAGAATTATTAACGAATTAACGAAAAACGAAATAAAACCGACAGGCCTATTATTTATATATGCAGAGAAATGTTGCACCTGGGCTTGGATCCTCCAGACAGCCTCATAATACGGGACAAATAAATGGGTAAAAGAATCATGGTACCTGACAGCAAGTCCAAACACAGAGCTGTCAGTCCTGGTAAATGCTCCCTTGCCTTCTTGACATGGTTTTTTGTAGCGATTTTAGAAATTTGCAAGATGGACGGGGGACATTCAGTGGAAGTTTACTTTTCATTTTTTATGTACACTCTGAAAAGTGCTGGACCTCTTAAGTGCTGATGCAGATATCTGAATGTACACACAAAAATATTTCTTGTCATTATCTCTCTTCACCCACCTGCTGCCTTTACTTTTCCTCTTGTGAAGCCTGTTTCTGTTCGGAGTCACTTGCCTGCCATGCTGGTGCCCACTATATACATTCAAGCTCTGTTTAATTTCATAAACATCAGAACAAAGGAATGGTTGCAAAGGAATTGCTTTCCATTTGTGCTTCCATTTAGCCATCTGTGTGCCTGTGGCTCCGTTTGTTTACAGCCCTCGTCAGCTGTTTCGGGATTTTAAAATGCGGACATGCTCTGGAGCAGCCCACACCAGCATATAGTAACACAGGCACATGTTTTCCTTGAGTATAGGGATATACAGACATGCAAATATGTGCATTTTCTGGCCAAAACTGGGTTTTAAGCATACTTTTTTTAACATGTGTTTTTTGGCCATTCATGCAATGCATTTTCAGCAAATGTCCCAGGAAAGATTTTTTTAATGTGTTAAGGCTTAATGGGGAGACTCTGCTCTCTGTCCTGCCACTTTCTCAGGTACAACTGGCAGGGATGAGAGAGAGCCTTCTCAGTGATTGCCCCTCAGTTATGGTGGATCTAAGGTCCCACGGCAAAGGTAAAGGGTATCCTTGGAGAACTATAAATCATCGGGCTGGGATGCTGTGTTTGACAACAGTTTGCTACCAAGCACAATTCAAAGTGCTGGCTTTGGCCTATAAAGCCCTAAATAGCCCCAACCCAATTTACCTGTCTGAACACATTTCTTCTGCAATCCATTGTGGAGATTACGATTTTCTGGGGAGCCCTTGCTCTCCATCCCGCCACTTTCTCAGGTACGACTGGCAGGGCCGAGAGAGAGAGCTTTCTCAGTGATTGCACCTCGGTAATGGAACTCCGTTCCTAATGAGATTAGGTCAGCCCCCTCCCTCCTGTCCTTTAGAAGGATGATAAAACTTGGCTGTGGGACCAAGCCTTTGGGACTGTGTAATGAGGCAGCAATAGGAACTCTTAGTATGCCAAAAAGATTCAATATGGTTCTTTAAGACAGTTTTAAACAGAGGATAAGTGATTTTAATGTTTTTGTATGTGTATAGTGTAGTATGTTTCGGCATTGAATGTTTGTCGTTTATATGTTGTGCTCTGCCCTGAGTTCCCTTTGGGGTAAGAAGGGTGGAATATAAATGAAATAAATAAATAAGTAAAGACCTCTGTGCCTAAGACAATAAACTAGTGATTATGTTTCACACACACATACCCCATCCCCAAATGAAGGCACCCTTGTTTAGGCACTTTATAGTTACTTCTGTAAACAAACAGCAGACTGTTGTGGTCTCCTTCCTGAAACCAATGGTATATGGTCACAGCCCAGCAATTCCCTGAAGTGTCTTAGATATTACACTTTATTACACTTATAAGTTTAAGCATGTTCTAAAGTTCATTAGAAAGAAACATCTAGACAAGATGCATCTAAGTTTTTTTTATTATGGCCAACCACTTAGTTGTTCCACTATCTAAAAATGGAAGCCGTGATTGCTCTGCCCCCACTTCTCATTGAAGTGCAGAAGAAAGGTCTTTGCACTCCCATCATGTATCTCCTGTTTGCCCTCAGTAGCTAAAAGAGTGTAATGAGCTCATTATAGAAAAATCCTGCATGATAGCTAACAAACCTTGTGTAGGATCTGAAGCTGTTAGTAACTGTCAACAGCTTTCACCAGTGACCCCCATGATTACTTGCTTATCTCTTTGACCTGGACCATTGGAGGCAGCTGCTTGGAAAACCAGAGAGAAGGCAGCCATACAATGTTGCTAGGCAGCATTTTACTGCTAGTGGTGTGTCCTAAGGTTTCTAAAATTAGCCTTTTTGTGTGTTCTTGAATTTATTTCCTTTAAGATTCTTGACACTTCTCAAAATAACCTGGGCAACAGCTTTTTGAATCATTTCACTTGTAAATTAAAATGGAAATCACTCCTTTGAAGCCACATTCATCAAAGTGATGCCTTGAAGGAGCTTACACCTTGACTATAACTTATAGCATCTGCCTTCTAATATTTAGTTTCCAGGTGAGAATGACAACGTGGAGTTTTAGTGTGTGTGTGTGTTTTTTTTAAATCCATTGTACATTTTAATTAGAGCAAAACTAATTTTACCTTGCAAATTAAAATGTTATGGACATTACACTTTTTATTCACCAGAAAATATTTTTTCTTTTAAAAAGCCAAAATAGAGTAGATTTCTGTGCATTATGTGTGAGAATGTACAATGATGCAGAGCATGTGCTGTTCTGTTCATTTTGTATTTAACAATTTGTATATGGTATGGTATTATTGGGTTTGGGCGTATTTGCATGTTTTGATGCACAATTTGCAAATTATGTTATTAGCATCTAATGTGTCATGTTATGTTTGATCAATCTGAAACAATTACTAGTTAAAAATAAACAACAGATGCATTTCCCAAGCGGCACCTTCTTTTATCCCAGGGGTTATAAGACTAGGTTTGCAGAATGCCTTCCTTTATAAGGCCCCCAACGTCCACCAAATAGAGACAATATGTGTTTTCTGATGGTCTTTGGTAACCCCTCTGAAATCCCTCTTATGACTCACCAGGGTTCCCGACCCCCAGGTTGAGAAACGCTGCCCTAAACATTCTCAATGGGAATTTAATGTGAGGCTTTTGAGATTCTCCTATAATAAGCCCATTGGGATTTAGAAATTCTTTATAATGTACTACAAAACACTTAGAGATCCACAAGTACATGTTAGCCCTGAAATGTAAGTTTTCTTACATGTAAATCTCACATGCAAGAATGGATAACTCTATCATTTAGAATTAAAATAACCAGAATCACTGCAGTTTGCCAAGACTTTTGAGAGTTTAAGATTTCTTCTATTACATCTTTGAATAGAAATGAGTATTTTGACGCAAAAAAAAAAAGTTTACTGCAGGGAAAACAATAATTTTGATGCAGAAATACACTGATTCTAAGATGCCATTGGTTGTAAGATACAACCTTTTGTGAGCTCTTATTTTTGAAGGACAATCTGAGAAATCTATTTTTATATAATTTCATTTTGTCTTTTATGGATATTCTTTCCATTCCTATTCCTGCCTACATTAAGTTTACATAAGCATAACTCAGGAAGGAAAACCCCCTCCTTCCAAGCAAATGTCCTGTCAAGGGTTTACACATTTGTAGAGCCACTTTTACATTTCTATTTCTAGATTTCTAGATTCTATACTTAAACAGTACTTATTGCTACTGCATTTTATGAGGCCTGATCATTTATCTTCCCCATAGTGTCTATTTTAGAAGTGTTTTAAAACCATGATTTGCTATTTTATTGTGCTATGTTTTTATGATTGCATATGCCATTGAATGTCTGCCTTTGTTTTTTATGATTGTATATGGCATTTATGATTGTATCAGCCTTTGTACTTGAAAGCTGCCCGTAGTCCCTCCTGGGAGAGAGGGTGGGTTAGAATTTATTATTATTATTATTATTATTATTATTATTGACACAAAAGCACAGTATGTCACAGCAAACAAGATCTATATGCTGGATTTCGTATCACAAAATCACAAGTCGAACACTTCCCAATCGTCTAGGACTGTGTGATGTATTATTATTATTATTATTATTATTATTATTATTATTAAGCTTTATGACATGTATCACATACTGTAGATTGTACTGGGTATCTTGTTCAATTCATGGCATCCGTGAGAACAAGATACAGTGCAATCTGAATTCCCTGAAGAGTCCAGATGAAACAAAAATATTCCCGAAAGTCCAGATGAAACATAAATATTCTCCATACAAATTACAGGCCATAGTCTTACTGAAGCCTGATGACTAAAACCTTTGTAAACAAGTGGAAAGGTACAATTTAAAGGCAGGCACATAGTTTCCATAAGGTGCTCACTGGAGTGCTTATAGTCTTGTACTTTATAAACAATCTACATGGAAAATGCATTAAAGGGTAGAAATACTGTTGGAGGGAATAAGTGGTTATAATAACTGAGACCTCTTACTTTAAGTCACAGCATGAACACATGAATATTTATTTCAAAGTCCACAAAATAGAAAAGTGCCTATGCTTTTATTCTCTGGCATGTTTGCATAATCCCCCAGAGCCTTTGATGAAATCAAGTAACCTTTTTAGGTGCTGCTGAGTACCTTTCTGAATGCGATCCAGTACAAACCATCTATTCGGAATGCTAAAACTTTGCAAATTCACATTTCTAGGAACTTGATTCATTAAAAAAAATCCTGATATATAGAAATACATGGAGCAGTATATATAGAGTTGGTCAAATAATCACAATCTAAAATAAAATGAGAGATTAATTAATAATATGAGATGAATGGAGGACAAATATCCTATAGTAAGGTACTATTGCTTTGAAATTCCAAATTCTTTCAAATATAGGAGTCTAAAAAATTATATTTATTTCTAAGATAGTGTAGGCTGAGTTTCCTTTTGTTCATAGGAATTTATTTTGTCTTAATTTCTTGCATGAATTAGTAATATATATATAATATACAATATAGTTTGTATTGTAACTATAAGTAAGTAATTAAATAATTGTGCAAGGGGAGGAATCCAACCCCATTTAGTCTGCCAAGTAGTCAAACTTATTTCAAAGGATGCCCATACAGCCTTTGAAATAACAGCAACCACAGCAACAACAGCAACAACAGTAGGAAATCTATTAGGTAAACTTTGGAGTTACTGCCTCTAAACTTTGTCTACCTCACAAAATTGATTCAATTCCCAACAATCCCTTTAGAGGATGAACACGGAAGAGGAGGAGGCACAAAGCGGGAAGCAGAATTCTAGGAAATGAAGTTTGGGAAGGCAAGGACTCCTGTGGCAGAGAATTCCAAAGGCCCCACCCTGAACTACATTTCTCAGAATTCTGCTTGCTTCCCACATTAAAGCGCTGTTAGCATTTCACCACCTTTTCCTCACAGAGGCCCTACTGTTTCCTCCCCCCCCCCTTTCTTTCTTCCTATTTTCCTGTTCTTCCCTGAAAAAACAGGGAAAATTGTTTTCCTCCTTCAACTCCTCCCCCCCCCCCCCCGGTAAAATTGACTATCTTTCTCTGTCCAGCATCCCCTTGTGACCTCAGCTTGTATAATGGAACAGTTGTTGTTTATTTGTTCAGTTGCTTCCAACTTTTCGTGACCTCGTGGACCAGCCCACGCCAGAGCTCCCTGTCTGCCATCACCACCCCCAGCTCCTTCAGGGTCAAGCCAGTCATTTCAAGGATCTATCTTGCCCTTGGTCAGTCCCTCTTCCTTTTTCCTTCCATTTTCCCAGCATAATTGTGTTCTCTAAACTTTCCTGTCTTCTCATTATGTGGCCAAAGCATTTCATCTTGCCTCTAATATCCTTCCCTCCAAAGAGCAGTTGGGCTTTATTTCCTGAAGTATCGACTGGTTGGATCTTCTCGTGGTCCAAGGCACTCAGAACTTTCCTCCAGCACCACAGTTCAAAAGCATCTATCTTCCTTCGCTCAGCCTTCCTTATGGTCCAGCTCTCACATCTGTAGGTTACTACAGGGCATACCATTGCTTTAACTATGCAGATCTTGGTTGCCAGTGTGATGTCTCTACTCTTCAGTATTTTATCAAGATTGGTCATTATTCTCCTCCCAAGAAGTAAACGTCTTCTGATTTCCTGGCTGCAGTCTGCATCTGCAGTAATCTTTGCACCTAGAAATACGAAGTCTGCCACTGCCTCCACGTTTTCTCCCTCTATTTGCTAGTTATCAACAGTACCTTATTATTATTATATTTCTTACTCCCTTCTCCCCATGGCTCAAGGTGTGTTACTGCTAACTCACTTTGGCAGAGAAGGGGTAAGACTTTGTAAAATTACAACTCCCATGATTCCATAGCATTGATCTATGACAGTTAAAGTAGTAGGTAAAGGTAAAGGTTTTCCCCTGACATTAAATCATCGTGTCTGACTCTGGGGATTGGTGCTTATCTCAATTTCTAAGCCAAAGAGCCAGTGTTGTTTGTAGACACCTCCAAGGTCATGTGGTCAGCATGACTGCATGGAGCACCGTTGCCTTCCCACCAGACCAGTACCTATTGATCTACTCACATTTGCATGTTTTCGAACTGCTAGGTTAGCAGAAGCTGGGGCTAATAGTGGGAGCTCGCGCCACTCCCCAGATTTGAACCTGCAATCTTTCAGTCAGCAAGTTCAGCAGCTCAGCTCTTTAACCCACTGCGCCACCAGGGGCGCAGTGTGTTATCAAACTGCATTAATTCTACAGCATTTATTCTACAGTATAGTGGTATCCTTAGCTTTTTTTTCAAACCACCATGATTCACACAATTCTAAATATAACTGCCCCGATATGCAAACTGAGTTGCCCAAATATACAGCACTGAATTGTAGCAATCCTATACATTAGCCACCTTACATTTAAGGTGGCTTACATCAAACAATTGTTCAATTAAAAACAGATAGTGAATTGTCCTGGAGAAATTCATAGACATATTCTTGCTGAGGAAACCTAGCAAATCACATTTGCAAAGAAGTAGAGTTCATTTGTTTGTATTCCTCCAGACTTTATGAGCAGCTGTTAATAAAGAATAATGAAAAGAACTCATTAAAAATACATGAAGGGCAAATGTGTTTTCCTTATCAGCTTCAAAACATTTTATGCACTTTCTATTTTTTTCTATTGTAGCTTGCAGGGTTATATAGATCTTCAGGTGTGGAAAGACGGTTAAAGTTGGAGTCTTTTCTCTGACATTTTCTACAGTGCCATATAAAATCCAGATTATCTTCTTTGTGCTAGGTTTTTTTTTTCATGTCAGGAGCGACTTGAGAAACTGCAAGTTGCTTCTGGTGTGAGAGAATTGGCCGTCTGCAAGGATATTGCCCAGGGGATGCCCAGATGTTTTCATGTTTTACCATCCTTGTGGGAGGTTTCACTCATATCCTCTCACTGGAAGCTGGAGCTTACAGAGGGAGCTCATCCATGCTCTTCCCAGATTTGAACCTCCAACCTGCCGGTCTTCAGTCCTACCAGCACATGGGTTCAACCCATTGTGCCACCAGGGGCTCCTTTTGCACCGCATTATATGGAAGCATAATTTCATATAATCCAGTTTAAAGCAGATAATGTGGAATATCTGCTTTGATAATCTAGATTATACGGTAGTGTAGCAGGGACTAGAGTTAGATGACAGCATTAATTAAATTGTGCTCTGAGAAAATGAAAGAAACATAGAAGCATATTTGTCTCTTTGGCAATAAACATTTTGCACTACTATACATAAAGTCTCCCTCTTTTGCTGCTGCTGCTGCTGTTGTTATTGGTAGCAGTAGTGGTGGTTTCAAAATGACCACCAGTAATTCAACAATTCAATAATGGAATTATTATACTTACTTACTTAGGCGATCCCTCGCTTTCCGAGGATGATTGTCTTCCAATATTCTTGTGGGTCCGTATGTGGCTGTGGAGCCCTATTCTTGCTCTGCATTTTCTTCCACAGTGAGGGCATTGGTTTCCAGGTGGAAGGCGGTCTCGGCTGAGGTTGGCTTGATGCGCCTTCCTCTTGGCACATTTCTCTTTTTCACCCTCCACTCGTGCCTCCTTAAATTCTGCAGCACTGCTGGTCACAGCTGACCTCCAGCTGGAGCGGTCAAGGGCCAGGGCTTCCCAGTTCTCACTGTCTATGCCAGAGTTTTTAAGGTTGGCTTTGAGCCCATCTTTAAATCTCTTTTCCTGTCCTCCAACATTCCGTTTTCCGTTCTTGAGTTCGGAGTAGAGCAGCTGCTTTGGGAGACGTGGTCGGGCATCCGGACAACATGGCTGGTCCAGCGGAGTTGGTGGCGGAGGACCATCGCTTCAATGCTGGTGGTCTTTGCTTCTTCCAGCACGCTGACGTTTGTCCGCTTGTCTTCCCAAGAGATTTTCAGGATTTTCCAGAGGCAGCGCTGATGGAATCGTTCCAGGAGTTGCATGTGACGTCTGTAGACAGTCCACGTCTCACAGGCATAGAGCAAGGTTGGGAGGACAATAGCTTTATAAACAAGCACCTTGGTATCCCTACGGATGTCCCGGTCCTCAAACACTCTCTGCTTCATTCGGAAAAATGCTGCACTTGCAGAGCTCAGGCGGTGTTGTATTTCGGCGTCGATGTTGACTTTGGTGGAGAGGTGGCTGCCAAGGTAGCGGAAATGAACAACATTTTCTAATGTTACACCATTAAGCTGTATCACTGGCATTGGAGAGGGGTTGGCTGGTGCCTGCTGGAAAAGCACCTTGGTTTTTTCAATGTTCAATGACAAGCCGAGCTTCTCGTATGCTTCTGCAAGGGTGTTTAGAGTGGCTTGTAGATCTTCTTCTGAATGCGCACAGACGACGTTGTCATCAGCATACTGGAGTTCTATAACAGATGTTGTTGTGACCTTGGTTTTGGCTTTCAGTCTGCTGAGGTTGAATAGCTTGCCATCTATCCGATAGATGATTTCCACTCCGGTGGGAAGCTTCCCATCAACAAGGTGAAGTATCATAGCGATGAAGATGGAGAATAAAGTTGGGGCAATAACACATCCCTTTTTGACACCCAATTCCACCTTAAATGGGTCACTTTGGGAGCCATTGCTGTCCAAAACTGTTGCCATCATGTCATCATGGAGGAGCCGCAGGATGTTCACAAATTTGTTTGGGCACCCAATTTTTTGGAGGATGGTCCAGAGTGCGCTGCGATTCTCTGTGTCGAATGCCTTTGCAAGGTCAATGAATGCCATGTACAGAGGTTGATTTTGTTCTCTGCATTTTTCGTGCAGTGAAGATCATGTCCACGGTTCCTCTGGAGGGGCGGAAGCCATTCTGGGATTCTGGGAGGGTGTCTTCTGAGAGGGGCAGAAGGAATTATTATAGCTGTCATGAGGATAACAGATAAAATAAATAGTGGCCCTTATTTAAAAAAAGAACTCATCTGCAGTCCCACTTGGTATCGTAAGTCTTGAATAGGTAAACCTTATTATGAAAAGTTGAACCAGAATTCTCTGCCCCGGAGTGTGGTGGAGGCTCCTTCTTTGGAAGCTTTTAAGCAGAGGCTGGATGGCCATCTGTCAGGGGTGATTTGAATGCACTATTCCTGCTTCTTGGCAGGGGGTTGGACTGGATGGCCCAGGAGGTCTCTTCCAACTCTTTGATTCTATGATTCTATGATTCTAAGTACATGCAACAGATGTGGGATATGGTTCATACACAGGACATGAGACCAATTGATCTAGGCACTTGAAACATTCATATTCTGAATTATAGGAATAGGAACATATTTACACAGTTGTATTTATTTATTTAAAACATTTATATTTGCCCCTTCTCACCCCAAAGGGGATTCAGGATGGAGCACAGTATACAAATGGCAAACATTCAATGCCAGGACATGAATTCATTATATGCATACATAAACATTAAAAACATTTGTCTCAACATTAAAATACACAGTTTAAAGCCGTCTTGATCATCTGCGTCTAATCTAATTGGCCTGGTAAGGTTGCTTTTATTTGCCTTAATGGAGGCATCGGCAAAACCCCTGCATGTGTCTAGGCTGTAAGGTCTGTACGAATTGGGCATATGTCTGGTGTGTGTTAAAGCCATGCATGTGTATATGACAATTTTAGATAAAGCCCCATAAACAAATAGAGAGAAACACATACACTGGGACAACTATGAAGCTTGGGTTTTGTTTTGTTTTTTTGCCAAGTGAGCCTGATACTCAGAATCAACCTACTTAAATTTTTTACTGCAACCATCTAAGGATCCGGAATTGTCTATAGGAGTGATAGGTATGACTTCCTTTTATAACTGAACATTCAAAATGTTTAGGTTTGCTAGACCACTGTGACTCAAGCTAGGATTTAATGTTTGAGATTTGCTAGTAGTTGCTACCTGTGATGCTGTGGTTACAATTTCATAATAACCTTCTATGCTAACCACATTGTAATGGCTTTAATTATTAAGTCTTTTAAATAGTTGGGCCTTAAGTATTGCCTACTTTTCTTATTTGCTAGCCATGTTAGTATCATATAACCATTATAATTACTACTACCACCTCATTCTTTTATAGCAATATGTCTTTTTATCTTGTCTATCATTTCAATAAAATTTAATTAGCTTTTTTTAGAGTGTAATGTTGGAGATCTATACCAAGAGTGGTTTAGGAAAGGAGCCCAGAAGCCTATGCCAGCAGGATAAAAACAACTGATGTCTTAAACAGGAAGCTTATTTTAATTCACTGTTGATACTTAGATGTACAACTTCTTTCTCAATTCCTGCCTTCAATAACAAGCCCTTAATGCCTTTATATCAACAGTAGGAGCAGGATGCCATCCCCTGCATTTTATTTGACTTACATCATTTGTTGGGATATCAAACAGACAGAAATGTCAAAGTCTCTAATTTGCCTCTGTCTCTGAAATATAGAAAGAGAGCTTCTGCAAGACTAAGCAGTTATGTCAAAAGATTTTATATCCATTTTTTCACCATGCCCAATTTTTAATTTGCATATAAAATCTAGTTTGATGTATCTCTGTTCTCAGGATGTATCAGGAAAGTTAGGCACGCTGCATCCATTATTTATGTGTAGACAGCAATATGTGCTGCCTAATGGAATCCAACAGGAATTGAAAGATTGTTAATCTCAGTTTCTGTATTATGAGAATAAACCCTATGTCGTCTGAGTCAGCAGTTCAAATCTCAAAGAAATATGTCAGCTGGAGTCCCATCAAAACTAAAAACAAATAAGTATTGAACTTAGATGGGATACATTGGGGCAACTGGAAATAGACTGGTGTGGTATAGTGGTTTGAGCCCAGAGTTGGAATCTCCACTCAGCCATGGAAACCTATTGAGTAACCTTGGGCAAGTCACACTCTCTCAGCCCCAGAAAATCTCCTGATAGGTTTGCCTTAAGGTCACCATAAGTTGGAAAGGATCTGAAAGCACACAACAACAACAATAACAACAATAACAACAGAAACAACAACAACAGCAACAACAAAAGACCTCTTCACAAATGGGAAACATGATTGTAAATCTGAGACATTCTCTGATTTCCTTGTGTTAGGATTACTTGTAAAGGAGATGCTTACTTTTAATATTCTAGTCTAGCCATATCTCTATATTGTTTATAGCAGTGGTTCTCAACCTATGGGTCCCCAGATGTTTTGGCCTTCAACTCCCAGAAATCCTAACAGCTGGTAAATTGGCTGGGATTTTTGGGAGCTGTAGGCCAAAACACCTGGGGAACCACAGGTTGAGAACCACTGGTTTATAGTAACTGGTGGTCACACCCACACAACCTGAGGCCCTCCAAGTGTTTGAACTTCAGCTCTCAGAATCCTTGATATTGGAACAGCTGGCTAGGGGTTGAAGGCCCAAACACCTGGAGAGCTGCAGGTTGTACAGGCCTGGGTTAGACAGTAACTAGAGTTAGAAATAGTTACAGATAACTAGCTGGTGAATGAGAGTGTTTTCTATGAAAACCAGTAGTTGGTTGCATGTACTTCCATAATATGGACACACACACACAAGCACCCATGGTAAAGTGAACTATAATTTATATTGATGTCTATGTTCACATTTCACAGAAAGCAATCCTATTGTTGCACTCCAGAACAGGAATTAGCCCCTCTGACTATAAACACACCACACGTGGAGTAAATGAACAATCCTTTTTATTAAAGCTTAGCAAAAAAGCCAGTAGAAATAAATGTTTGTAAAGATAGATAAGGTTCCAAAAAGCAATAAGGCATTCAAAGGCAGCCAGATGAAACAGTGTCTAAAAGTAACAATCAAAAACAATGTCCAAAAAACATGAAATTATAATCCAAGGCAATGATATCCAGACAGGAATCAAACAAGCAGCAGGAATAGACCAGACGCTGCTAGTCACCTTAAAAAGCTAGAAAAATCCATGAAGACGAGACCACTTGAACAAGGATTCCATGAGGCTTATACTTGGTTTCCAAACGAGAATCTGGAAAGCTCACAGATGAAGGAAGTAAACCTTTCTCCCAAGGCCTGACAGAAGCATTCTCATGAGAATCTGCCCTTTGCCCCATGCTCCTCTCTGTCAGTGTCTGCATGAAACTAATTGACCGAAGTGTCTCCATCTTGCACCTCAGAGTCTGTCCCAGCATCCCCCATATCAGAAGCAACAGAGGACTGACTTCCCTCCTCATTACCCACATCAGACACAGAAACATCAGGAGACACAGAAACATCAGGAGACTGAAACACATTCACAGGTTCAAGCACAGGCTCAGGTTCAATCACAGGCTGAGTCCGAACACCTATTTCCTTCCAAATCACTGCTCCCAATTTTTCTAAATAAATTTGCTCCATTCTCCAAGATCTATTCTACACCTTTTTCAGGTACACTAACTCCCTCCTTTCTCCTCTCATTCTTGCTCCCCAGTCTCTGATAAATTGAATATACCTCTTCCTCTTATGGCTGCTGTGTTTGCTGCTGGGCTTAATGAATTGTGCACAGAGGTTATATAACTCTTCTTGGTTTTCCTATATTCTCTTCCAAGTCAGAAGGTACTAGAATAGTGGTTCTCAACCTGTGGGTCCCTAGGTATTTTGGCTAAAAACTCCCAGAAATCCCAGCCAGTTTATCAGCTTTTAGGATTTCTGGGATTTGAAGGCCAAAACATCTGGGGACCCACAGTTTGAGAACCACTGTCCTAGAATCAGTTGTGTAGTTTAGGTTGAAGATGAAAAAAGGACAGGATACCATCCTAGGAAATACAAGAAAACAAACTATGAGAAAGTACACATGGTCATCTTGGGCAAGATTCAAAATATTTATTAGAAAGCTCACATATGTTGTTCATACATTTCTTTTTTGCTTAGACTTTTTGATTTCATCTACGTGACTATGAGACTTTCCACCTCATCACACAGGTGGTTTCGTTTCTCATAGCTATGATGCTATGACACAGAATTACCTTTGGTGGTGCTCCGTTGGGCTTTGTGGCAGCAACGTGCTGGCAGCATACCTGTAACACCCTAAGAGGGGGCCCTGAAGAGTCAGGTGCCTACCCGTCTCCTCATTGAAGAAGCCAAGGACAGCACAAAAACATCAATGAGGTCCAGAAATGAATTTTGTTGCTAAGTTTTGCCAATAGAAATATTTGGCTAAGAAATTGAATGCTGTAAAAAGTGCAATCTGAGAGCACACATTACAATAACTTCACTGCTGTTAAGGAGCTTGGAGTCTGATTATTCATTCAATAGGAAACCATGGGAACACAATGCATTGCTCATTCATCATGGAAAAAAGAAGGAGCATAAATGTCGACAAAACGTTAGGTTTGTTTTCTTGATCGTTCATGAAAAAAGAAATGAAGGAGAAACTGATTATTATTTGTTAAAATGAGTAGGGAAAGATATAATCAATTTAATTTTTAATCTATATCTCTATCCATCTCTATATCTATCTCTATCTTTATATCTCCAATTTTCACAGACAGGCTCCCATTTCAAAAAACAACTATGACTCTTAACAATGAGGAGCCACCAAAGCCCCTCCCTCCAATGACATTGCATACTATAGAGTGCCATGAACATGTACAAGAGCCGCAAACCCCTGCCAATGTTCTCCACAAACACAATACTGCCCCCACCCAAGTGAATGCTTTCATAAGGGGATAATTTCATCCTTGATTTTATGTGTTTCCTTCACCACAGACATCTCAGTGTTTCTTACTCTCTCCATTCATGTGGAATTTGTATGATCCCATGTACTGCCTCTCCCATAACTGTTTCCTACTCTTTTTATGGTGTACAACAAACAGAGTGGAATTGGTTAGCAACTGAACATACTGGAGGGGTTTCGTGGACTGACTCAACATGATGACAGTTGTAAGCCCCCTGCATCAAGACAGAGCACTGTGACCCCCACGGACAATGTACCTGGACCAAATTTGGCACACAGAACCACCATGACCAACTGAGCATACTGGAGGGATTGGAAGGGAACTCACCTTAATTTCAGGGAGTTGTAGTTCACTTGAATCCAGAGAAAGTTTGACCATAACTGATAATGTACCTGGACCACACTGGCACACAAAACCCCCATGACCAACCGAATATATTGGAATGGTTTGGGGGGAAGTAACCATTTCAGGGTAGTCCATGCAGGATCTGGGAGACAGGGGCTATAAAGGAGAGGCTGCACATGAAACATTGGCTACACCATACCCACCCTTCTCCTGTGATAATATTGAGAGTCATCTATTAGTGATCAATAACCTATCACCTCTTGTTCATTCCCATGCTGATTGTCTTTCACTACATGCAAATTATCATAAACAACTTTTAAATAATAGTGAACATTTGCCATATGGGCAATAGTATCAAATTCACTGTCAATAGTAACATGCATTGTGTCAGTAAAACAAAATTAAAAACAATGTATGATCACTGATCTATTCTAACTTCTCTATGTTTGGTTGTGAGCCTAATGGTCTTTTCTTTGTTGAAACAACTCAAGCATGAAGGAATTCATTTTTGACTCAACAAATTTATTAGCTCTTCTGTGAGGCCCACTGTGTCCCATATCATTAGCTGTGCAAGTGTGCATCTGTCCCTAAGCCAAGCTACAGTCCTCTGAGTTTACACTAGTATAGCACATGTAGCAGATCCTCAACAGAAAACAGAATGTGAAAGAATAAATAAATAAATAAATAGCCTTTTATTCCCTTGACAGTTCATTTACTACCAGCACTGCTATCCTTTGATGCTATGCTAATAAAAACTGCAGTCATGCATTTAATGTATGAAAAGAATGATAAATATGAAGTCCACAGGAAACAAACTTTAAATGGCTTTTCCTTGGCTTATGTGAGAGCCTTCAGTCTACAGAAATAGCCTTGAGCTGATTTACCACACCAATATTTGTGCCTTAAAAATATCCAATAGTGCTTTCCACTCACACCCATGTAAGCTAATCCAAATTCCTCTAACCAACAGCAGACAAGGCAATGTTTAAAATGAGCAAGATTTCTATTTAAAATGAGCAAGATGCAATGCTTCAACAGAGGGGTTGTATTCCTTCTTGGATAAATTATTATGGGCATGGTACAAGAGGCAGAGTTCTTTATAAAAGTGTTAATGTATTGAAGTGTTAATGAAATAGCCATATAATTTATTATGAGATGCTACAGCAAGTATGAAAGAACCTGAGAATAATGGATAAATGGACAAAACTATATTGTTCAAGTGCTTAATGTTCTTCTAGGTGATCAGTATAGAGAAGTCTTTTAAAGAGAAGAAGAAAGGTTCACTGTTTAGGAAAGTGTAATATCTTAAATGTTATATTTATTTATTTAGAGCATTTGTATCCTATCCTTCTCAACCCCCGAAGGGGGACTCAGGACGACTTACAATTGGCAGTCATTAGATGCCAACAAAAACAAACAAACAAACAAACAAAAACAACAGTTAGGGTACAACAGTTAACATAAACAGGTCAACAGCAATAAAAATACATTTAAAAAGCAATAAAATACATTAAAATATTGGCCCTTAAAATATTAACACAAAGCAAGTCTGAGACCACAAATCCAAATCATAGTCTAGGGTTCCAATCCAAGGTCTCTTAACTGACAATTCTCATGAGTCATTACAGTTGTTGCTCAGCTAGCTGCCCGAAAACTTAGTCCCAAAGCCAAGAATTGAGTTTCTTCCTGAAGGAGAGGAGAGAAGGAATCACCCTGATTTCACTGGAGAGTGCATTCCACAGACAGGGGGCCACCACTGAGAAGGCCCTGTCTCTTGTCCCTGCCAATTGTGCTTGCAAGGGTAGTGGGATCAAGAGCAGGGCCTCCCCCGATGATCGTAAACTCTGAGGTGGGTCATAAAGGGAGATACATTTGGACAAGTAAACTGGGCCAGAACCATATAGGGCTTTATAGGTCTAGACCAGCACTTTGAATTGTGCTTGGAAGTGGACCATACGTGTGTAGGCATCCCTTCAAATTGTCTGTAAACTTATAGCAATCCCATGAAATTCATAGGGTTTTCTTAGGTAAGGAATACTCAGAAGTAGTTTGCCCATTCCTTCTTCTGTAATATAACTTACAGCATCAGGTATTCATTGGTGATTTCCCATCCCAGGGCTGATCCTGCTTAGTTTCAAAACTCAGACAAGATCGGGTGCCTTTGGAGTGCTTAGAATGGTACAACAGATACTGTAATAAATGTATGGTTTATTACATGCAATGTAATGTGATGAAACCACAGCATTAATACATTGATATACCTGCATTTCTCCCCAAGGGTAATGAATATGTCTGAATAGGCCCGTAGCCAGGATTTTGATTCGGGGGGGGGGGGGGGGTGAGTCTGAGTGAAAGAGGGTTGACCCTGGCAAACCTTTTGTATCCTTACCCCCAATACCCCAATGCATATGGGATATATTGAGTATGGTGATCAGATCATGATATGAATACACATAACAGTTTAAATAATGCACCAGTAAGGCCTTTTCGCGAACCACCATGAGAATTTGGGGGGGGGGGGGCTGAAGCCCCCTAAGCCCCCCCCCCCCCCCCCCGGCTACATGCCTGTGTCTGAATATCTATGAATGCATATAATGATAGCATAAATATTATCAAAGAACCTGCTCATTTCTCATATAAATATCCTGAGATTCCAAATCTTAAGAATGCTACATTGGGGTGTTGATGTTACCTCTACCTGTTAGGTTTCAACTACCTGTTGGGTTTCAAATGGCACTTAGGTGGCCAGAAGATGGTAATGGAACTACAAAGAGAATCCAGATTAACTGACAAGTGGAAAGGCTCGTCCATTAAGAGAGATGGACTGGATACCATGCCTCTTTCAACTCCTTACACATTTGTATCATACATTACATACTGCATAGCTGACGCTTAAAGAATTACATAGCAGAGAGAGATTTGGCAAGTATCACAGTTATTTCTGTTATGATGCAAATATTTAAGGCAGAGAGGTCATCCCTAATTTTGGGGCTGTCAAATTTATTTCACCATAGATCTTTCTGTCAAGGTTGAAGCTGCATGCTCTAAAAGTCACTTTGATTCATGTGTAATTCTTTGCTATCATAAAGCATTAATTGTTTTTGAAAACCTGTGTTCAGGTTGAATAATACTCAACTTGATTCATGTTTTGCAAATGACTCCAGTGGCCTTAATTGCTGAACAAGATTTTTGTGAAAGTTCAGTAATTACTCAGGTTTTATTCTATTCACTTGACATGGATCACAGTGAAAAGATCAAGCTATGCTTACATCAAAACACAAGTGGCAGAAAGAGCTGCTATGCTGCTACATTAGAGTGTACATTACATTAGCATCTGCAAAAAGTTCTAGCACTACATTTTTGTCCTTGAGAGCTTCCAGGCAATGTATCTACTGCCAAAACAAAACTGGTATTGCTTAAACAACTAATTCGGTATACTTTGGTACTTCTTTGACTGCCATGGCTCCATCCTATGGAATCTTTTATTTATAGTTTGTTGAGAGTCCAGAATTCTTTGCCAGGTAGTGATAATTATGAAATCAAGGGAGATGCACTAAAACCTTTTGAGTTCCTCATCAAACTATAAATCCAAGGATTTAGCAGGATGGACCCATGACAATTAAAGTGGTATAAAGCAGCTATAATTGTGCAGTATGGATGCAAACCATGGTTTGAAAAGGGGGTTATTTTTGAGGTTAAATAGTATTGGAGCACCATACAACCTTTTTGAAAGAAGAATTAAAAGACGACTTTCAGTGCTTTATTTTTTAAACTTTTGGATGCTTTTTAAATAATTTTACTTTGTTTTTAACTTGTTTTATGTGGTAATTTTAAGTTTATTGAAATTTGTATTGCTTTTAGGTTATTTTGTAAGGCAATCTTGGGTCCTAATCCAAGAAAATGGTGGCATATTAATGGAATACATACATAAAAGAAAAAGAAAACAAGCACAATACACCACTCCACAAATACTGCTGTTGTATAATTTAAATCTCAAAGGCCTGCCTCAATGAAAAGGTCTTTACTAGCTTGTGAAAAGATAGCAGGGAAGGGGTTAACTAGATCTTTTGTGGAAGCGACATTGTGCTGTCACGTGCTGGGCCTATAGCAATTGACTTTTGAACAGGACGTGCTCTTTGTGCCCAGCGGAAAACCGGGGTGCCTCAGCTGAGAGGCTGTACGGATTTTCCTATACAAAAGTCTTTAGAAGCTTGAAAAGTTTAACAAGGTCCTTTATTATTGCTTAGGTCTTCAACAAAACAAACAAATATTTCTCAGATCTTCAACAAATCAAACCAATGCTTCTTAACTTGTCTACAAAGGACAGGCACCTTGCTTGGAGAACTATTTCTTTCTTTAACAAGGAAAATCCTTTTTAACCCCTCCTTGGGCAATCTACTTGTTGATGGGAAGCTTCCCACCGGAGTGGAAATAATCTATCGGACAGATGGCAAGCTATTCAACCTCAGCAGACTGAAAGCCAAAACCAAGGTTACAACAACATCTGTTATAGAACTCCAGTATGCTGATGACAATGTCATCTGTGCGCATTCAGAAGAAGATCTACAAGCCACTCTAAACACCTTCGCAGAAGCATATGAGAAGCTCGGCCTGTCACTGAACACTGAGAAAACCAAGGTGCTGTTCCAGCAGTCACAAGCCAATCCCTCTCCAATGCCAGTAATACAGCTTAATGGCGTAACATTAGAAAATGTCGACCATTTCCGCTACCTTGGCAGCCACCTCTCCACCAAAGTCAACATCGACGCCGAAATACAACACCGCCTGAGCTCTGCAAGTGCAGCATTTTCCAGAATGAAGCAGAGAGTGTTTGAGGACCGGGACATCCGTAGGGAGACCAAGGTGCTTGTCTATAAAGCCATTGTCCTCCCAACCCTGCTCTATGCCTGTGAGACGTGGACAGTCTACAGACGTCATATGCAACTCCTGGAACGATTCCATCAGCGCTGCCTCCGGAAAATCCTGCAAATCTCCTGGGAAGACAAGCGGACAAACGTCAGTGTGCTGGAAGAAGCAAAGACCACCAGCATTGAAGCGATGGTCCTCCAACATCAACTCCGCTGGGCCGGCCACGTTGTCCGGATGCCTGACCACCGTCTCCCAAAGCAGTTGCTTTACTCCGAACTTAAGAACGGAAAACGGAACGTTGGTGGACAGGAAAAGAGATTTAAAGATGGGCTGAAAGCCAACCTTAAAAACTCTGGCATAGACACTGAGAACTGGGAAGCCCTGGCCCTTGAGCGCTCCAGCTGGAGGACAGCTGTGACCAGCAGTGCTGCAGAATTCGAGGAGGCACGAGTGGAGGGTGAAAGAGAGAAACGTGCCAGGAGGAAGGCGCGTCAAGCCAACCCCGACCGGGAACGCCTTCCACCTGGAAACCAATGCCCTCACTGCGGAAGAAGATGCAGAGCAAGAATAGGGCTCCACAGCCACATACGGACCCACAGGGAAATCCATAATGGAAGACCATCTTACTCGTCCAACGAGGGATCGCCTAAGTAAGTAAGGGCAATCTACTTTCTAAACTTTGCTGGTGTGGGCTCTACTCCCGGCTCCAAACTGCTTCTTGGGTCCCGAGTAGACCTACCAGTCAAGGCTTTGTAGATTCTCCAGCTGGAGTCCTTTGGAACAGTTTTCCCCTGGATGTTGTTTCCCCCGGATGCTGTGAGAAACGAAGCTTCTCTACAGGTGGAGCTGATTCAGGTCCTGAGCTAAGTTTTCAACTGTAAGACTGAACTAAAATGGCTCCCTTTCCTTCCTGAACCCTGGGGAAAGGGGCGGAACTCAAGAACATAATGATGATAGGCAGGCGGCAAGCCCCATAACTGCAGCCTAAAAGGAACCATCCAGCTGCAAAAGGCATGGCCAAATCAAACACAAGCAATTAACCATGCAAAGAAAGGAAATTTGAGCTTCTGGTACAGCCATACCAGCACAGACATCCACATCCTGGAAGCAGCCATACAGAAGGCTGTCTCCCTGTCTTCACCCACCAAAACATGGCCAAATTCCCAGTGAAAGTGGTGGGACTAAGAGAAATCTCTCGTGCTCTTTCAGATATTAACATTTGAGCTCTCTTGTGTGATCTTTCAGCTGGGTAAAAAGAGAACTTTAGATTGGTAAGATGTACAGACAGACTGAGTTGGAAGAACAAGAATAACAAGTAATAACAAGTAAAAATAATAATAATAATAATAATAATAATAATAATAATAATAACTTTATTTTTATATCCTACCACCATCTCCCCAAAGGGACTCAAGGTGGCTTACAAGCGGAACGAAAGTCCAGAACATATAACAAAATACACCAACTAAAAATACATTTAAAAACATAATAGCAGGTAATAATCAAATTAAAAACACAGCAGGGTATAAAAACATCATTAAAAGTATATCAAACCAAACTCAACAACCAGTAACCAGGATAAGGCATGATCAAACTAGAGAGGGCTGAGCATGGACTTGTGCAAAAAAGCAGACTATATGACTAGGGTTAGGGGTTAAGTGATGAGAACAAACTTATCGGTAAATAGGTGTGGGCATTCATGAACAGGGACTAACCGTAATGAAATGCATACTGGAATATTTTTCAGATCCCTCTGGGGAGGGAGTTCCAGAGCAGGGGGAGAATTACTGAGAAGGCCCTCTCTCTTGTCCCCATCAACTGTGCCTATGACAAGTGGCAGGAGCGAGAGGAGAGCCTTCCCAGAAGATCTTAGAGCTCAAACTGGTTCATAAGTTGAAGACTGTATGGTGAAGTTGGCTAAAATTTTTGGGTATAATATATGGCTGGAATAATGAGAAAAATGTGGTCAGAGGGAGTGAAATGTACATTGTGCTCTGATCATAAAATAGTTTTTTTGTATAATGAGGTAGAGTTGATATTTGACTTTAGAAACATTGGCCAAAATGAACAAAGGGATCCTAAATGTATGTTGTAAGTATAAGCAACAGGTTGGGGTATGTTATGATATGTGGTGTACTTGTTGGAAGGCTGCGGAATTTTTGATTTAAATACATTGACTAGTAAAGAAGATTCTGAAGGTTAATATTCAATTGCTTTTTCCCCAAAGAGAAATCACCATTTTGAAGGTGACACAGCTTGGCATAATAAAAAAAGCTTAATATCATCTGCAGTCCAAGATAAATTGAGAAGAAAAACTGTCTTAAGTTTTTCTTACTATACAGTTAACATTCTTTTCCAAATCAGCTGAGTTTCTCACACCTGTTTAAACCAGATAAGAAAGCACATACATTAGATTTGTGAAAATGTACAAGTACACAGTACAATGTGCATCTTAGTTAATGAAAAGATTGATGTAATAGGGAAAAAAACCTGACTTTCAATTACTGTGTATAGCTAATTTTCAGGATGACTTTTTTTTCGATCAAGTAGAACATATCAAAACATGTTTTTAAATGGCTGCATTTTCCATATTGTGCCTAGAAAGTAATAATAATGTAGATATGCACTTTGTGACCCTATTATGAAATCAGCAGATGTGAAAATGGATGGCATTTCTTACTGCCATTTGGTTTATAATGTAAACAGCTACATGGGATGTTCTTGTTTTCTATGAGGTAAATGCAGAAACTATTGTTTACTTGGGAGATTTGGAGCCAACCAGTTGTTCTGATTACTAATTGCAGCTCACTTAGGTAGCAGCAGTACGACAAACCTATTACCTGTGACTATGAAAATGGAGGCACACTAAATCCCTTAGGCTCACAAAAGGATGGCATCTCCCAATCCTCTGGATGCAACTCATCTTCAGGTTTGATTTCATTTTTCAAAACTTGATGCCCAAATGAACTCTTGTTCCATTTGCAAGATGTGACTCTTCTAGCAGCACGTGCTTCACATGGAGAAGCATGTGGACAATTTCAACAGAAAGGATGAAACCATGAAAATGAACAAAATCTAGGTTCTTGTGGATTTTTCGGGCTATAGGGCCATGTTCTAGAGGCATTTCTCCTGACGTTTCGCCTGCATCTATGGCAAGCATCCTCAAAGGTAGTGAGGTCTGTTGGAAATAGGACAATGGGTTTATATATCTGTGGAATCGCTGGGGTGGGGCAAAGAGCTCTTCTCTGCTGGAGGTAGGTGCGAATGTTTCAGCTGACCACCTTCATTAGCATTTGAAGGCCTGCCTGAGCCTGGGAAAACCTTTTTTGAGAGGTGTTAAGATGTACCTGGTTGTTTCCTCTCTGCTGTTTTGCTGTTGTAATTTTAGAGTTTTTTAAATACTGGTAGCCAGATTTTGTTCATTTTCATGGTCTCTTCCTTTCTGTTGAAATTGTCCACATGCTTGTGGATTTCAATGGCTTCTCTGTGTAGTCTGACATGGTGGTTGTTGGTGTGGTCCAGCATTTCTGTGTTCTCAAATAATATGCTGTGAACAGGCTGGTTCATCAGGTGCTCTGCTAGGGCTGACTTCTCTGGTTGAAGTAGTCTGCACTGCCTTTCATGTTCCTTGATTCGTGTTTGGGCGCTGCGTTTGGTGGTCCCTATGTAGACTTGTCCACAGCTGCATGATATACGGTAGACTCCTGCAGAGGTGAGAGGATCCCTCTTGTCCTTTGCTGAACGTAGTATTTGTTGGATTTTCTTGGTGGGTTTGTAGGTTGTTTGTATGTTGTGTTTCCTCATCAGCTTCCCTATACGATCAGTGGCAGTGGAATTCCTGCCATACATCAAGGGAACCACTGACCGCATAGGGAAGCTGATGGTTCTCAACCTGTGGGTCCCCAGGTGTTTTGGCCTACAACTCTCAGAAATCCCAGCCGGTTTACCAGCTATTAGGATTACTGGGAGTTGAAGGCCAACATCTGGTGTAGAGCAAGAGAGAAAGAGAAAGACAGTGTGAGAGAACAGTGGGAAGGTATCCTGCATGTTTCTTCACTACAGAAGTAGGATTAACCTTACATTTATAATTTTCTTCCTGCCAAGATGATGTGAAAACTTGTGGATCATATGTGAGAACATCAACACAAAGTTACTGTATATGAGGAGTAGGAGGTAAGAGCAATTTGCTCTCCTTTTTCATGCTTCATTCCCCATTATCGTCATAGCGCTGTCAAGATAGTGTAGTAAAATTGTGATAATAAGCCATTGCCTTTATTCATGCCTAGAAGGGAATTGTGAGATTTGCAAGAAAGTAATGCCTGTAAAATGCTCTTATCACCTCAAAGAGGTCTATGTTATCATCATCCATTTCTTTCTGCAATTAGATTGTGCATATTGTATGCATTGTTCCTCCAGGAGGGTGTTTGTTTATATTTTGGGGCTGTAAATTTGGTCTTTCTATCAACATTTCAAAATTTTTAGAATCAGTAATAATTTTCCTAGAAGAAGACTTTCTAAATTTTACTAGTCTGGATTACAGCTCCCAGAATGCCCCAGACAAAATGGGGATTTGCCATGGTGATTGAAATGGGCAGGTCTGGAAGTCATAGTTCTAAGAAGTAATGTTTTTCCAGTTAAAAATGGCTTCTTTGTCTGAGGGATTGAAAGTCCTTCTCACTTGTCAGATTATTTTAGATTTTGTCTGAGGTCACCCTGTTATCCAACTTCTGGCCATCCAATTTATGACATTGGTTCAATCAGACAGGTCAGATTAACATCAACCTTTCACATTAATAATTTTAAATCTTGGGACTTTATTGCATGAACCAGGACATCTGCAGCTGGTTCCACATAGGACATGGTGCAGAATTCCTCTGATTTATTTTAATCTGGGGTACAGCCACATTAAGCGGCTTTCCATGGGTTAAACTGGATCAGTCTGCATGTTTTTGGCCACCTATGGGGTGATCCAAATGCATACTGATCTAAATCAGCAGACGGGGTCCACAGCCTTCCTATTTTTGTGAACTGCTCTCAACACTCTTTTTAAGAAAAATCCACACAAGGCTTAAAATCATTTTCATCATTACCTCCACCACCACCACAGCAAAAGAAGAATAAAAACAAAGTGGAACTTGACCGAAAAATATTACAAGGAACTTTACTAAACTTCATCTGGTTGGCAATAATACCTCTTCATTTAACATTGGAAAATAATTATTTCTTAAATTCATTCTCAAAATAAGTAATCAGTAATTTTAGCAATGGCTGTGATTTTGAGGGACTATTCAGTTTGGGATCTACTATGTGCAACATTTCCATGCAATATTTTTGAATAAAAAAACCCAACATTTTTCTACATGGTAAATCAAATTCTATGAGCAGAAAATACTATTTCTATGAGGAGACATTATTTTGTGTAACAATGCATTTGTTGGGGACTCATTTTGTGCAAAATGTGCCTGTAGTTTTTTGGCACAGAAAACGGTGTACAAAATATTTTTTCTTCATAGAAAATGCTGTTATCTGTGTACAATTTACAAATTTTGGGCAAACTAGGTACCAAACTGCAAATATTCTTATCCATCTAGTATTCTTGTCAAGATTTCCCAACTCTTGGGAAATGCATTTTAAATAATTTTTCAAGTATTTTTCAATATTTTTTCCATTCCCGACTTAGTGTCATGCAAACGACTTGTTGAAGAGAGAAGGAATACAGGAAGAACTGTAACATGCAAAATGAAGCAATTCTGGAGTTCTTCGGAATTCCACCTTCCCAAACAGCTACAGTTGCAAACACTGCAGGGGATAATTGATTCCAATCTCAATTTTCCAAATGATGGTCCTTATGAAGTTAAAATATGAGTATCAACACACAAAGGAAATATTAAAATCTCAAATGAGAACATGTTACTGGTTTTATATATATATATATTACTGAAGGGAATGGTGTTATAAACAGAAAGGATGTGGAATAGAGTATCGTTGTAAAGAGCAAGGTTCTACCTTGCTTACCAAGAACAAGAGGTCTTCATAGGGCTATTTTTTTTTTTTTGCTGTAGATCCCACTTGCTAATTTTTAGCAACAGATTCAAAGAACATTGGAAACTAGTGCAGAAAACAGAAGGGGTGGATACCTCCTGTGACCTTGTAAAAATCCTGCACTCGAGTGTATGTTATCATAGGATATATATAGTCTTATGTGGTGTGGCTCATTAACAGAAGGATATTTGTCTTAAATAGGATTTCTGGAAATCGGTGTATCGGTGCCCCAACTAGGCAATCTTCCAGAATTTTGCGGCATAATGGGCTTCTATTGAAGCAATCAGCCTTTGCCCTGCTGAGAGCTGGTTTAGTGGAACTTTCCATCTCAGTAGCAACAGACTTGGCTAATTATTTGAAATTATGCAGAGTGGATTATTTGAAAATAATCACTCTTAATGCTTGTGAGCTCTTTTAAGATCCAACAGAAACTTAATCTAACCATCAACAGGGAATAAATTATATAAGCATATCATTAACGTTTCTTGTAAGATTAAGTGAAATGATTTTCTTTCTTTGAAAAAGACTTTAAAAGAGGCAAAATAATTGATGTAACTAACCTCTAGCTTCTTCAAAACACAGTGAAGAAAAAACTTCTCACTAATGTTTACTTTAAAATGGAAAACTTTTTTTACTGATCATGACTCAAATGCTATATTTAGTGTAAAAATTCCTCTAGTAAGTTTCCAAAAAGGAGGAAATTGTAGCTTTAGAACCATGCAGGTAATTGCAGGGAAATTAGTGGCCCATGAAATTTTGCAGTAACAAAATTGCTGGGAGAAGCCAAGCCAAAATGAAAATTTCATGCACAGAAATATTATACTTGCAGGCAGATAATCTCAGATGGAACTTTGTTCTGCATTAGGACCCTTTAACACTACAAAATTATATTCCACTTTGACTGCCATATCAACATCTGGAAGAATACTGTGTAATTTGGGGAGAGACATTTAAAATTTTCATCATCCTACTGCCAACGCCGGGATTCTATAAAACACACTCACATGGTTGGATCACAATGCTATAATTGTTGTGTGGATGGGCCATTGTTTTTGGGAACTTTTTCAGATGCAGACTTTGCTGTGTTTTTTCCTTGTTTCTGCATGTGGTCAAAACAATGTTACCTGACTCCTCATTGAATAAAATGAAGAGGAAGCGAGAAAGGATGGGGAAAGGACTGAAACCACATGGGATGGGAGGCCATCCCAGAAGACAAGCACTGATGGTAGGGAATGAAAAGCAGGTTCCCTCTCCTTTTCCCCACTTTCCTCCTGCCTGTCTGATGAGGTCCTGAAAACTATACACTCTGTCAAGTTCATTGGTTCAGCAAGTATAACTGGCATCCAAGGGTGTATCTACATTGTTGAATTAATTGAATTTGACATCACTTTAACTACCATGACTCAATGCTATGGAATCCTGGTATGTGTGATTTGGTGAGGCACTAGCAATGTTTAGCAGAGAAGACTGAGGACCTCTTAAAACTACAGCTCCCATGATTCCATAGCATTGAGCCATGCCAGTTAAAATGGTGCATCAATTCTACAGCATACATGAAGTTAAGTTACGTAGGCAATAGTGCTAAGTAGATGTGCAAAAAGAATTACTGCATACACTCATGTATAATTTGACCTCAAGTATAAGTCAAGGACAGGTTTGGGGATCAAAATTATGGATTTTGATAGGACGTGTGGGAAAGTCATATCCTTCTGCAGAGAGAAGAGATGCAGTGAGGAAAAAAATCCCACTGGCCAGCTGCCATTTTTCTTCTCAAGCATTCAAAAAAGGCAGAAGCTGGACCAGGACAGAGATAGCAGAGTGGTCAGTACTTCTTTTTGATTGTCCTGGTACAAAATACGTTCTTGCCTTTCACAGCTCTACTCAGGGAAGAGGATGGGTCTTTTTAAAAATAAGTGTTAAAGTACAGTACTTAAATTGATCTGTAGATAAGTTGAACCTGGCTTTGGAGGTTAATTTTTGTACTAAAATATCTAGACTTATCCATGAGTCTATAGGATAATCAAAATGTATTCCTCTTGGACTGATTTGGAATATATGGGGCTAAAATTTACACAGATTGTACATAGTAACTGTATGTATTTTATAAAGTTGTAAGGAAGGCTTCCACTGAATCTCTTCAACTACTTGTGCATATTACCTTGTATTACCCTTGACTGATATTTCTTTACACATTCTCAAATTTGTACAGCTTATGCAATCATTCTTGATCTTTGCTGTGATGCAGCTTAATACTAGATGAAAACAGCCATGTAAATCTTTATTATTTAAAGAATTATCATGCTTGTTGGGGAAAAGAAACTACCCTGCCAAACTCCTGAGATAAAAAATAAATAGCCTTTATATTATTTTCAAATAATTTCAGATTTGCACGTCTAATCCTTTCCTTTTACTGAGCTCTCATCTAAATAATCCGCTCTCTACAACCCATGATAAGAAGCCACTTTTAGCAGAACAGTTTGCACATAGATTTTGAGTTCTTGAAAGGATTTTGATCAAGAAGTCCAATTCTACTGCTTCATTAAAAGAAAAGAGTTAAAATGTTCCTCCTTACAAGTTTTATTCTCAGGGGAAAGAAGCATGAAAATTGGAAGGAGAAGCATCAGCAATCAAAGATATGCAAACACAGCAATACTACTAGCAGAAAATAGCAATTTAATAATTAATATAGAAAGTAAAGTCGCCAGTTAACAGCAAGGCCATGTACACAGAAAAAATAGCATGTTCATTGTGTGTTGCATGTTCTTGGCATTTTGCACAATGGACATAAAAGTTCAAGTAACCCTATTTATAGGTGAGTTCAAGTGTGAAATTAAGAGTGGAATGGGAGGGGGAATTTATATTGTTGTGTGTGCTCTCTTGCCTGATTAGATGACATTGTGGGCCAGCCAAGATGGAGATAGGACCATAGTGAAATGATATGAAATATGAAGGGGAAATATGTATGTCTGCAAGCAGCACAGATGGTAGGGATGGGCAAACACTTCTGTGCTCTGTTCAATTTAGGAAGCTGCATTGAGAGCCATGAAGTCAAGGGAATTTCCTAATTTTGTTGAATCTTTTTAACTGCTGTTCTAATTAAGTGCCCAGAAGATTTATTTCATCAGGGGAGGGGTGAATCAGGCACAAATCAAAAAATCAGCAGCAGGGTAGCAGCTGGAACATTTTGGGAGAAATTAAATGTCCAACTTTGCCACCCTAATAATTCTTGTCCAGCTTTAACAACCAGCTTTGCCTGTCTAATAATTCTTCTCTACTTCATGATATTTTGTATACATTTATTTTAAGTTACCTCAAGAATGACAGTTAGTAGGAATATACTTGAAATATAGACATGCATTTCATGTAAGTATCCATACACATGCATATGTATGAAGTTGTTGGGCTTGTGGATAGCAAATAAAGTAGTTTGTAGTTTCAGTAATAGTAAAAGGGTTGATTTCAAAGTCCTTTCCCACATAACCATGGGGGTGCAGAAGCAGGCACCCAGTTTGCTTCTCACAAAAGCCTAATCTACATTGACCATTTAGGTCAGGGTGGGGTCAGATCCATCAACTCATGTGGGCTGATCAGGTTTAAATCAGGGGAAGCCATTTAAGAGAGCTTCACCCCAGGTGAAAATAACTCAAGGGAAAGCCCAAATCCTGCTCCTGTTGTGACAGCCCAGACACTCACAGCTGGTTCCAATATGGATATCCCAACAGCTGTCCCACACTTCCCAGGGTCAGGTAGCTTGGGGACAACTGTCCCCTCCCATGCGCTCAAGACACCTAACAACCCGATGTATGTCCTTCACTCAAAAATGGATTTTGTCATTTGGGAGTTGTAGTTGCTGGGATTTATAGTTCACCTACAATCAAAGAGCATTCTGGCATCCATGCTACTGCAATCCATGGTGTCTCCTTCTTCTTCACTCATTGACCCAACATTCCCAGAGAATTCCTCAAACGACTCCTCATCTGTAGGTGCTGTAAATATGTCCTGGATCCTCTTTCTCTGCTGCTCACCATCAGATTCTTGCTCCCGAGTAACCGTTTTCCCCCTTCTGGCACCCATACTACTGTTTGTAACGTTACTCACAGGCATATATATATATATGCAAACACACATATATACACATATACGCAAATATATATACACACATATATACACACAAAGCACATATATACAGACTGGGTCACAGCAATGCATGGCAGGGGATGGCTAGTTGGTATTTCCAGTCAACCCCCGAAATAAGAGACACAAACAATGATATGGGATAAACTAGGGCAACTTTATTAAACGTCACCTAATTAAACCTTGAACTTGTAGTTCAACCAAACCTAAAGTGACCTGAAAATTTGGTGAGGAATAAAGCCAAGGTAGTGTTCCGTCCCATCCTATCCCTCGGCTGCAATCGGGCAAAACACCAACTGAGTGCATTGCGCCATCATCTTGAGCCTAAATCAGCCACCGGCTGTTGTAAGCTCCACCGTTATTGCTTGGCCTATGTTATTCTATTTAATTCATGTCAAAGTCACTGGTAAATCATTTAACGGGTAGTAAACTTTAATTAGGGATTCTGGACGCCTTTAATAACTGCTTCCTATTACATATTAACTGTTCTAAAGTATGTCCCATGTATCTAATCTATGTCCCTCCACATGTGATAACACAAACATACCTATATGCCCATGAACCTGTATCAAGTTAGTAACTCCCCTGTCGTAGAGTTGGAAGAAACTTCGAGAGCCCTCCATCGCGCTCCCCACGAAGGGTAGGAGACCCATTGGATGCAATGAGGGGCTATCTTTTATTATTGTTGTTGTTATTATTATTACTATTATTGTTACGTATATAACTAAGCACCCACACAAAAACCTATATACCCATGTACCAACATAATACATAGCCTTTGTTTGTATGTGCATATTTCATACATTTTTAATTGTTGACCTTGGCCTGTTAGCCTTTGCTTGAAGAGATATTTCTTAACTGCAATGCTATAGGAGATATGGCCACAAAATGGCTGCCAGAGATGGGAACAAAATGGCGGCCCCCATAGCCAGCCACGAGGGATGGCCTGAATCTAAATAAAATGGCCACCTGTTTTGGAAACAAAATGGTGGCCGCCATGTCCAGCCACAAGGCGCAGCCTGTGCCTGAGCCAAAATGGCTACCATTCACAGAAATAAAATGGCAGCGAACATAGCCAGCCATGAGGCTTGGCCTGCCACTGACGGAATGGCTGCCTTTAAAAGCCTTTATTCTCCCATCACTTCATCTCGCCGGGAGGCCGGGCCTAATTATTATTGGTAAGTGGGTGGGAAGGATAGACAAGTATGGGTCTTGCCAGGGAAGTCCATCTCAGGTGGGGGCACCCCCACAGGATTACAATGAGGCAGGGCTGAGCCAGCCCCAAAGGGCCCCGAAGGCTCCAGCAGTGTCCCCAGGAGGTGGCCGAATGCAGCTCCCGGTTGTTTTACCCTCCCTAGGCCAGATTTGGGAGTTTGTCCTGACCCCTTAACACCAGTGCCAGGAATCGGCACCTAAAGGTCACCCTTCCCGCCCATCCCCAAGCCTAGCTACAGGGTGCCTTGCGACTCAGGCCTTGACAGGCGAGATGGAGGCAGGCACCTCGTCGCCGCTTTTGGTGCCGCGCAGGCATGACCCACACGGCGAAGAGGAGGGGAGGGAAACCACCCTCCAGGTCAGACCAAATTACCTCCACTGTAGAAGGTGACCCTGGCAGGAAGGCACCGGTATGTGCCCGTTCCCCAGCGGGGGAGGGGGGAAGAAAAGGAGGAACGACAACATGCCCGCTCATCTCCTGATCTCCCACTCTCTTTCTTACAGACCTCATGGTTGCAACCGTCCTCTTTAACGTCTTCATCCAGAATCATGGAGAGGGGGCGGCCAGCCACTCAGGTGATTCTGCCACCTCTGGAAACTAGATCCGGCCAGATCTACTTTCCAAGCCTCTTCTTGGGGGAGGACGCAAAATTTCTTCCCCATCCCAGCTGGGCAGGGGCGAGGAAGTCCTGTTATAAAATAATTTCACTCATTTTTAAAGAAACAATAATCATGCATTCGCTTGTACACTTTGTGGTTCAGATAATTTTGACAGACTTGTCTCTGTGTTTGCCTCCACATCCAGAACATGTAAAGGGAATACTTTCACTCAGGTTCACAAGAATAATTTGCAGGTTCTTTTTTTAGACTGGAGATATTTATGTAATGAATCCATTAAACATATCACGATCTTAAAAAAATATGAAAGCTGCTAAACTTAATTCTTCTTTGGAAATAGCACTGCCAAGTGGAAATGTTCATTACTGCACCCAGCTAACCATCCTCTCTCTCTGACACACACATATATTCTGAGGTGTGTGTGTTTGTTTCAGTATGATATATTGTGAATTAGTGATAAATGAGTTTGATTTTTGATTAACCTCAGTATTGCAAGATTTCAAGAAACTGTATGATAGATTTGCCTTAAGCCTCAGTTTGTTTTAATGTTTAGAGTGTGAGACTAAGACTCCAGGGATATCTGAGTTCAATTTTCCATTCACTCATGAAGTTCATTGAATCAGCTTCAGCTGGACATTTTCCTTGATTCTAATCTACTGCTTCAAAGATATGTCTCTGTATATGCCTCACAAGAGACATTTTAGTTCTCGACTAAGGACCTCTTCACACATTGTTCTGTTTCTGGCCTGCTGTATTTGTCAATGTAGAACTGTAGAAGAGGGAGGCACTGGCTAAAGCCAGGGCACATCTACACTGACCCTTAAGTCAGTGCCAATCCACCATGTTCTATGACAGATTCACGTTGTGAAGAGTCTGCACAGTGACTCCCTGAGCTGCTACAAAGGTGGGAAGGAGTCCCCACTGCTCATGGATCAATGCCACTGGGTAGCCCTTTGCGTCACTCACAATGATGCCTTGCCACTTCAGGAGGAATGGAAGCGAGGTCAAGCCAGTGTTATCTGATGGCGTTTGGTAGGCCCCATCCTGAAGAGGAAAAAGGGGCAAAAAATCCCAGTGTGATGAGGTGGAAAGTGTATCTTATTTAGAAAGAGAGATCCTCTGCTTGGTTAGTTACCTTGACATTGGAAATAGGTTTATTCATCATCATCATATTTAATTTTAGCTTATTTTCTCAATTAATTAATTAATTAATTTATTTATATTTCAAACTTATATGCCACCACTCCCCTAGGGCTCGGAGAGGCTTACAAGAACAACTAAAATCTAACACAAATTAAACAACATATCAGAGATCAAAAGCCTGTCAAAACAAATATGTCTTACAAGCCCTGCGGAAAGCTGATAAATTCCGCAAGGCACAGACTTCTGGTGGCAGAGTGTTCCATAACGATGGTGCCACTACTGTGAAGGCTCTGCGTCGGTTGCTGTTAGGTGCAAGGTTTTAAAACTGGGGACTTCCAATAAATCTTGGTCCTCAGAGCGGAGGGATCTCTGGGGTTGGTAGGGGGTGAGGCGGTATTCTGGTGTACAAAGAAGTTCACCAGAATAAAAGAAATTAATACGCACATACAAAGGACCATATAAATATCAATATATCAAAGACATGTGGCTACCTAGCAAAGGCATTGTAATTAAAAGACTCTAGGTGTATTTAAACATATTTCATCACAAAATTTACCCCATATACTCATGTATAAGTAGAGCAATTTATTCAAAAAATCAACCCCAAAACACTAAGTCAGCTTATTAATGGGTCAATGTAAGTATTCTACCTTACCTTTAATTTTAAAAAGGAATCAACTTCTCTGAGTAGACTGATGATAGGTAAGAGCTTAGTCTGTTGGGAGAGCATAAATGAAGCATCAAGCCCCCCTCTCCGTCATGGTACCACTTTTTGAATATCTGGAGAAGGGAATGCCAGAGGGTCATTTTGATTTGACCCATGGACAAGTCAAGGATTATTCTGCGGAGAAGAAGAAAAACATCAACACAGCCCTGGGAGCTTTGACTTATCCACAGGTCATATCAAAATCCATAACTTTGACTCTCAAATCTCCCCTCGATTTATACATAAGGTCAACTTATATAGGACTATCACTATCTATATTTAACTAGCAAAATCAATGTCAATGGCCATCTATTTAAAATGAATGTTCATCATCTATTCAATTTATGTATATTTCACTTTTCTGAAATTGATATATAATACACAGAAGTCTGAATCCACAGCCTAGAATTCCTCCCAGAATTTGAACTAGAGCTCTCTAGCATAGTATACTAAGTACCACTCCAGATGTTAAATCCAAAGATTCCATAAAATGGAGTAATGGCAATTAAAATAAAGCTTCTATAGTTGCATAGGATGGACATGAGTTGCAGGTATGTTTATCTGCTCCTCTTGCAAAACACATATACGTTGCACACTAACTATTGTGCTATGCCAGACCACTTATTCATTATCCTAAGCTCTCTTTTCGATGTCACTTCCATTGAAATAGTAGACACCTAAACTAAAGCATGTGAATGAAATCAATCAGATTGCTTTAGAGCAAGTGTCCTTAGTTTTGCCATAATCTTTTCTCTATAATGAAAAACAGGAAATAGGAATTGATTTTCTATTGTGGACACATTACTGAATACAAAAGATATCACTCCTCATCAAGGAGAGATTCTCTTTTACAATTATTTCCTTCACTGCTCCCAGAATTAAAAATATTCTTCAAGTCAACCATGAAATAAAGATTTAGTGATCCATTAGACAGGATCAGAGAGAGAGTGCTGAATTAATGGAGTTTGCACCATACTTCCCACTGGAATACTTTTGGCAGGAGAATCAAGCTAGGGCTCTCTCTGAGAAGGAAGTCATGCACCAAACTCATGGAGAAATGTTACACATAGAAGTAGAAGGACCAGGAATCATTCTGTAAGTTTGGTGCTACAGAATCCATCTGAAGTTCTAGCTAGCATCAATGATAATGCAGAACAAGAAGTGAAACAGAGCTTACTCTAAGACAATGTGCATTGACCCCTGCCAAACGTCCAAGATGTGTGATGGTGATATGGGACTCCCAGCTGAGGGATACAGAAGAAATGGCTTGTGCACCAGACAGGATGACTTGAGATGTGTACTGCCTCCCTAGAACAAAAATCCAAGATGGAAAAGAGAGACTGACAAGCCTTGTCAATCCCAAATACCTGATACCCACGGCAATTGCTGAACTTTTGCCATTTGGAATCTCGATCCAGTCCTGTAGCAAATATCCTAAACCAAAACTTGAACTGAAAGAAGAAAGAAGACTCAATAGCACTTTCAATACTTTTTTTTTACTGTTCTGTTCTGGTGATGAGATGGAGCATATGTGCCCTAAGAAAATGGTAGCTGAAACCTTCTGAAACATTAGGAAAAGGAGATTTTTTTTTTTAAAAAAAGAAATCTTAACTCTCCTTAGAAAATAGAATGCAATCATACCACTGTTTGACTGTTGCTCTCCCACCTTGATGATCCCAACTCTTTCACTGGAATAAATTTCACCAAACATAGTTGGATTTCCATGTGATAACTTTATGAATCCTTCATTCCAATGGAGTTTAAGCATTTCCTGACTATTTATTACCCAAAATTAGTTGCATTTATCTAATTCAGTGTGGCCAAATGTAAGTACCTTTTTCATTTCAAGGAGATTGCTACAAAATTTTAACCAGATTATACAAAATTTCCAATAGGATTTAACTGGCTCAAGTGATTTACTGTCTATTATACAATCTTGAATACTCTCCCAGCCTCCTGAGATGGACTAAAATAATGAATCACACTAAGGAACCATGAAACAGAGTTGTGAGAGCAGAATATACTTTATTTAAGGATCTAGTCATCAGGGTCTAGTCCCAGATACTGAGTCCAAATTCATGTGCTCCTGTCACCATGTTTTATGGCACATATGAAATGCTAAGTTGAGACTCCAGATCAATATTGTCATGCCTTTGGCTTTTCCAGCTGCTCTCATCTTGCTCCTCCTCCTCCTCCTCCTCTTCTCCTGTGAAAATATTCCTCTCTGGGGTCATAGGTGAAATGATGGCCATGCAACTGGTACTTGCTGAGATCATGTTGCATTTGTTATATTCACTGGAGAACTTATGCTCCAATTTCTCTTCATCTTGCTTGATTGCAGCAGCAGCTGCTGCTGCTTCAGCTGCTTTCTTCTCCAGGCGCATATCTTCATATACCTGATGCATGATAAACTGTGTTGTGTTCCTTGGGGCACGCATTCCTGGTGCTCTCCACCCACAGAGGTTCATGGGGCGCAGTCGTCCCTTTACAGCTGTACGCATGAAAGCCAACAAACGTTGCCTTCTGAAGTACCTCTTCCGACTATAGCGGCGGTGGTGGCTTTGGCCGTTCCTACAGAACCTGGAGTGTTGCTGATAATCTACAGGAGAACAATGTTTTCTTTGTTTCCTCTTATATGATCTCTTTCTCTTCCAGTAGTCTCCCTTTCTCTTCCATGGTCTACCACTCCTAGAGAACTTGCAGTTTCTCTGTTTTGAAGACTGATGACCTCTGGGGTGATGAACTTTAGTTTTGTCTTGAAACATTCTATTGTAGTTTCTTCTAGCATTTAAGGTCCTCATTACAGGCCACTGGTTTGTATATCCTTGTTGCACAGACAACTGCAAATAACACCGCCATCCCTGTTTCCACATCTTCCTAGGAGGTGAATGGGAACTCTGGGTCATAAAAAAGACCTGTTCACGTTTTGTACCTTCTGTTTTCCCAGGAGTTTCTTTTTTCCAGTGTGTCCACTGCTTGTATTCTTTGCTATTGCTACACAGTGTGCCCCCGCTGCCTTTAAGCAATTGGACACTCACTTAGCTTTGTAATAGCTTTTCTTCCAGTCTTTCTTTTTGGCTCCCTTCACTGTAGCCCTTCTGTCCCTTGACACTGTTTATGAAACAATGAAACCCTGGCCTGAGGTGCTGCTTCAACCCAGGTACAGCAGGTCATGAGTGTCTTACCACGATGGGTGGTGACATCCTTCCTTCTTGGGATCCCTGTACAGATTGAATAAAGCATCCATATCACCCTGGGCAACAGAGAACCAATCATAAAGCAGTGGGTGGGGCTGCTGTAAGTGGACATTCTGTTAGCATTTAAACCCAGAGGACAGTTATGCTTGGTGTTCTTTTGTGAGAGACTGTAGAATCAATGATATTTCTCCATCCTATTTTACGATGGCACATTGTGACCACTTGGGTATATGTGTTTTAAACTCATAACTTAAACTCAATGATTTCAGATTCTGTAATGTAATAGTAATGGTACTGACCAATCCCATATGACCCTTTTGTGATTTCAACACAAGCTATTGCCAAGGGCTGAGTAACGAAGCCACTATGTCTAGGCCCTCTGAAACATCCAGATTTTAGGCCAACACACAACTTTATTTTTTTCTTTTAATGTTTTTCTTGTTTTTGAAGTGCATCACATTGCCTCTTTCAAAGCACTCTATAAATATAGATGAGCACTATCGTTTCCGATTATTTTCAAACTGGAAAAACAAACCTACCTAGTGATTTTCTTTTCAAAATCATACAGAGACAGAGAGAACAAATATTTCAAGACCCCATACTTACTTTTTCACATATGCCATATAAATTGGATTTTTGTACAGTTCCAAAATGATTATAGGCCTACTTTCATGATGTGGAAATCTATGAAAAGTGCTAATGTCCTAACAGTTAACATACTCTATTCTTAGTAGCATCCTTTCTTATTCTCTAAAAAAATCTTAACAGCAGTATATTATACATCGAGTGGTGTATCCTACTTGTAAAAATATATATTTTACTATTCTAAAGATTTTGAGTTGCTAGATTACATCGTAAGAAAATATAATCGTTTATAGAATCATAAAGCTGGAAGAGACCACATGGGCCATCTAGTCCAACCCCCTGGCAGTTTTAGTTTATCAACAAGCTATGCACAGAAGAACAAAACGGCTTTTAAACCATTGGCACTCAAAGAATTCCAATTTACAAACAAATGAATATAACTGTTGTTCATTTCAGTAGGATGAATGATTAAAAGGGATAGTGTGAAGAATCAGCTGATGTGTGTGGAAATCATGTATCACCCACCACTATTTTGCTTCCTTTTGAATAATTATAACATATTAGATTCATGATTTACCTGGCAAGGTTCAATTTAAGGGGTTAAAGCTACTCCATGCCTCCCCAGAAATAAGTAACAGATTTACTCTCCCAGTAGTCTAACTGGGCCATTACTTTATCAAAGAGAAGATAGCCATCATTCACTGGTTTGGGAACAGGGGCTGTCTATTTCCCAACTGTATTCCATTGTCAATGTCAAAAAAAGAAGAAAAATGTGATTCCAAACTCTGTTTGAACCTAAGTTTCAAAACTTGACACTGACAAAAAAAAATGAAGGTTCAAGTGTCTTGTGTTGATTCTTATCTCCAAAATTGAAAAGAGTGATAAGTTGGTAGGATGATGAAATCTTAACCCTTTGGGGGGAGAAGGGTGGGGTATAAATATAGGAAATAAATTAACTGTTATTCTATTTCAAGTAATGAAATTGTCACATATTTTGATACAGGAAACAATTCACAATGTGCCTAATTTTAGTCCCTTGATGCTTTAAGGAAATTTAAGGACATGGAATTCTGTTACATTAATAAAGAGGAACTACAGATAGAATCAGCATGTTGTGTTGGGTTGTAAACTTTTTGAAATACACACACCGATATTTCTCTTTTACTGTAACAATTTGGTAAGATATTTTATTACATCTCAACACATGATGGCAGTAGCGGTCCACAAAATTATGATATAAATGTGAACTAATTGTCAACAACTTAAGTACATTTACAACAAAATCCACAAAACAAACCTATTCCTTTATTTGCCAACCAAAATGTAGAAAATATACCATGCAAACTTTTGAAGTTTCATGAAAGAAAAATGGTGACAACTTGATAACGTTAGATAAGAGATCTACATCTTCTGAGGTGTTGTCAATTTCGATCAGATTGGGGCTTTTCAATGCAGGCAGAAGAAACTCTCAGTGATAGGTAAGCCTGCCACAGCCAACAGGCAAAGCCTAAGGCAGGAGAGGGGAGGGGTATTTGAAGGTCGGACTTGGTGGGCTAGTTGACTGCAAGATACTTAACCTCTCTGCCTTCCTCTTTACTTCAGTGTGACACCCCCCCCCCCCCGGACAGTATAAGTTTACAGTGGTCACACAAGGACCAGGTAGGAATCCAACCCCTAAGTGTTCCTTGGCAGGGTTTTGCTTCTGTTTCAGAAAGGTGTGGTAATTGGCTTTGATGGCTTTGGGTTGTTGTAGATTTTCCCGGGCTATATGGCCATGTTCTAGAGGCATTTTCTTCTGACGTTTCGCCTGCATCTATGGCAAGCATCCTCAGAGGTAGTGAGGTCTGTTGGAAGTAGGAAAATGGGTTTATATATCTGTGGAATGACCTGGGTGGGACAAAGGACTTATGTCTGCTGGAGCTAGCTGTGAATGTTTCAACTGACCACCTTGATTAGCATTTAATGGCTTGGAAGTGCCTGGGGGGAATCTTTTGTTGAGAGTGAATTGATGTGCCTGATTGTTTACTCTCTGTTGTTTTACTGTTGTAATTTTTGAGTTTTTTAATACTCCAAACACAGCGCCCAAACACGAATCAAGGAACATGAAAGGCACTGCAGACTACTTCAACCAGAGAAATCAGCCATAGCAGAGCACCTGATGAACCAACCTGGACACAGCATATTATTTGAGGACACAGACATGCTGGACCACTCTCACAACCACCATGTCAGACTACACAGAGAAGCCACTGAAATCCACAAGCATGTGGACAGTTTCAACAGAAAGGAAGAAACCATGAAAATGAACAAAATCTGGCTACCAGTATTAAAAAACTCAAAAAACACAACAGTAAAACAACAGAGAGTAAACAATCAGGCACATCAATTCACCCTCAACAAAAGATGCCCCCCAGGCACTTCCAAGCCATTAAATGCTAATCAAGGTGGTCAGTTGAAACATTCACACCTAGCTCCAGCAGACATAAGTCCTTTGTCCCACCCTGGTCATTCCACAGATATATAAACCCATTTTCCTACTTCCAACAGACCTCACTACCTCTGAGGATGCTTGCCATAGATGCAAGTGAAACGTCAGGAGAAAATGCCTCCAGAACATTGCCATATAGCCCGGGAAAACCTACAACAACCCAGTGATTCCGGCCATGAAAGCCTTCGACAATACTTTGATGGCTTTGATGGAGTCACTTTAGTAGGTTTCCCTGAGTTAGTTAAAAAGGTTCTCTGGCATGATAAATGTGACATAGCCCTGTTAGGCACTGTATCACCCCCCCCCCTCCCCAGGAGGTGAAGGGTAGACTTCCATAACAGTTTTGGGGGGCAGGGACCTGAAAAGAGGAGCTACCCTTGGGGCTGAAATGAGGGTTCTCATTCTTAAAAACTCTGAGGTTTGGGAGATCAAGTTTTCCCTAAAGCTTCACCATACTTCATTTTGAAATTAAATGGAGGATTTTCCTACTTCCATCACACCTACGCCTTCTCTCCACTTTTGTTAAGATTTATTTATTTGATTTGCCATTACAGTAAAGACTTGTTTCCTACACTGCCCCCCCCCCCGTTCCTTTTTTTTTAAAAAAAACTTCTATCTCAGAGGTTCAACTTGCAGCCCAAGAAGGGGAATATTCTTACATTCTTACAGGAGGGAGGGGGGAAATGAAGGTTTAGCTTTCTTAAATCTCTCTGCTATTCTTTTGATAGGCAAAAGCAGCACAGCAGGAATTTCATCAGGCAAGAGTTCAAAAGGACTTTAATGACCTGACACAGGAAGAGAGGGGGATATTGAAAGAGGGAGCTTGCTAGAGACAGAAGCTCAGGATTTGCATGCCTGCTTATTTTCTCCTGAATGTTTTGAATATCTTGTTTGCTATATCTCCTCAGTCCCAAAATGGTAAGTCCCAAAATGGTAATGGTGGCAGAAAGGAATCAATTCTGCCCATCTCAATTCTGCCAACATAATCATTTTATTTACATACAGGCAAGGGGGCATTCCCAAGACATGTTAATTTGGGTGTTTTTACACATCTCTATGTGGGGAATTGAGGAATACATCACTTGCCAATTGACTCAGGAATCATGGGAAAACCCCAACTTTAGAAATGGCAAGATACCTCTACCCTATATTTGAAGCTTGTGTAATGTGAAGGGCACGATCAGTGGCAGTTTCTTAAGTGTGCAGAATCGTTTATATAATTGTGTGCAATGAAGTCACTAATCATGTCATTCCTACCGTGTAGAATGTGAGAACATAGAATTTGACTGCAATCCTTACTGTATAGGAACTTGAGGCCCACACATTTGTATTCCAGAAATGTTCCAGTTTACAAAGGGAGAACAATGAACTGCAGGGATGTAAGCGGAAGGATCTGTATTTTGTAGTTGTTTGTTGCAATGTGTGTTTTCTTACCAGAAGACCTCTCTGACTACACTTTCAGTAAATGCAAACTGGTGACTCTTGAAATAGAAGGTCAACACACTTCAGCAATGGATTGACACTTTTCAGTGAATCAAAGAACATGAGAACATCCTGGATAGCACAGAGGGAGAATTGATTTTTCAAAATCCACAGAAAGAAACTGCCAAAAAAATTGAAGAGAACTGTGTCATTGAGAAATCACCCTGGAGGATAGTCACTGTTAGGAGCAGGCCATACCCAAGTATTTCTGAACCACTTGAAATACTCAGCAATCACTTTCTTGAAGATAATGGTGGGAAGAAGGCGACCAGAAACAAGAGCCAGGCATCCTGAAACTGTGGCCCTCCAGCTGTTTGGGCCTCCAACTCCCAGAAGCCCTAACAAGCTTGTTCAATTGTCAGGAATTCTGGGAGTTGAAGGCCCAAGCAGCTCTCCAGCTGTTTGGGCCACAGTTAGAGGATGCCTGCAACAGACATTGTAAGCTAAGGAGGAGTCAACTTAACCATTAACTGTAGTAAGAAGAAAATAGAGATGCTGGTAATAGAGGACATAATGAGATTCAGGTTACCACAAGGTCCTAGAAATGCATAAAGAGCACATTTTTAATGTGGCTAGCTGAAACCATGGGTAGTGCTCCTGCAAGTGTAGAGGTCATCGTGTAGATACATTCACACATTCCCAATAATAAAACAGAAACACTATTTACAAGTTTATTTCAGCACTTCAAGTCTCATGCCTTTAAATCTTTAAATAGCCTGGGTCTTAATTAGTTCAGAGAATGTTTCTTTCCCAGAATACTCTATCAATGAATTCCTACTTTATCCTACACGGAAATGGGATTGATTCCATAAAATATAGACTTTTTTGCTCTTTTGAAACAGAATTTTCTTTGTCTCATTTCTGTAATGTTGGAATGGCTTCCTATGAAAGATTGATGCACCTCATAAGTCCTTTCTCAATATCTTTCCAAATATACATTTAATGTTTCTGTTTCGGTGCTTTTGACTGTATATTTCAAACAATAAATATACAATGTATTGTCGAAGGCTTTCATGGCCGGAATCACTCAGTTCTTGTGGGTTTTTTCGGGCTATATGGCAATGTTCTAGAGGCATTTCTCCTGACGTTTCGCCTGCATCTATGGCAAGCATCCTCAGAGGGTGAGGTCTGCTGGAGCTGGGAAAAAAGGGGTTTATATATCTGTAATATAAACCCCTTTTAAACCCCTTTTTTCCCAGCTCCAGCAGACCTCACCCTCTGAGGATGCTTGCCATAGATGCAGGCGAAACGTCAGGAGAAATGCCTCTAGAACATGGCCATATAGCCTGAAAAAACCCACAAGAACTGAATAAATATACAGTTTTTAAAATACTATTTTAGTACTATTTTATTTGATATTTCATTTTTAAAATAAGCTTCATGGCCATTGCAATGAATATGACAAGCAGATGAATGAAGTTGTAAGACAAACATAAAATGAAATGCAATAGATTGGCTGCCAGTTAAACATTTGGTGACACCTAGTTTGTTACTTTGTAATGTGTGAAATTACCATTTTACGCACTGCTATTTCAAAAATCTACTTCTAGAGGAATATTGTCAAAGATACCAAAGATCCTTGAGGTGGATATTAGACAGTAGAATGCCAGTGAGGAAAGTATGTGACTGAAATGAAAATATAGATCAAATGATGAGGACAAGATATTTTTTGTAGATGCTCATTTAAGCCTATTCTAAAAACAATAGTGCTTCATCTCCCCATGGCATTATTAAAACATACAAAGAACATTTCATATAATTCCTTCAAAATACATAATATATTTCTTCAATTATTTCCATAGTATCAGGATAACTTAACATATTTGAAAATATCTTTTTAATAGAAAAATGTTATTGCTAATCACAGACACGAGACAAGCTTAGTAGATATGGAAAGCAGAACATTGCACTTCTTTGTTACTATCTTTTTCAATGATGAGTACAAAAAACACCATATTTTCTTAAGCATACTTTTATTTACTTACTGTTTCCACATTTTATATCTAGTGCAAGGCAACACTGATATATTATACAAGGGTATATTTATATTTATTATTAATCATTCATAAAATAACCCAGTTTCTCATCTGGTAACTATATGTAGGTAGGAGGCTGCCTAAAAAAACCTTTCATATATCAAGACCAGGAACATAGAATATAATTAAGAACAAGTTAGCATGGATCACTGATTATATACATTCATTATATAGCTTCACTAATAAAGTAGATAAAATTGTAAACTAGGAAAAATTAACATCAACCCTATATATTTTTAACAATCAACGTTTATATATTTTCTTCTTTTAACATCAACTAATCTGTATTCCATGGTATAATTTAGAGCATTAATTCGATTCAGTACTTTGTGTTTCATCTGCCACTATTAACTCCCTTTTTTTACCTCAATTAACTCATAATAAATTGTGGCAAGTTCTTGGTGGGATGGGCATACCAAGTCACCTTGTCTCTCTCCTGAGGAATCTGTACAAGGACCAAGTAGCAACAGTCAGAACTGACCACGGAACAACAGACTGGTTCAAGATTGGGAAAGGCGTACGGCAAGGCTGCATACTCTCACCCAACCTTTTTAACTTGTATGCAGAACACATCATGCGATGTGCGGGGCTGGATGAATGCAAAGCTGGGGTGAAAATTGCTGGAAGAAACATTAACAACCTCAGATATGCAGATGACACCACTCTGATGGCCGAAAGCGAGGAGGAGCTGAGGAGCCTTCTAATCAAGGTGAAAGAAGAAAGCGCAAAAGCCGGGTTGCAGCTAAACGTCAAAAAAACCAAGATTATGGCAACAAGAATGATTGACAACTGGAAAATAGAGGGAGAAACCGTGGAGGCCGTGACAGACTTTGTATTTCTAGGAGCAAAGATTACTGCAGATGCAGACTGTAGCCAGGAAATCAGAAGACGCTTACTTCTTGGGAGGAGAGCAATGTCCAGTCTCGATAAAATAGTAAAGAGTAGAGACATCAGACTGGCAACAAAGATCCGCCTAGTCAAAGCCATGGTATTCCCTGTAGTAACCTACGGATGTGAGAGCTGGACCTTAGGGAAGGCTGAGCGAAGGAAGATCGATGCTTTTGAGCTGTGGTGCTGGAGGAAAGTGCTGAGAGTGCCTTGGACTGCGAGAAGATCCAACCAGTCCATCCTCCAGGAAATAAAGCCCGACTGCTCACTGGAGGGAAAGATACTAGAGACAAAGTTGAAGTACTTTGGCCACATCATGAGGAGACAGGAAAGCCTAGAGAAGACAATTATGCTGGGGAAAGTGGAAGGCAAAAGGAAGAGGGGCCGACCAAGGGCAAGATGGATGGATGGCATCCTTGAAGTGACTGGACTGACCTTGAAGGAGCTGGGGGTGGTAACGGCCGACAGGGAGCTCTGGCGTAGGCTGGTCCATGAGGTCACGAAGAGTCGGAGACGACTGAACGAATGAACAACAACAACTCATAATACTATGAGCTTTTAAATATTATATGTTTACTTGCAAAAGAAATTATGCTACCTAACATTTTTATTACTGTCTGAATTTAAAAAAGACTCCCCACAGGCAAACGAGGAAGACACATATAGGCATAAGGAGTTTTGCTCAAATTAATAGGATTGCCATCTAGCCTGATGTCTTCAAGGGATTTACGGATATATGAATAATCTTTCATTTTGCAGAAAGTATCTTCATGCATTTCTTGTATGTTGTTATTCTGAAAAGGAAAGTGAAATATTGATGAAGACTTATACAATTCAATATACAGGCAGTCATTGAGTTACAAACATCTGACTTACAAACGGCTCATAGTTCCGAACAGGAGTGAGACAACAGGAAGTGAGATAAATTTACTATGAAAAGAGTTGTCATGGGGAAAAAGTGTCTCCACTGAAGCTTTCCCATCAAACCTTGCTTTCAAAATTCAGTTCTCACAGGGATAGAAAGTGAGGTGAAATCTTCTGAACAGGGGCACAGACAGCAAAACAAATACCACAGGGGTGTTAACACTTTCCTATGCTATTCAAAGCACACACACACAAATATAGACTAACAGAGAGATAGAAATGATAGATAAATGGAGTTACACTTTCATACAAATTCAACTTAAGAACAAACATACAGATCCTATCTTGTTTGTAACTTGGGGTTTGCCTGTGTACACTTCCTACCTGTAAACTGGGCAAAGTGCAGTTTACAGACCTTACTTGTGTCCTCCTGAAACCCCACATCAACAGAAGTTTGGATCATTTTTTTTTTTGCACCCAAATCAAACAGAAAGCTCCCTAAGGGCATGGAAACACAAATATGATTCCACCTCCACACCAGAACCTTATATTAACTTCCATGTTCTTGTTCACTCCCTTCCCAAAATTGTGATAGGAATTCAAAGGAATGCAGGAGGTACTGATCATGACACTGAAGTATTTGCTTGTGGGGGTGCAGCTTGTGGGGAGTTATTGGGAAGAATTGGCCCCTGACCTTCATGCATTTGCCTACATCTATGCTGTTGTCAGCATAATCTCCAATTTAGAGTGATCTTAAACTGAACCCATCAAAGGATTTAGTTGACAAGATTTATTCTGACATGGTTTTTTGCCTTCTGATGAGACTGAAAAGAGTGTGACTTGCTCATGGTTATCCAGGGCATTTCTATGATTAAATGGTTATTCCAATCCTGGTGGTTTACAAATAATGAGTTAACAATAACAGAAGGCTGACCAGGGCCACATAACAGAATTTCAGTAATAGATGTTATTTGTCACTTTCAGAGCTATAACATTTCAAGATTTGTTGTCAAAATTCAACACATGTGAATTACAACTACAGATTTATTTAAGACAAAATAGCCACACCGGTCTGTTTCACAATTTAAAAGAGGAAGTATGCATGTGTCGAAAGGCTGCTAAATTTGCTGTCAATTATCTGTCAAGCATGAAAGCAATACATCCTGCTTTCTGGAAAATTAGTTCTGTTGACAGCAGAGTCTTTTCTCACAGAAACTTTGTTGTTTTGTTGTTGTTGATTCAGGCCCCTTCTACAATGCCATATAAAATCCAAATTATCTGGTTTGAACTGAATTATATAGCAATGTAGACTCTTATAATCCAGTTCAAAGCAGATAATTTGATTTTATATGCTAATTATGGATGGAGCCTCAGAGCCATAGCTTTCCTGCCTTGAAATGTGGTCTTCATCTTTTCCCACTGCCTTCTACCTTTCTAAGCATTATTGTCTTTTCTATTGAGTCATATCTTCTCGTGAATGGTTCAAAGTAAGGCAGTCTCAGTTTACTCATCTTGGTTTTTAGGAGTGTTTAGGCCTGATTTGCTCTAGAACCAGCCTAGTCACATTCTTAGTTATCCATGGTATCTGCTGAACTCTTTTCTAGCACATTTGAAATGAGTTGATTCTGTCTCTCTCAACTTTCTTCACTGTCCAGCTTTCACTGACATACATAGACATGAAAAATGTAATGGGATGGATCACCCTAAATTTAGTATTAAATAATCTATCTTGTTACTTCAGGACCTTGTCTAGTTTTTTCATAGTTGTCCTTTCAAGTTATTGGGCTTGTCTATACAAGCCCAAACCCCAAGACTCATCCTGAATAGATTGCTGGCTCTCATTATGATGCACAGTGGCTTCTAGTGAGTTTCATGGGTTTCTTTCTATTTTAAACCAACTCTGACCCACTTTTAGCAAAATCAGAAGATGTATTAAATATTTATGGACTGAAATCTGAAAAAAAAAACTTTTGGTAAAAGAAATCAGATGTTTTGAATATGCTAACTCTTTGTTTCCTTTTTGAGTATTAATATCTAATCTGGGATGCTAGTATAGGTTTGGGTTGTTGTAGGTTTTTTTCGGGCTACATGGCCATGTTCTAGAGGCATTTTCTCCTGATGTTTTGCCTGCATCTATGGCAAGCATCCTCATCAATATACTTATCCATCGATATATTAATCATTGATAGTTGTTGCCCACCTGAAGATGAAGTGATTGGAGATTTTCAGGGAGTGGAAGTGGGATATGATCTAAGTTGTTATCAGTGATATAAAGGTAATGCAACTCCGACATATCCTAGAAACAATAAGCAAACAAACAAAACAAATTTAGTTTATGCAGAGATTCTCTAAATTTGTGTAGAAACATCTATACCTTTCAGTGAATCAGTGAGTATCAAAACAAAAACTTGTTCCTAATGACATCATATCCTTGCAAACCATTTTATACCTATTGGATCCATAAGTAAACTAAAATGTCTTTCCAACTTTGGACCTTATGGCTTGAAACTGAGCATGCTTTCATCAGATGTTACTTTGTCTTGCAGAGGTTGTTTCACATTATGATCTTGTGCAATGATTCCATTGACAAAGATATGACAATGCTACCCTCCTGAAAATAGAACCATTTCACAATGCCTAAATTGTGTGAGAGGAAGGCAACTGTGTAGTCCCCTTTTGGTTTATAACATTGTAAATTCCCAACAGGATGCCAGTCTTAGGTTCCTTAGACCCCATCTATACTGATCATTTAATGCAATTTCAAACTGGTATTGAAGGAAGTGGTTTCACTGTGCAGATGATTGCATAGGAAATCTTGCAACCAGTTGAGGTCTGGGTAGTGACTACACAAACCACAAGAGGTAAAACATCATTTTTAAAGCTCCTTTGCATAAAAATAAATAAGTAACCCCACAAATGTGGAAATAACCACTCTGTCGAGTTTCTGAGCTACTGGTGCACATTAAGGTCTTTCTTTTGCACACTTTTTGGGGAGTTTGTTGTCTGGCTGCCACAGTTTGAAGCTAGCATTGAACTACATTCAATGGTTAGTGTAAATGGTACTTTACAAATAATGGGTCTAGTTTCCCCCCAAAACTGTAAATAATCCAATTTATAACTTACTTTAAATGCTTCCTGCTTTATCCCCTTGCGACCCAATATGTTGTTACTAATATCAATAAAAGTAAGGGTTGGTGGTAATTCTGGAAGCTGCCTTATCCTATTATCTCGAAGTATTAGCTCCCGAAGTTGTGGCAGATTTCTGAAGGCATCTTCATCCATTTCAGATATAACATTAGAAGTCAAATCAATCCTTTTTAAGTGGCCTAGCCAGAAAAAAATAAGTAGGAAAATAATTAGAATGTTCTTAAAATGTAGGGGTTTTTTTTTTTTGCTTTAAAAACAAAAACTAGAAAAGTTACTCTTTTTTAAAAAAGATAGAGATCATTACTCTTTTTAAAAAGATAGAGATCATTATAGTAGTTCTAATTATCAATTAGGCTATAATTTAACTAAGAGGTATATATGCTTCTATTTCATTACAAGCTAATTCCTAAAATAAGCTATAGTGACAATTATTGTCAGCATTGATTCATACTCAGGTTAGCAAAGTCATCTCTGTTGACCTTCTTGACTCTATTGTAGCGGGAGTAGAAATGGGTGGTTTCCTTGGGCAAGGGTGGAAGAGCCTCGAGTTCACGATCATCGCAGTACACAGAAGTACCCATACAGGTACAGAGAAGACAAGTTGGAAGGCCTAAAAATGAAATGGAAATTTAATTTGAAGTACAAAGCTGAACTGGCATATTCATAGAATCATAGAACAATAGAGACCACATGGGCCATCTAGTCCAACCCACTTCCATGTAGGAAAAGCACAAAGTACCCCCCAATAGATCCAGAATCTGTTTAAAAGCTTCCAAGGAAGGAGCATCCACCATACTCTGAGGCAGAGAGTTCCACTGCTGAACACCTCTTACAGTCAGGGAGTTCTTCCTAATGTTCAAATGGAATCTCCTTTCCTGTAATTTGAACCCATTGCTCCAAATCCTAGTCTCCGGGTCAGCAGAAAACAAGCCTGCTCCCTCCTCTTTATGGCATCCTTTCACATATTTATATATGGCTATCAAGTTTCCTCTCAACTTTCACTTCTTCAGAATTTTGTGGTATGAACTGTATGCATAGCATGTCTTTTTGTTGTCACATGTATAGCACAAGGCTACTCCTTTTTAATGGCTGTTCAAGGCTAACAAGCACATGCCTGGGAGCAACAGTACAGCTGATCAATGTGTTTGTGTGGGTATGAAGTTGCACTTGGAAGTATTCTAGTTGCACATCTATAAAGAAGACCTTGTGGGAAGAGGTGGGTTTTTCCTTTCATGACACCCTCGAATGTAGTTGTTGTAACTGAGGATTTGGAGATCATATACCACCAATAGGACTCTACTTTATTTAATGTAGGATCCACCTTGAAAAGTCTGATACATATACTACGATCAATACATATATCATTGTGGAGCTTCTTTGCCTTAGTTCTGTGCACACAAAATCAATGTATAGGCCAAAGTCAGTCTGTGGGTTCTTGTGGCTGTAAGTAGACAATAGACATGTACCTAATAATGAAACCTTCCCCATTATTTTAATAGACTTTTCCACTCAGATGAACACTGACATTTGGCCAGATCTGGTTAGTATATGTTATTCTCTAATTAATGGGCTGATTTATTTGTTATTTGTATATAGCTTTCCCCCAATTGTGATGGTCATGCCTACTGGATATGTTCATGGCATTTAACGACTGCATGGCTTTCCTCATTTTGTGAAATAGTATTAGCTAGACAACCTCAATTATCTAAAAAAGACACAGAGCAAATAAAAATGCTTTAAGGTTTTAAATGAGTACTACTGTTAGAATATGAGCCAAAAAATGGGTTCCTAACATGTAGAGTAGAAATGTATAGAATCCTACACCTGGCCTGGAGTGCAGTACTGTGGACCGGCCCCAGGGACAGCCAGACCATCCAGCAGGTCTGAATCCAGTTTGGCACCAGTGGACAGACATCCTTACCTTTGTGGTCCTGTTGCCATCATAGGCTTGGCCATGGACCTCCAAAGAGCTCGTGGCCATCCCTTGCATCTTTGCTGACGTTAGCAAAATCACTTACAGGAGTCTGAAAGGAGAGAGGTATAGGAGTGGATTGATGCCCCCTCCCTTGCAGAATCATGCCAATGCCTTTGCTAATGATGGTAAAGGTACTCTGGGCACCCAGGAGTTCTTCAAGGCTTCATAGGTGCACTGTAATGGCAACAGGATTTCAAAGTAAGTGCTATCCTCTTGTCCCTTCACCATGAAGAGCCCAGGGAAATTGGGCTAGTTCCAATTGAGAAATGTGGGGCTGCTCCGGAACTTCAAAGAAGCTCAAGTGTATTTCTAGCTGTTGCCTAATGCAGAGCACAACCGGAGCCACAAAGCCTATTCTCACACACTCTGAGTTTGGGTGCCCATGTAGATTGGCCTTAAGTTATATTCACTTCCTTAGACTTTCTATGAAAGTGGGTATTGCATGGAAAACGTTCTTAAATTTCCTGCATGTACATTTAATCAATTTTTGTCATTTTCTTCACTTAAATTACATGGACATTAGGAAAGGCATCTGGATGACTCTGGGAGGGAAGGGGGAGCACCCCTCTCCTATACCCCTCTCCTCTCAGACTCATGCAGGTGCCTTTGCTAATGCAGGAAGGATACAATAGAGCTGTTTAAATTAAATAACATTGACAAACTAACAGTAATCAATCAAGTTTTTTTATTGTTTAGGACATGTTGCTTCTATTCAATCAATCATATAATGTATAATAAAACTATCTGCAGTCTTTTATAATGATGGTGAGAGATGACTCTGTCTATTATTATTATTATTATTATTATTATTATTATTTCTTATCCACCTCTCACCATAGCTTGAGGCAGGTTACAACATTGCTAAAACACATAAAACACATACACATTTAGTCAGTGTTAGGTGGCTACCTCACACTGCAGAGGCTAGAGGTTGGGAGGCTGGTTGTCTGTGATAACAGTTGTTGTTCTGCACTCCTTTAACTGTTGTTTTCAGGTGTACTGGAAGATATTGCCCTTTTAGTAAGGCTATATATGTGGTTAGTTTCTATACCAGTAAAGATGCTGGTGGGATCCATCTTGCCATGTAACATATCTTGGGTTAGTTAAACAAAGATTTCTTCTGCATTTATGCACTTATACACTAGACTTGCACACAGATTTGTTTTGGCTGTTTGTCTTCTGTTTCTTTAGCTTGTTTGAATGGCCATAACAGCAAGGGCATAGTCGCCATGTTCTTTTTTTGTTGTTTAAAATGGCCCACATGGCTGCTGGGCACACCTTCCCTTCTATTTGGGAGCACATGGTACACAGAGAGGCTGCTGCATGTTCGCATGGAGTTTCCCTGTGAGCCCTACTTGTTGAGCCAGTCAAAGAATGACAGGTAATGCCTTATGCAAACTGTGTTTATTTCATGGGGGGAGTGTCTCCATTTCTCAGTTGCATCCTGATTGAAGTCTAGAGAGAGGTGCTTCAGTCCGATTGTCTTGTTCTCGCGCTCAGCTTTAGCTTTTGGCTTGACTTCTAGCATTGATTTTTTTATTTTCCTTTATTTTCTTTATTCTTTATTTAGTAGTACTGGAAGTTTGAAAGTGTGGGTGGGCTGGTGCAAGGCGTTTGTGGGTGTGCTTTTCTTTTAGGGTAATCCCGAGCTTTGAGTTGCCTTTTAGCCTCTACTAAAGCCTTTAACTTCTTCTCTTATCGCTCCTCCCTCGTCTCTTTCATCACTTTTAAAAGATCATTATTTTTATTCAGAATTATAGGAATTCCAGCAAACAGCAAATTATCATTCTCAGAAAAACTACTTACTTACCTACCTACCAAAACTTACCACGAATATCTAATAATTTCTGGTTCATATGGGAGTGTTTTTCTAATAAGGGACATGCTGCTTGCTTGCTTGTGGATGGCAGGTAGCTGGCCTCTTGCATTATGTTGTGAAAACAAGAAATCAAACTGCAAAAGCTTTGGAAGAAGTTACTGTTGTTTATTTATTATAGTAAAGAAAGTGTAATTGTAATAGTGGGTGGGCTGTGTGATGTGTATCTTTGACATTTGACAGGAAGGAATGCTACTCTGTTGCTGGTTCTGGAGAAGTTAAAGGTGGGACCAACGGGGGATACCTTTTTGGGAATTTTTTAAGGAGATATTATTTCTAGAAAGAAAAAATCCTAAAAATCAGAAGATGACCCAAACATTATGAAACTTGTTGGACTAGCAGTGGTAGATGTCTACTCCAAGTATGGCGATTTTCATCCTGATAGTCCTGAAAATGATGGGAAGGAGAGCCCATGAAGCTTCCCATTGCTGCCAATGGACTAGATCTAGCTGCATTTTTCAGCTGCAGATCTAAAACGGCTCTTGGGCTACCTGCTTGTTTATGGGAGGTATGTGAAAAAGCCCCTCCCCCCAAAAAACTGGGTAGCAGAAATGGATCGAGGTTCAGCCAAAATACACAAGCCTATTCTGTACTACTTAAATGAACTTTTTTTGCCCTTGCCAGATTCCTCAGGCCATATCCATGATGACCAGACTATATTATAGCCTGAGGAACTGTGCCCTCCCTTCAAAACTTAATAAAGTTGCTTACATTTAGTTTAGTAACCAGCATGCTTTTTTGATGATTTTTGCGGAAATTGATTTTTCCCCTTTGAGATTTCAATTTCCTCAGAATTGTTTTTAATTATCATTTCTGATGCAGAACAATGACATCAGGAAAGGTTTCAATCATCCCTGGAGCTAAAATTGTTTGAAACCTGTGGATTATTAAACAAAGCATATAACTACAGCTGACTGAACATTAAAAAGAGATCTGAAGCATTTAATCTAATTTACGAAAGATTTTTAGTAACAGGTGTGCTGATATAATTGGAAAGAACTCTTCATTTCTATGTTGCCTTAGGAACCACAATAGGAAAACAGTAATATCAGTGTACGGTGAATATGACAATGATTTTGGGTAAAGAAGAAAAATGGAAGACTATCACACATTTCTGGAAAATGTTGCATACAAATTTTTGGTCTATAGTTGTTTGTGTTAATACATTATATATGAACCTTTGGCATTGATCAAAAAGCAACAAACATATTATATATAGCATTACTAATTAAAAACCCATGCTACCTTATTAGCAGTGAAGGGTATATTTGGTGGCATAAGTATTTTGTCCTTCCCATCCCCAAATTACCCATTATATTAACTTTATTATGCTCAGTTTGTACTCCAGGTGTAAGGCATCTCATTTACCCAGTTCCCTTTCTAATGCTTATCTTTTTCCAATCACTATTTCTTTTCTTATTCCTCTTCCCGTTTTCTTATCACCTTTATTCTAATTACTGCATGGGTTGGAATATATGACCCTAGCATCTCCTTTCAACACTGAAATTATGTTATTCTAATTCAGAGTCCCCCAAAGTCTCATGATGCTTTCTTTTCATATTGCATTGTCCAGAACACTTGTCTGTTTAGAACCCGACTCTCGGCATTAATCCCAATAAAAGAGGGTGGACCCTCATTCTCATCTCATCCTTGTTCTCATCTTGCACCTTCAGTGGTGGTTTGGACTCTTTGAAAGCTGCTATTTCTTGAACTTGACATGAAAGCCACCAGATCTCTTCACTCTTCAAAGGTAGATGTTTGTGTTTCCATAGTTCTTTTCAACTATTTCTCAGCACATCCACTATGCTCACAATATGTTTGGAGGGTTTAATACAAAATGCTATTCCTAAGACCTGTTCTTATATTTTGACACAACCTATCAAAAAGTGACAAAAGAAATCTCCCAGGAAATGGCACTGTCCCTAAGGACGGTTCATCTTATTTTTGTTGATAATGAGAGTAGGGTCTAATCATATGCAAATATTGAAATATACACTGTGGTTGTCTTAACTTCATTTTTATATCACCAGTGGTTTAGATTTTCAATAATTTATTTCACGTTTCAGGTGTTCGTAAGGAACAAATGATATTTTAATATAATGTTGCAATTTCATTGCTTCTAAATTACCTATCAGGAATTTAGAAGTAATGAAATTAATCTAAAGTACAAAGAATACATGAAGATCTTCCAAAGAGTCCAAAGATAAATGCTGAATTCAGTTAGTTGAAGACCCCAAATCTTTGCTAAATATATGGAAGATGACAATAAAGTTTCCTAATTTTCTTTCACAAACCTTCATGTGTATGTGGGCCAAGAACTCCTGGTTCATGGGGTGAAGACCCATCAATGAGTTTGGGTGTGGAAGCTTCTTCTTCTGTATCTTCTGGTAAAGGTGAAGGCAAATAAACCTCCCCTGTTATGTATGGTAAAATAGTTCCAATTTCTGTCTAAATAGAAAAACACATATATTAAGTAATCCAATCTATTTTCAGTAAGTTTGGATGTAATTGGAGTAGGTTATAACTGGAGGTTCCATTGCTGCTGGGTTACCTATAGAAAAAAAAAGGGGGGGGGTGAAATGTTCAAAAATGTGTTTCCTCTGGTACCATGTCCATTTGGTCACCAAGTTTAAGAAAGCAAGATTTGGTTAATACAAGATGACTGTGTCTTGGTAAGAAATTTTATGCCACCTTTGAGGAAATATAGAACATGTGTATGAAGTATGCATTTTAATTCTAAATTCTGGGAAATGAAACATTTGCAATTTCTGAGATAGGATGTACCATTCATCATCTTGCTGCCTTGACCTTCCTGTTCCAAAGCTGGAGTCACATTCTTTGAATAAATCTGTTTGTTTCTCAATAATATCTATTATGCATGAGCCCATGTCGTTTCTTACAAGAAATCCCTAAATCACTGGCCTTTTTAAAAAGATAATTCACATAGGCTTTATTTCTTTCTCATCAGAGAAAAAAAATGTTAGAAACAATTAGGTCATTATATAAATAATTGCTTCAATATTTGTGGATGCCCAACACAGTCTAATAAAAGTGTAGTATTTTGAGTATTGGTCTAGGACACTGGGAGACCAGGGGTTGAATCCCCACTTAGCCATGGAAACTGCAATAACTGTAAAGGAGTCTGAAGCTTGTGAATCTTGAACTTAGCTCTCTTTCCCACTGTTTTTGAACTGGAGGAGACGTTGAGAGGCAATTTGCACAATATTGTACAGTGTACTGGTCTGCTGTTCAAGAGTAGAGTCTTTCTAAGTATATATAGGTTTTATAGGATACCTATAATCAGGCATGTAGCCGGGGGGGGGGGGGGGGGGGCTCGGGGGAGGAGCTTCACCCCCCCCCCCAAATTCTCATGGTGGTTCGTGAAAAGGCCTTACTGGTGCATTACTTAAACTGTTATGTTTATTCATATCATGATCTGATCACCATACTCAATATATCCCATATGCATGGGGGTATTGGGGTAATGATACAAAAGGTTTGCTAGGGTAGACCCTCTTTCACTCAGACTCAGCCCCCCCCCGAAACTCAGCCCCCCCGAACCCCCCCCCCCCCGAAAAATTCTGCCCCCCCCCCCGAAACAAAATCCTGGCTACAGGCCTGCCTATAATTAAAAATGGTTGATCATTTTGGATTTTTCTTCTTCCCCATCTTTTTTAAAATATGAAATCTCAAGTACTTTCCATCAAATTTATGGTGCAATTTTTGAATGTTGGAAAGGTATTATTTTTAAAAAAAACAAGTAGAATTTGATCATTAAATCAATAAACAGAAGAGATTGAAAAAATAGTTTTATTAGGTTCTTGTGGGTTTTCTCGGGCTATAGAGCCATGTTCTAAAGGCATTTCTCCTGACGTTTCGCCTGCATCTATGGCAAGCATCCTCAGAGGTTGAGAAGGTCTGTTGGAAGTAGGAAAAATGGGTTTATATATCTGTGGAATGGCTGGGGTGGGGCAAGGAGCTCTTCCCTGCTGCAGTTAGGTGTGAATGTTTAGCTGATCACCTTCATTAGCATTTGAAGGCCTGCCTGAGTCTGGGAAAATCTGTTGCTGGGAGGTGTTAATCTGTGCCTGGTTTTTTCCTCTCTGTTGTTTAGCTGTTATAATTTTAGAGTTTTTTAATACTGGTAGCCAGATTTTGTTCATTTTCATGGTCTCTTCCTTTCTGTTGAAATTGTCCACATGCTTGTGGATTTCAATGGCTTCTCTGTGTAGTCTGACATGGTGGTTGTTGGTGTGGTCCAGCATTTCTGTGTTCTCAAATAATATGCTGTGTCCAGGCTGGTTCATCAGGTGCTCTGCTATGGCTGACTTCTCTGGTTGAAGTAGTCTGCAGTGCCTTTCATGTTCCTTGATGCGTGTCTGGGCGCTGCGTTTGGTGGTCCCTATGTAGACTTGTCCACAGCTGCATGGTATACGGTAGACTCCTGCAGAGGTGAGAGGATCCCTCTTGTCCTTTGCTGAACGTAGCATTTGTTGGATTTTCTTGGTGGGTTTGTAGATTGTTTGTATGTTGTGTTTCCTCATCAGCTTCCCTATGCGATCAGTGGTTCCCTTGATGTATGGCAGGAACACTTTTCCTCTGGGTGGATCTTCATCTTTACTCTCGTGGCTTGTTCTTGGTCTTGCAGCTCTTCTGATGTCTGAGGTGGAGTATCCATTGGCCTGGAGAGCCCAGTTGAGGTGGTTCAGTTCATCTTGGAGGAGGTGGGGTTCGCAGATTCTTTTTGCACGGTCTGCCAAGGCTTTAATGGTGCTTCTTTTTTGACTTGGGTGATGGTTGGAGTTTTTATGTAGATATCTATCTGTGTGTGTGGGTTTTCTGTAGACGATGTGACCCAATTGTTGATCTGGTTTGCGGATGACTAGGACATCTAGAAAAGGCAGTCTTCCTTCATTTTCTTTTTCCATGGTGAACTGGATGTTTGGGTGGATGCTGTTAAGATGGTCCAGGAACCTGTTGAGTTCTTCTTCTCCATGGCTCCAAATGGTGAAGGTGTCATCCACATATCTGAACCATATCGTGGGCTTTTTGATTGCTGTTTCCAGGGCTTGTTCTTCAAAGTGTTCCATGTAGAAGTTAGCTATGACCGGGCTGAGAGGGCTCCCCATAGCTACTCCATCTTTCTGTTCGTAGAATTCATTGTCCCACTGAAAGTAACTGGTGGTAAGGCAATGGTGAAACAGAGCCGTGATGTCTTCTGGGAACCTCTGGTTGATGAGTGCCATGGTGTCTGCTACCGGGACCATGGTAAATAGAGATACCACATCGAAGCTGATCAGTTTGTCGTTTGTATTTAGCTTGAGATTGCTGATTTTTTCTATGAAGTGGGCTGAGTCCTTGATGTAGTGTGTAGTGAGCCCAATATGGCTTTGTAACTGTGCAGCAAGAAATTTTGCTAGGTCGTATGTGGGGGATCCAATGGCACTCACGATGGGCCTGAGTGGGGTGGAGTCCTTATGGATTTTTGGGAGTCCATAAAGCCTGGGTGGATGGGCTTCCGATTTACATAGCTGTTGTCGTATGTCAAAGTTTATGGAGGAGTTCTTAATCAGGGTGTTGGTTTTCTTGGTTATTTTGGCAGTTGGGTCTTGCTTGAGTTTTTTGTATATAGTAGGGTCCAGGAGTTTTCTGATCTTCTCCTTGTATTGTTCTGTATGCATGATAACTGTGGCATTCCCCTTGTCTGCTGGCATAACGAGGATATCCGGATCTGAATTCAGTTCTCTGATGGCTTGTCTTTCTTTCCTAGTAATGTTACTGGAGGGAAGTTTTGCCTTTTTCAGGATCCTTGCTGTTTCTGCTCGTACTTCTTCTGCTTCCTCCTCGGGGAGGCGATAAATTGCTGATTCAACATTGGCAATGATGTTTTCTACTGGGATCCTGGTGGCGGTTACAGCAAAGTTTCCTCCTTTCGCTAGTATGGATACTTGGTTTTCAGAGAGTTGTCTGTCTGTCAGGTTGATGATGGTCCGTGATGTATCCAGTTCTGGTTTCAGCTGTTGCTTTTGGCGTTTGTGGAATTTTTGTTTTTGTCTGTTGGTGTGGACAGCCATGTTTTTCTCCATTTTTCTGTAAGTGAGGTTGTCTATTTTGTCCCAGTCCTGGGGATTCTTCTTCTGGCTGATGTTGATATGGAGGTGCAGCAATTCCTTGTCTGTGTTTGCGAGTTCTTTGCGGATGGTGTGAATTCTCTCTCGTAAGAGGTTGCGTTCTAGGCGGTCATAGATCCGATGAGCCTGTGGTGTTTTGAAAGTCCTTTTGATGAGCCTGTGGTGTTTTGAAAGTTTTATGGTCATATTCCACCACTAGATGGTGCATATGACTTAGAACACAAGGCTACTGTTTTACTGATTGTTGCATCTCTATCTCCATTTTTGAAACAATATCATATTCTTCTGGCATTTACTTTAATTTTAGATTTTATATTAAATATGTCGGACTCATTGGACCTTCTATTAGTAAGGATTTTATTCTCATACTAGATAATTTAAACTCAGAAAACTGGTATTAAAATGTAAGATACAACAAAACCTGAGAGCTATTTATTTTTAAATATGCAATTGCCAAATGTTCTGTATTTTCAGTGTGATGGAATTGACTAAGGAAGAAATAAGTTAATGATGAATTTACTACTACTTGAGAAGTACAAATTTGTTCCCAGATATTAAAGGCTTGTTTATACTGTAGTCACGAAATCCAGCTTACTAATAGACTGTGAGTGAGGTATTTTTGCTCTGCCTAACCCATCTCTTAGGATGCTTTCAGACAACAATTTAATGTGAGTGAAAATGAGTTAAGGTAACCCATTTTCACCCACATTGCTGTCCCCACACCCAACCCGCAAAATGGGGTTTTCCAGTTGAGTGTCCCCAGGCTCTCTTTGTAACTCCTAATGTGGTATGGGCCTTCTGCAGTCCTGGGGTTAGTTCCCACAGCCCTCTCAGTTCACCTGGCATTCAAAGAAATGAAATGATGTGCCAGGAGGCGGAGAGCCCCAGGAGAGATTTGGGCCACCCCCACCTCCTGGCACATCATTTCTACTCACTAAGAGACCTGCTGGAGAAGCCCAATTGTGCCCAATAAGTTTTTACTTATTTTAAGGGCTAGGGGGTGAGAAGCGGGGTGCCCTCCTCTGTTCTCTGGGCTTTTGGAAGCCTGAAGAACCAGATGGTCTGTGGGGATTGACCCCAGGACTGCAGAAGCAGTCCTGTGGGTCGGTCCCCACAGAGCCCATACCTCATTAGATCTAGGCCTTTCAGGATCTAATAGGGTTTCAAGTTAATCCTCTTTTACCTGAGGCATTGTTTGGCTGCATCAGGTAAAAGTCCAACAGGGCCCTTAGACTCAAAAGTTTGATAAAAGTTTGTATGTAGCTGATACATCACATAGTCCAACGTGTGATCCAATACAACAACCAGCATAGTGATCTTGTTTGCTGTGCACTAATCTTGTTGTGTTTCAAATAATAATTACATAAATTAGTACAAAACTGATTAAAATAGAAGGAGCACAAGCAGCTTAATATCTTTTGACCAAAAATGGGTAACAGCAACTGCATTTTCTGTAACCTCAAACAATTCTTTCTCTGAACATGAGGCAGGACATTGTGGACAAGTATACATATGCGGAGTTGTCTGTTATCCTCACACAAGTTGGAGGATTCATTTAAATAGTGCCATTTTGCCAGGTTGTCTTTTGATCTGCCCGTTCTACTCCTAAGTCAGTTCAGAGACTTCTAAGTTGCCCATTCTTGGTTTGCCCCTGGAGGCATACTCTCATAGGGTTCTATCCAATTATGATTTCCTGCTTTAGCTGCCCAGGTTTAACAACAACAACAACAACAACAACAACAACAGAATATTCTTCTCTTAGGGACAGATATGAAGGACAGTGATTAGATAACAAATTGTGAGGTAAGATACAACATGGTATGTGATGAGAAAGTTCCATCACTAATTTCCATTCCAGGACTAACTTGTATGATTTCTCTTTCTCAAGGGAAAGGCTTGATATTAAACAAGCATATCACGTTTACTAAACATTACTTCAACCATATAAAGCAGATATGCACATACCTCTGCTCTGAGGTCATGATGCACTGTGTTATTCCAAAATCTGAAACCCAAAAACTTCTGGTCCCAAATATTTCAAATAATAGAAACTTAACTTGTACTGACCTATTACCAGTGCTAGGCTGAACTGTCATCTGTAATGATATGGATTAATTGTTTCAGCATTCAGGAATCCCTCATATGTTGGTCTTGATTTTTTTATTCTTATATATCAGGAGCCTCTAGTGGTGCTTGGGCCATGTGTCTGTTGGTACAATGGTTCCTCTGCATCTGCACTCACTTTTGTAATGTACTTCTCAGTCATGATGAGGAGTACATTACAAATAGACTGAGATTTACCTTAAGTTCACATATCACAGAGGAAATAGTAGCTTAGAATTGGCATGGTATATATAATGGTAGCCATCTATTTTAGCTAATTAAAAAAGGAGAAACAAGGCAGCGGCTAGCTGTTGTTTGCTAGTAAAACATGTATAGAAACTGCTATGATGCAGACTTTTTAAAATATAGTGAAAATTTCTATGGAGCTTTAATTTCAAATTAAGTTTTGGCAGTTATGATTAACTTTTTTTGGACAGTGGTCTGTAACAGCTGCATGGCAAGCTTAGATTCTAACTATACAAATAATTGCTCTTCAGATTTTAACAATTATAGAGTAACTGCTTTTGGCAGACACAACTGTTGTAGGGTCCCTGTAGAAGGTGATGGGGAAAGAGTGATCCACAGTCTATCTGGTACCCATCCTCATTTCAGCAGACTTCACACCCATAACCATAATTTCTAAAGGGGCATTCTTTTTTTTTAAAAAAAACCCCTATCTATCTATCTATCTATCTATCTATCTATCTATCCATCATCTGCTCATGGAGGTTTCAAGAACTGAAGGATTAATAGTCTTAACTCCAAGCCAGCCGGAATTGCCCCCTCACTTTCAATAAATCCAAGTCACTCCCAGTTAGTATAGACATGCAAAATTATTTATTTACTTACTCACTTACTTACTTACTTACTTACTGTATTTGTATACTGCCTTTCTCAGCCTGTAGGTGACTCAAGGCAGTTAACAGGGCAAAATTCAATGCTTCCAATGTCATAAATACAATTAAAAACATAACATATTATAAAAACTTAACAAATCAATAAAATATAAATTCATAGTGTCTCCTTGTTAAAAACGTTGTCCGGACTCATTGTCTAGTTGTTCCATTTTCCTATGTCAGTTACTCTGCATTTGCAAACGCTTGTTCAAAAAGCCATGTCTTGACTTTTTCCGGAATGTTAAAAGGGAGGTGGCTGATCTAATATCTATAGGGAGGGCATTCCACAGCCAAGGGACCACCACTGAGAAGGCTCTGTCTCTCGTCTCCGCAAAATGTACTTGTGACAAAGGTGGTAATGAGAGCAGGGCCTTCTGAGACGATCTTAAGGTCCTAGATGGTTCATAAGGGGAGATACGTTCAGACATGTAAGTTGGGCCAGAACCATTTAGGGCTTTATAGGCTAAAGCCAGTACTTTGAATTGTGCCTGGTAGCAAACTGGCAGCCAGTGGAGCTGGCGCAACAGGGTAATTGTACACTCCCTGAGTGCCGCTCCTGTTAGCAATCTGGCTGCTGTTCGTTGGACCATTTGAAGCTTCCGGACAGTCTTCAAAGACAACCCCACGTAGAGAGCATTGCAGTAGTCTATACGGGAAGTAACCAGAGTGCAGACTACTGTGGTCAAGTTAGATTTCCCAAGGTATGGGAGCAGCTAGCACACAAGTTTTAACTGTACAAATGCTCCCCTTGTCACAGCCGAAACCTGGGGTTCCAGGCTCAGCAATGATCCAGGATCACACCCAAGCTGCAAACCCCCATCTTCAGGGGGAGGGTAACCCCATCCAACACAGGCTGTAACCCTATGCCCTGTTCGGCCTTACGACTGACCAGGAGTACTTATGTCTTGTCTGGATTCAGTTTCAATTTGTTTGCCCTCATCCAGATCATCACAGCGGCCAAGCATCAGTTCAGGACCCGAACAGCCTCCTTAGTAGCAGGTGGGAAGGAGTGATAGAGTTGGACATCATCTATGTACAGGTGACATCGCACCCCAAAACTCCAGATGATCTCCCCCAGCAGCTTCATGTAGATGTTAAACAACATGAGAAACAATATTGAACCCTGAGGAATCCCGCAAGACAGTGGGTGTGGGGTTGAACAGGAGTCTCCCAGTAACACTTTCTGGGTGCGACCTTTCAGAAAGGACCTGAGCCACTGTAGAACAGTGCCTCCCAGACCCATTCTGGCAAGGTGTCCCAGAAGGATATCATGGTTGATGGTATCGAAGGCTGCTGAGAGGTCTAGCAGAACCAACCCTGTCTAGCTCTCGGCGTAGATCATCAACTAAGGTGACCAAGGCTGTCTTGGTTCCATTTCCCGGTCTAAAGCCAGACTGCCTGATCCAGATACTCCATGTCTTCCAAGAATACCTGGAGTTGTGAGGCCACCACACGTTCCAGACTTTGCCCAAAAAGTGGAGGATTGGAACCAGGCAGATAGCTGACAAATTGAGTGGAGTCCAGTAATGGTTTCTTCAACAGCAGTTTTATTACAACTTGTTTTAAGCTTGCTGGAATATTGCCTTCCCGAATTAGAGATTACTGGGGTGCAGTAGTCTCTAGGAATGGACATCGAAATCAACCCTCTACCCTCACTAAAATACTAAACCCTGCTGGAAAACAAAACAAAAAGAATGCGGGGAAGGGGATATGAGGTTATGATACCATAACAATATGAAAATCAGTTAATCTGGATCCTAAGATGTAAAGTCAAATATGAAATAAGCATTCCTGGTAAAGCAGTTGATCCAATAATAAATCTGTTTATGACTACAATTCTCCACCTTGCCATTTACATACAAGTGAATGAAATTATGATGTTTCTGATGATACATGAATAGGACCATGGTATGGCATCATAAGAGCATTTTACTACATTTTAATGTGTGCAAATATTGTTTTACAGTTTACTAGGATAAGGCAGGCAAAGAAAGCTGGGGAACACCAGCTTTTTTTTTTAAAGAAAGCTGGGACATACCATATGTTTTGTACTTTACCTTTCATGGCAGACAGGAATGTTATTCAACAGAACCATGTTTTGCAAACAACCAAGGAGTTTACTACTGAGTTGGCATGTGTGGTATTCAGATTTGCTTTGTATTCTTGCTGGGGAAAACTCCACATCATGAAGAATTATATCTGACCTGTCTAATCTTCCCTTGACCTGCCCCTCACCCTTAGCCTCAACCACTGCCAGTACGCACCTTTCAAGACCTCTCCCATATTTGGAATTTAGTTGAACACCACCAGCAAAAATCCCATCTCAAGTATGTAGGATGATGCTATAAGAGTGTCCATTCAAATTAGTGACCCATAGACCAGTGCTGGTTTATTAGCCAATGGTTGTTAGTCCTAGCTGAGTTTACAGGAAGGAAAGAATCAGTTGTAGCCAATACACATAAATATGGTGTAGTCACTGTCACCATGATGGAAAAAAACTTGCTGATCCATCACATCAGATAGATTAAAAAGCACTGCAAAAAGTATTTTCTACCTTTTAAACCACATCCGATAGATAAGCCAAATTCTCTCTTATAGTAAATAGAACAGGAAAAACAGGGAAGAAGTGCAGTCACCTTTGGTCTTTTTTTTTTTGTCAAAGCTACTGAAACAATATTGTATATGGAATATCAGCATTTTGATAATATGGAAGTTCATGTCCCCTTAGGGCAATAATATGCAAATCCGAAGACTACCATATACTACTAAAACAAAATATGGTTGCCATCTGTGATTTTGAAATGGAGACAGCTTATACAAGAGTGGACTCGGGGACACAACTTTTAAAAAACTTTTGGAGCACAGGAAATCAAGACAGATGTTTCTGAGGAGGAAACCTAAAAGGAGGAATGCATTCCAGACATCTTGACCTAACATTGTTCCTTCCAAAAGTATTAACATATCCAATAACTTTTCTCTGTGGTGATACTGTCACTAGCATGGTGATGTTACAAACAATTTATTTTTGATTGAAACAGTACTGGACAGCATCATCTTTTCTAAAAGAAAATTTGAAGAGTAATTGTAGCACATTTAGGACTAAAATATGGATCAAAAGATGTTGATAGACAGAAATGTAGCAGTTGTATTAATTTTTCAGAAAGACTATAGATTTATTTTAAGTAGAAAATGAGTCAAGCCCTCTTCATTTGTGAGTATCAATATTAGTGGTATTAATCTTTAGCCTTCCTTAATCAGATGACCAAACATGCAGAAAGAAGTGATATAGTAATAATGGGGGATTTCAACTACTCTGATATTTGTTCGAAAAGTCCAACAAAGTCCTCACTTGCCTTGCAGACAATTTTATTGTCTAGAAAGTAGAAGAGGCAACAAGGGAATCCGCTATTTTGGATTTGATCCGAACCAACAATGAGGACCTGGTCAATGGAGTGGAAGTGGTGGGATCCTTAGATGGGAGTGACCATATGATCCTGGAGTTTGTGATACAAAGGAAGGGTGCGACTAAGAGAAGTCAAACATGTATTCTAGAATTTAGGAGAGCTGACTTCAGGAAATTTAAGGAAATACTGAGCATGATTCCATGGACAGGAATACTAAAAGAGAAGGGAGTGTAAAATAACCAGAATGGACGTCCAAAGAATTTTTAATGAGCTAAGATTTAAAAGAGGCATACATAAGAAATGGAAAAGAGGGGAAATCACTAGAGGAAATCAAACGAGTAACCAACATATTTAGGGGAAAGGTTCATAAGGCTAAGGCACAAAATGAGGTCAGGCTTGCCAGAGAGATTAAAAACAATAAAAAAAGGGGGGGGGGGTCTTTGGTTATGCCAGTAGAAAAAGGAAGAAAAGGGAAACAGTAGAGTCTCTGTGTGGAGAAGGTGGTGAAATGCTAACAGAGAATAGGGAAAAGGCTGAGCTGCTCAACACCTTCTTTGCCTCAGTCTTCTCCCAAAAAAAGATTGATGTTCAACCTGACCAGTATGAAGCTGAACAGGTAACAGGAAATGCAACCCAAAATAGGTAAAGAAGTCAAGGAATACCTGACAACTCTAAATGAATTCAAGTCTCTAGTGACAGATGGACTATATCCAAGAGTACTGAAGGAACTAGCAGAAGTGATTTCAGAATCACTGGTAATAATCTTTGAGAATTCTTGGAGAACAGGAAAAGTCCCAGCAAACTGGAGGAAGGCAAATGTTGTCCCTATCTTCAAGAAGGGAACCAATTACCACCCAATCAGCCCTATAATACCAGGAAAGGTTCTGGATCAGATCAGATAATTAAGGAGGCAGTCTGCAATCACTTAGAAAGGAATGCTGTGATTACTAAGGGTCAACATAGATTTCTCCAAAAAAAGTCATGCCAGACTAATCTTATCTCTTTTTTCGATAGAGTTACAAACTTGGTAGATGCAAGGAATGCTGTGGATGTAACGTATCTAGATTTCAGTAAGGCCTTCGACAAAGTCCCCCATGACCTTCTTGCCAGCAAACTAGTCAAATGTGGGCTAGGTAATATTAGGTGGATCTATAATTGGTTAAGCAACTGAACCCAAAGGGTGCTCATCAATAGTTCCACTTCATCCTGGAAAGAAGTGACTAGTGGAGTATCACAGGGGTTAGTCTTGGACCCAGTAGTGTTCGATATCCGTATTAATGATTTGGATGAAGGTTTAGAGGGAATGATTATAAAGTTTGCAGTTGACACCAAATTAGGAGGAATAGCTAATACACCAGAGGATAGGATCAGAATTCAATTGACCTTAGCATATTAGAGAGCTGGGCCAAACTAACAAAATAAATTTCAACAAGAACAAATGTAAGATACTATGCTTAGGTAGAAGAAAATGAACTACAAAGATAAAAAATGGGTGATGCCTGGCTCGACAACAGTAAATGTGGAAAAGATCTTGGAGTCTTTATGGACAACATGAGGAAATCAAACAAGTAACCAACATGAGCCAACAGTGTGATGCAGCAGCTAAAAAAAACCAACAGGATTTTGTGCTGTATCAAAAGGAGTATAGTGTCTAGATCGAGGGAACTCATTCTGCTTTGGTTAGATCTCACCTGGAATACTGTTTCCAATTCTGGGCACTACAGTTCAAAAGAGATATTGACAAGCCAGAGGAGGGTGTTCAGAGGAGGGTGACTAAAATGATCAAAGGTCTGGAGACCATGCCCTATGAGGAGTGTCTTAAAGAACTGGATAGCAGGCTTGTTTTCTGCTGCCCTGGAGACTAGGACACAGAATAATGGGTTCAAATTACACGAAAAGAGATTCCACCTGAACATTAGGAAGAACTTCCTTACTGTAAGAACTGTTCAGCAGTGGAGCTCTCTGTCTCGGGGTGTGGTGGAAGCTTCTTCCTTGGAAGCTTTTAAGCAGTTTGGGTGACCATCTGTCAGGGGTACCTTTATTCTGCTTTTCCTGCATGGCAGGGGTTGACACATGTGGTGTCTTCCAACTCTATGATTCTATATGAAACATCGACTTTTATACCAGTGTCTGCCTTGGATTATATGATCATAAAATAGAGCATGATTCCTCAGCTACTTGTTCCTTATGGAGGGTGTTCAGAGGAGGGTGACTAAAATGATCAAAGGTCTGGAGACCATGCCCTATGAGGAGTGCCTTAAAGAACTGGATAGCAGGCTTGTTTTCTGCTGCCCTGGAGACTAGGACACAGAATAATGGGTTCAAATTACACGAAAAGAGATTCCACCTGAACATTAGGAAGAACTTCCTTACTGTGAGAGCCGTTCAGCAGTGGAACTCTCTGCCCCGGAGTGTGGTGGAGGCTCCTTCTTTGGAAGCTTTTAAGCAGAGGCTGGGTGACCATCTGTCAGGGGTGATTTGAATGCAATATTCCTGCTTCTTGGCAGGGGGTTGGACTGGATGGCCCATGAGGTCTCTTCCAACTCTTTGACTCTATGATTCTATGATTCTATGGCAACAGCAATCCAGGCATTTATTGACTTGGCTGGGAAGAGTGGAAAATGGCAAAAATGAATGTTAACATAATGTCTTTAGAAAATATTATTCTTTCTCACACTGCCATATTTTTATTTTTGCATCATGCCTTAGTTAGATTGAAACTGTTTGGCTGTTCTTTACCTGTAAAGTGCTACGTATAGAAATGGTGTTATAACAACAACAACAACAACAACAACAACAAGCTGGTGTGTCAGCTATGTAACCCATAGAAGTACAAATCCTTTATGAGGTGCTGTGCCACCTGTGAACAAGTCTTGATTCTAGTTTCTTACATCCCCACAGTTTCTTAAGAGGATGCAAATCATTCAGGCCCAGACCTATTTCACACAACAAAGAATAATCCCTTACAGTTATACCATAATTGTAATGTACAGTACTACCAACAGAAATGTTGAGTGTGAAAGCAGTCAAAGCCTGGCTGTAGGAGCTCTGGGTTACTTAAGTCCTCCCATGTGGACTTAAATAAGACATGTGACTTCTCATTTTCTTAACATGACTGGTAATTTAGGAAAACCACATGGCAAAGAGATTTGCAACACTTGAGATCAGAGATTTAACTTTGTACCCTCGGACAAAAAGGAATGGGCCAGCCTGCCTCTGGACTGGCATTCCTAAATGGATAGATATCATTTCATATCTTGTATTGACATTATACAAATTATGGGGACAGCATAAATTCCCACAGGGAGATAGGGCTGCATATACAATAATAATAATAATAATAATAATTATTATTATTATTATTATTATTATTGGATATATTATTGGATATATTATGAACATTTCACATATCTCAATTGTAATTTACTAGAATCATCCATGGGACTGAACTTGGAAAATTGTGCTGTGCACTCATTCCAGCTAAGAAGCACTTCAGTTCACAAATGCCCATAATGATACTATTGGACACTATATTCCATTCCAAAGCATGGGATCATGGACATTCTTTCTGACCATTACTTTTTAAATCTCTCAAGATTGTCAATAAAAATGGCAGTTCTGTTTTTATCTTGTAAACACCAATAAAAAAGGTATTAAAGCATTTTTTTTAAAAAAAATAACCCCAATAGGTATACTACTATACAGTAAACCACGATATGAACAGGTGATATGGAGTTTTAGAAAAATCTGTTTCTCACTGGCATTATCCAAAACCAAGAACTGTTCTGTTTTTAAGTAGTTGGCAGATCAAATGGAGAGTTTAACAAAGCAAAGATGCTTCTAAGTTTGATAATTTTCAAAATGGCTTTTTGGTTTTCCAAATGTTTGTTTTTGGCAATACTTGAAAATGATCGGAAATTTGATAACATGAATGGGGAAAACAGCAGATGTTTTGTTTCTCCTGTATTTATATGTTTTCCTGCTATTTTTAGAAGCTGTTTTCCTTTCAGATATGATGTTTTATTTTTTGAAAGGAATACAACATTGGGTGGAAGGAATTATTTAAGGGAATAATGTTCCTGTGATGGTCTAGGAACATCACAACAAAGTAGCTTAAATACAGCAATTGATTTCTGTCTGTCATGATGTAGTTCATGACATACATGACTGGAAAGGAGTGAGACACAATTTCTACAATTTTGATTGCAAACTTCTGGTACCTTTGTAACCCATACGGTAATTAAAATAATTGGAGCACTCAGTGGCGCAATAGATTAAACCCTTGTGCTGGCAAGACTGCTGACTGACAGGTCAGTGGTTTGAATCTGGAAAGAGCAGGTTGAGCTCCCTCTGCCAGTTCCAGCTCCCTATGCGGAGACATAAGAGAAACCAACCACAAGGATGTAAAACATCATAACATCTGGGTGTCCACTGGGCATTATCCTTGCAGACAGCCAATTCTCTCACAACAGAAGCAACTTGTCACTCCTGACATGAAATCTTTTAAAAGTAATTAAGAGTTGGGAACAGTACATTGTAAATCTCAAGCTGTATATAGCCCTGCTTGAATGTGCAAGAGTTGTGGCATTACCACATTCGTAGGGTTACAATAAGTCAAATCTGTGTAGATATCAGATAAAAGCATCTACAGCAAATACAACCAACAGAGAAACTATCAATTATTCCCTCCACTTCTTTTTTCAGTCAGGGTACTGTTAAATAACCTATGCAAAAGGATCATGTAACAACTTAGAGACTAAACAAGATAACGCAACTAGTAGCAGAACCTTTTGTTGACTAAGGATGCATCTACATTGTAGAATTAATGCAATTTGACATGACACACCATGACACTTGAACTGTGGGAAATGTAGTTTGGTGAGGCACAAGATTTATTTGACAAAGAAAGCTAAAGATCTTTTAAAATAAGGAAATATTATCATAGAATAATACTTCTGCACAAAAAAATATGACTCCTTTGAAGAAAATTGCCCTTTGAAGGACATTGTTTTAATGACTATTTATTGAATTATGTTTTATTACAGTGTTATGATCTTAACATTTTTATATTTTAATTGTGTTTTTGGTGGCATTGAATTTTGCCTTGTAAACCGCCTTGAGTCGCCGGAAGGCTGAGTGGGGTGGTATATAAATATAGTAAATAAATAAATAAATAAAATTCAAATTTCTATGCAAAACAATCAAATGATTTTTTTTGCACCAAGTAGGTTCTACAATTCAAGAATCTTCTCATCAGAGTATTTCAGCATTTAAAAAACATAAATTCAGCCATCTTTAGAATATTGTCCACCCTTTCAACAAACCTAACAGCAGGGACAGAAAGGCTAGTTGTGATCAAAAAGTTATTCTTAATTTGTTACATTTGCCTGCTTCCTTTGAGTAAATATATATATATTGTTTGAAGGTTGGCAAGTTATTATTCATTCATACCAAAAAACAAAGCTAGTTTTTGAAATAGAAAAGCAATATTGTTGCAAACCATTTTTAGATTCGTTCATTGTTAAGTATACTGTGTTTTTTTTTTATTTGCCTGAATGCTTAGTTAATTGATTTCCCTTAGAAATATTACTGCATCAAACTTGTTCAGGCTGATCCTGAAAGAAAAAGAGAAGCTAGCTGTGATCAAAATCTTCTCTTAATGATTGTTGCAGAAATTATAGTTTAGGAATAAAGAAGTCACTAGAAATGTGTAAACAAGAATAGCCAGCCCTATAGCTACCTTAATTAATTAATTAATTAATTTGGAGCATTTATATCCCGTCCTTCTCAACCTCCTCAACAGACGGCCACTAGATACCAACACAATACAATTAAAATCATAATTACAGTTAACACAGTTAAAATAGTTATAAACATTTAATTAAAACAGTTCGCTGATTGAAAATCATGATCTAGGTCCATCCAATTGTTGACTTCATGAATTACTTTAGTCCCAAAGACATTTGCTAAGGATGCTAACTTACCTGTTTGGAAGCATATAGCATGACCCCTATAACCGTGGGGAATATGTTCCTAAATTTATAGTGGGAACAGCAAACCAGGAAGAATAGTGAGCTCTATTGAATTGAATGATTTTTTCTTAAGTTAGAAGGTATTGAACACTTTCTTTAAGAATCCTGCTATTATGTTCCCTCTGGTTAAAGGAATTGACTTTTAAAATGTTTTCCTGAGTGGTTTCTATTAAGTGCCTGCTGGCTTACCTTGGCAAAGTCCCCAAACAACTGAGGTCCCCAACGCTCAGAAAATGGCAGGCTAAGAATGCAATTTGTTCAGGACAAACACACTTGTTTGTTTACCTGCTGGCTCTAAATAAATGAGTTATATGTTAAATTAGCCTTTGTGGGTCTGGCAGTTATATACATTTGCTTTCCTTTTTTGGCAATCAGAATTTTCCCATTACTTTCTGGCAACCTAAGTCCAAAGTGTAATTTGGAACTGACCTCTACTTCCAAAAATATGCAAAAAGAGTTGTATAAGCAATTAGTAAGATGAATAATTTTATTAAATTGCATAATATTATCTCTAATCCTAGTTATGTTCGTCTCTAAACTTTAATCTCCATTCATTTTAATCTCTAATATTCACTGTTGATATGAATCCTGGGTAGCAGCCAATGTGATCGATAGGGGACAGTTTTGTTGTTGTTGTTGTTGTTGTTGTTGCTCAGAAAGCAGCTATGTTTTCATTTCCTCCCATGAGCAATCTTTATTTCAATAGATAAAAGCAGGGTCCCTGGCAAAATTACCCCTCAAATCAGAAATTGCTAGTATAAGGAGCTGGATGGGACTATCAGCCAGCTGCTTCCCAGTCAACAGGGAAATAGATCTTCATTGATCTCAGTGGTTGCTTTCTGGTGAGGATGGGGAACTTTGTATCCCCTAAACTAGGAACTACACAGAGATCATGCAAACAAACTAGTCATGAGTTTGTAATTCTACGGCATGCATTTGTAAGTGTCTTATTTCCATTTTGTTAACCATAACATATATCTATATATTATCCAGAGATAATATCCAAACTATATAATATTATCTCTCTTGTCTTTATCAAAGTAATATTATCTCCTTTATATAATATTATATGACCCTATGCCCACATTTCTCTGTGCAAACATAGGGTTGAGTCCTCCCAAGATCCAACAACGCCCTCTCTCTCTCTCTCTCTCTCTCTCTCTCTCTCTCTCTCTCTCTCTCTCTCCCACCTTATTTCATCCCTATAGTGGTACACATTTGGTTTGTTGCCTTGAAGCAGCCATTTAAGTGTCCATCACAACTAGCATCCCACACCTCATGACATCTCGCACCTTGTATAAAGAAGGATTGTTAACTGAGAAGATATAGAACTATTTGTATAGAGCACATTGTCTTGTAAGCTGTGCAACATTTGTTGGTTCCCACCTTTCATGGATGAATGTAGAATCAATATGTCTTACTTCCATAATAGTTAGCATTATATAGCTCCATGTCTCCTCAAACAAGGGTACTTTACTGAAGGTACTCTTTGAAATAAACAGCAAGGGGCCTCTGGGGTAGCATCCCTGATTGGACAGATACCAGTTTGGAGCTTGAATTGGCATTATAAAAATTATGAAGACAGGCTAAACTGTTGGCAGCTGCAGCTATTTCCAAGTTCTAACTACAACAAGCACTTTCGTCAACTTTTAGTTTGGCAAAAACATGATAATTGATAGTAGTCTATGCCTTGTCACTATAAAATGACATTCTGTGCCAAGTTGTCCCACCTGCAGCTAGCAAGTGAAGCCTAAATTGTGTGGGAGGATATTTGAATCCTCCTATGTAGAAGACCAGTGCTGGTTGGGGCAGGTGGACTCATTTAAGTAGGTTGTCATGACATGGTAAAAGTTAAATAGTCCTTCTAGGCACTGTGGAACCCCGCTTTCAGGAATGAATTCTGTACTTCCATAACAATCTACATGAGTTTCTGTGGCTTGTGGGAATATAAAACAGGGCTCCCTTATGGAGCTGGAATAAATGATCTCACTCTTTAAAAAACTCTGAGATTTGGAAGAGAGTGCCTTCAGGATGGCATTCCAGATTGGCTAACATATGCAGCCAAATAATTTTGGGTGTTTCTTGGAATCTATTCTGCTTGACCAAGTATGTCCTTGGAGGTGGTCAGAGGGAGTGACACCTGGCCCAGGGACTGTTCTCACTAGGTGGCTTATAACCCAAGAGTTATTTCCTTACAGGTTAATTCCCCTTAACAGTGTTTTCATTCACAGGTTCTAGCAGAAGTTCTAGAAAATAAATAAATAATTAGTAAATGACCCCTGAGAGCCATTTTCTTTGTCAAGTATCTTTATTTCATGGTGGGAATTCAGTTGACTTCATTGTGTTCTCCTATACTATATTTCTGCCTGACAATGCACAAAGCACACGTGTAGTTCTTAGTAATTGTTTAAGGTTAATTTCTTCACTGAAGCCTTAGTAGATCATGGTCATTCTACTGTTTTTTTCAAGCCCAATTCTAATAAAAAATAGATAGCAATGCTTTAAATTTAGCTGCACCTGCACTGATCAGGTTTTTTTCCAGGATGTATTATCCTTTCTCTTTGTTCTTTTCTTCTTTTCAATCTTCTAACTAATGGCCCATCCACACAACCCTATATCCCAGAATATCAAGGCAGAAAATCCCACATTATCTGAGTTTGGACGCAGATAACCCAGGTCAGGGCAGATATTGTGGGATTTTCTGCCTTGATATTCTGGGATATAGGGCTGTGTGGAAGGGCCTTAAGACAGAGGAACCCTGCTTGACAATGCAAGGTGACATTATTATTATTATTATTATTATTACTTACAGTATTTCTATACCGCTTTTCTCACCCCTAGGGGGACTCAAAGCGGTTTACACATAACTGACAAAACTTCAGTTGGACACTGACGCGATGCCAAACCATAACAACCATAATAATAAAACCACAATTAAACATAAATCATAATTAGACAGTACATAAGCAATCATTAAAACAATAAATAATAAAAACAGTCTCACAAGTCGTATTGTCATTCTAGTCCATGTCCTTTAAACTGATAATTACACAAGTTGCATTTGATAATCCTGTAGTTTCTGCACACCTATTCTACCTTTCCCACTATGACATGAATCCTACTTTCATACATAAAATGCAAATGTTGCATGGAATTAAAGTGGACATGTGCAGTTATTTGCATAGTACATATAACTGATTTGACATTTTGTTTTATAAAATTAGAATTTTACATAATTTTGAAATATCTTGTTTTAAAATCATTTTTAATGATCAGAGCACATTGCTTGAAGCTATGATCATTTGCGCCTTCCCAACTACCACGTATTAATGTAGGATCACTTTACATTGCTTCCATATGCAAATTTCATAAAGTTTGGTGCATGCAGTTTTAAGCTTCTGCCTCTCTATAATTTTAGTTTTCTGCTAGAATCAATATTGTCAACCATCACAGCTGAAAACATTTTTCTCTTCTTTGACATGACTTTTATGTATAACCCTTCTACTATTATTTACTCTTGCACAATTTCAAAGAAGAGAAAATGATCATGTTTAAAGGTATCCTTTAATCAGAAGGATTGGTCTAGAGTTTTCATTCATTTAAATAATTAAAAAAAAACGGATCTAAGTGATCTTGACATTTTCCAATATATAGTCCCAATTTTATTACAAAGATTGTATGTAGAAAGAGGTGGTGATTCCTATATCTTCACCAATGAATCATTTTCCCTTTGACAACGCCTTTGTGGTTCCGCTTTCTTAATGATACAGCATTTGTCTAAAGACTTTTTCTGTGGAAATAATTGAAGATGTTGGTTGGGTGGCTAAACAGGGCTGTGTTTATGTGTGGTCTATGGCAATTGCAATAGATTGTTGAATCCGGGATCTATAAAAGTAGCTCAACTTTGGGTTGAGTCAAAGGTTAGAATGCCTCATGCCTTCTATCTAATTGCTATAAAAATATAAAATATTTTTGCACAATATGTTAACCTGATGACTTTAGAATGTTTTGTGAGAATGTTTTTTTTATGGATGTTTGAATATATATATATATATATATATATATATATATATATATATATTGTGTGCACTTTATCCCCCAGCTCCTCATGCGGGGACATGAGAGAAGCCTCCCACAAGGATGATAAAAACATGAAATCATCCGGGCGTCCCCTGGGCAATGTCCTTGCAGATGGCCAATTCTCTCACAACAGGAGCAACTCCTGACACGACAAAAAAAATCCCCCTAAAACAGAATGAAAATCTTGCAAATGTGTGGATTTTGCCCATCTGTTTTGAATGTTAGGAGATGCCACATCAATATTATTTAGGAAACTGCAAATCCAAGTAAATAGTGTTTTCTCTTTAGTCCAAGCTACACAACGTTAACAATGCAAAACATTCAGCAGAATTATACTATGAGGACTTATTTGGTCCCCCAGAGGATGCTTACTTCAGCCAACCAGAATCTGACTGACAAGCTTCACCCTGAGGAGCTCTTCATTGGCCGCCCCATGACTATGGAATAACCTGCTGGAAGAAATCCAACAGCTAACAATCTGTCAGAATAGGAAATGCAATTAAAGACCCATCTCTTCCGGTAGGCCTATCCACTCAACTTTCATCATAAGTTTTGATTTACATTCTATTGCTACTGTATGCCAATTCTGTATCTGTGTTTGGTGCAAGTTTTTTTATATGTTTGTGTTTTTATCTATGTCATTTATTGTATATATTATATGTTAATATATTTTTGAATTTATTGTAATCCACCTCAAACTATCAGTAGAGGTGAGTAATATATAAAATGTATTGCTGTTGTTGTTAAACTTTTGTAGATAGGACATCATTTCTCAGATTCAAGAAGCAGAGGAATAATGATGGGAGTATATACAAAGATGGCGGCGGGGGGGGGGGGGGGGGAAGTAACCCAATTTTTCACAACTGTCTTTCAAGCTATGTAGACATTTGAGGATTACATATACCAATAAATTTGAATAGCATGCTATAAATGTGATCATCATTGGCAACATGCCTCCCTCTCTCCCCACTTATACACAGCATGAATGAGGGGGTTTCAAACCACTTTGTCCTCCAAAAGTTGAAAGGCTGATATATAATAATAGATTTTTAGATTAGACAGTCTCTTTACACATATAAGAACAGTCACATCTTATTTTTAGAAGCAATCTAGATCAGATACCAATAGTTAAATGCCACTTAGTTTTTTATGTCAATTACTACAAATCTAGTGCATAGCTTTACATTATGAAATTTGCTCTTCAGCTCAAGAATTGCAATTTATATAAACTGAGCCTTGAATTGTACTCCTTCCTAATCTATTTCTCCTGCTGGACCTAACCATCTCTTCCTTGTTCTTATGTTTATTTTCTTTTAATATTTCCTTTTTCCTGTTGTTTCTGCTTGGAAGCAGCCACATAAATTATAAACTTGAATGGCATCTTTCTTTCCTTAGGTCTCTCAGAACAATAAGGTCCCTTGGGATAAAATCTTTCAAAAAGTTTCAAGTTGCTAGAATTTGGAAGCAAAAGGACAAAGTAAAGCCAGTGTTTCACTTCATCTGCAAATTTCTGCAGAACAGTAAACTTCTAGCACTTCCCACTCTATTATTATTCTTAGCTATTAGAGTAGGATTGTTAAAGTAAATCCAGATTTCTGTTTCAATCTGCTAGCTCTCTCCCTAAAAGGTTCACACTGATACTAAAGAGAGTTGACAAGGGGAGGTGTTAGAAGATGAATTTGTCTTTTAACATTTGCAAACTTGCACACAAGCTGTAAACACTTTTTAGCACCTGGTTTAAGGCACCAGCATACGGTATATCTAGTAAGGAAAGAAATACAATAAAGAGCATTCACAGAAAAACCTGGCATGTATATAATGTTACATTTATTTAATTTGCATTTGTTTGCTAGAACACGTTCAGTGTGGAGAAAAGACCTCCCATTGGAACTTACCCACCCTGCGTAATATAACCAACTCCTTTGTAAGCTAAATCATGTGAAAAATATGTACATTACCAAAGCAGTCAGAAGTAGATTTTCTTACTCTCTTCCACAACTTTAGTGCCTTTCCCATAAATGTTTTACGGAGATAAGTAGAAATCAATGATGCTACCAAAGTTTTTTGTTACCTGGTTCAAAATATAATGTTCAGATAGAGTTACATCACCCTGAGAGGTTTTGCCCAGGTTTGGAATACAAAACAGGATTCTGCGTATGCATGGCCAACGAGTTGATATATATTATTAGTTGAGGTCCTGGATTCTACTCACATTTCAAATAGGCTTTGATACACAATAGCTCACCCCAACTCAGGCTGGAACCAGGCAGGCCTTTATCCCAGAAGCATCCGCGTTTTTTTAACGTGAATGTTTCTGGGGACCTGTCCATACCCGCCCCAGAAAGTGCTTGCTTTCTGGGGTTGGTGTCTTTACGTTCCCTCAGGACTAGCCTGAGGGAACATCCAGAGGCCCTACCCCCTAGCCCCAAACCTCCAGACCCCTTAGAAAAGTAAAAAAGAACTTACCCATCCTCCATTAGAAGCCTCAGCTGGCTCTCCCGGTGCGTAGAAATGACGTGCCCAGACAACAGGGGGTGGGAGCGATTTTTCTCCCTCCCCCCCCCCCCCCCGCTCTCCTGGTGCATCATTTCTATGCACCACGAGAGCCAGCTCTAATGGAGGATGGGTAAGTTTTTTTATTAGTTTTCTAAGGCGTCTGGGGGCTTGGGGGAGGGGGTGGGTATTCCCACAGTTCACCGGGCTTATTTATCCTGGTAAACTGTGGGAATGGTGTCTGGACTGTAGTACAGACACCAGAAATAATGCATTTATCCCATGCCTTCCAAGTTAATTCGCTACAAATTAATTCACTACAAACCAGGGTTTTCCCGAATTATTCGGGACTGTCCAGAACATTGTCTGGACAGATCCTCCTTTATTGTGGAAGTTCCCGCAATAAAGATGCTAAGATAGGGTGTTTAAGGTTTTTGAGATATTGACATAGAATGCAACACAGGGAACACTGAATACTTGAGACTAAAGAAGCTAAACAATTCCTGACTCTGGACTTGTCTGCACTACTCACAATGGTTTGTCACCATGGTTTGTCTCTATGATACACAGAGATCTCAAGTGAATATCCCAGGTTTTCCAGCTTTCATTCAGTTTTGGCCCAAGTTCAGAAATATACCACAATTTGCAGGAAACTCCAGAGAATCCTGGAGTTTAGAAGTAGTCTGGAAGACTTGATTGGATTTGTTTTATACCAATCTCCTGTTCAGATGGACAGTGCTAACATCGCCCTTGCTCTGCACTGACCAATGCAAGGAAAATTGAGGTATGTTTTAATATGTGTATTTTACAGAGTGTTTTAAAATCATAGTGTGTTTGTTTATGTTTTAATAATGCTGTAATCAATCTTGAGCCATAAGGAGAGGTGGGCAAGAAATAAAATTATTATTATTATTATTATTATTATTATTATTATTATTATTCCTGTGTCACTAATACTACTTCCCACATCCAAAGAGCTCAAAGACCTCCTCCTTCTTGCAGGTCATTCAAGGTCCCCAATCTGACATCAGTACATTCAATTGCAATGACCAGGTGCTTGCACAGAACTCCATGGCTGGTGGGGAGTAGTAGTAGTGGCAACACAGATTAAAAGAGACTCGCCTACATCTGAAAGCGGGTGTGCCAACTCTGTGGCTGATCCAGATTAACACAGCCTTTAACCTTGGTAACCAAGTCCTAGGTTGCTCCAAAGTCTTCCTGAGAATCAAGAGCAAACCATGACTTTGGAACCATGTAATTAGTAACTGTTTACAATGTCATCCTATATTCCCTAGTCTCAGGTGGTATTCACTGTCCCTCTCCCATTCTTGTTGTAGTGGTGGCAGGAACAACATGGCTTGTGTATGTTGCTTGTCACCTGAGTGATGTTGACCATAGTGCCAGAGCGATCTTTTGCTCCCCAGCCAACCTCACTCCATGTAACGAACAATAGATACTGGCCATGTTGCACCCACTGGGTGCAATTATGATGAAAATGGGAGAGGGCAGTAAGGATTTTGGCACTGCTGGATGGTCAGGATCCTTTTCCACCTCCACAGTGTTCCAGGGCCTGGCAGTAAAAAGCATCATGGAGCCAATTCAAAATTCAACACACCAGATTAACCCTGGGATAAAAGGTCATTGTAGATGTGTCCAGGTGACATCTCAGCAGGCTGACACAATCTTGGCCTGTTAGTGTTGTCTGGACACCACCTCCAGATTCAGCACAACAACCTGTCCACACAGAAATATAAAAAGCTCAGCTTGCTACCATAATTGTACAACAACTGATTGTGAAATTTATAATTTTGATTTACCTGTGCCTGATCAACAGACAGATTTTCATCATAATCATATAGGATATCCAGATCTTCCAATGTAACATCATATGTTTCAGAGTCATAATTTATAGAACTAATTGTAGGAGCAGCAATAATGGCATCATAGAGAAAAAATGCCAATAAAATATTTGGAAAGGACTTCATCCTTCAATAGTTTCCTAGAGGAAGAAAGCAGAAGAGCGATAGTTAAAACTGCAAATATTCCAGGAAGAAAGCAAAACAGTTATTATAATTAATCATTGCAACTATTCCATTACATATTGGATTACTACTGTCTTTAGGAAGATTAACTAAAATGCTGATGAGCAATGAGATTTTACAACTCTGTGCATATATAAATTAATCAGTGATGGAAACTGATCTGAAAGCTAAAAGAGTAAAATTTCAAAATAATTTATTCCCCTTTATTTCCATTATATATGTTCTATTTAATTAAATGTGAGTGGTGGGAGGTCCAGATTCACATTTTTCTCTAGCTGTATGTCAGTATAGTTTGTAGATAGCATTCTGTATTGAAGGAATGGGTTGTAGTATTTATGGAGTGGTAATACCACCTGGATAATGTTCGAATACCTATGTTGGGCATTCACCCCTTCAAGCAATCATATTATTAATAATTTCACAATAAGACCACTGAAGTAATAATAATAATAATAATAATAATAATAATAATAATAATAATTTTATTTGTATACTGTTCTGTCTCCCTAAGGGGACTCAGGGCAGTTTCTAGAATAGGTCAAACATTGCAATTACAGTCATTTATTTATTTATTTAGAACTTTTGTATCTTATTCTTCTCTACCTCTGTGGAGGGATTCAGAACGGCTAACAGCAAAATTCAATGCTATACAATAAATAATGTCATAAAACAACATACAATAAACAAGTTCTAAAATACATATAAAAACAATTCATTACATTAAAAACAATGTCCAACTCAGTCCAAAACGCTGTGGTCAAAAAAGGCTTGGTCTATATCAAATCATCCATTAATCTGCAAATGCCTGACTCCAAAGCCAGGATTTTAGCTGCTTCCTGAATGACAGGAGACAGGGGGCAGACCTAATCTCGCTGGGGAGAGAGTTCCATAGCCAGGATGCCACTACAGAGAAGGCCCTGTCTCTCATCCCCACCAAATGCACCTGTGAAGATGGTGGGACCGAGAGCAGGGCCTCTCCAGAAGATCTTAAAGTCCTTGATGGTTTAGAGAGGAAGATATGTTCAGACAGATAAACCGGGCCTGAGCCATATAGGGTTTTGTAGGTTAAAACCAGCACTTTGAATTGTGCTCAGAAGCTAATTGGCAGCCAGTGGAGCTGGTGTAACAAGGGGTTTGTGCACTCCCTGTACCCCGCTCCCGTGAGCAACCTGGGGGCCGAGCGTTGGACATTATAAACAAAGATATAATACTATAAACAGTCATACATATTTAAAATTTAAAAAAACAGTTCAGCGCTCATGCCATCGGGCAAGTTCAGTTTACTATGGCCAAGATTCAAGAATGGGCCTCGATAACTATGAGAGGGCTGGGCTAATATAATGAGGTGAACTAGGGTCAGGGGAGTGGATAAAGTGCAAGCATGATCCTGCATGATGGTCAGGGTGGGATCTGGAGCTATTTATTTCCAAGTCCTGAGGCACAGATATGAGAGGGCTGGGCCAATGGGAAACATAGGGCTGGGGAAGTGGGTAAAGTGCAGAACAGGGCCTTAACTAATGGTCAGGGTAGTGCTTGGGGCTATTCATTTTCAGGGTTTGCTGAATAACTATAAGAGAGCTAGGCCAGGTCAAGAGAAATGAGATAGAAGAGGGCCAGGGAAGTAGATACTAGAGTGCAGAGCGGGGACCTAACTGTTGGCCAGGGTAGGACCTGGAGCATTATCAAAAGCCTGCTGGAACCACCAGGTCATCAAGTCCTTTCGGAAGGAGGCTAGTGATGGAGCTTGTCTTAGCTCTCTGGGGAGGGTGTTCCAAAGGTGGGTGGCCACCACCAAGAAGGTCCACTCCCTCATCCCCACCAACTGCACTTGAGACGGTGGTAGGAGCGAGTGAAGGGCCTCCCTGGAAGATCTAAGAGTCCATGTTTCTTTAGCCATCTTTAGCTCACCTTGGAAGACATGACACTGATAAAAAATGTGCTCTTTACTGGTAACAGTTGCTCCTTCATAACATCTTATGCTCTCATGACAGAGGCCACCACCACATTCATCTCAGTGGTGGCCCCCCACCTGTGGAACTCACTCCCCGGGGAGATTAGATCGACGACTTCCCTTCTGGCATTCAGGAAAAAACTGAAGACCTGGGTATGGGACCAAGCCTTTGGACACTCTGGCAACTAAATTAAGGATCTGACTATAGACAAGGACAAATGGAATGGAATGGATATATGGACTCTGAACCTCGAGCATGAGATTGTTTTAATATTGTATTATGTATGGATGTTTTTAATTTAACTGTTGAATTGCTTTTTGTACTTTGTATTGCTTGTCAATTGATCTAGGCATCTAATTGTGCCTCCTCTGTAAGCCGCCCTGAGTCCCCCTCGGGGTGAGAAGGGCGGGGTATAAGTAAGTGAAATAAATAAATAAATAAATATCATTTTTCTGCAGAGCATAACTAGATCAAGTGGGAGTATTTAGTGCATACATTCTCAATTAAGCTGGAGGATTTCTGTGGAGGTGTGCTGATTAACTTTATGCAGCACAAAAACTCATTTATCATGGTGACTTAAGTGGCTGTTTCTGTGTGCATGGTGCCCCAATGACAATATGAATCAACTCCATAAAAGAAATTCTGTTGAGCTCATACAGCCTCTATACTTGTCATGTTAGGTTGACATAAATTGCGTCAATAAATTTCTCATTCTTAAGTGGGATTTGTTGGATGTGACTCATGTGTTTTATTTTAATGAGAATTACTCTATATACTCATGTATAAAATTTAATCAGAAATTGACCCTAAAATCTGGGTTGGCTTATCCATGGGTCAATGTATTTTAACTCTTATTTAAAAGAGGAACAAGTGTAGAGTGTGTATTTTGCAATCTACAAGAAGTCTCAATTTCCTCTACTGTCTCCACAATGGCATGACCTCTGGCTTTTTTGAATATCTATGTGAGAAAATAGTGGCAGCTTTCAGGGGTGGCTGGTACCCTAAGGTAGTGCCGGAATTTTCTTCTCTCTGCAGAGTGAGCCTCAACTTATCCATGGGCCAAAATCCATCATTTTGGCCCCAAAACATGTCCTCCATTTACACATAAGATTGACTTATACAGGAGTATATATGACAAGTACAAATGGCTTTTGATTATTAGACTGTGTGCTCTGGAAGAAAGTATTTTATCCTGAAGCTATCCAGTCCAATATTTAAATATTACCATGGGAAATTTCATTTGCAATTATCAATACTTCATTATTTCCATACAACATATATTGAATACGAAAGTATCAGTAAGAGTGTAAATATTAATACATAAATCCACTACCATCAAACCTGAGAACTTCAGAAATGAGTTTTTATTTATTTACACGTTGTGCCTAAAGAACAGCATGCAGTCTATAATATTAGAAATTCATAAGAAACTTTCTCTTTTCAGGTTGCCTGGACTCAAACAAACAGATACTAAGTCTCTTGAAAGAAGGCCTTTGTGAAGCAAGTTTACACATGAAGGCATGAAATTCCAATGGGAATGATGAACTGCACAAGGCATTCATTTTTCTCTTTTTTTCAGTTTCTTAACTAGCTAGTGGAAGACTGTATAGCAATTGAGTCTCTATGCCTTTAACCAAGACTTCATTGTCTTGCACTCTTCTGCAGTGACTTATTTACTACTTATTTATTCTGTGTTTGCCTGAAGAATTTATTGATATGTATGTTATATTATGTCGATAAAGTAGAGTGTATGGGTTTTTTAATAGCCGAGAAACTTTTTAAAAACAACAGCAAAATTATTGTTTTCATTATATTTTCTTTTTTAAACTTATCATTGAAAATATATGTTTAATCTAACATGTTTCTATTGTAACGGTATTATTATTTGTTCCATCTATATAGTGAGGAATTTTTCATCTGCAAATTTCTTTATCCCAATTCTTAGAAAAACTCCCTGAAATAAATGTCTGGTGATCAAAATGGGAAAAAACTGAAACTTATAATTAAACGCTAGATCAAATCATTTGAGAGAAATCTGAACTTACATCCCTTTCAAGTCCAAATCCATCACATATGATAAAATATCACCAGTTTTTTTGTCAATACACTGATAAACAGAAACTATTCTGAAAGTTACTTGATATTATGATAGTATACCTGGATTGCAAAGACTTCATATCGTGAGGCATGTTTGTTTAAATATTATTATATACCCCATTCCATGCACACACAAAAATAAACAGAAACATAGTTATATACACTTGTGAACCAGACTAGTCTGCCCAACCTGACCAAAATCTTTTTTTTAATGGCTATAGCTTTTTTATAAGCAAAATATTGGAACATACTGTAATTACACTGGCATCTTTAAGAGTTTTCAAATATTATGATGTAGGTTATGTACTTTTCATAGAAAAATCCTAAAACTAAGTAAAAAGCAAATATAAAAAAGTTAATAAGCATCATTACAATTCTTGTTAAAATAGGAAATATGCATACCTTTACACGTAAGATTTTTTTTAAAAAAATCTAGTTTACTAATGAACAAAAAAGGAGCAGAAAACGTACCTTTGGCTCTTGCTTTCTTAAATGGCACAGAGTTACTCTGAATACACAGTCTGTGGTTTTTAGCCTCACCAATGGCAGTGGGGTGCCGGGTTTGTGGGAGGGTGATGCAGGAAAACTTCATCCTGAGAAATTTCTTGATGCTCAAACACTTTCATATCAAAAAGTCAGGAAAGAGCTCTACCTGGATACGGTTCATTTTGCTGGAAGAGCAAGCATTGGAAAGTTCAATATTACATCAGTAAATGCATTATCATTGTGCCAAGGAATATGTACAGATTTTTAAATATTTGATTCTGTGTCTTGTAAATGAACAGTACAAAGGGGAAGAAATGGATTGCTATTTTAGTATTTAAATATCATTGTTATTTTATCACTGTATCATACCACTAGTAGTTTTAGTGGCAAAATGATTTTTCATATTGATTTCATCCATCTTCACCAAAAACTGGAGATATATATTATTATTAAGAATAAAAAAAACTATAGATGAGCTAAAGTGACTTGCTTTAAATCACTTGACCCAGTTATCTTCAATTGAAAACACAGAGTTGAATTACTTCTAATGACCAGAAATATATTCCTCTCCACTAATTATTACAATTAATGCTTCTGGATGCATTCCATTCCTCATGATTTATGGTAGGGTACTTTTAATAGCACTTTTAAAATGGGGATCCATTTTGAATTTTATTTTAAACAATAAATGAGCTATCTATGGATCCTAAACCATATCACCTGAACATGTTGGATAGTGACCTTACAATCCCAGACTAAAACCCAGAGTGACTTCACTGAGTCACTAGCCCTCTTTCCAAGCTTCACAGCAACTCTTAGGATGTTTTTTTTTTATTTCTCTTTGCCAAAGGAATTGTCTAGGTTTCTTGACACAAATCAACAATTCACTGATTAAATAATTTTCTTCCTTGGCCTCAGAGGGATCTGTTACTCCATATATATGTTGTTGTTGTTGTTGTTGTTGTTGTTGTTGTTGTTGTTTTTATGTTTATTTCATGCTTTTTCTCTCTAGACTTGAAGTGGCTAACATTAAATGCATGACTGAAAAAACACAATTTAAGAAAAGAATAAGGATGCAGGTACAAAATAATTTTATATAATTATATAAAATATTGGCTATTATATACTGAGCACAAAAACCAATGAAATAAATCTAGAAAACAACCCAGTTGGAACTAGTTGTAGTTTACTAAGCAGTCCCAAGACCAGAATTTAGTTGGTTACATGTATATAAACTGGGATTGTCTATGTGTCCATTTTTTGATATTGCGAAGTTTATGTTCAGTACTCCCCAGTGTAATATCTATTCAATCCTTCAAAGCAGCTTCCAAACACTCGCAATGGCAACACATTGCCCAAATTGTTAAGTAAAGACTGCAGATTTTTTTCCATCCTTATTTCCATGCACTGCATTTATTATACTACCAAGCAATATTTTCTAATTGTTTGTACAGGTCAGCAGTTGACTAGGGGCCTTTACACACAGTTCTATATCTCAGAATATCAAGGCAGGAAATCCCACATTATCTGAGTGTGGACTCAGGTAACCCAGTTCAAAGCAGATATTGTGGGATTTTCTGCCTTGATATTCTGGGATATAGGGCTGTGTGGAAGGGTCCATAGCTCCACAGTACTATAGCCACTTCCTGAGTTCATCAACATACTACAAACCTCACAATTCCATAGGCCAATGTCATGGCAGTAAAGCAGAATCATAGTGCTATAATTGGGAAATGTAAAAGGGCCATAGGTTACCATGTTGTTTTCCCTAATATGGACACACACATTATGGGTTTCTTCTTGCCATTCTTTAATATAGCCTTATAACCTGATATGGGCATATCTATACAATCCTCTTGTCAATATGTTCATTTGTATGCTTAAAAAATGCCAGTGTCTTTGACTTGCTGATCTAGAACAGTAAAGATTTGATGGAAAAAACTTCTGCTGGTCAAATATTATAGTGAGCACCTTTTCTGTACTCCATTATGTACAGGGTGCAGCAGCATAACTTCCTTTTTTTCAAAACTTAATAAAACCCATTGTATGAATCAGAAAAAAAAATTATAATGTAGGCGCATACCTAAAGTTTTGTTTTCCGTAGTTTTGAAGATCAAATTAGGTAGGTGATGTCCCCCATTCTCCATTCACTGAGTAAACCAATTTCTGGTGTTTGTCATGACTCTTGCCAGCATAGCAGGCATTATGTTGGCAATTTCTTCCTGGATGTTGGTCTTCAAATCTTGTAGGGTCCTCGGACAGTTCACATAAACACGGGATTTCAAAAAAACCCATAGAAAAAAAATTACAAGGGGCCAAATCTGGAGAGTGGGCCAGTCACTCCAAATCCCCGCTAATTGAGATGAGGCGCTTTGGGAAGTGTTCCTTCAAACAGCCATTGATGCTCTTGAAGTGTGTTCAGTTGCACTGTCCTGTTGGAACCAAATGTCTCCTAAGTCCATCTAGCAATGGGAATTGTCCCATCTAGCCATGGGGAAAAAATTCCTGTAACATGTTTACATACCGGTCCGAATTCACTGTCACTGCGACTTCATTTTCCTCAAAGAACCAGGGACCAATAATTCCAGCTGAAGAAATTGCACACCACACTGTGATTTTAGGTGAACACAAAGGCCACAAAGAACACAAAGAACACAAAGATGCAATTCTTGAGGATTGTTGTCAGCCCATTAGCACATGTTTTGTTTGTTGACAGATCCACACAAATGAAAATGGGCTTCATCACTAAAAAAATAAATAGCATCCTCAGGAACGACTTCGAGAAGAACTTCACACGCGTTCCTCTGAAAATTGAAGTCACGTTCAGAAAGTTCCTGCACAATCACCATCTTGTAAGGATGGAAATGAAGATCATCATGAAGAATTCTCCTCACAGAACGATCGGAAAGTCCAAGGGCAGACGCATATTTGTGCGCAGAACGCTGTGGTGATCGCAACATTGAAGCTCTCACTGCCTCAATGTTCTCAGGTGATCTAATGGGCTGAGGGACTCCAGTTCTTCATCTGTGATCGCGCGCTGGGTTGCGATCACAGAACATCCGCTCGAATGTAGGCCTCAATGGCAAAAGCACACTCCTCACTGTTCCAAAGCATGATGGCGACTGAACTGTGTTAGGACAAAACTTTATACTCTCGCCTCTCGAACAAGACCACTAGCGCTCCACTACGTCTTCAACCGACTGAATGGCATGCATTTTAAAAAAGGAAGTTATTCTGCTTCACCCTGTACCTTCAACACATTTACTTAAGTTAAACAATTGAGATAAGGTTTTCTCTCTCCTGTTATCTGGCTCTGTGCTTAATAAACAATGAATGACATCATAAAATGGCATTGATAGGAAATATTATCTTTGGGGCAAAGATGATTGACTTAATGCTCCTGAAATGTCTTTCTTAAGTGATGTTTGTTTTGAGACATTACTATCTTTGGATAAATCAATTACTGAGTAACATATCTGAAGTAGTCCACTTTAACACTGTTTGAAAATATTGCTTTATTTTAGAGGGCTTACTTATGTCATGCTTCCAGAATCCAAGATCTATGCCAGAGAATCACATGAACTTATTGTTTTTCTTTTGGACTTCATCACACAAAGGACTCCCCCCCCCCCCCAAAAAAAAGGTGCTGTTTCATCAGTCTCCATGGTGAAACTACGTGGATGCAGGGAGACTCTGTCAGCCCACACACCTCTTCATCGTAGCGATGTTTCCCCCATCACATGGGGAAAGCACCCCTAGGGGACTCAAGGTGGCTCACAAGGGACAAGCCCAAAAATTACTAGGCTATGTTAATTAGGCTATGTAAACATTTTAGGATTTTTTTTTACATATGTGCCCAGACACACTATATATCAAATACATGTCCAACAAAAATGCTTGCTGTCTAGAATAGTTTCATTTTAAACATCTATCACAACACTGAGAAAACAGAACGTTTTAATTTAAGATTGTTATGCAATTCAGTAATTGAAAATATTAGCTGGCTTCCTTTTGTGGACTAAGAGTGTATTTTTATTTTGTGCTGTTATCTAAGCATCAGAGGTTTTGAGATATGAATTTCAATCTAATTTAAAACAACCATTTTCACTCAACTTTTCTTATTCCCAGATCTGCCATATGGGAAACATTTATCATCCAGTTCTATTTGCCAGTATTTAGTATATCGAGTGCTTATTGTTACCTGTGTTCTGACCTCATAAGCCTCTTTATTTAAAAGTATACTAAGAATAATTAGCAGGGAGGAGTGAAAGTGCAGATTAAAGTTACAAACTCCCCGTTGAGAACCTGGTTCCCATAAAATTACATTTAATGGAAAATTATGTCATTTTGACAGTCAGGATTCTGTAGTTTATGCCTACAGAAGTGAATGTTATTTTGAAATGCATATGAATAAGGAGTATTCAAAATTCTGTTCCAAGACCTATCGTCTCATAAAAGACTACAAGAACTGTAATATGATGTACACAAAGTTTTCCATCTCCTCATCCAGCAAATGATGATGGTTGGAAGGGGGAAGAAACACATAATCACTGTCATCTGTTCTATGCATGAGTCTTTGCCATGCTGAATCCGGCTGCGGCCTTCTTTTGCACATTGGAAATTATGCAAAACAGGGCACCTCATTTTCCAGAGCTTAGAAAGCCTTTTAAAAGTAAAAAACAAAAACAAAACCCTACAACACCCAGAATCCCCCAGCTAATGTGGCTAGTTCAAATTAACTTTTTCGACACTGGTAAAAATTATTTTGGATTTCCATCTCTCATGTATCTTTAAATCTTATATACTTATATCTTTCTTCTGGATCTTGTTGTTATTTAAAAATAACAACAGAATTTTGCCTTGGTGCCATCAACCTGCAGTTGTACAGATGGAGAGAGGTTTGTTGCGAAGAACTACTGGCTACTTCTTTCCAAAATGTCCCCCAAAGTCCATATACTGATTTAAAACACAACCACAATAGTATATACCTCGTATACAATGATATGGTGGTGGTAGTGGTGAGAACCAGTGAAAATGGGGAAAATGGTTTCCTCCTTCAACTCCCCCTTAATATGAAGTATACTTTCTCTAGCGTCCCCTAGTGGCCACCCTGAAAATGGAACAGTACCAAAATGTAAATTGTCTCCATGTAAATTGTCCTACTGCCACTTTAATTTAACTTTTACACTCTGTTGTTGTGCTCTTCTCACATACAGTAATGGTGTGCAAGACACAAACTTCAAAAGCAGCGGCACATAGTGTTAGCTTGTGAGAAGTGTGATTCTTTTGGTGCAGGGAGAACTAGGCACATTTCTCTAATGGAGATTACTGGATTGCCTTGAATGCAATCCTTGGATCCAGTTAGAGGAGAAAACTGGGCTATTAAATAAATAAATACAGTCATTCATTTTCACCCTACCCAAATAGGAGTTTTCTGAAGGTAAAATAGTGAAGCAGGATATCCCCCCCCCCCCCCCCCACGAAATGACTGGAAATAGTAGTAATAAGGTACCATTTTGTGGTGTTAATCCAGTGAAATAAGAGTCACATTCCATTTCATAGTCAAGGAAATACAGACCTGATTATTTTCTAAGTGCAGTGCAACCAGCATATATTACATATATGTACAGTTCAATGTGATATGGCCACAATGTAGACTTGAATACGAGAATTTTAAATTAGCAAAGCTATATTAGCACTATATTAGCACTATTGCTGTATAAAGGTATATTAGCACTATTGCTAATATAGGCATGAAATAGAAAAAAAATCAAAGGGCAAAAATCTGTAATGTTTATATAAATCAGGAAAGTATGGAAGTGATGGCCTTCCAAATTTGAATAGACTATAACTCATGTCTGTCATAATCAACATAGCCAATGAAAACACATACCTGAAAAATTGAGGTGCTCCATTATTTGGCCACAATAATTTTAGGCTTCACACTTTGGGGTTAAAAGATATTTAAGAAAACCCTTTCACATTTCACATGCCATCTACTTTTTCATAAATACATTATTGAATGCAATATAAGTGTAGCAATATAGTTTGCCATGAAATTAATGGATTTTTATACATTTATCCAAGTAGAAGTTTATCCAAATAGTCATGGATGCTTGTTTTCTGTCATGGCTTGTGAATCTTACTCTAAGTTTGAAATTGAAAACGATAAACTTCATAAAACTTGGAAATTAATCTTGAATTTTATAGGCCTGCTACTAGTCTTGGCCATGAAAGCTACTAAATTAAGAATGCACTGTATCCAGCAGTTGTAAATAATATAGCATGACCCTCATACACATAGGATCAATACCCATGGTTTCACATACCTGTATCTAGTCAGGTATGGGTATTGATCCTATGTGTATGGGGGTCCTGCTATATTATTTACAAATGCTTGACTCAGTGTTCTTTTCCTGTTAATGCAGAATTACTCTGGAGAACCTAGCAGATTCCTAGAGAAGATGTATCTAGGAATTTTCTAGGTGCTTCAGCAAGACTGTATGGTAACTTCTAGAAGAAATCATTCATTTCCATAGGATTAGCTAATGGCCACTGCCTCCTGGAAACCTGTGGTAAGCTCAGGAAAGGGTTTTTTCCCCCACTAAAGGACTTGCTTCAAGCACCTAGAGATAATATGTCATAACTGTATGAATTAAACAATCTTGGTGTGATATTATCTATTGTATACCTCCACCCCAATATTAAACCTCCACCTTTCAAAATATTTCTGTGGCTAAGACCTTAAATGTAATACCTCCTAACAGTTGAGGAACTGGAGGTAGTTTTTACAGGTTATTTTCTTGCTCAAACGTAGTTGACTAAATTCACAGAAATCTTCATTTTTAAGACATTATGATATTGGATTTGTTTGGCTGGATCTTGGTTTTAGCGGCATGTTAGTTGAATGTTAAATGAATTTTTTTGATGATTTTTATAATGTCTTAATCAAGCCTTACTGTTTTTAATTGAATGTATATGTTGTCAGCATCATGACTAGATGGGTTGGACTTAGGGGACATTTGGTTCCAACAAGACAGTGCAACTGCACACACTTCAAGAGCATCAATGGCTGTTTTGAGGGAACACTTCCTAGAGCGCCTCATCTTATGTAAAGCCACCCTGAGTCCCCTTGTGGGAAAAGGGCGGGATAGAAATGAAGGAAATAAATAAATAAATAAATAAAGGCAGTGAAAGGCAAAATTAATGTTGTTCTTTTGTTTAACGTCTGTTTTGATTTCATTGTTCATGCATGAATAGGACAAGATGCATAGTGTGTACCATATAGCAAATGTTTTATTGATTTTCCTAGTTCTTCATTGACTCCATCATGAGGAAAACCACCCTTTTAGACAATGCCTTAAAAATAAAGTAAGCACGGAAAGCATTGTTTGTGAATGATGCAACAATGAAGACAAAATAACACAAAATATTAAGGAAACCAAAAGTTTAACTGCAAGATATGTGAAAAGTATAGCAAGTTTAATGCCAGCAAAACTTGATCATGGTCAATGACACAACAACAACGAGAGTGTGCTGTCCTTAGATAACAACAGCCTGAAGTAGTCGGAAGCAAAGCATGAGATCAAATGGGATTGGGGGTTTGATTTCATTGCCATCCAGGCGGAGGTAGCGGAGGCGTGGCAGGTTTATTTCATTGACATAGTCTCCTGGTATAGGGATGGGACACACCTGAGTTCCATTAACACCTAGACATAAAAACAGACATGTATATAAGAAAGGTTATTGAAAGAAAGGTCTCCTGTAATAATATAATACATTATCTACACTGAGTAAAATGTATTAATATGTACTTGTACTCCTGTTATGAAGCCAATAAGGTTGCAGTTCTGCACTTGGTTTCTCATTTCTACCATGTAAGCTGAAAAAGGCAAAGTTACGTGTTACTTCTAGTTAGCTATCATCTATTGAAGTAATGAACAATAGCTTTTAACTTGATGATTCCTTCACTACTCTTTCTAAAAATGGCAAGAATGTGAATTTTTCTTGTGGTAGTTCCTGACTCCCAAATGTCCTCTGCAATACGAAATGACATTGCATCATCCAGCCCAGAAAATTACAAAAGGAACTTCAATGCTAGTTCCTTTTTACCACTGAAATTCATGAAGCAAAGGTGGCTGGTGGTCACCAGTTCAAAAAAGTACAAACCCATTAATTTGAGTTTAAAAGAGCTAGTGAAAGTGTCAAGCCTATTTTGGTGAGAGGGTTCAGTACACTGGGTAGCTCCTTTCAGAGTAAAACCTGGATTCAGAACCCAGTTAGTATGAAAGCTATTGGAGCCACCGGTGGCACAGCAGTTTAAATGGCTGAGCTGCTGAATTTGCTGACTGAAAGGTTGGCAGTTTGAATCTGGAGAGCGGGGTCAGCTCCCACTGTTAGCTCCAGCTCCTGCCAACCTAGCAGTTTGAAAACATGCAATTGTGAGTATATCAATAGCTACCGCTCTGGTGGGAAGGTAACAGCGCTCCATGCAGTCATGCCAGCCACATGACCTAGGGGGTGTCTGCAGACAACACCAGCTCTTCAGCTTAGAAATGGAGATAAGCACTACCCACCAGAATCAGGCACAACAAGACTTAATGTCAAGGGTAAACCTTTACCTTTATGAAAGTTATCAATCACCAACCACTTTGTAGGGGTGCTGACAAGGGCAAAGACATCTAGAAAGTTTTTAACAGTATCTAAAAGCAATAAAGTCACACCCCTTCCTCTCCCCCCCCCCACATCTGTTGTACAACTTAAACATATTTACATTAAAATATGGCCTTTCATAGGTCATATAATTACCTAACTTAGCATTGTAACAGAAACAGACATAGCTATCAAAAAGATTGTGTGTATACAAACAACACACCATTCACATAATCCAGCAACATTTAAAAATGAAAGTGGAAAAGCAATGCACGTGTACTTCAAATTTGTTCTAAATTGATTAAGGTAAATTGGATTCTAGTACTGATGAACAAACACTAGACAAGAGTGAGAAATCCCCTTAAAATGGATTAAACACCAGTACTTCAGCTGAACTTACTAAACCTGAAAGTTGTTGCAAAATACTGACATTCCTAATATAAAGTGTGGAAAAACATGTAACACATTTATTATGTGGGAGTGAGCTGCATCAATTACCCTGGGTGCTGAATACCTAAATGTAAATACCTACTCAGTTAAGATGGGTGGTTCATCCTTGAGTTTGACCACATCTGGTTCACAAGGCCATTATAAAGAGGAATTATAAAAAGGTATTACCAAAAACTGCCCCAACAGTAGTAGTAGTTTACCAACATCTTTAAAAATCATCTAGCTAAACTTCATCAGCTGTTTCTGGGTTATGGACCTTATGTGATAATGGGACAGACTTTGCATTGAAACAGATATGTAGATCTGGCAGACTATTCTATTGTTCTGTATAATCGCATATTCATCAAGTAGTAATTATTTGTATCTCTTTATGGTTGTTTTTGGTTAATGTTTTTGCTTTCTCGCTATATCACAGAACATAATATAAGTATTTTTAAAGAAACATCTGGAGCAAAGTTAAATAGGCAAACTTTTCTAATAGAAAAGTAGCTATGCAAAACGAAGCACATTGTACTGGTGGACAATGGCTTGCATGTGTTCAGATTTTGCATCCTCAATGCATGATACAGTATTTCTAACTTCCTTTGTGTATATGAAAAGGACTGGGGAACTTGGCTTCCTTTCTGAAGGATCTGCCTTGCATGTCTTGAGTTCACTGGCATGAATTCACTTGGTTTGCTCTGGAGCTTGTGGTTAGGCACAGTGCCTTTGTGTGTGTTCTGATCTAAATGGGATTTGAGTTTTCTGGCAAGATTATTCTTTGGACTTGGAACACTTTGTGTTTCTCAGCTATAAAATTAGTAAATTGTTTTCTAGAAGGCTTTTAAGATTATTATTCCTGCACTATTTCAAGGGTGTTTGTACAATTATATGCATGGCTTAAAGTATAAGTAACCTGTTTCTGGCCTTGCCTAGTTGAGATATGCTTTTTAGTGACTGTTTTGTTGTGATAGAAGTACAGTCAATTATGCTTAAAGCTGTTGTTTCAATATCATAAAAAAGATGCACTGCTTGCTGGCAAAAGATTTGTAAGTACATTATATAGCTCGATATTCTAGGCTCGGGAACATTAGCCAGAATAATCAGTGGAGAACGATTATGGAAATTGAAGACTGGATACTCATTAGTTTACTTCTTCTTACTGCACAGATCATAACAGTGAGTTCCACCTCTTTGCTGATGAGGTCTTACTGGAGGAGTTACATAGATACTACTCCTTTAAATCTCCAAAGAACTATGTTTTTAGGAACTGGCAACCCAAATTATCTCCTGCCATATGATCCTGTTAGGGACGTACATCGTATTACTTTTTGTAAACCAGCCATATTTAAAAAGTAGTAGGTTTTATCTTGACAGAGGCAACACAGTTCATTGGTCAAGTTAATAATGACAATAATAACCAGAAGACACCACTGGATAGTGTTCTCCAGATAGTCACTTTGATCAAACTTGTCTCACTCTCATTCAATATGAGATTGTGATGGAGGCTCCTTCTTTGGAGGCTTTTAAGCAGAGCCTGAATGGCGATCTGTCAGGGTGCTTTGAATGTGATTCTCCTGCTCCTTGGTAGGGGGTTGGACTGCATGGCCCACAAGGTCTGTTTCAACTCTGTGATTCTATGATTCTATGAATATGCATTTCTCACTGGTAAGCAAACTAGACCCAGATCACAATTCTATAGAAATTTAATTTTGAACTGCACCCACATTCTTTAACTTCATTAGGTTTTTCTGATTACATAAGTATGGATTTATCAATTCTTCTACTAATTGTACACTGGCATCCATTGAATATATTTGTTTCAAAATCTCTTTGAGCTTCTTTCAGCAAGATAATCCTATACATGTAACAGAGAAGTCCAGCTGAAGAAAGAATTACAACTCTAGGCCTGAAAACAGAAAAATAATGAGACAAGGATATTTCATCGTAAATATTTCTGGTTTACAGTGCATTTACATTGTAGAATTTATACAGTTTAACACCTTTATAACCGCTGTGACTCAATGCTATGGATCCATTGGAGTTGTCACTTAGTGAGGTGCCAGCACACTTTAGCAGAGAAGGCTAAAGACCTTGTAAAACTACAACTTCCGTGATTCCATAGTAGTGAGCCATGACAGACAAAATGGTGTCAAATTCCTTAAATTCTACAGCACAGTTGCACCCTTAGATTGCTGAGGAGCACTTACTGCTGATCTTGTTGTTATCAAGATGAAGGTGCTCAAGGTGAACAGTGATAGCTGGGATTCTGGTCAGTGCATTGTAAGACAGCTGAAGATCAAGAAGAGATGAAATATTAAAGATCCTGTTTGGCAACCCTTCGTTGGTCAACTTATTGTTATTCAGGCGAAGGAAAATCAGCTTCAGCATTGTATCAAAGTAATGTTCTGGTATTGCTTCAATTGAGTTATTGTCCAAAAAAAGCTGTACAACATTTCCAGGAAGGATTGGTGGCATTCGAGTAAGTGAGTTTTGAGCAATGTTGAGTTGCATGAGGTTCTTCAGTCCTTGGAAAGTAGTGCTTGAAAACGTACTGTCCGGCATCTTATTTTGATGCAGATCTAACATAGTAAGGTTTTCTAGATTATTGAAGGCTCCTTCAGGGATTGTTGTGATTTTGTTCCCTGCCAAACGTAGCTGTTCTAAGCTTGGGGGCAGTGGAGCAGGCACCTCTTCTAGCTCATTGTCTTCAAGGAACAAGTATAACAGACCTCTAAGCTTGCTGAATGCACCTTTCTCAATTCCACTACTAGTAATTTTGTTCTTGTTGAGATTTATCCATTTTAGCTGAGTGGCATTCACAAAAGACTTCTCTGTAACAGTTTCAATGAGATTGTTTTGGAGATAGAGGTACCGAATTCTTGCTGGGATGATGGGTATTGCTTTAAGTTCCTTGTTATCACAGTATAAGGCATTTGGGAAACTAGGAGGGCAAAAACATTCTTGTGGACACTCAAAGCTGTAGTAAGACCAGTCATATGGATCATCGTAATCCATTGTTGTGATACTCTGTGTCCACGCAGCACCAGTCAGGAAGACTACCAAAAGGCTGGAATAGAGTTTCACATTCATTGTTTACCTTAGAAAGGGAGGAAAGTAGTTAAAAAAACATGTTATCTTCATAGCATTTCCCCCCCTGAAAGCAACAATGTGTACAACTTAACATTATGAAAATAATTTGAGGGCTGTTATATTTTTATAGGTGAAAATGTTTCTGCTTGTGGCACTGATGTTTTATTGGAGGAGGAGACAGAGATCTAATAGTGTTTTACCATGCAAGATACACTCCAAGATTGCATCTATACCATAGTAATAAAATAGATTGAAACCACTTTAACTGCATGCTTTGGAGTTACGTGAGTAGTAGTTTTAGCCTTTAGTCTTTAGTAGTAGTAGGTCTTTAATCTTTTCTAACAAAATGGGGCTAATCCTCATTAAACTACAACTCCCATGATTCTTCCTATAGCATTGAGCTATGGAAGTTAAGGTGGTGTCAAATTGCATGAACTCTACACTATAGATGCACCCCAATTTTAACTCTCTAATATTACATACCATTTTCTGAATTACTTGTGATTTATCGAAGTTTTTATATGCACATTAATTTTTTGTTTAAAATATGATTTTATTGAAGTTAGTGGTTTTAGTGTTGTTTAAAACTGGGCACTTTGTGCAAAAACTCCTGTGTCAAGATAGGCAGCCAGGTTGCTAACTGGAGCACTGTATAGGGAGCAGACAACTCCCATGTTACAACAGTTTCGCTGGCTGCTGATCTGCTTCTAGGCTAAATAGAAAGTGCTGGTTATTACCCATAAAGCCCTTAATGGCTTGGGTCCAGGCTACTTAATTAACTGCATCTCTGCGTATAAACCAACACAAACAGCTGTCATTGGAGGGGGCCCTGCGTTTGATCCCACCCCCAACTCAAGTGTGGTTTATGGGAACAAGAGAGGGGGACTTCTCTGTGAAGAGAGGGGGACTTCTCTCCTCCCTCTGGAACTTCCTCCCTTTGGAAATTAGAACAGCTTTCTCACTCCTCTCCTTCAAGAAGCAATTAAAACATACTTTTGTACACTGGCCTTCAGAGAGGAGGATGATTAGCTTTTATTAACTTCTGTTGCTTGTATTATACCTGATGAGGTAACTCATTGCACAGCCATGTTTTTATTGTTCATTTCTTATGTTGATCCTATTAATTCACTATGTTATTTATGGAACATGTTACTTGTTTTAACAATTACTGCGTCATTTGCGAATTTTAATTGCTTGTTTTAATTGTTTTTTTACTGCTACTTATCTCTATTTTGTTTTTGTCTTTGTAAGCCGCCCTGAGTCCTTTCGGGGAGAGAGGGCAGGTTATAAAGAAAGTTCTTATTGTTGTTATTAACAGAAAGAAAATAGAATAATAGAAAGGCTGACATGTTTGCCTTCAAGGACAATGAAGCAGCCAGAGTTTGCTCTTCTTTTAAGCAGCTTGCATGTAGGGTTGCTGTAAGTTTTTCGGGCTGTATGGCCATGTTCCAGAAGCATTCTCTCCTGACATTTTGCTTGCATTTTATGGCAGGCATCCTCAGAGGTTGTGAGGTCTGAAAAACTCACAGCAACCCAGTGATTTCAGACATGAAAGCCTTCGACAATAGCTTGCATGTTCTCTTTTAACTCCTTGTTAGAAGGGCATCTGGATCAGATTTTGTAGGCCCAGATCACATCACACACAAGACAAAGATCAAAGAATATTTTAACAGCTGGTTAGGTTCCCTAGATGTCTGGATAGGTTTGTCTGGGGGGGGGGGGATAATCTATTCCCCTCCTCCTATCACTCCCCTGTGATCTTTTTTCAATGTAAACTATGTTAAAATACTATTTTTCCCAGAACTTCAATTTTACTGTTTGACATGTGCTCAGATTTCTTTGTCCAGACTCATTCTAAATTTGTTCTCATTAAATCTGGCTTTTCCATTGTTATGTGTCCAAATACCAAAGATGCAAAACCACATTCCTATATCATATCATCTTATATCAACATTCATCTCAAATTGCAGTTTTATAAAACAAATTAACATATTTTAAAAAGACGAGAATAAGCTGCAGCAGTATACACTGAAGAGCCATACAGAAGAGGATGGCAATGAAGGATTTGTTCAGTGGGGGAAGTATACTGAAATAGTATCAAAGCTGAGACGATAAGGATCAAAAAATCAAAGGGAAAAATCAAAACACCTTATCATTCATTTTAAAAGGATAGCTCTGATGTGGTGCGGCTCTAAAAGAAATCAAGACCAATGAATATCTCAAAGACTTAATAGTCTTTGAAACTGCTGGATAACCATCCACAAAATTGCTGAATAGTGCCTGAAGTAATAAAAGAATATCAAAGAGAAAGAAGGTACATGATTTACCAGGGAGTATCATATTTGATTCAATATATTTTCTCTGACATCTCTTTCTCTTATACAAATATTTATATCTCATGCTCAACACTGATAAAATGAGTAAAGAAAATATTTTACCTTGCATAGGTTAGGTGGTGAATTTTGGAGCCTGGTAAAAATCATTTAAGCACCACTTTATTCTTTCAGCATATTTCCTAGTCTGAACCCTTTTCATCGTACGATATGAAAACCTAAAATGCACAGCAGCAATTCCCAAACATTACCCAAGACACTTAACATTCAATTCTTTCTAATTTGATAGTGCTTCAGAATAGAGCTTACCTCAGTTTTCTTGGATTCTCTTCAGTTCTTCCGATTGGCCACCGTTGTTAGACTGTAAGGGGTGGAATCTGTCAAACCACAGTCTTTTATGAATACAGCCTAATATATATGCACCAATGACTACTACTGTTAACCCTTAAAATCACCACGTACCTCTAGACCCCTACACAATAAAATACAGGAAATCCTGGATTTCACATCAAGCAACTAAAACCCTCTAAGGTCATTCCCAGAGGTGCTTACCTCTGATTTTGTAGCACAAACTGAAGCAGAAATCAGGTGACTTCATTAATATTTGATTACAAATGCATTCAATAATTTTTCAGAGTTATCTAAGCTAGGGAACAAAGAATTAAAACTAGTACCATATGTTTTGGCAGAAAGTTATTATTTGAGTCTGATGAAAAACAGATGCAGAAAAGCTTTTATATATATGATTCCTGATTGAGAAAACTTAGGAAGACTGCTTAGAAATATTAATACACTACTTAATACATTAACTTTAACACACTACTTTGATGCTTTTGGGATAGTGTGATAAAATTCTTAACATCGTTCTATATATTTTGAATAACTTGCAAGAAATGAAACATTTCCGTAGTACTGTCTTGGTGTGCCACCTGTTCTAAATTTTGTTTTTCATAATTATTAGACTAATTATGCAATTTAGCATTTGTTTCCAATCCACTTGTATAACTAAAAGGATATACCACATGAATCTTTTTTTTTTTTAAAAAAAGAGTAAAATCAAAGTGACTTTTGGTAGTATGGTCGCATCTGCAACTCAAAAACTATTTGAGTTTTTGAGTTGCTTTTAACTTGGATGATTCAACTGGTGAGGAGAACTGGGGGGGGGTACCAAATACAATGGGAATTCCATGCCTTCGCTGATAGGCTTTGAGAGGCAGAGTATGAAAGAAGCTGGATTAGCATTTTGAGTCTCCTAGCTGCTATCTATTGTAGAATGTCCTATTTGGTTGGGGGGGGGGGGGTAAGAAGACCATTCCAAGTTCTTGTACTCTCTTGCAAAGAGAGAATAGGCTGGTCTTCTCCCTGCTGTCCAGCAAACATCTTTCTGTTTTGACAGGTGCTTGGAGTTTTAGGGTCTTATTAAGCAATATATAATTGGATATCAAAATATGGATCATCCATGCCATTGTATTACCTGAATGAATGAATGAATGAATCTTTAATTATATCCCTCCCTATCTCCCAAAGGGACTCGGCATGGCTTCCAGCAAAATAATAACATAAATAATTAAAAATCCATAACAAGTCATTATATTTCCTGCTTCAATGTGTGATTGTGAAAGATGGACAGTAGAGAAACTTAACAAGAAGATAACCTACATTCTGGAATGTAGTGTTGGAGTAGAAGACTGTAGGTACAATTGATTGCCAAACTAGCTAGAAGATGGTTTAAACTAGATGAATTCAAGGCTAAACTCTCACTAAGAGCCAAAATGGCCAAAATGAAGTTATCATGCTTTGGGCATATCATTAAACAAAATGACTCATTAAAAAACAATAGTGATTGCTGGGTATGTGGAAAAAGAGGAAGACTGTATCAGTCAAAACACACACTGGATTGTGGTGTCGCAATAGGTTAAACCATTGAACTGCTGAGCTTGCCAACCTGAAGGTAGGCAGTTGAAATCCACAAGATGGGGCGAGCTCCTGCTGTCAGCCTCAGCTCCTGCCAACCCAGCAATCTGAAAACATGCAAATGTGAGTAGATCAATAGGTACCACCGCAGCGGGAAGATAAAAGGGTGCCCCATGAAGTCATGGTGACTACGTGACCAGGTGGTATCGATGGACAACAAGGCTCCTCAGCTTGGAAATGGAGATGAGCACCTTCCCTAGAGCCAGAGATGAGCACTGCCTCCAGAGCTGGAGATGAAAGTGCAAGCCTTTGCCTTTGCCTGTGTATTTGTGTTTCATTGAATGTTTGCCTGTGTCTATATATATGCTGGAATCTTCTCTGAGTCTCCTCGGGGAGATAGGGTGGAATACAAATAAAGTGTTGTTGTTGATGGTGATGATGACGTTATTATTATAGTTATTGGCTTAAAAACACATGTTAAAAACGTCCTCTTCAAATTCATGATTGGCCGAAAAATGCACTGCTATGGAGTATATCCTTGCAATAAAGAAAACCACAAGATTTGGTTGCAATACGCTGGTGTGGGTTGCTCTAATCCTCATATTATAGTCCTGAAACAACTGATGAAAGAAGTAAACAAATGAAGTCACAGATACACGGGTGGCTAAATGGAAGCATGAGAGGAAATCAATCCCCATGCGAACTCTCTCCAACCATTCCTTTGTTCTCATATTCTCAGAGCTTGTTCTCAGAGCTTTAAATTACACAATGGACACCAGCATGGCAGGCAAGTGACCCCAAAGCAAAACAGGGTTCAAAAGGGCAAATGTGAAAGCAGCAGGAGGGTGAGGAGAGATAATGACAAAAAAAATCTGCTTGTGTGCATTTTCTAATATCCACATCAGCGATTATGTGGTCCAGCGCATCTTGGAGAAAAATTAAAAGAAAACTTCCGATGGATGTCCTGTGTCCATTTTGAAAAACCAGCTATAACCAAGCTATCCAGGATGCCGGAGGACCATTTATCAGGACTGAGAGCTCCGTGTCTGGACTTTCCTTAAGGTACCACAATTTTCTGCCCCACTTTTTCTTCCTGGATTAAGAGGCTGTCCAGAAGGACCTTCAACCAAGGAAGCCCTGAGTCTGCAAGACCTGAGCAGGGCTGTTAATGGAGAGTGACTTTTATTCATAGGGCCAACATCTGAGGATCACTTAACAACTATTTATGGCCTTGCCAAATAGGTGACTTTCCAATCATTTACAGATTTGATATCCACGGGGTCTTGGAACCAACTCCTGTGAATAGTACCATGGGCCCACAGTTTGTTAATGTGATGTGGCATAATGCCTACTTATGTCACCAATAAGATCCAGAAGAGTACAGTGGTTTGAGTATTGTATGACTCAAGAGTTCAAATCTCTGTTCAATCATAGAAACCCACTGGGTGACCTTAAACAAGTCACAAACTCCCAGTTTCAGAGAAAATGAGTTACAAACCTCCTTGGAACAAATCTTGTCATCTAAGCCCCATGATACCTTCACCTTAAGGTTCCCATAAGTCAGAAATGACTTAAAGGCATGGAATAATGTCACTTAATAGGATGTTTTGGTCCTTATCATTGCTCTGAATTTCATGATAATTTCATGATAATTTGTTTCTTTCATTTTAATAATATCCCACTTTTCTGCTTTCATAGGATCCAATGGGGTTGTACAGATTTAAGAAATAAATGTACTCAATTTCAGCAACAGCTGTTTAGGATTAGACTGCAGGTCCCATTAGAATTCTACCATATAGTCAAGTAGATATGAGGCACTATTTTTAATGGGTTTAAAATATGTTCAACATTTTCTGTGTCCTACTTTTTTCTTATTACAATTTATACATATTTTTCATTTTACTAAGACCTAAACCTGTCATAATAACTGTTCTGCAAATCAAACCTAATCTTTTGTTAGCAGCCGAACTAAACTAAGACCATCATACTTGGTAGGTATCATAAAATGATATGACTAACTGGAAAATATTATAATGCTTAGTTAAGTTGAAGAAAATCAGATAAGTGGAAGCTCTCACAAATGTTTTATTGACTCAGTAAAGGAAACCATGTTCCCGAGTTTGCAGTAACTGATTCAGTCTTTTAACAACAGAGTCCTTTAGAGGTCTCTTATTCATATGATCATAGTAAGATGAAGCCAACTTGACAGCACATAAAAATATCAACAGAACATGTTTTCTCTAAAAAATATTTTTAAATAGATATCTTATATGCATTTGATAGTTAACTGAACCAAAAACTATGCAAGAATATGGAAATGCCAACCCGTGTTAACTAAATTATGAACTGTACATTCTCTCAAAAGATACAGAACATGTCTGTACTTTTATCTACAGTCAGAAAGATCAAACTTCCCTTTAATCTCTAGATTAGGGCTGGAATGTAAAGAAAAGCAATGGTGTAGGACAGGGGTCCACATACTTTTTAAACAGAGCGTCAGGTCACAGTCCCTCAAACTGTTGGAGGGCCAGATTATAATTTGAAAAAAAATTGATTGAATTCCTATGCACGCTGCACATATATTATTCGTAGTGTAAAAAACACTTTAAAACAATACAATAATTAAAATTAGGAACAATGTTAACAAATATAAACTTATTAGTATTTCAATGATAAATGTGGGCCTGCTTTTGGCTGATGAGATAGGATTGTTGTTGTTTTTATGTGCTTTCAAGTCATTTCAGACCCTGAGCGAGGGCTGGGTAAATGACCTTGGAGGGCCTTAGTTTGAGGACCCCTGGTGTAGGAGATCTAAGGCTATGGCTATTAGGGCTGTGCGATCAATGAATTTTTTTTAATACATTACATTAAAAATTGGGGAGGGGGCAAATCATATTTGGGGGTGTTTCTGAAATTGTAGACCTAATAATTTGTAACTATAACAAAGTAATGCATTTTTCGTTACTTTTTTAAAGTAATTGAGCAAGTGGGAAAACTTCAGGGGCTCATTTCTCCCTCATGTTTGGAACTACAGTGATGGAACTTGCTGAAATTGTACCATGCATTTTCCACTGTTAGTCCACCAAATTTCAGAATGTTACACTCACCCACTAATTTTGGGGGGATTTTTTAAAAAATTACAAACATTTTTTTAAAAAGATGACAAGAGCTATCTTCGTGAATTTTAATTACAATGCACAAGATAACCAGGACATCAATCCCTTGAAGTTTCAGAAAGATTCACACATCTACTGATTTTTGGGGATTTTTAAAAATTTAGCCAAAAACATTTATCTCCCCCCCCCCCCAAGCCACAACAGCAATCCCCTTGAATGTCTGTCTAATAATGTGTCTATATGACACACAATTAATCATAGAATTTCAACAGCACAGATTTATACTATTACTAACTTATGTCCTCTTTGGAGATTCAATAATTTTATTTATTATTATTATTATTATTATTGGGGCTTTCTGATGTTGAGCACTGCATTCTGGGAAATGTAGTTTAAAGCAGGGCCTTTTGAATTCTCTACCACAGGGTAGAGAATTTTTCTAAACTACATTTCCCAGAATGCTGTGTTCTCTGTCTCCCACCCAGCCCAGCTATTCCTGTCCCACCACACTTCCTTATGACGACTGGCAAGCAGTCTTGGTCTTAATTTAAACATTAGCAATGTCCTTTTTTCACTTTTCCAAAGTTGCTTAATGCTTATACTGAAAATTAAACTGACTTTGGGAGGCTTCCGAATATTACAGAATCTTAACAAAAATTATTGGTGAGTGTTTTGATACTTAAATTGTTCTCCCTCCTTTCCTGCATGTTTCTTAAAAGTGATTTGTTTGCACAAATCTAATGAATTACTAATGACTTATGAGACTAATGATAATTTTGCACAGCCCTAATGGCTATGCAATTCAGTGTGGCTAAACATTTACAAAAGACTTCCATATTCAGAATTTTTAACACACTTTGGATGCATCTACACTATATAATTTACACTATCTTTTGTCTTCTTTGCCGAAGAGTACTAGTACTACATCAAATTACAACTCCCATGATTCCATAGCATTGACCATTGCAATTAAAGTAGTGTCAAACTTAATTAATTCTACAGTGTTGATGCTCCCTGAATGTGTTTAACAATCATAGGAATGGGTATGCCATTTTCTCAATTTCATTCATCTATTGCAGGGGTCCTCAAACTAAGGTCATTTACCTGGCCCTCACTCACGGTCAACCGAACTCTGAAATGACTTGAAAGCACACAACAACAACAACAACAACAACAACAACAACAATCCTATCTCATCAGCCAAAAGCAGGTCTACACTTCCCATTGAAATACTTATAATTTTATATTTGTTAAAATCATTTTAACAAATATAAAATCTTCATTTTAATTATTGTAGTGTTTAATAAGATATGTGCAGTGTGCATAGGAATTCACTCATGTTTTTTTTCAAATTATAATCCGGCCCTCCAACAGTTTGAGGGACTGTGACCTGGCCCTCTGTTTATAAAGTTTGAGGATCCCTGACCTATTGCTTTTAATGACTTGCTTCTGAAAAATAATGGTATCATTTTAATGAAAACCCTAGTAAATATAGCATCTTAGTGTTTTCTCAATATCACATTTTATTTTATTTTTTAGAAAAATGTTTTAATGCAACTTGTTTGCTTCAAATCATTTATCTATCTCAGTAATCATTACGGGATCCTGGGCATTCAGAATGTGTATTGTGCTACCTGTCTATGACCTCCTTCCACCCACCCCACAACCAATTAAATGTGAAACCTCAATGGCAGAAATAAAAAATAAATGAGACACAAAGCTGAGGTTAAATGTCTGTTGTTACTTGACCAGTTGGCTGAGATTCTGACCAGTTTTCTGGAAAATAATTTTCAATCTATTTCTAAATTTATTAAAACAGTTGGTTTGAATTTGTGGTTTTTTATGATTTTGTCCAGTAGTTGTGTCTATCTTTTATCCACGGAGAAAGAGAAATGGACCATTTAATGAATGCAGTGGTCAGTATTTGTAGACACATGACATTCCTTAGACCTTAAGACATCAATTCTTTCAAATCATTTCCTCTTCACTTAATTAACTCCACATTTATTATCCTACTCATTTTTTCATAAATTAATCTCCCTTTCCTCAAACTTCCCACTAGATGCCCCATGGTATTACCCCCAATTCTTCCCTCTCTTATTCAACAACAAAAGGATTGCTCTCTGTTCTCATGAACCTACTAGCTCTGAATTTCCAGTTTGATTCCAAATTCTTCTGGTGCTGCATCCTCCAGTCTGAAAGAAAGCAAAGACATGGGATTTTATATAAAAGGGCAGTCCCGTGGAGCCACTCCTGAATTCTCTGATGAGTCAGCCCTTTTCCAGTATTCCCCCTCTCCTCTGCTATTATGGCTGGAACAATGCTGCATCTATGGTGCAGTCATCTCAAGGAGTATGCACAAAGATCTCTTTTAATTTAATGTTCTCCAGCCAGATATTTTTTAAAAATTCAAAAACCAAACCAAAGAACCACCCTAGCTAATTTTCCAAGATACATGCACATGTCTTGGTTTTTTCCCCTCCAACAGTGAACTTCTGCACAGTACATCCAGAAATAGAACTGCAAATGCCTAGACCAACCATCACCATGTGTGGTTAATCTTAAAAGGGCTGTTCTTTCTATAAAGCTATATTATAATAAATTGGCTTACTCATCATACCCAGATGTCTTCAAAGTTGATTACTTTATAACAAAGGGCTAAAAGTCAACTTCTGATAATAGACTGGGGAGCAGTTTATTTTACTAAGTGAAGCTGAACTTTACCATTAGTTTATAGCATAGACCTCCTCCTGTACATATTTGCTCAGAAGTAAATGTTACTGTGTTTGATGGGCCTGAATGGAAGTAAGTTTTTCAAGCATTGTATTGTGGTCCCAACTAGCTTCAGTGGAGCCAAGCATTTTTACAAATAATATGGTTTGTGGGTTGTTGTAGGCTTTTTGGGCTGTATGACCATGTTCTAGAAGTGTTCTCTCCTGATGTTTCTCCTGCATCTATGGCATGCATCCTCAGAGGTTGTGAGGCCTGTTGGAAACTAGGAAAATTGGGTTTATATATCTGTGGAAAGTCCAGGATGGGAGAAAGAACTCTTGTCTCTTGAAGGTAGGTGTGAATGTTTCAATTGGCCACCTTGATTAGCATTTGATGGCCTGACAGTTTTTAGGTGTGCCCTGTTACTGCCTGGGGTAATTTGTTGAGAGGTGATTAGCTGTTCCTGATTGTTTCTTCTCTGGACTTCCCCTGTGTTTGAGGGTTTTTTTTTTAATTTACTGTTATAATTCTAGAGTTTTTTAAATACTGGTAGTGAGATTTTGTTCATTCTCATGGTTCTTTCCTTTCTGTTGAAATTGTCCACATGCTTGTGGATTTCAATGGCTTCTCTGTGTAGGCTGACATGGAGGTTGTTAGAGTGGTCCAGCATTTCTGTGTTTTCAAATAATATGCTATGTCCTGGTTGGTTCATCAGGTGTTCTGCTATGGCTGACTTCTCTGGTTGAAGTAGTCTGCAGTGCCTTTCATGTTCCTTGATTCATGTTTGGTGGTCCCTATGTAGACTTGTCCACAACTGCGTGGTATATGATAAACTCCTGCAGAGGTAAGAGGATCCTTCTTATCCTTTCCTGAATGTAGCATTTGTTGGATTTTCTTAGTGGGTCTGCAGATTGTTTGATTGTTGTGTTTCTTCATCAGCTTCCCAACGCAGTCAGCGGTTCCATTGATATTTGGCAAGAACACTTTTCCTCTGTCTTTGTCTTTACTCTTGCTGCTTGTTCTTGTTCTTACAGCTCTTCTGATGTTTGTGGTGGAGTATCCATTAGCCTGTAAAGCCCAGTTTAGGTGGTTCAGTTCATCTTGGAGGAGGTGGTTTGTGGCTTGTAGCTGATACCACTTGCATGAGACAATGATCTAGTGTTAGGAAAAACACATCTCTCTGTCCTTGTGACAACTGTGCTCAGCTACTTATTTGCATCTGACGTAAGCCATAGAGGGTTTAAATAATCAGGACAGTTTCTGACCAAGCTGTGATGAGCTGGCATGACTAACTCTCTTTGCAAAATTAGATCAGCAGCATTCACAGAGTGAAGCAAAAAAAAAAAGTGTAACTGGAAATTTCATGCAGGGTTTCTGCAATTGAGGTTGGAGCAAGCCAAGCTTTGACAGTAGCCAACCTTGCCAACCATAGTTAAAAGAACTTTACTACTTTTGCTGCACCATTACCATCTATCCTGATTTAATAGAAGCAAAGAGGCATTAATGCTTGTATAAAGAAATTAATGAGAGAGAAGCATCTAGGCAATAGCATTTTGTTTCAGCTCTATGTAGCTTTCTTTGATGTATGCACTCATGCCTTTTGCTTCCATTTTACCTTCAGACATCACTTCCATTTTCTCTTAAATTAGTCTTTCCCCCCTTTCATTGGGAAGGAGCATTCCTTTCTCTGGGAAGGTACATCCATGGGATTCCAATCTGGTGAACAGATGCTAGTTTATACCCACACGAGTCAGATTTTAAAGGCCCATCTAATGAAATATATGTCTATCTCCTTGTAGACCTCCTGAAACTAGAATTCCAAGACTTTTTTCTACCTTACAAGAGCATTCTGAGTTATTATTCCTCTTTCTATCATACATTACACTAGACCTACTGTACTCTGCTTAATATAGATGCCAAATATACCCACATAACTGACAGTAACAATTGTTCACTGATTTTGCTCACAAATGTTTTACTATGTGACATCTTGTCTATGGGACTACATCTCCCCCTATTAACCAGCACAGACTTTAAGATTGTTTGGGGAGGCCCTTCTCAAAGTCCCATCTCTATTGCAAGCATGGTTGGTGAGGATGAGAGAGATGGCCTTCTCGATGGTGGTCCCCTGGCTCTGGAACACTCTCCCCAGAGAGATTAGACAGGCCTCCATACCAATAACTTTCAGGAAAGAGTTGAAAACATGGCTATGGAAATGGGCTTTTGGCAGAAGCTAAATGGTTTTACATTGAACACTGAATGGAAGAATACAATGAAAAATCTTAATTATGGCTTAATTAGGACAGTGGTGGGAGGTTCTAAGGGTACCACAGTGTAAGTATTATGCATTATCTATTTTATCTTACTCGTGTATGATTTTTTTCCTATTTTGGTTTGATAATTTTTTGTAATTGGTTATTGTTGGTTGTGTAGTTAATTTGAAGTATTTATTTGTTTTACTATGTATTTTTATATTGTTGTGAGCCACTTTGAGTCTCTGCAGGGAGGTGGAGTGGGATGTAAATATAGCTATTATTATTATTATTATTATTATTATTATTATTATTATTCTCCTGGGAGTGATCCACTGTTGGAGCTTCTGTATTTAATTAATGGACTTATCTTCTGTTTAATCAGACCACTGCTTCATGGACTCATCTTTTGCTAAGTATTCTGCGACATCAGGCTTGAGAACAACTGGGTTACTTGCTTTAATGTTTGATAGTAAGAGAGATCTGGACTTGGTAGCAAATCCTTTGTAAAGCCCTAGACATACCATTGGCATGTAGGAATCTGCACTTACATGATTAAGATTTCACAATGGACTGTTAATGTCTTTTACCTTGTTTGATATTGGTCTTATAGGCATTAGACTCAGTTTATGGAAGAAGTGCAGGAATGCATGATGAGCAGCAGATTCTCAAAAGAGCGGTCCACTCTGGCAAGGAACACTTGTATGCACTTCTCATGTTACCAAGAAAAACATCTCTGGGAGCAAAGAAAAAAAGTTTATAGACGCAACAGATAAGCATATTTTTGGTAAACCACCAAAAAAAAAAACCCTTGCACCTCAGCACTCTAAAGCAGTGGTTCTCAAAGTGTGTTCCGCTGAGCCCTTGCCGCTCCGTGAAGCATACTGATGGGCTCTGTTGTTTCCTTCTCCTCCCTCTCCAAGCTTTCCCTCCTCTTTCCTGCTCCTCTCTCTTCCCCTGCCTCCCTTGCCACCAAAAGCCTTTCCTTCTTGGCCCCATTGCTGCCCAGATCCCTTTCCCCTTGCCTTCCTTGATTCCAAAATCCCATTTCCCTTCCACTGGTCATAGGGTGCTTTGATTGTGGGGTTGGACTGGACGGCCCCTGGGGTTGCTCCTATTACAATTATTATTATTACAAAGGCTGATTGGCCATATGCTGGGGGTGCTTTGATTAAGCTTTTCTTGCATGGCAAAAGAGGGTTGGACTAGATGGCACCTGGGTTCTTCTACTGAATTACTGTTAAGTTTATGCTTGTTAAAATTGTTCTTCATTCTAAATATTGTATTGTTCTTTCTTTCCTTTTTTGTGCTATATACAAGATATGTGCAGTGTGCGTAGGAATTTGGTCATTTTTTTTCCAATTAGTTCACAAAAACACTTTCCATCCATCTGCCACTGGCTCAGTCCATCTATCACATTTTAAAACACAATGCATCAAAATTTGGCCTATTGCTGATATATATACATTTTATATACCACAAACACACATATACACTTCTTGGGGCTCCATGAGAAATGTTTGCTTCAAAAAGGGCTCAGCAGCCGGAAATGTTTGTGAATCCCTGCTCTAAAGGCATCATATTGCATCTGATCTTTAAAGATTAGGCAGGGTAATCTGTAGTAAGTAATTGGATGGGAAATCAGCAATGGGTACCAGGTGCTGTAGGCCATATTTCAGAAGAAGGAATCAGCAAAATCATATATGAGTATTTCTTGCCTAAGAAAACCCTGTGAAATTAACTTGTTAGAGAAAATCTAATTGTTTGAATTTCTTTTGTCAAAGTGCTGTTAAAGATCTATTAGGGAAAATGAAACCTTAGCTATAATGGCATTGGAGTTAGGCAATGACTTTTTCCTTCTCCACAATAAAAGATATGTGTCTGGGCAAAGAAATCTTGAGGCACCTTTTAGGTTTATTTCAGCATATGTTTTCATGGACTATAGCCCATTTCTTCAGATGCATAATACATTCTCCTCTTTCAGAAAGTATAGCACTTTGAGTTAGAGTGAGGGAAAATTGTGATGTGAGCCAAATTACATAAAATATTCACATTCTGGAGAGCCAAGCTCTTTGTTCTCCCTGTCTCGTGATTGCTTTCTTTAAAATGGGCTGCTATAGGCCTTTGTTCTTTCTCAAATGTTATGGCTGGATCGCGTTCCTCCTTACAAATGAAATCTGTACATTGAAGAAATAGCAGTTTGTCTGATGCAATGCAATACCAAAAGTACTAGGGAACTTTTAATACTCAACAGTTACATGAATCAGAAACCAACCATAGAGCAATACTGTTTGCTGCTACTCTCTCATACTAAATCAGAACTTATAAAAACTTTGGACTGATATTAGTTCTGACTGTTTTCCAATTCTTACAATGATTAAATTTTATGAAGAAATGGGCATGTTGTTTTTTTAAAAAACAAACAAACAAACAAACCTAAATTTATTTTACAGATTAGAGCTGGAATTTGGTTCCACTTACTTTGGCCCGTTCCACACAACTGAATAAAATTCCACATTATCTGTTTTGAGCTGAGTGTGGACTCAGATATCAAAGCAGATATTGTGGGATTTTCTGCCTTGATATTCTGGGTTATATGGTGGTGTGGAAGGGCCCTTGGACTCTGCATCTAAAGAATTGGGTACGGGGTTGCAATATCATTCATACAGTGGCTGAAGTGATTCATACATCAGTAGTTTTTAAAAAAATAAAAACCATCATGAAGATAAATGATTTTTTTCACTTTCTTTACTCAGCTCCTTGGTATTTCACATCAGTTGTAGTAGTCAAAAGGGCAACAATTTCTGATGATGTGGCTTGGGCAATCCTGAGGCCAAAAAAACATTGAAAACAAGATCCAGATAAAATAGTTTCTTCCAGATGTGGGCTCCACATCCATATTTCATCTTTTGTCCATTTGTTTCTGAGGAAAATGGCTTGGATTTGTTCATTGGCTTTACTTTTAATGAAAAATTGGGAGAGGATTAGACAGTGATTTTGTATAGAGGTCTTATGCAAGACATGTTGTTAAAGATAGAATTTGATAATCAGTAGCAGTTGGACTCGGTAAGTAGACAATCTCTGGTGAGTTGATATCTATTTGAAAAAAATACTAGTATTTTTATGACTACTTCTAAATTTTAAAGCTTTTTTGTGTGGGAAACAATAATGTACACGAGCAAATTGTATATGATGATAATAATGTATATGAGCAAAAGAGGGATGGCAGCACTGTTTCTACAACATGATTGAGAATAACCAGGTCACGATTGGAAAAATATATAATAATTGGACGCCTCAAATACCCCAGTCAGCATGGATGATGGCCCAATTATAACTGACCCCACTGAGCTTCCAAAATCCGGTGTCTTTAAGCCAGTGTTTCTCAAACTGTGCTCCTCCAGGTGTTTTGGACTTCAGCTCCCAGAAATCCCAGCCAGCTTACCAGCTGTTAGAAATTGTGGGAGCCGAAGTCCAAAATATTTGGAGGTGCACAGTTTGAGAAACTCTGCTTTAGAAACAAAGTGATTTTATGTGACTGACAATGGACTGACAATGGACTGACCTTGGACTGTGATTCCAAATGGGCAAAACCTTTAAATGAATGATTTTAACTGTTAAACTGCTGTTTTAACTGTAATTGTTTATTTTAATGTATGTGTTAGGCATCTAATGGTTGCCTGTTGTAAAGCCACCCTGAATCCCACTCTGGGGGTGAGAAGGACAGAGTACAAATGTGTGAAATAAATGATAAAAAATTAGGTTAGTTCAGAATAATTCACTGTATAGCTAGTAGCTAGCTACTCTAAAAGAAGGAGGGGGAGGAGGAGGATGGGAAAAGAGAAGAGGTAAGGAGGAAGGAGGGGATGACATTGAAGCAGAAATGAAGGAGAAGGGGAAGATGATGATGAACACCCCCACAAGATCCCACAATGATGCAAAATAAAAATGGGCAGTATGACAGTGAAATTATACAAATTGATGTTACTCTCGTAGCTAAAATATGGTTCTGGGCAACACACTCTGGAAAATGTTATTGTAGAGTTGTGGAAAGTGCAGAAAAAGGCAGTCTAAATTATGGAAGACCTGGAATAACCCTATTATGAGAAAAGGTTGTTTTATTTGGGTTTGGTTTGTGTGTTGGTGAAGTCAAGAAAGCTTAATATAAAATTAAATATAGAATGGAGAAAGTAAATGGAAAAAGGCTTTTCTTCCTCTTTGATAAAACACATAACCCAGGTGATGAATAAGTGATAAGAGATTCAGGATGATGCACTAAGCTTCCTTCAGCACATAGTTAAACCATAGATTTAACAACCACAAGATGTATTGATGGCTGCCAACCTAGAGAACTCAAAAAGTGGATAAGGTCATGAAGGATAGAGTCAGCAATGGTGACTCCTTGGGCTGGATATATATTACTTACATATGATGCACTTTATACATGCTTCTATATATCAGTTATTGGGAAACATAGGACACCGGGTGCTGTGACATAGATGTGCTGCTTCTGAGACATTCCTTGGGAACTGGTTAATCACTATGAAAAAGATGAACAGGATCTGATACAGCAAAGCTCCCTCTGTTTTTATATATTAGAAAGAAAATGCAAAATATCTATTTTACTGCCAAGCTATAAATATCCTGACATTTCCTAAATGTATATATATAAAGGCAATTTCAAGTTTGCAGTTTATGGAGTTGGGTAGAATGGAGCAGCTATCAGAATCCTGCATGTGATGTTTGAGTACTGTAGCTGGTCTTTGTACCAGAGTAGCTGACATCTTCTCTCACAATACTGATGAAATCAAACAATCATCAAAACCATCAAACAGTGTGCCAAGGAAATTGTCCCAGTACTGACTCTTAGCTTGCAGTCTAAAGCAGGGATGTTGAACTCATTTTCACTAAGGGCCTTATGGTTGCCTTTGAAGGGCTGTTTATAATTGTAAGACTATATAAATGTAACTGTTGCCTTGGCCTTGATAGCCTCATGAGCCACACAAAATATTGTGGTTGGTCAGATTTGGCCCGCAGGCCTTGGTTTGACACGTGTTTTTTTTTTAATACAGGTGTTTCAAAATGTTGGAACCAATTTCAAAGGAGTTTATTTCATGATGGCAACTCGTTACAATTACACAAAAAATTACAAACAACTTAATGAGTTATTAAGTTTTACTAGCCATTTTGATCTTTACAAACCCTTCCTGAAATTGAAAATATTCCATTAGGCCTTATGTTGTAGGGTCATCACCTTGCTAATGACTGAGGCAGTGTTTATGCACTGGGAGAGTTATCTAACGGTAATAATTTCAAGTAGTAAGAGTGTAATTCATGAGTGCCTCATGGTTATAGAGAGAGTAATTCAAATTGGATCCATTTTTTGAAAACATTCTGTAGATTGAAAAACATTGATGCCTTTGACAAGGCTCTCAAAAGATTCTGTCTAATACTGAGTCAGACCACTGAGTTACCTAGCTCAATCTTACCTTTTTATTGATTGACAATGGCTAGAGAATATTTCAAAGAAGCTTTTAAAAACTAACTGAAGATGCTAGAGAATGAATCTATGGTACTGTTACTTTAGTAACCACTTTTATTCTCTTCCCATCCAGTACACATTTACATTGTTAAATGACTTGGTAGCCACATTTAAATGAATTGGCAGTAACCGTGATCCCACACCAGTTGTTTATGTGATAATTCTCTTCTCATTGAAATTAGTGATCACAAACAATCTTGTGAGACAGCCGGCAGCATCATTTGACATCGTTTCACATCATTGGAAGGCATGGGGAATCTGGCACCCCACGCCCCGCAATACCTAGCTCAAGTAAAGGGCGATCACATGGGGGGGGGGGGGAAGCATGGATCATGCGGCTTCCCCCCAAGGTTTCTAGTGGCAACATGGGAAGCTTCCTGTGTTGCCATGGTGGTGGCATGTGCTGGCTCCACTCTACTTTACCCATGGAGCCCCAATGATGTCCTTTGATGGGAACTGGCAAGCTCTGTGGATGACTTGGGCTAAACTTGTGTGTGCTGCTTATTTTAGCCCTTTGTGGTGCGATGGTAAGACTGCTTTTGTTTTAAGAACTTTTAAAACTACAAAATACAGACAACAATTTATTGAATGGAATTGTAACCTTACAAATAATTCAGCAAAATATAAAATAGCCTTTTTGATTATTTTTATCTGCAATTAATTTTTAAAAATGTAAACTTCTTTTGACAATAATTTGCACTCAGTATTTTTATTTGCTATGTTTTATTTTCTACAGTTTTATTAAATATAGCATGCAAATAGCTGAATAACAGTAATGGTGTACATGTTTTACTATGAAATAACAATTTTGCTTTAAAGCTTTAAACACACCACACCATGATCTTTTCACTGAATGAACATAAAAAGCATTGCCAAAATAAAAAAAAACCCTGTAAAACATTGCTGTTTTCCCACTCCTTCACATGAATCATATTTAACTGGGGGTTTTAAAGTATATTTTCCTATAAATGTCGTTATGTTATATAGGCATAATGGATTATTGCTTTCCTGTGAGATATAATTGCAACAATGGAACAAAATGAAATTGTAAAACAAGAGAGAACTCTAGGTTGAACGTGTGAAAATAATGTACAGATATGGTCCAGCCCTAAAGTATGAAAACTCTATCTAGTTTAGAACATGTCTGACTTCTACTAACCTGAGTAGGACTGCACACCCACAAAGCATGTGGTGTGTGTTTAATATACACTAGTGCTTTTAAAAAAAGTTAAAATTAAATCTGTGCTTTATTGTCTTACATAAAAGAGTCTAAAGAAATAAACAGGAAGACAACTTTGTCCACAGTCTATGGGGACATCATAGATGTACAAACATTAGCATCATTGTCTTACTAGAATGTACATTTTTTAAAAAAAAAGAAACAAAAGAAGATCAAGAATTATTCTGGCCTCTGAATGAAGTGAGACACAATTTACTCCAGAGAGATATCAGCAGCCATTCGGAGACAGTTGTACATTTCTTGGGGAAGATCAGATCTTGTTAGATTATTTGCATCCAAACGCAGATGTCTGACCCGGGAATAGGCAAGTGCACCAACAACCTTGCAAAAGCTGCTCACTGGGAATTCTGCAATGTCAAAAGCATCTTGTTAGTAATAGAATATATCAGCTCTCTATTTACTATATTTGAGTCAATTTCTAAGGTTTTGTAGAGAAAAAAGACCAAATCTAATGCCAATAGAAATTAGAAACCAATAGAAATTAGAACAACAAAAAAGGGATAACAGAGCACTTTGGTTGTGAAAATCTTGCCACATTTTGAATGTGATACAGCTGCAAATGAAGGAACTCTATAAGAATATGGAATGTTGATTGTTTCCTTGTGGATTCAGTGGCAAAGTTGGTAGAGACTTTGCTTCAACATTAATAAAATGCTGTAATTTTATTGCTGTAGAGATATAGCCAAACTTGAGCCTTAATCTCGACATTGGATGATATGCCTCTTAACCAACAATCTAGCATCCTAGGCCACTTACTTGGAATAGTCCAGAATGGAAGAAATGGAATTCCAACTGCACAAAAACTATGGTAGACATGGGGGGAAAGTTGACCACCTGTTCCTAAGATGGCCGTGATCTGTGTAGCTACACTTGCATGGTTCCATAAGGACTCAGTAGGATATGATGGGTCTACAGGCCACTTCTCTCATAAAATGAGAAACTGTTCACAGACTGTGACAAACTTAATTTGGGCATCACCTTTCATTCCAACTACCTTTCCTTCAGCCAGTGTGTAGGTACATGGTACTAGTTTTTGTGTACAAGAGTTGATATAATTTGAGTAGTTGGAATGAAAGGTGAAGCCCAAATCTGGGCTCAGTAAGGGGAGTTTTTATTCCCCAACCAGACAAAATGGAAACCTAAGGGCTATTGGGCAATGCACATCCCCAGACAACTAGGTTTTCTTCTGAGATGCTAACTATTTTGCCATTACAGGAAGCACCTAGAATTATGATTTTTTTTGTGCCACTGTTCACCTTTCCAGCTGTGGAAATTAATGTGGCTATCCTTTAAATTATGCAGTGTCACACCTTGGTCAATTGCAGTATGGATACTGTTAATGCGGTATATTTTCCAAGTTGTAATTCCAAACATAGTTTTATTTGGCAGTCAGGCTGGAAGAGGCAACATGGGAGAATTGTTTTAACACACCATGGAAGTAAATTTCCTCACCACCACATTCATTTTAATAATATGGATAAAGTTTTAAACTATTATACTTTAAAAATTCTAGACTTGTCTTTCTATAATGATAGTGGATAAAGGGCCTGGCTGAACGTAAAAGAAAATAGAATCATAGAGTTGGAAGAGACCAAATGGCCCATTCAGTCCAACCTCCTGCCATGCAAGAAAATATATTCTATTAATAAAGGATATCTTGTAATTTAAGATATAGCTTACTTTTAGTCTATTTATGGTCTGTAGCATCTCATTCTTGGATGAAGTTTTCTATCCAAATAAAGTTTTTCTTTAAGAATTAAGATAATGAGTCTAAAGCATCATCTAAATTCTGAATGAATTTCACCTCATTTTATTAAATTATCCTTGCAATTCATGTAGAACATTCATTTGTGTAGGACTATTAGAATTCATCTTAGATTTTGCACTATATCAAGTATATTCTCCATGACCTCCCTGCACACATGATATATGTACTCTTGCACAGAATTTTATTTTAGTTTAGTGGAATCTGGTTAGAGGACTGATATTTAAGACAATAATGCTTTCCCAAGGCATTGAATGAATGTAGAAATACTTTGGATCTTTTCTGTGTGGTAACTATACATATTATTGCTGTATCTAATGTTATTTTATCCTGTTGGGGAGGGCCACTGGAAGTCATCTGATGCCAGATGTAAGTCTAACCATCCAAGTTACTGGCAGACATGTGAAATGCAGGGGGAGCTTTGATCTGGAGGAAACAAATATGGGTGATCACCAGATAGTGAACATTCTGAATAGGAAGACATTGGCTTTGTTGGGGACTCCCTGCTGCCCTTTTCTTGTAAACTCCTCATTTTGTCAGACACACATTTACCATGACAAGGAGAAAACAACTGGGAAAATAAGATGGAGAGAAGGTTGAGAAACATCTTTCTACCCATACTTGTTTGCCATTTTATTGTAATTCACTAAGACAATGAAAATTTAAATTTGACACTGACTAGTTGGTGTAAACTTGCATGAGAAGAATGAAAAGCACCCATCACCAGTAACATCATGTTTTAAATGTGACTCCCATGAACTAAGATACTTAGAGGTACCACCAGTGCAGTTTCAAAACCTAGATGAATACTTATTGTATTTGGGTGCAGATATATTTATGGCACTGTAATCTGGAAACACATAGAATTGCTCACAGTTTTTCACTGTTAATCATTGCAGAACCTTTAGGATTGGCATAACTTGCAGAACCTTTAGGACTGGGATTTCTGTGGGAAGTGGGGACAATTTGTCCCCAGAGCCACCCATAACTTCACCTTTTCTACCACCACCACCTATTGAGCATGTGCTATGTTACATTATTTGGAACACTAAGGCAGAGTTTCCATACTGTGAGTTGGAACACATTAGTGTGTTGGCTGCAGTATACAGGTGTGTCATGCAAACATAGCAACCAACTTCTGATTCTTTGTGAAATAAAACAATATTTCACATATTTTAAAAATATATATAAATGAAAGGTTTTCATAAGGTATGTTGTATGCTTATACATTTCATTATTACAATTATATATGTGTCCATATCTCTTGTAAGAGGCTAATTTAGCCTCTGGTTTACTAGTAAAACTGAATTACTGTGTCATGAAATAATGTAAAGTCTTTCTTTCACCAACATGAAATGTTTGGAAAGCTCTGCTCTAGTGGAAAACAAATAACTTGGACTTTTTTGTGCTGTTGGATGTTTTCAAAATTAATGTAGTTTTAAAAGTGATTTAATAGGAAGAGGAAGCCTACAGAAGTGGTGGAGGAGGAAGGTAAATGCTATAAGCCTCCCACAATCCTTTCTTAAAAGCCTGCACTTGTTCCCACCACATAGTGTGTGTAGAAGTCGGGAGCTGAGCAAGGAGGGTATAACTTCCACTTTCTGCTTGACTCCTCCTTAGCAATGTTGTGAAGAGTTGGGAGCATCCTCACTATCTTTGTTCTGACAGCTAGTTCAAAATGATGTAGATGTCCTCATCATATGCAGGCTATCAGAACACAACCCACATCAGTTTTCCATCCTGGACTGCTTCTCCTTTGGCCTTGGGAAGGCAGGAAGTAGGTAAATTTGAGCTGAGAGAATAGAATATTTTAGGTGTATTTGAGGACTAAGGGGAAAGAAGGAAGTGCACTTCAAAAGGATTCTCCTCATGAGATCATTCATCCACTTGAGAAGTCCATTTTGCATTTTCCCTTTAAATCTTTGAATACGCTTTTCACCTCCACGACCTATGCTGGCATAGTTAAACCAGTGTCATGCTGCAACAGATTCAAAACACTCAATTATAGGTGTTGGGTTATTAATGAAGGAAACTGTAAAGATTTAAAACAGTGCTTATTCCTTAGCTATATTTTAAATCCCAGCATTTTCTTTGTGTCCTTTTTAAACTTAAATATATGGGAAATATTACTCACTGTTAATCTGGTTGACTTGAAGGTAATAGTTTTCAAGGTGCTCGTTTACTGTCGGGATGCTCTTCAGTTGATTATATGAAAGATCCAGCTCAACAAGGCTAGAAATATTGAAAACATTGCCCGGTATACCAGAATCTGTCAGCTTATTGTGAGATAGACGTAAATATTGTAGTGCTTTAAAACCTTGGAAATATTCATCAGGAATGTTGGTAATTTGATTATTGTCAAAATAGAGCATCAGTAAGTTTGGAGGCAGTCCCCGAGGCAGCTTGGAAAGTTTATTGAAGCTCAAGTCAAGATAAAGAAGTGAATTTAAGCCTTTAAAAACCCCAGAAAGTGTATCTTCAGTGAGTTGATTGTGCTGGAGATGAATGACAGTCAGATTCACTAGTCCTTCAAGTGTATTAGGGTTGATTTTTGCAATCTTGTTATTAGTGAGCTGCAGGTCATCCAGACTATTGGGAAGTGGCCCAACAACTTCGGTTAAGTTGTTGTAATTTATGTGCAGTTTTTTCAAATTCTTTAATTTGGCAAAGACCTTTCCTTTAATTTTTGAATTTTCCAGATGATTATTATCTAAGATCAACCACTCCAGGTCTGTAACATTATCAAAAGCATTATTTTCTATGCCTTCAATCATATTATTGCGGAGATACAGGTATTTAATTCCAGAAGGAACAATTGGGAGACTTTTCAGTTTAAGATTGTCACAATACATAGCCGAGGGATAGCTTATGGGACAGGTACATTCTGGTGCACAGACTGCTGTTGATGGCCCAAACATTGAGTGAGCATAACCATAATCAGGCTCTGAGGGATAATATCCATCATAATCATATTGACAGAAGATACCACTGATTAAGATAAAGAAAAGAAGAGACTTCAGATGCATCTTTGCAGTGTGAGTTGTTTCTGTTGAGAGAGATAAAATGCAAACAGTTATCTGATTGGTCATTACAAGGAACTGTATATATGCACTTTAGTCACTAATTGACCAACAAAAATCCTGATTAACTAATCCATGGGCCAATGTAAGTAATGTATGTATCTTAACCCTTTTAAAAAACACTATTCCCTTCTCTAAATAGAGTGGCAAAACATGAGAACTTAGTCATTCCTGGGAGAAACTGAAGAAAGTACCGACAACTTCTACTGTCTCCTCCATGGTCCAACTTCTGGCCTCTTTTCAATGTTTGGGTGGGGAAATGGTGGTAGAAGTGATGGTGCTGCTGTTTTCCCATCTCTTGGCCCTTCCAGACAGGCCCTATATCCCTGGATCTGATCCCAGGTCTTCTGTTTATCCCAGATTATCTGGCAGTGGGGACTCATAAAATCAAGTTTAAATCAGAAAACCTGGGATCAGATCATGGGATATAGGCCTGTCTGGAAGGGTCCTCAGTAGAATGATTCTCAACTTATCCAAAGGTTACATCAAAATCCATAATTTTGGCCCCCAAACATTCCCGCCACATATTTATGCGGTCTTCTTACACATGAGTATGTATAAGTAAATAATATATTTTATATTCATCCTGTTGGGTTTTCTTGTAGGTTTGTATGTCACAGATATGTTATTGTAACATTAAGGATTGATCATTTCATCAAACTACATTATAACAAACAATATATTTTACAATAAGGGAACTGGAACTTATTTAGAGGAAGATTGCTACTGCTAGTAGTTTTTAATAGAGGCCATACCTTTCTTTATTTTGCCCTTTATTTTTGTGGATAATCTGGGGAAGCCATGAGTCAAAGGTCATAAAAGCACCCTTGTGGCGACACATGTTCCTAGTTCTATGTTTTCCCTACCCTTGCTTCATATCACTAGAAGTAGTCTGAATGTATTCAATTTCAAAACAACTCATCATTTGATTAAATTATTTGTTGCAAATGATGTACTGCTGTTGTAGTTTTATTGGCAGCTGTATTTTCACTGAACCAAGGTTGAATTAGCAATTGTTATCTTAAGGTCAAACTAGATCTTAAAGGGATGTGTATTCCATGTAATTAACTTATATTTTTCATCCACTAATGGGTTTTCTTAAAAAATACTTGTCTCCGCAATCAGATTTGCAAATTAACTCTACAGTAAGCAATCACAAAACAGCATGTTAAATGAAAAAAATGAAAATGAGGGAAAGCATGCAGTATGAAAAATATGTGTTTTCCACCACTTGAGAGACCATGTATTCTAATTAAATGCAATATTATCCTGTTTGACCATTAGTTTTTTAAATAGTTGCACATTTGGTTCATGTAAGTATGCTTTACTGTTCTCTGTTGACAGGGGTAAGTTTTAGAATGGATTCTGGCAGGAACAGGAGAGATTATCATGGAAATTGTATCCATGTAACCTAATCCTTGAAATAAAGCTACTACATCTGCATTGGATTAAATAATAATGATGTTGCATAGCATGATGCCGGGGTCATTTATTTAATCCTTGCTATATTACTTGCCTAGCTACATCATAAGTGAAAAACAGCATAGCACTTATAATAACCTCTGAGTTTAGAGTTTAATACATAAAAAGTCAACAAATAAATGCTAAAAATCCCACCATTGCTTGTAATAATTACTAGAGGGATCCTCCCTTCCCCTGATAATGAAACACTATGATCTCACCATCTGGCAACACAACATGTGACTGCATTGTAAGTTGACTACAGCAATGGGATTTAATGTAAATATATGTCCACGTATACTGGGGTGAGGATGGGGAAAATTACAGCAGAATTTTCTTTTAAAATGTTAAATTTTAAATCTATGCTGGATCTTAGGGTCTCATCACACTAGAGAAAAATCCACTTAAAATAAAGTTTCTACTTCCTGCAGAATTCTGGGATTTGTAGTTTAGGGAGGAGTCTTTAAACGACAAACCCCAGGATTCTGCAGGAGGCAGACACCAGTTTTTTTTCCTCTAGTGTTATGTTTCTAAAACATTTCTGTTTTTCTTTTGACAACTTCAAAACTACAGGCCATTTGGTGCCTTGTAAGTCTTTTTACAGGATAGATGTGGGAAAGTGGAAGACATATGGATAAGATTATTTTTGTGCAATTAAACTCCCACTGTCAAATTGAAGTTTAACATAAATGTCTTTACATGAGAACACTCTTCATAAACTGCATAAACTCTAGCCCTCATTTATTAAATTGGACAAAGTTAAATCAGAATTGTTCATTCAGTGGTACATCAACTAAACACATTTTCCTTTAAAACCACTGAAAATCAGAAATAAGGCCTCTTTGAGAATGTCACACCCTGACCTTCTAAATATTTCTGTGAAGTTTGGCATAGCTCATGACAGATTGTATTTCTGAATAATCACTCTAAATTCTAGAAAGCATTATTGCATTTTCTTTGAAGAAAACTTGAAAAAGCACTGAAATATTTACAATATTTATCTTTGATAATGTTAAATAGTTCGTTTTTCAAGCATTGAAAGAGTTAATGAGATCCTAAAATTACCTGAAAAGGAAACAGCAAAAAGTATAAAAGGACTAAAAGTACCTGCTAACAACAATAGGAATTTTAAAACAAAAGATATAAAATAACTATTGAATGGCTCATGAGTGAACTTACATAGTACATATGGTACTATTCGGATACAAATATTTGACAACATTTTTACAGGCATCTGCTCAAAAGTTCAATGCAAGCAATGAAGTTCTGGCAACTGCACCCATTTCTCTTAAAGAATCATCTTTCTATACTTTTAGTTTCAAAAGTTGCATAGTGAAGAAATCCATTCCACAAAACAACAGAATCAAACACATGCAAAAATATTATTTTTCAAATCCAGTTTCATCACTGAACAGATGTGTTAATTGCAAATATTGCATTTAGGGCTTTTGAGGAGTAGAAAATTACTTTTGGAGGATCTTGCTTTCTTACTCAAGACTTGGCTATTTATAATGAATGACCCATTCTAGAAGCCAACATGTTCAGCAAAGAAGTTCAGCAAAACATGTGGAGTGTTTAAAAACAAACTGCAAAGGCAAATGCACAAAAGAACTGTGTCCAGTTTGCAAATTGGCAGAGTTTTGACATGTTCCCATTACCTCTTTCCTCTGCTGCTTGATTGTTAGCATTAAAGCATGCAAGAACACTTACCTTTCTGACGTGAAGCGGTTGCCTTAATTCCCACAGCAGATCCAGTGAACGACTGGGTCGACCAATATATGCTATAAACAGTGTCAGAAGGTAACTGACTGCCAGATCCTCTGTGATACAAGGGCTGGGGGGGTGATCCTAGTCACGCTGTTTTCTGAAGCTGCTATGTCATCATAGTGGTGTGGTATGTAAAACTGCTGCTGTCTAATGAAATGCAGGTGGACCAAGGGAATGGTCAAGGACAACCCAGCTGTTTCTCCCTGTGAAACGGGAGAAAGATAACCCCTCCAAGAAACCAGAATAAATTCAGACTGTCTACCATAGTACAAACAACAGAAAGTTAAAGAAAGGAAATAGTTTTAAATAATGCACAAATTGCAAACAGATCTTGCATCCCCCCCCCCCCTCCAAACCACTTAATAGCTTTCAGGAAAGTGAACAAATAATTCTTGAACCTCAGTGTAGCCACAACTCTCAAGCCAACTGACTCACTGGCCATCTCATGTTTTTCTTTGTGTTAAGTTATGTACATAATAACTTAATAAAAGCCTCTGCAATGGAAAGTAACCTCAGATGGTGAACCACATACATTTTTTTCTTTTCACCATATTATATTGTAAAAATAATATCCCACACAGACAAGGAGAGAACAAATATGAAGTTTATGTTAAAACATGCCAATAATGGTACCTTTTCTTTTATAATTTAACATAAATGTTTGTACCACAAAGACGATGAATAGAAAAAATCCCACACATTCCCAAGAAAGAAATAAGCAGCTGGTAACTTTCTTGAAAGTACACTAGCACTGGTTGCTTAAAGGACTTTCAAATCTGGAACCAATCAACCAAATGTTGTCTGTTTCTCATTTCATGGATGCTCTTCAAGAATGCATCCTAAAGCATGGAAAAGAATGCTGTTGAAACACACTACTGCCAGAAATCATGTAATAAAAATAATAAGAAAAACATTATTGGCAAACTTGTAAGCATTCATTCTAGTTATACTATGTCTACAAAATGATCCCTGTGTCATGGGATCCAAAGTTCTTTTAAAAACCTATCTTCACACTTGTTAAGTGTTAGAATCATAGACACCTTAAAGGGCCAGACTCAAAAGTGGCTTCAAAACAGAATTTATTAAAACCAAAGAAAAAGGACGCAGAGATACTTAAATGCAGTGCCACTGGTCAAAACTCAGGAAACAAACCAGACCAGGTCCAAAAGGTTAACAGAAATATAATCCAGATGAATTGGATGCAAAAGGAACGAATCAGACTAAGCGCACTGAGGCAAAACCAAAAGGCACAGTACACAAATGGTTAACAAAAGGAGGGGCCACAGGAAGAGAAGCGTAGTCAGCGGGGGTCAAAGCGGGAGGAATCTGAAACAGCACTGCTCCAGTGTCCGCAGAAGCAGCGTCTTTAGCCAAACCGGTCCAGGAAGGGAGAAGTCCACATCCACGAGAAGACAATCCAGGTCAATAACACACAAACGATCAGGAGATCCAAACTGCAGATCCAACGCTGAACACGAAACAGGCAGCAACAAGTCTACAAGAATCTTTTCCATTACACAGCACCCAACACATGAACGCTCACCAACATCTTGCCTTCTTCAAGGACCCATCACCCCTGAACCCACTTTTATTTACAAATCAGCATCAGAAGACGAACTGACCATTGCCCTATCATTATCCTCCGCAGCTGCTCCCAGCTCTTCACGTGAAGTCCCTTGTCTTTCCCTCCAAGTCCTCCATCTCCTGTCAAGACTTAGATCCCCCCAAGACTCCGTTGGGTCCCCTGATTGCCAGTCTTCACCCCCAGGGAACCCCATAAAGGTATCACTAGTTGTTGGATCCTCACAAATAGCTTGCACTTCTCTTATCTTAGTCCAAGCCATGGTGTCTCCTTCTTCTCCTTCACTCATTGACTCATTATCCCCAGAGAATCCCTCAAACAACTACTCATCTGTAGGTGCTGTAAATATGTCCCGGATCCTCCTTCTCTGCTGCTCATCATCAGATTCCTGCTCCCGAGGAACCCCTCCCCCCCCCTCTGGACCCATCATCCCCAAAGAATCTGAAATGACTCCTTATCTGTAGGTGCTGCAAATATGTCCCGGATCCTCCTCCTCTGCTGCTCATCATCAGATTCCTGCTCCCGAGGAACCCTTTCCCCCCCTCTGGCACCCATACTACTGTTTGCAACGTTACTCACAGGCTCTACTACAACACTAAGTAACAGGGAGGAAGTGAAAAGAGGAGTCAGAGTGGTTAGGGTAATCTAGAAAGACCCCAACCCAGAAAATGTCCTTGATATGAGAAATTGGAAGTGGGAGAGGAAAGCCCTCTTTGAATTGGATCTGGCAAAATTGGACCACCATCACTCCTATGTTGTTGAGCCCCCACACGAATGATCACTCAATTGTGCTTGCTTTAATGGCACTTGTGTTGTAACCACCTTCTGTTGAAATATAATTATGCCAATGTCCTTTTGTTTTAATAAACTCTGTTTTGAAGCCACTTTTGAGTCTGGCCCTTTAAGGTGTCTGTGATTCCAACAGTATTATTATGTAAGTTTACACTGATCCTAAAATGCAATTTCAAATAAGGATTTGGCCCTATCTATACTGCATTATATGGCAGTGTAGATGGGGCCAACAAGTGAAAAACATCAGAGTCGATTACTTCCTCATTCGGACTCTGCTTACATAAGAAAAAATGAAAGTAAGGCCCTGAAATGCACCCACCTAGTGCTGCTTGCTCTTTCACAATATTACAACCTGGGAAGAACCTTACTGGAACTAAGGAGCCATTCTTTTGCTCAGAGTTGCACTGACTGCTTTTGCACAATTGTAACCATTCAAACTATTCTTCCTAGAATATCTGGGACCCCATCTATATTGATATATAATGCAGTTTGAAACTGCACTATATGGGCAGTGTAGTTACATAAGGCAGTTCAATGCAATCTATGCTGGCCTTATATGGCTTTATATGACAGTATAGATGGGGTCTATGATAGCCGTTAATACTACATCTATCTGTCTGTCTGTCTGTCTGTCTGTCTGTCTGTCTGTCTATCTATCTATCTATCTATCTATCTATCTATCTATCTAATAAAAGTCAGTGTTTGTATGTATGTATGCGGCGGACATAGGTGTATGTGGCAGCTTTCTGACTGGCTTCCACTGTGGTACAATTTGCATATGGTCTCTGATTGGCCAGCCAAAACATTCCAGCATTCTCAAGTGGCTGAGAGGGGAAAGGAAATTTGCATATGGTTTCTGATTGGCCAGCATCAACAGGAGCCCCTGGTGGCGCAGAGGGTTAAACCCCTGTGCTGGCAGGACTGAAGACCGACAGGTCGCAGGTTCAAATTCGGGGAGAGCGCCAGCACCTCATGTGGGGACATGAGAGAAGCCTCCCACAAGGATGGTAAAAGATCAAAACATCCTGGCGTCTCCTGGCCAAGGTCCTTGCAGACAGCCAATTCTCTCACACCAGAAACAACTTGCAGTTTCTCAAGTTGCTCCTGACACAACAAAACAAAACAAAACAAAACATTTTAACATTCTCAAGTGGATGAGAAGAGAAAGGAAAGGGCCCGAGGGATTTGCAGTACCTTCACTCACTCTACATCCCACTGCAGTTTGGAGGAGGATGGACCATGGATGATGGGACTTGCAGTACCATCACTCACTTTCTGAGACCGCTGTGATCTTCATCCAATGACTAATCAAGAGCAAACTTGGCACATAGACCTCTCATGACCCACTTTACGCCCTGGTGTGGTTTGGCCGAGGATGGACCATGGATGATGGGACTTGCAGTACCTTCGCTCCATTCCTGAGACCACTGCAAACCTCATCCAATTACCGATAAAGACCAAACTTGGCACACTGAGTCTCCATGACGCACTCTACATCCTGCTGCAGTTTGGAGGAGGATGCACCATGGACGATGGGACTTGCAATACCTGCACTCCATTCCTGAGACCATTACAACTGCCAACAATGCTGGATCAGGATCACAATTCACACAGAGAGCCCGCATGACCCACTCTACATCCTGGTACGGTTAGGAAGAATTTGGAGATGGATGATGGGACTTGCAGTAACTTCACACACTTCCTGAGACCACTGAAACCCTTGCCAATGACTGATCAAGACCAAACTTTATTTATTTTTATTTATTTACATTATTTCTATCCCGCCCATTTCAGCCTGAAGGCGACTCAGGGCGGTACCAGAATTCCCATGACCCACTCTACATTCTAGTGCACTTTCGAGGAGACAGACCATGGATAATGGGACTTCGAGTACCTCCACTCCCTTCCCAAGACTGCTGCAACCCTCATCTAATGACCGATCAAGACCAAACTTGGCACACAGAGTCCCCATGACCCACTCTACATCCCGGTGCTGTTTGGAGGAGGACGGATGATGGATGTTGGGACTTGCAGTATCTTCACTCACTTCCTGAAACCACAGCGACACTCATACAAAAACCAATAAAGACCAAACTTGGCACAGAGAGCCCCCATGGCCAACTCAACATTCTGGTGAGGTTTGGGGGAGAACAGACTATGGATGATGGGACTTCAACTACCTCCACTCACTTCCCAAGACTACTTCAACCCTCATCTAATGACCGATCAAGACCAAACTTGGCACACAAAGCCCCCATGACCCACTCTCCATCCTGGTGCAGTTTGGAGGAGGATGGACCGCAGATGATGGGACTCATAGTACCTTCACTAACTTCCTGAGACCACTGCGAGCCATATACATAACTTATAAAGACCAACCTTGATACACAATTCCTTTATCAAATAACCCGGGCAGCGCTGGTTCCCCAAGCAAGTATATAAATAATAATACATAAATTATTGTATTAAGTGAAGCCAAATCCTGAATCTATTTCTAAAAAACTTCTTTTATGAACTCTTTTTCACTTTTACAGCCAGAAGGTCACTCTAATTCATGTATCGGTTCCATGAAGCTCTATCTGCCTCCAATAGTTCATTTCTAATAACAAATCTCCAGCTTTTCCTTTGTGTGTGTGTGTGTGTGTGTGTGTTACATCCATGCTGTGCTCGTACTTCAAATGGAAAGTATTCAGACACATCAAGCAATTTGTGGTAATCCTGGATTTGTTTCTAATTCCTAAAAAGGAAGTGGCAGCTAAGGGTATTTGTGAAGCAGTAGTCCTGGTACAAGTTTAACTTTTTTTGTTTCTTTCAACTGTAATTCAGAAGGATTTTGTATTGCATGTTGTTTCCTTCTTGAAAATGTCTAGAACTCAACAGCGCTGACCAGTTTCTTATTGTTTCTTAAAGTTTAGTTTCACAGCTCAAGCAGAAAAAAATCTTTTATAACTTATAGGTAAAAAAATTGAATGTACAAGAAGATGTACATTAGATGGAAAGAGTATGATTTTTTAAGGCATATATATATATATATATATATATATATATATTGACAGATACAGAAAAATTAGAGAATGATTATGTACATCTTTCATATTTGAAAGTCTACATGTATGGTAATGGAGAATCTGAGCAGGCAAACATCATGGGGGTGGTGTGGTGAATATTTAGTGTCAGAGGGTTGGAATATTCCTCAGATTCCTCAGATTTATTATATGCGAAATAAGGGATGAACTGTGTGTGTTTCATCTGCATTACTGTATTTTAAGATAAAAATTAGATCAGGATTTTAGAAAGCATAAGTGTGTCAGTAATGAATTCATTATCTTACATTTTTTTCAAAAATATAGTAAGAGTACATGTTCTCTATTCATTTAAAGAGAAGAAACTGAAAATTTATTTATTTATTTTAGTTCTATGATCAACGTAGCAGGCTTATATCACCTAAATGTCTTTCAATTAAGTTAGGAATCAAAAAGGCAAAATTTTGCCTTGTGTTTTTATTTAATTTTGAATCTTATGGGTTTTTTTAAATAAGCTTTAGTATTTTCTGTAAAAGGAATGAATTCAGCATAGTTTCTTCATAATCACACATGGTATTTAGAGTTTATGAGGAATCATCTATTGCATAAAATATATTGCATCTAACTTACTTATGGAAAACTTAGGGCACATCTAAACTGATCAGTTAATGCCATTTGAACACAGCATTAGAGCCTGGTGGCTATACAATGTACACCACTGCAGCACACTTTGAAACACAGTGAAAATGTTTTCTTCTTTGCTGGATTAAGTGTAGATGTGCCCATAGTGAAAATATAAGAGAATAACTTTATAAATCTCAGATGATTTATAGAGAGCTGTTCATACTATAGTTTGTGACATAAATGGACTATCTAGTTTATTGATATAAAGAGAAGGGTGTGTGTGTGGGGGGGGGGGCACCATCTTTTGGAGCTTGCAAATGCAAGACTGAACACTAGATGGTACTGAGATGACATTCAGCCTTATCACGTGGGAAAGACCCCCCCCTCCCGGCAGTGCCATTTCGCCAGCAAGCATGACAAAATGGAAGACTCTAGGAATGATTCTGTTGCTTCACACTCTGACATGCTACTTCCCCCATCACACAGGGAAGTGTCACCCAAACTGGGCTCCATTTGAGCCAGACCAACATGGGAAGGCTCCCATGTTTGGAGGGTAGTGTCCACAGATGCTTCCAGCCTTGGCCCAATTTCCTGGCAGGACCAGAAAAATAATTTAGACTGGAATGACATCCTGTGATGGCAGACATGGGGCTCCATCCCCAAGGCAGGCTGGAAGCATCCTAGGATGCTTGATTTGGTCAGTGTGGTGAGTTCCTGAGAGAACAAAAGTCAATATGCTGAACAGACATAGAAATAAGTAGTGCCTAGTTGAAAGAGCAGATCAGGAGTTGAAAGCACACTACATGGCTATTGTTCTGTCGCAAGCTGGACCTGTAAACAATTGTCTTTAGAACAGGATGTGCAACCTTTGCCCAGCAGGAAGCCAGAGGGCTTAAAGAGAAGTTCTCAGAGAGTTTTCACTGCAAAAGACTTTTAGATGGCTTGTGAAGTATAACAAAGTCCTTTATTAATGAACAATCCAACAGAAACTTCTCTTGTCTTCAGCAAAGTTAAGCAAATGATTCCAAGCTTTTAGGCAACTGGTGAATTCCTAATCTTGCCCACGAAGGACAGGCAACTGTCTACAATAACTTCTTCTTTAAAGGAAAATCCCTTTTTTAACTTCTCCCAGGCTGACTGTAATCTAACCCTTACTGCTGTGGGCTCTGCTACCGGATCGAACTGCTTCTCGAATGCCGAGTGGACCTATCAGCAAGGCAGTAGATGTTCTCCAGCTGGAGTTCTTTGGTCTTTAGGGCTGTTTTCCTGGAAATTCTTTGGAGACTCTTGAAACTGTTCTCCCCAGAAATTCTTAAAGGTTGAAGCTTTTGTACAGGGGAAGCTTGCACACATCCTATACATAAGCTTACCTTGCTGAGACTAACTAAAAGAATGGCTCCCTTCCCTTCCCAATTGCCCTGAGCAAGGGGCAGAACTAAACTTAACGATGATGGACAGGGGACTTGCCCTATGAATGCAACCGAAAGAAGCCACCTATCTGCACAGTCCCAGAAACCTAGGACTGCAATCAAACATTTAATACAAAGCAAATAAAGTTGGAGCTCCTGGTACAGGAGTACCAGAACAGCTATAATTTAGATTTATTGAAAGAATGAGTTGTTGGGAAGTAAGATGTCAAAATGCATGAAAAGCTTCATTCCCCCTTTTTCCCACCGGAAAAAAAAATCACTAACTCTAATCTCTGCTGTCATTTGATAGGGGATAAAGCAAGAGCATCAGAGCCACCGTGTGAAAAATGCTCTGAATTCAAAAACCTACCAGACTCAGATCACATTGCTGTGATCTGACTACAGTTTGCATAAAAGTTTCCAATCCTAACCTTCGTTATTGCCAACAGCAGCCCAACAGGAAATAAGAACTATTTTAAAATATTATGCTCTGTGTTGTTATCTCCTACTCTAGACAACCATGGGGTCATCTAATTGTACACCAGCTACATGGGATACCATGTGCCAAGAACATAGGTTAGACCAGTCAGCCAAATTGCTGACCTATCCTCTTATTTTTCTCCATTACTTCTTCCCTTATTCCCTTGGCCCAATTTCCTGGCAGGACCAGAAAAATAATTTAGACTGGAATGAATGATCCACTCTTTTTGTGGAACAGTTGTTTCAATGACAAGATATCTGTGATATTTTAAGGTTGGCAAAATGTATTAATTTTCTGAGAAGCAGCCATAACATAAGAAAATTAAATTGGCAGATGGCTTCAACCATATTTAAAAATATGAACTGTATCTAACCACAGTATCTAAACTATTTGGATGCCAAGGATCAACACTGGTGATATTAAACTTTTTCCCATGTGCTAAGTGTTGAAAAAAGAAGTTATTTTGAAATATATGTATTTATAACTGTTTCAGACTTGGCGGGTTACAATTGTTGTTGTTTTTTTTATATAAAAACATAGTTGAAAATTCATTACATGCTAAAGTTAAAAAGTTATGCAACATTTTATAAGTTTGGAAACCATAAGCCATAAAAACACAAGAGGAAAGACCCAGCACATTGTACAAGACATGTTCCACCTGAGCAACTAGTCCTCAAAGGTAAATAGAAATGTCTTCAGCTGTTTACAGAAAGAGAGTAGAGTGGTTCCAATCTTACCTTTCTGGGAAAGGAATTCCAGAGCCTGCAGGCAACCCTTAAGAATGCCTTCTCCTATATTTCTACTATATGTACTGTGTGGGTTGTGGGACAGAAAGCAGGCCAACCTAGGAGACCTCAAAACATTGCAGGTTCATAAGGGACAATACAATCCTTCAAATAACTTGAAAACAACTTCGGATGATTCAAAAGGATGAAATGCCAAAATAATATCACTAAACTGGATGCATGGCATGAGATTCATGGTAAATAAGCACAAAAGGATGCTTAGGAAATTAAATTCTGAGTTCATCAATAGACTGAGGTAAAGTAAAATTAAAGCTTTGAATGGCTTGGAATCATAATAGAGGAAGGGTTTACTCTGTGTGTCCTTTCTGTCTCCAGCTATTGGGAGTAATACATTACAGAATGATGTGAGATATTTATTTATTTATTTATTTATTACTGGTGCTTTTACCCCGCCCTTCTCAACCCCCGGAGGGGGACTCAGGGCGGCTTACAAAAAAGGCAGAATTCGATGCCTATACATAATAATACATAGTATACAAAAATATAAAAGAACGATATACAAAATGTAATTAAAACGATTATCACAATAAAACATCAGCACTGGTACCTAAGACATTGTATAAACATCATATAAAAACATCATATAAAAGTCATTCTTATAATCAGCGTTTTGTTTCCAGAGTTCCACATAACCAATCAGTCATTTCCTAGCGATCAATGGAGTTCTTCTTTATTTACCCGCTTGTCCAAATGCCTGGTCCCAGATCCATGTTTTTAGTTTTTTCCTGAAAGAAAGGAGCATAGTTGCAGATCTGATTTCCCCGGGGAGAGAATTCCATAGGCGGGGGGCCACCACCGAGAAGGCCCTGCTCCCCGTCCCCGCCAATCTCACCTGTGATAGAGGCAGGGTCGAGAGCAGGACCTCCCCAGAAGATCTTAGGCTCTGGGGTGGGACGTAGAGGGAGATCCGTTCGGACAGATACACTGGGCCGGAACCGTATAGGGTTTTATAGGTCAAAACCAGCACCTTGAATTGTGCTCGGAACTGGATTGGCAGCCAATGGAGCTGACACAACAGGGGGGTGGTATGCTCCCTGTATGACGCCCCGGTGAGCAATCTGGCTGCCTCTCGCTGGACTAGTTGGAGTTTCCGAGCAGTCTTCAAAGGCAACCCCACGTAGAGTGCGTTGCACTAATCGGGATGTAACAAGAGCGTGGACCACCGTGGCCAAATCCGACTTCCCAAGGTACGGGCACAGCTGGCGCACAAGTTTTAATTGTGCAAAAGCTCTCCCGGCCACCGCTGAGACCTGGGCTTCCAGGCTCAGCGATGAGTCCAGGATCACTCCCAAGCTGTGGGAAACAGATAGGGGACAGATAGGTCTGTCTCCACTTTTGCACCCCATTTTTGGAATGCTCTCTCCTTGGAGGCCTGATTGGCTCTCACATTGGTTTTGTTCCAGTGTAAAGTTAGAATATTAATTTTTGGTCGTGATTCTGGACTTTATCATATAGAGCTGGAGAAAATGATGGAAAGTGTGAAATCTCCTGGGGTTCAGTCTTTAAAGATGATGAAGAATTTACTCACTCCCATCACACTGAGATTGCTTCTTCCAGCTTCTAACGCAACTATCTGTTTAATTCCCTTCACATGGTCAGGCAATTACTCCTCCCATTTCAAGGATATGAGCACACTTTTTGAAACAGGCATCCTTTAAGGCAGCCCTGCCTTCAAATCCCTTAGAGCAGGGGTCCACAAACTTTTTTAAGCAGAGGGCCAGGTCACAGTCCCTCAAACTGTTGGAGGGCCGGATTATAATTTGAAAAATAAAACATGAATTCCTGTGCACACGGCACATATCTTATTTGTAGTGTAATAAACACTTAAAAACAATACAATAATTAAAATGAGGAACAATGTTAACAAATATAAACTTATTAGTATTTCAATGGGAAATGTGGGCCTGCTTTTGGCTGATGAGATAGGATTGTTGTTGTTGTGTGCTTTCAAGTCGTTTCAAACTTAGGTTGACCCTGAGCGAGGGCCGGGTAAATGACCTTGGAGGGCCGCATCCGGCCCCCGGGCCTTAGTTTGAGGACCTCTGCCTTAGAGATTGAAAGAGAAGCACCTTTCTCAAGGTGGCACTGGGGTCACTTGCATTCAAGCTTCTTCCACTTACTTAAGGTGGCACTGGGGTTTGCACTGAATACCCTTGACTGAAACAGAAACACCTTGCTTAAGGAGAAACTTTCTATAGTGTCATTTGCACTGAGGTTTCCTCCCACTGTCCCTCCAGGATTTCAATTATTTATCTTTTTTAAAAAAACAAACAACATCATCCCAGATTGTAGGAAATAGTTTTAAGTTAAACCTCACCTTTCCAAGAGCAATTGCAATGGTGATCATAGGAAGTGGTTTTAAATTAGCCCTTTCCCCAAGCCTCTGCATTGCCAATCTGGGCAAATGGGCTTTTCAGCTCCTTCAACACACAGCATCATTATTTTTTTACAAGCAGGCAACAAAAGCAGGCAACATTACACTGGGAGATTGGCTATTTGGCCAGTCTCTATGCAGAGAATTTAAAAATAAGTCACTTGCCAATCGACTTAGGAATCACTGGAAAAACAAACACTTTAGAAACTGCAAAATACCTCACCCCCACAGTAGAAGCTTGTGTCGTGTGAAGAACACAATGGGTTGACATTTCTTAAATGTATAGAAGCACTGATTTTATTGTGTGTGATGAAGTCATATATTATAGTGTTTGGGACATGTACAGGGACCAGGCATTTGAGAAGATGCAGCAACTAGAATGAGAGTGATTTTTTGTGACTGGCAATGGATGCTGAACTGGCAAAACTTTTAAATGGATGTTTTAATAATTGATATTTAACTGCTGTTTTTAACTGTAATAGTTTATCATTTATGTGTCAATAGTTTATCATTTATGTGTTGGCATCTAATGGCTGCCTGTTGTGAAGCCACCCTGAGTCCCCCTCTAGGGGTGAAAAGGATGGGGTACAAATGTGTTAAACAAATAAATGCATGTATATGTGGGCATATGTAACAGGGTGTCATGGATCATCACTGCTGCTCTTCATCTGCAGAATAGTGTGTAGAGAAACTACCAGGTAGTTAGTTACCTAACAACATCTCAGGATCTCAAATGCAGCTTCTCCAGGGAAGTGGGCATGGAGACATAAAAGCATCAGGAGCAGAAGAGGATGGGGAAACTGCCAGAATCTCAGAACAGCAGATTTCTGCCACTGAAACTCCTCAAAACAAGATGGAAAAATAGAGTTTCAAGTGCCAGCAAGGGAGGAGACAGACCCTTGTAAGAGTATCTAAAAGCCAAAGGAGGACCTTTGACTGGCTACTGTTGAATCTGGACAACTATTACAAGTTTAGCAGCTTAATGCCATCATTTCTACATCTGGTTCTTCTTCAGTGACCAGGTTCCGCTTGTCCACTTCTCAGGATCAACCCTTAGGGCTTGACCCAGCCTTGCCTGGCCAAATATTGTAATCCATCATGCATCCCCAGAGGCGGATTGAAATCCATGAAAGCCCATGCTCAAATTAGTTGCAAAGCTGCTACTAAATTTCCCCACTCCACCCTTTTCATCCTTTTTATGCTAAACCAAACTATGGGTGCAAAAACTCTGCAGAATTAATGCAGTTTGACACTACTTTAAGTGCTATAGAGTTCTGGGAGCCTTTAAGTGTGCTGATGCCAAAGAATATCCCTGCCTTACCAATCTCTAGCTCCAATGATTCCACAACAAGTAGCCATAGCAGTTAAAGTGGTGTTTTGTCACCCTATGGCACCATTTTTTCTTTGGTTACTTTCAGGATTTTTTATGATAAACTCTTGAATCCTGCAAATCACTTTCTAAAGTGTAGCTGGGATACTCCCCAGATCTGTATCTCTACATCTTAAACTGTAACATTTTAAGCTTTCTGTTCACCAGTACTGTGTAGATCATCTTGTTTATTTCCCTCCCCCTCAAATTAACATTTTGATGTGTTTTGAGGGTTTTTTTCTTCTTTCCATCAAAACTTGAATTCTGACTACCATTTTTGGAGAAAACATTAATTTACACACATGAAGTGATATATAATACTGTGACATTCATTTCCGGAAATTGAAACTATCCCATTAGGCCTTATCTTGTGGGAGTCATCATCTTGACAATTACTGAGGCAGTGCCCTGGGAAAGACATCTGTTGTTGTTTATTCATTCAGTCACTTCCAACTCTTCGTGACCTCATGGATCACCCCATGAAAGAGCTCCCTGTCGGCCATCGCCACCTCCTTTAAAGTCAAGCTAGTTACTTCAAGGATAGCATCCATCCACTTTGCCCTTGGTCAGCCCCTCTTCCTTTTTCCTTCAATTTTCCCCAGCATCATTATCTTCTACAAGTTTCCTGTTTTCTCATGATGTGGCCAAAGTACTTCATCTTTCCCTCTAATATCCTTCCCTCCACTGAGCAGCCGGGCATTATTTCCTGGAGTATGACCTAGTTTGATCTTCTTGAAGTCCAAGGCACTCTCAGAATTTTCCTTCAATACCACAGTTCAAAAGTGTCTATCTTCCATCGCTCAGCCTTCCTTATGGTCCAGCTCTAACATCTAAATTATCCTTCTCCAAATGTGCTTTGGTAACACTGTACCATAGCCATTTCCTTTTCTTGAGATTTTTTATTTTAAAAACCTATTGTCTGTTGGAATGCTCCTATATATAATAGGTTGGATCCAAGCTAAGGTAGTCATTATTTGCTCCATGGACACCAGGGCAGTGAAAAATTGTTTAATCTTGATCAGTGTGTATTAGTTTATTTCAATATATATTAGTATGTTGACATTGTTATAGATGGTACAGTTTATAGAAAACACACATAGATATTGGAGTTTGCCAGTACTGTTTAATATAAAAACATACATACATTGAAAATGTATTTTTGGACAATGAAGAGGTATCTAGACTTATTTTTAAGGTGACACGTGGAAAATATATTGTTAAATTTGAAGAAAGTGATCCCCCAAAATATGCAGCCTTCTTTTAATATGCTTGCTACTAAAGCCAGTTATAGAAGGGCATATAGAAGTTTTACTTTGAATGGCTTAAAAAAAAAGACTTCTAAATATGCTTTGCTAGTTCCAGCCAGCTGATGTTCTCTTGTGCCCAGATGTCATTCCAGACATTGATGAACTATTATTAGTGTATTTATCTATATTGTATTTCAAAATGCTGTTTAAACCTAAATGCAGATGAATATGCACTTCTGTATTTTAGAGAATTAACCGATTTCTGCTTAATAATTTCATTGGTCATAATCTATTCAGGGTTTTTTTCTCAGATCTTCTAAAACTGGAAATTGTACGATAATATTGCTTGGTGATTATGATCAACAGAAATAGTTATGTAGTCAAGGACAGATAAATTGTTCCTTTAGAAATTAACTATTGCAACGCAGAAAGGATAGTATCCAGGGATATGACAATATAATATTTACCTGATGTTTCACAGAATTATCTGGGATGAATTAAACATATTTCAAAAAGAAAATATTATTTTAACCAAAATACTAACAAAAGCAACATTTTTGTATTGCTTATGCTATATATAAGGTACATCCTTGCATATATGGCTTTAAACATGGTGTAAGTGGTAATTAGATCAATGGGACTTCATTAAGGCTTCAGTTGATTAATTTCCCCCAAAATAAAACAATATACATACATTGTAAGTTTAATCTGTTCCCCTCCCCAAGTGATATCTTTGTGCTGCTTTAGAAAACATTATCTATATATTTTGTCATTATGTAAAGCTTGACAGATATTTACCCTAAATCTCATGTGTAGTGGAATATTGAAAACCTTTCTTGCTTAACTAATTGAGATACCACAGAACTATACCACATGCTGGCAATCAAATAAAAACAAATTAGACGCAGCAATTTGTTTTGAAATTATCTTTTAGGTTGTCTACACACATAATAATATCCACTCTGCACTTAAATCTCCAGTATTTTCTTCATGGAACAATTTTAACAGGCAACAGATTTTTATAGCCAAAATCTATTTGTGCATTTATTTGTAATTTCCAAGTTGTATTACAGATCGTTCATAGATACATCTGAAAGAAGATGGCTGGATTTCCCAATACTGCACAGGGTTACTGAACAGACTCACTCCCGAATAAGAAGCTTTCTTGGTATTGTATCCAGGAGGACAAAAATCATTGGGTCCAACAGCAGCAATTTTGTTGTTGTGCAGATAAACCACCTGAAAGTTACAAACATTTCAGAAATGAAACTATTAATTTACTTTGTTGCAGTAAACAAAGACATCCATAGGGCTGTTCAACACAGCCATGTAACCCAGATTATCAAAGCAGAATAACCCACAATATCTGCTTTGAACTGAGTTATCTGAGTCAACACTGCCCTATATCCCAGTTCAAAGCAGATATTGTGGGATTTTATTCAGCTGTGTGAAAGGGGCCATAGTTATATTCCAGATGTTTGAATCCCAACCCAAACTGGACATTCACAAAACGTGAATTGAGTAATTGTGTAAGGTTGTAATTGAGTAAGTTTGAGTAATTGTGGAAGGCTGGGGGCAGCATTAGCTTCCAAGAGACCTATTCACACACTCCATATACAATCATATACAAAATATATCCATCTCCAAATGTCTTTTGGGGTATATGTTTGCAATGTTTTTTGGCTTCAGTTGTGCTTAATTAAAAGAAAATAGTCAATTTTGCAAGCCTTGCAAATGTTGATTTGGCAAGATCATTTCATCCCTCAATGTACAATTTTTAACATAATCAAAAGAAAATTTATTCAATATGAAAATAAGTCAACCCACCATTCCACAAATCAATAGTTTATACTGTTGGAGTTAAACATATCTAATGTATACTTTTCATTCAAGTCCTTATGGCATACTTTACCTGTATGTATTTATGCTCTCCTAGTCCAGGAGGTACTTTGGAAAGATCATTGTTGTCTAAATGCAGTTCTCTCAAATGTGGCACATTGGTTAAAGTCCCATTATCCACACTAGAAATGTCATTGAAACTGAGGCCAAGTCTACAAGGAGAAAAATAATTTTAGAAGTTGTAATGATATAGATTGCTTTTATATCCATAAATTTAATTATTAACAACTACTTAAGTAAGTTTTATTATCCCTGTAATTATTCTATATTATGTATTCTTTAACTGTCACAAGATATGATTGTGCATTTTATTCACTATTCTTTCACAGTCCTCTTACATGGACATTTACTATGCTGTTGTGAGATTTAGGGACATGTAATCCTAAAATTAAATTTCCCATCTTTTTGCTGTTGCCACATAAACTTATTATATAAGTAATTTCACATTATACAAGCAATCTTCAAGTTACAAACATCTTACAAATGACTCAGTTAAGAATGGGAGTGAGACAACAGAAAGTGAGATAAATGTACTGCTAGGAAGGGAAATTCACTCCTGAAAGAATTGCCATGATGAAAAGTTGCATCCACTGAAGCTTTACCACCAATCCTTGTTTCCACAACAAGCCATTTTTTTTTCAAAATCAAATTCTCAAAGAGAAGAAAGTGAGGTGAAATCTTCTGAACAGGGGCACAGAGAGCAAAACAAAACACCACAGGAATATTACCTCTTCCCTACACTATCCAGAGTGCTCTCTCTCTCTCTCTCTCTCTCTCTATATATATATATATGGCTTGAGTTACACTTTAAAATGTAGCTTTTCCAACTTACATGCAAATTCAACTTAAGAACAAACCTACAGAATCTCTCTTGTTCGTAACTTGGGGACTGCCTATATATGATCAATAATAATGTAGCCCATCCATCAGATTAGTAACTGGGTATTGTAAAACTTTGAACCTCTCAGATTTACCTATTATTATTATTATTATTATTATTATTATTATTTATTTATTAACTTTATTTGTACCCCGCTAGCATCTCCCGAAGGACTCGATGCGGCTTACACAGGCCAAAGCCTCAGAAACACAATACAGCAAAACATAACTCAACAGCAATACCAGCAGCACACAACTAAACTGTGTGAATTTGAACCCAAGGGCTGAGCAATGCACACTTTTCTTATAAATTGGCAGATTTCAATCCTTTTCAATGCCTAAAGATTGGCAATGTCTACTGCCAAGCTCTTTCTGAAATTTATGCTTGAAATAGATAACTTCCAAAGCTTTTCCTAAGAAAATAAAAGCCCTAGGTACCCTTGATTGGCAGAGCTTGCCACTCCCCAAATACTTTATGTACTCAGGTCTATACTCAAGTCTATACATTTTAGCCAAAAAAACAACCCCCAAAACCCAGGTCAGCTTATCATATCCACAGATTAATATAAATTCTTTACCTTAACTCTTATGCAAAAATGAATCTTCCCTTTCTCTAAGTAGAGTGGCAAAAGGCAAGAGCTGGATCCACCCACAAGAATCTAAAGTGAGCCCTGACCCCTTGACTCTCTCTGTCATGGTGCCACTTCTGGCCTCTTTAAATTCTTGGGCAGGAAAATGTCAGCAGACCAGGGGCAACTGACCACCTGAGGTGTCATTGGTGCTTTCCTCTTCCTGTAGAATAACCCTCAACTTATCTACAGGTCCCTTGATGTATCTGTGGGCCATATCAAAATCCATAATTTTGGCCCCAAAGCTTGCCCTTAACCTGCCATGAGGTTGATGTGTACATGAGTATATATGATAAGTCAGGGTACTTTGTAACCAGTGGACAGGATATTTACCTGCAATCAGAAGTCACTCTCAAATTAAGAATCAAAAGCAAATAGTACAAATAGTAACAACTAATTGTTTTAATTTGGGTTTTTGTGAGTTTTCTGTATGGCCATGTTCCAGAAGCATTCTCTTCTGACAGTTCGTCTGCATCTATGGCAGGCATCCTCTACATCCTGGACATTCCACAGACCTCATAACCTCTGAGGATGTCTGCCACACGATACCCTGACTTACCATAGATACTCAACAACCTAGTGATTCTGGCCATGAAAGCCTTCGACAATACATTGCTTTAATTTGATTTAACATGTCATATGATTAATCATGCTTTGTGAATTGTAAATTAGCACATATCAATTTAAAACTTAACATTGCTTCAATTTAATTATTACCATATACTGCCCTGAGATATTTGACATTGAGCAGGATATAACTATTTTGTTTAAAAGAAATAATTACAAAATAAAACTTATAACTACATTTTAAGAAGAACACTGCCTCCCCACCCAAAGTAGCCTAGAAATGTCAATTTTAAAATGTGTATTTTAAAATATTATTTTCTGTTCCATTCTATAGGCCAATGCTTAATTTGGTATGTATGGAAAACATCCATTAGCCTTCTAATACAAACTAGTAATGTAAGCATATGTGGCAATGTTTATGCCTAGCTGCCCACCACCTGCCAAGAAGGAAGGAAGGAAGGAAGGAAGGAAGGAAGGAAGGAAGGAAGGAAGGTGTAGTATATTTAGCAGCACCTACCCTGGGAAACTCTAGCATGCCCATACTGACTTGAGCGCTGATGCTGGACAAACTGTCCCTCATCTTCAGCTCTTCAGGTGATCATTATGTGGGGTGCCTCAGGTGCAAGGCTCAAACTTTGGCTGGAGGCTCAATCCCTTACTAGTTTACTTTGGAAAATGCTTTATCAGCAAATTAAATAGATTGGGGAATAAAGTTAATTAAGCTTAAAACAAAACCACAAGGTGCCAGCTGAACTTTATTCATCTCCATTGCTGAAAATATGTTTCTTAAAGTGTGTTAAGGAATATAGAAAACTTTAAAAACTCATTGCCACTGGGCTTTCAACATCTTAAATTTAATCCAATTAGATCATGGTATTATTTAAAACCATCTATCCTCAATCTATTGGCTGCATTATCCTTGCATTACTCAAGATGTGTCCCAGATATTGAATGAAAATGCACGTAAACCGCTATCTCCATTAGTATCCAATTTATACCATTATGTAATAATGATTTGTTTTACCTTTTGTTGTTTTTGTCTGTAACCAATTAAATCATTTGTTTTAGTACCCTATATTATATTTAAAATTAGTAGTATCAGATCCAGTTTTAATATCTGTACTTTTTGCTGCAGCTAGAGGGACCTATTCAACCAGAATACTAGAGTAAGGGTGAAGGAGATTGCTTTGAATAGAGCAGAAAAAAATAATGATCACATCTGTGGAAAAACTGTTGTAACAATGACATGGATGTGCTTTATTTCTTTATTGTCATGTTTTGTGCATATATACAGTTCTAATGAATATATACTCAGTCTCAACCTAGTCCTTAATTGAGTAACTGCAGAGAAACTTAAATAAAAATATGGTTGTTTCTTAATGTAATAGATTTTACTTGGTCATGAAAACTTAAAGAATATAAGCTAGAAATGTGATTAATTAGGAAGAAGACTTATATGCTTTCTGCAAGATGCTTAATACTGTTATTTTTCAGCTATTTTCCTTGCCAAATTGACCCTGATTTTGGATCAAGATCCTGAAGCTCATTAAAGAATGAGCTGAGCCTATAGAGAATGTTGTTGGTTACCAGTTGTACACAATGCTGAAAAACTATGTAAAAGGAAATTTACTTAGCCAAATTGTCAAGCCCATTTAGACTCTCCGCATCAACTTTGTTGATCTTGTTGCCATCAAGATGAAGTTCTGTCAGAGATGAAGGCAGGCCTGCAATAAAAGATATCACAAAGAACCTTTTTCATTGAACATGACAAGACAGGACTGTCTCTCTTCCTGTAACACATACTAAAGAAAACAAACCTAAGATTGACCCATTCACAGCTGACAAATGTTATCTGTACTGTTTTGTATAGATAGAAAGAATATTTGACAACCATGAGCAAGGGGAAATCCTGTTAAGATGAATCCTAGATTGAGTGGAATAAAAACTGATGAGAAGAATCTTGGATGAATGAGAATCTTCACAGTTCAGGACTTATTCTGCACAAAAATTATGCACGGGCTTTTTGCACAAAAAAACAGCATTTTGCAAAGAGCAAAATATGCTGTGAGTGTATGAATTTTGCACAGATAAGTTCTAAACACAGAACTGTTTCAAAAGTAGTGGAGTTTTTGAAGACTTTTTGCAATGGGAATAAAATGGATAAAATTATTTGTTGCTTCTTTGAGTGTCTGTTTAGGTAACTGGTATATCTGTCTTATGCATATGGAAATGTCATTGCTGCCCTGGCTACTAAGGAACTCTTTGGAAAAGAATTTACCCCAAGTCACCTTCCATATGGGTATAAAGCATGATTTAGTATCCCCTCCTAGTTCATATCAAACCACAGCCATGTTAGAAGTATATTCAAATAAAATCCAGTAGCCATTTCTATAGGGATAGAATGCTGGGGAAGATGAGGTTATGAGGCATCTACACATGCCAAAAATGGCAATGCTGATCTGCAGTGGGGTACTTTGCATCAGGATTCCTATGGCCTGCACAGTCAGGAGTTGAACTGGTTTGGAGGCCCTGCACACCACCAAGCCCGCTCAGTGGCTGAATGGTGTCTGCATGATGCAGTGGTACTGGAACCAGTTCAGCACTGTTGGATCACCACTCTTACCTTTCTATCATTGTTCTGGGCTTTCCAGTGCCCACTAGGCACAAAAATGGCACTGATCAGCTCAGTACTTGTAATGACTATGGCCAGAGTAATGCGAGAGAGAAGAGAAGAGAAACAAAGAGATGGAAGGGAAGGGAAGGGAAGGGAAGGGAAGGGAAGGGAAGGGAAGGGAAGGGAAGGAATAATCACTCCCTCCTTTCTCCCCTTCCTTCTCTGATTACCTAGTCGCTCTGGCTAGTGTCACTCCAGATGCTGAGCAATAAACACTACCATATTTGTTCCCAAAGATGGGGCAAGGTAAATGCCACCCCCTGTCCCCAGGCTGCCCAAGCCTGGAGAAAATGGAATCAGCATGACTGTTTATACTGACCCAAAACATGGATGAACTCTCAAACTTTGGGGAAGCTGAAGAGTATCCCAGGACTTTTTGAAATTTAGGACAAGGCTCAGATAAGGACCCATGAGTCATTGATGCAACTGAGTCCAATCACCCACAAACTGACTCATTTAGCCCAAGTATGTCTCTCACTGTCATTCTTGCAGATCTAAAAAGCAGAGACGTGCTGTTTTTATAGGAAGTTGGTATTCTAAATCTTACATTTGATCCTCCATTTTAAATTGGGTAATCTCATTTTAGAGGTAATTTTAACTGCATAGCTCCTTTCTTGATAAGATGTGAGTAGCTATTTCTTTTCATGGGAAAAATAATTGAACTAGAGTTTGAAAAGGTTTTCTATTCTTTTTTTTAAGACTACGGATTGCAGAATGCTCTAGCCAGAGTGGATTGAAGAAGTTCTAGTCCAAGAAAAGAAGGTTTCAAGCATCTAGGAGCTCTTGACTCATATTATGTAGATACGGATGGGGAAATGAGAATAAAATTGGATACAGTAACCAAAACAGTGTCCTTACCTTTGGGGATACTAGTTATATTAGTGTCTGAAATACGAATGTAGGAGAGTCTCTTCATTCCCTGAAAGGCTCCATTTTCGATACCTGTACTTTTTATTGGGTTAGTACCCAGTTCTAAAAAATGAAAAAACAAATAAGAAGATGAATATATACAGTAGTTAGCAATTATGATGGTTGTTAACAACAGATTTGTATCTCTCTTGTACCAAATTGTGTGTAATTGCATTCCATGCACTGCGCTTTGCGAAGTTTTCAGTTTTATAGCAAGAACTATCAACTAAATTGTTGTTAAGATATATCTGCAAAAATCACTTAACACAAATAATATGTTCAGTCAGAAGTATTCAGTCAATACAAACTTTTTGAAGGTTTCTTTTACTTAATTTTATTCTTTGGTCCACCATGTGTTGTGAAATTTCATTCCACTAAGAAAACAAAAACAAGGGAAGCTAGGAAGCTAAAGTTCCTACCAATGTATTTGAGAAGAAAATACAGTGTTTCAAAATACACTATGGGATTAATTCCACTTCTTGCATTTCATATGTTATCTATTATCCCCCTATAATCCTCAATTACTGCTAAGAAAAAATGGGTCACATGCTATCAGATATAATGATCGTTGACCATATAAGAATCCATCACTTTCTATGTATGGGTAGTTCAGTACTTTACTGACCTCTGCATGAACCATGACAAACACAATCACATTTCCTTCATATTTACACTCAACCACCCATTCTTGTATCATCTCTCGGGTGTGTTTATATCATCTGTTTAATTAAGATGCTCTTCCATCATCTGGATTTTGTCAAATTACACTGACATTTTGAATTTAGCCATTTTTTTTTGCTAACATTCCCCTTTTATGTACTTTCCTTGAACTCAGTGACACATACCTACAACAATCATATTATTTAGTCCACTGAAGACAGCTTTCCGTAGTTTGTTGATATCATTTTCATGAGCCCGCAGCTCCTGCAAACTTTTAGGCATATTTTCTGGTAGTTCCTTCAAGTTGTTTTTGGAAAGGTAAAGTCTCTCCAATTTCTTGAGTGGAGCAAAAGCACTAGGGCTGATTTTGCTGATTTTGTTGTTAACAAGGATCAGTGCCTGAAAAAAACCAGGAAACAGTAAAATGTGAACATGTTGGTAATGTCACCTGAATATGTGACAGAGGGAGAACACAGGTGCTGGAAGATTAATTCTATATGGCTTAGTTTGCACTGTCCTTTCGATTTGGGGGGGGGGGTGTCATCACAAGGCAACTGTGCCAGTTTTATCAAGTGATCTTTCATCTTTGCCAGTATGGGGATTGTACGTTTAAGGAAGAAATATGTTAGGTCTTCACCTGGCTTCAGTCCCATTAAGACTGCATCATTCACTGTCATACATGGAAACATAGACATCTTTGCTACTGGCAATTGGGCATAAGAAAGAACTCTATCAGACACTGAAGTTTGGTATTTACCATGACAAATGTGAACCAAAGTGTTCTGGCTAGGTTAAATTTAAGACTAACTACATACAATCCATAATAATTCATCTTAAACAAATCTGTAGTTATCTATACAATAAAATTCAGTGTTTGTATGTATGTTTGTATGCTTGTGGGTATATGGCAACTTTCTGATTAGATGCCACTTCCACAGGCCACTGTGATCTGCACGAGTGTTGGACCTGGGCCAAATTTGGCTCACATAACCCCCATGACCCACTTTATGTCCTGGTGCAGTTTGGGGGAGGATGGACCATGGATGATGGGATTTGCAATACTTTAAATCACTTGAGGTCCCACAAACCACTGTGACACTCACCAATAATGGATCAACACCAAACGTGGCACACAGAGCCCCCATTACCCACTTTAGAACCTGGTGCAATTAGGGGGAGGATGGAACATGGAAGATGGGATTTGCAGTACCTTCACTCAATTCCTGAGCCCACAATGACATCCACGAATGACAGACTTGGACCAAACTTGGCACAACCCCCCCCCCCCCCCATGACCCACCTCACACACTGGTAAACTTTGGGGAAGGATGAACCATAGATGATGGTATTTGCAGTACCTTCACATTATTCACTTCCAACAGATCACTGTGGCCCCCACAAATCACAGACCTGGACCAATCTTGCCACACAAACCACCCCATGATGCTCTTTATGTCCTGATGAGGTTTGGGGGATGACGGACAATAGATAATGAGAGATGCAGTCCTTCACTCACTTCCTGAAACCACTGTGAGCCCCACTGTGGCGCATACTAATGACTGATCAAGACCAAACTTGGCATTCAGGCCCCCACGACCCATTCTACATCGTGGTGCAGTTTGGAGGAGGATGGACCATGGACAATAGGACTTGCATATGGAAGCTGTAGTTCACCTGCACCCACTGAACCCAGCCAACAATTGACCTTTCTCAAATAACCTGGGCACCACTGGGTCCCCAAGCTGGTATATAATAATTATAAAACATAATTGTTATATTTCAATTCTTTTAACTCCCCCCAATTCTCAGAGTAATCCACATATAGTGAAAAAAACATAATTTGAATGTCAAATAAAAATGATCCCAAATAACATAGGAAGCCATGTCCTGATTGATATCAGATAATAGTAGAGTTCATTTTCAATAACAGGGATTTTTTTTCTCAAAGGAAGCAACAAAGTAGTCAATTTGCTACAAGAAAGGATTCAAAGACTATTCACAGTTTTTAAAAGATGAGTTTTGCTAGTGTCCATCTGGCACACAGATTGCTTCATGGGAATTTTAATTGCCCATCCCTCCCTGACATAGGGCAGCATTCTTTCACACTAGTGGACCATGCTTCAAGCTGAGGTGGGCATTTCTTCCACTGATGTGGAATGAATTGCTCCCTTCTCTGACCATGGGGCACCAACATGAAGTAGAGCAGCAACATGACTAACACAGAGTCACACATAAACTTCAAAGGGAGATTTTAAAAGAGTCTTTCTCTTATAGCAACTGTCTACATTTGCGCTGAGATACCCAACTAATCAATTCACTACAGGTGTTAACCATTCAATTTCTTCTTTTTCTATGTCCCTCTTTCTGCATAGATACACACACTGTTTTCATCAAGGTTCCACAATTTTAACCATAACATAATATGGAATACCATATGTATTGCATTCATGTCATGCAAAACAGAAAGGTGAATGAAAAGGACATTAGCAATCAAAGTAGGGTAGCAGAGTAGACTTTCAGTTAAGTGGTATTGGTAGATGCTACATAGATGTAATTTCTAGTTGTTTGAAAGCTACTATAAAAAATAGGTCTAATAAAATACTATATTCCATATTATACCATACCATGGACCACAAGGAGAGGCAGATAAATACATAAATAATTGTGTATTGACTTCATATTCATATTAAAATACTAATTAAAAATAAATTATGGAAATACAAATAAAGAAAAACTTCACTTAATGTAACACAGTTTTGGTTTATATAAAAACAGCTTTGTCAATCCAGTAGGCAATTTTTGTTATTTTTTTCTGGTTGTTTGAGAGTTTCAGTTGTTTGAATTCTGGTTAACAAAGAATCTACTGTGCCTTTATAGAACCATTAAAATTTTAATGAAAAAATCCAAGTGTCTGAATTCTTCAGAACTCTTACTCAAAATTATAATTACAAAATTGTAAGGGAAAAAACCCAGTAAAATCTAAAAAGTGTCCTGGCCAAATGATAAAGATAGATAGTGTAGTTAGATTAAAATTCCACAATTGAGACTGCAGGTTTGAAGAGTTGTCTTAAGGTACTGGGTAGATGTCAGGTTAACCTGAAGAAATGTTGAACATATTATATTGATCCACCCCTAAGGACAAAAATATGGCAAGCATTCAGTGATCTTCAGTATTACTTTAGAGCAGAAGCCCTGGATAACATGGTAATCTCCAAGGAAAATGGAAAACTAAATGTAGGAGGTGCATGGTTGAACAGAACTTTTGGCCAAACATCTAGCCACCTAGATTGTACCAGCTGTTATTTGAACTTACTACCTTCCTTCTCTCCTGGTCTCCATGTTTCTTCTTCAAATTTACTAAATATTATGAAATACATTTCTGTTTGAAATGTGCTTCAAGATGTCTGAGTAGCAATAATTGCTCAGGGTTAAAGCTCCCTTATTTATTATTTCAGCCAGCAGAGCACAGCTGTAGAGCATTTTTGGTCACTGAATGCATCATCTTGCCTGCAAGAATGGAGGAAAAACAGATGGCTCATCTCTCTCTGTTTTGATTTCCAGCCATTCTAAATATTTTCATAATTAAACTGATGCCAACTACCCTTAAAACTAGCAGGAGTAAAAACTGAACATCAGAAAACATATAAACAGCTGCAGGGAGGAAAAGCATGGAAGGAAACATGACAGAAAAGCAAAAGGGAGAAATGATCATTTTGAACCATTGATGTGTTGTGTATTTTCTCCCTAGTGCATTTGATTTCCTGCTCATCATCAGTAAAACAGGAGGTATGTTTTGCAGATGGTTCCACAGCGCATACAATAGATGCGTATGGTTCCAATTTTGTATACTAGCCAGCAGTGGCCAGATTTGTGAGAAGAAGAGTTCACTCATAGTTCACCAACATTAACAAGAAGCCTCTTCCTGCAAACATCCACTGTTCCTTTAGAAGCAATGGGTGTATTTTTCTAATCTTTAGAGATCAAAGTTACAAGAACTGACCTTGACAGGCTGTTAAAATATCAATCTTTGAACGTGGCTGAAATTGATCTATGTATCCTTTACATTTTAATACAAACCAAGACTGCTAAGCAATAGTTTGCCTCCTTAGTTTTCTGTAATATTCCCACACAATCTGAAATGCATAGCCTTCCATAGGTGATGGGCTAGTAACTAGAGCAAGCCAACTTCACATTATACATGTCAAGTGACCCATGTACTTATTTAAATGTTTACCCCACTCTTCATAGATGTAGCACATTGCAACAATGCTGATCCTTAAGTTAGAGATTGGTGATGTGGCATCTTTTCCTTCTCTCTCCACTGCTTTAAAGTAAGGGTCACTGAGAGCGAGAAATGAAGTTTCCATGACATGCTAATGAAAACTACTTGAGTAAAAAAAAATAACCTGGAAAGGCAGGGTAAAGCATGAGAGGTGTTTGACATGTTAAACTGACATGTTAAAAGCAATAGGAAAGCTAAGTCCCAATGCTTCTTGGAAGTAATGGGGCAATGCTTCCAAAACAAGCACATTTGTTTTTTCCTTGTTCAGCTTAATTAAAATATGATGGTGGAGAGGGAAATATATCATTTGAGTTTCCTTTGTGAAGAGAAAACGCAGGGTAATAATAATAATAATAATAATAATAATAATAATAATAATAATAATATTTTCGTGTCAGGAATTACTTGAGAAGCTACAAGTCACTTCTGGTGTGAGAGAATTGGAAGTCTGCAAGGACATTGCCCTGGGGACGCCTGGATGTTTCTATGTTTTACCATCCTTGTGGGAGGCTTCTCTCATGTCCCCGCATGGGGAGTTGGAGCTGACAGGAAGCTCATCTGTACTCTCCCCAGATTCGAACCTCCAACCCGTCGGTCTTCAGTCCTGCTGGCACAAGGGTTTAACCCATTGCACCAAATCATCTTGTCTCTCTCCTGAGGAATCTGTATAGGGCCCAAGTAGTAACAGTCATAACTGACCATGGAACAACAGACTGGTTCAAGATTGGGAAAGGCGTACAGCAGGTTTGTATACTCTCACCCAACCTATTCAACTTGTATGCAGGACACATTGTGCGATGTGTGGGGTTTGATGAATGCAAGGCTGGGGTAAAAATTGCTGGAAGAAACATTAACAACCTTAGATATGCAGATGACACCACTTTGATGGCCGAAAGCGAGGAGGAGCTAAGATGCCTTCTAATCCAGGTGACAGAAGAAAGCGCAAAAGCTGGGTTGCAGCTAAACATCAAAAAACCAAGGTTATGGCAACTAGAATGATTGATAACTGGGAATAGAGGGAGAAAATGTAGAGGCAGTGAAAGACTTTGTATTTCTAGGTGCAAAGATTACTGCAGCAAGGAAATCAGGAGACGCTTACTTCTTGGGAGGAGAGCAATGTCCAATCTCGATAAAATAAAGTAGAGTAGAGACATCACACTGGCAACAAAGATCCACATAGTTAAAGCAATAGTATTCCCCATAATCACCTATGGATGTGAGGGCTGGACCTTAGGGAAGGCTGAGCGAAGGATGATAGATGCTTTTGAACTGTGGAGTTGGAGGAAAGTTCTGTGAGTGCCTTGGACCGCCAGAAGATCCAACCAGTCCATACTTGAGGAAATAAAAGCCCTACTTGTCATTGGAGGGAAGGATAGTAGAGGCAAAGATGAAGTACTTTGGCCACATAATGAGAAGAAAGGAAAGCTTCGAGAAGACGATTACGCTGGGGAAAATGGAAGGAAAAAGGAAGAGGGACTGACCAAGGACAAGATAGATGGATGGCATTCTTGAAGTGACTGGATCGACCTTGAAGGAGCTGGGGGTGGTGACGGCCAACAGGGAGCTCTGGCGTGGGCTGGTCCATGAGGTCACGGAGAATGAATGAACAACAACAACCACTAGGTGCTGAAGAAGAAGAAGAAGAAGAAGAAGAAGAAGAAGAAGAAGAAGAAGCATTATCCCTCTAATTGATATCTATGACATCACCCCAAGAGGCAACAGACAGCTTTTCCCAGGACAGATTCTGTGAAACAGATCACCATGGACATTAAACTGGACTGAATCTTTCACTTCAGATAATAAATATTGTACTTAGTTATTTCCTTAGTTATGATTTACAGATAAGAAGCATAATAGACTGAGTGATAATTTTTTAATGATAAACTGTGTTGACATATATGCATGCATGTTGTTTTCATGGTTGTGCACGGAGGTATTCATTAGCTTCTTATGCAATGTTCAGTCTTCATCCAACTTCTAAGCACTTGTTAAGTCTTGGGTGTATTTAAATTTAAACCTGTGTAGCTAGAGTTGAAACTTCCACAGATTTTTCACAAAACCTTTTTTTCACAAATACATCCATATACATGTACTTAGGATATTGAGCTCAAATGACTTGCCTGCATTGTACACAAAATTATGTTACTACCACATCATTTTGAGTTTGCTGTGATACAGGCCTGGATAATATCAATGTTTCCTGTGGGACCAGTAACATATAGTACTGCCATTTCAGTTTTCAGTTGAGAAAAGGGAGAAGGCTCCGCTAAGTGTGAGATGTATTGATGCTTTTTTTCATTTGGGCAGTTAAAATGAATTTTCTCATGTTCTCTGTTATGTCAGCAACCACTTCTTATCCATCCAATTGCCTCTGGACTATTCCTAAAGAACTACCAGGTTTTTTTTCTCATATTCACTATGAAGATTAGTTTTCACTTCTGTCTTTTAAAAAAGCCCAAAGTCTTTGAAATAATAATTAGAAACATGTTTTCCACAGAGCAGGAAATTGCACCTCAGGTGGGAACTAGTCCCTTACTAAAGTAAAGCATGAGAGGTATGCAGACAGTTCCACAATGATGCTCAGTAGTAAACTTGCTATGCAACAAATATTTCACATGACAAGATAATCATGGTATCTGGTATAACGGTTTAACTGTTTTGACAGAATGTGCACAAGCTAACACCCTCAAGTATGCAAATTATTGTGGATTTTTCAAAAGCCTTTCAGCTATTGGGGAGCATTTTTTGCAAAATGGCTAACTCTTCCTCTAGCTACTTTATCCTTAACCCAAAAGAAGAAAAAAGTGTGTGATAACAACCTTTAAGCTGGTGTTGTGGAATGTGTAAGATTATAACAAAAATAGCTCATCATAAACTACACTCTCTTAAGTCATATCCCCAGTAAGTAGAGGAACAGAAATACTAACATTTACCAAGGTCAAAATAGGCCTGAAGGCCCAACTACATGGGGCATATATTCAAAGCTGATCCGTAGTCAGGTACTTTGGATCAGCATCACATGAGCCCACACAGCCAGCCAGTTTGGTAACTATTGGGTGTCCACACTGCATGGCACTAAGGCAGCCTGGTGGCTAGATGGAATCTGCATGACCCAGTGGCACCAAACTCAGCCTGACATCATTGAACCATCACCCTTATTGTATCTCTTGTGTCCTTGGCTACTAAATTTCTGATGGTCATTGCTCATCACATCTGCTGATGCTGACCAGAGTACCAGGGCTACGCAGGAGAGGGGAGAGGCGCGAGAAGAGAAATTGGAGCCTACCCCAACTTTAAAAAAAAAACAAGATAAAGTTGTGTTAAGCATTTCCCTGACTTTTTTTTCAGGGTAGACAAAGCTGCATTAAGCACCCCCCCCCCCCCAACTTTTTATAATGTAGAACAAGGCTGTCTTTGGGAAAATTGGCCCCATGCATTATATATACACCAAAGAGTCAATTTGCCCCACTCTCCTCAATTGGCCTGCACTGATGGGTTCTCAATCCAGTTAATTTCACCTAGCTAGAGTAGATCTATAGACTCAATTGCCAAATGCAATATCCATGGGAAGATAGATTCCAGTGATTCAGTGCTATCTATGTTCCAGTTGGGAGTCAAACCAAAAGAAGTTAGCAAGGTATGTCTATTCTAGTTGTGTTTTTACATCATCTTCCTCCACACTTCCTCCTTCCCCCTTCTTGACAGAAGTCTTCATCACATTCCTTCATTTGAATGGGACAAAAAGTTAGACTGAAAGAAAAAGAAAGAAGAAGAAGAAGAGAGAGAAAGGGAGAGTGTTCCCTTTCAACCATGACTAACATGGAGCTTGTATTTGACTTACGTGAAGTTCTTTCAAATTCTTGAAATCTCCATCCTTTATTTCAGTGATCTTATTGTTCTGTAGGTCCAGTAGAGTAGTATCTGGGGGAAGATCTTTTGGAACCTGAGTAAGTCCTTAACAGAAAAAAGGGAATAAAATGTTAACATATACATTTATTTATTGTTTATTTATTTATTTCAAATATTTATATCCTGTTCTTCTCAACCCCCCCCCCCCCTTGGGGGGGGGGGGGGGACGGACTCAGGGCAGCTTACAATCAACAACCATTAGATGCCAACAACAAAACAAACAAGAACAATATAAACACTAGTGAAAAATTGGTCAAAACATTACATTATAAAATATCCATTAAAACATTATTAACAACAATACAACCATTGACAAAACTGGTTACTTCCAGGTAAAAATATATAGAAATGTTTAACTTTGATCAATATATCACTAAAGGAGTTGGTAGACTTGGGTCCAAAATCATACTGAAATCAATGTTTTGACCTCATTAGAAAATGCATCCTTTATGGTGACCCAGGGATGAAGAATATGGATTTGTTTTGAATAACTGACAGACATTTAAAATTATAGTATGGGTTATTTTGATGGATTTTGAGTTCCACTTTTGGAAGGAAGACAAGATATATACTGAATGAATAAACAAATGAATGAGGACAATGCTTTAGTCAATGGGGAATGTGCTCAATCAATGTACTCAATCAATATAATGTAAAATTGCACAACAAATGTTTTGAAGGCAAAATGAGTAAAGGGATGGGTTTCTTCCCCTCTTTAAACAAAACAATTTACAACAATAGAGCCAGGTACAGATCCAATGGGGACATTTAGGGTAAGATTGTTTAAATATACACTTTCCTGTGTATACGGGTACGGGGAAATCATACCTTCAAATATAAAACTAAAATCAGTATGTGTGTATTTTGCTATGACATATCTTCAAACATTAGTAATGGCCTTGTACTCCATTAAACATTCTAAGTATCACAAAAATCAAATATGGCCAACATTTAGTCTATAATTCAAGATCGGGGTAAGGTCACAGAAAATGTGCCAGATCTTTTTATCAGGGAAGAGATTCCAAAAAAAAAAAAAAAAAATCAGGTGAGGGAGGGAGAGGATTAGAGGGAATGTGGTTAATGTTGCGGAAATAGTGAGAACCATATAGTCTAGTCTTACAATGACATATGGCACAAAATGTGAAACAATTTTTTACATATTCAATTTGAGTGTCCCTATATTCAATTTGAGTGTTGTGATTGGCTATCTTTAAAAGTTGGCCCTGGGACCACCACAAACATTTATGAGATTAACAAAAAATACTCTTGTAGATCTTTTATTATTATTATTATTAACTTTATTTGTACCCCGCTAGCATCTCCCAAAGGACTCGATGCGGCTTACACGGGCCGAAGCCACAAAACACAATACAATAGAAAACATAACACAGCGATAAACAAAGCAAATCAAATAATTAAGCAAAATAACCACAATGACAATACATCAAGACACTATTAAAACTGGTTCGGCCAGCGCAATGGGGTACAGGGTTAAAAGTGCTGAGATGGCAGGAGGAACGTAGGATTAAAGTGTGGTGTGCAGCAATGTTAGTTGTGCTAAAGTGCATCTAGGACTTGGGATGGGGATTCCTAATCTGCGAAGGCACATCGGAACAGCCAAGTTTTTAGGTTCCTTCTGAAAACTGCCAGAGTAGGGGCCTGACGAAGCTCTTTTGGAAGGGCATTCCAGAGTCGGGGGGCCGCCACAGAGAAGGCCCTGTCCCGCGTCCCCACCAAGCGCGCTTGCGACGTAGGTGGGATAACGAGCAGGGCCTCCCCAGATGACCGGAGCGAGCGTGTGGGTTCGTAGATGGAAATGCGGTCACGCAGGTAGGGTGGTCCCAAACCGTTCAGGGCTTTGTAGGTGAGCACCTGCACCTTGAATTGGGCTCGGAAAATAAATGGCAGCCAGTGGAGCTCCTTGAACAAGAGGGTTGACCTCTCTTGATAATGAGCTCCAGTTAGCATCCTGGCTGCTGCCCGCTGGACCAATTGTAGTTTCCGAGCCGTCTTCAAGGGCAGCCCCACGTAGAGCGCATTGCAGTAATCCATTCTAGAGGTGACCAAGGCGTGGACCACCCCGGCCAGATCCGCCTTCACAAGGTACGGTCGCAGCTGGCGCACAAGTCTCAGTTGTGCAAAGGCCCTCCCGGATACCGCCGACACCTGAGCCTCAAGTGTAAGCGAAGAATCCAAGAGGACACCCAAACTGCGGACCTGTGGCTTCAGGGGGAGTGTAACCCCGTCCAACACAGGTTGCCACCCTATACCCCGATCCGGTTTACGATCGACCAGGAGGACCTCTGTCTTGTCGGGATTGATCTTCAGCTTGTTCTTCCTCATCCAGATCGACACAGCGGCCAGGCACTCGTCCAGCACCCGAGAAGCCTCCTTGGAATTAGGTGGAAAGGAGTAGTAGAGTTGTGTGTCATCCGCATAGAGATGGCACCCAACTCCAAAACTCCGGATGACCTCTCCCAGCGGTTTCATGTAGATGTTGAAGAGCATGGGCGACAAGATAGATCCTTGCGGGACCCCACAGGTCAAAGGCCAGGGGTCCGAGCAGGCGTCTCCCAGCTTCACCATCTGGGTGCGTCCCTCCAGGAAGGACTGGAGCCACGACAGAACCGTGCCCCCAAGGCCCATCCCAGAGAGACGACCCAGAAGGATACCATGATCGATGGTATCGAAAGCCGCTGAGATGTCCAAGAGAACCAGCAGAGTCACACTCCCCCTGTCCAGCTCTCTGCGGAGGTCATCCACCAAGGCGACCAAGGCTGTCTCGGTGCCATGGCCAGGCCTGAAACCAGACTGTGCCTGATCTAGGTAGTTGGTATCGTCTAGGAAGCCCTGGAGCTGCGAGGCGACCACCCGCTCCAGCACCTTACCCAAGAAAGGGAGGTTGGAGACTGGTCTGTAGTTATTCAGCACCGTGGAGTCAAGGGAAGCTTTTTTGAGGAGTGGACGAACCACTGCCTGTTTCAAACCAGATGGAAAAATCCCTTGCTCCAACGATGCATTGACAATCAATACAAACCAGTCAACCAACCCCTCCCTGGCTGATTTAATGAGCCAAGATGGGCATGGGTCTAGAGGTGAGGTGGTCGCCCTCACAGCCCCAAGAACCCCCTCTACGGTTTCAGGAAGAACAAGCCTAAAAGAATCCCACAAAATTGGACAAGCAGGTACCTCCGTCACCTCTTCAGGCACTGCGATGGAATTGGAGTCGAGCTCGAGGCGTATCTGGGCGACTTTATCTGCAAAATGGTGTGCGAAATCGCGACACCGAGCTGCGGGGTCGTCAGGGACCCCCTCCACCGCAGGTGGGTGGAGGAGTTCTCCCACGACCCGAAACAGCTCCGATGATCTATTTGCTGCAGATGCTATACGAGCGGTCGTGAATGACTTCCTGGCCGCCCGTATGGCCACGGAGTATGCCTTAAGAGAGGCTCTAGCCCGTGTTCGATCAGATACATCTCGAGATTTCCTCCATTTGCGCTCTAGCCCCCTTCTCGTGTGCTTCATCACAGCCAGCTCCTCGGTGAACCAAGGAGATGGCCTGTCACGACGCAACGAGATGGGGCGTTCGGGTGCGATCATATCTAACGCCCTGGCCATCTCCCCGTTATAGAGAGTTACCAAGGCGTCGATAGAATCGCCAGGCTCCAAGGCAGGAAGAACCCTAAGATTCCTCAGGAATCCATCCGGATCCATCAGTCTCCTAGGGCGGACCATCTTAACTTGTCCTCCACCCCTGCGGAGGTTTAGGGTCGCAGTAAGTCTAAATGTGATCAGATGATGGTCAGACCATGACACTGGAAGGATGTTTTGATCTTCCACTCTGATCAATTCGTCGTCCGCCACAAAGACAAGGTCGAGAGTGTGCCCAGCTTGATGCGTGGGGCCGGATATTATCTGTGACAGTCCTATGGCCGTCATGGTGGCCATAAAGTCCTGAGCTGCGCCAGATAAAGTGGTCTCGGCGTGGATGTTAAAGTCTCCCAGCACCACCAGGTGCTGGGAGAGCAAAGCCGAATTAGAGACCACCTCCGCTAACTCAGACAGGGAAGCTGCTGGATCTCGGGGTGGACGATACACCAACAGGAACCCCACACTGTCACGGCTCCCCACCTTCAAGTGGACACATTCAAACCCAGAAGCTTGCGGGACAACGCATCTGGTCACGGCGATGGATTGCCGGAAGACCACTGCGACCCCTCCTCCCCGCCCCCCTTGTCTGGCCTGCTGATGCACTCCGAAACCAGGTGGACACAACTGGGTGAGATTTACTCCCCCCAGCTCATCCAGCCAGGTCTCGGTGATGCATGCCAGATCCGCCCTCTCATCCGTGATCAAGTCCTGGATGGCCGCGGTCTTACCATTAACGGATCTGGCATTAATCAGCAGGACCTTAAGGCCAAGGGGGCTGCCATGGAGCCTACCACTACCTACCTTCTCCAGGGTCGCAAGAACTCTGTTGCGCTTCTCCCTGGGATGTTGGTGAACCGCTATTCTCCTCCCCCACACGACTTGGATGGCACCCCCTTCCTCTGGAGCCCTCCCCCCCCCTACATGGGCAGGATCTATGACTAGTCAGCTCTCAGAGGAAGAAGTCGGGCTGGGGAATAATCTCCCTTGGGCGTTAGGTAAGGATGTTTCTGATGATGAGGTAGATAATGAAACATCAAGGGAGCTGAGTGGGCTGAATAAGGGGAGTGTTCTCGAGCGAAGGAGTGTGGCTGGTTGAGCGGGGGCGACCGGGGCAGATGGGGTCTCAAAATGGTATGAACCAGGAGGGGGGGAGGGGGAGGCCCTAACCGGGGAGCTAATTGTGGAATTCACACGGGGACCTGATGGTGTATGGTGAGAAGGAACCCCGGAGGCAAATAAGGGGCGTATCTGGGGGTCCACAACTACCCTCCTAATGGTAATGCCCCATTTCTTTAAGACAGAGCGCTTTGCCATAAGCTCTCCGAGCCATGAATTGTCTTCTGGTGTTATTTGAAGACGGGAGGAACGGTCAGATGATTGGAAGTCCCTCCATAACCACACTATGGCTTCTAGTCTTATATCCTGTTGTCTTTTACCCAGGATTTGGGCCAAGGAATTACAAACTGCCCTCTTAGAGGTCCATCTGCCTCTGTTTATCAATTGGTCAGCAATGTCCACCGCGAACATGTCAGTTTGTAGATGATGATCCTGAGTGCAGGCTGCGGTTGGCTGGACCAAAAAATCTGTTGTTATATTATTGATCGTCCTCTGAGCGGCCATCATAGACCGCTGCCACTCCACAATGTTCTCAATCCTATGACTGCCCAAAGATTCTCCCCTTCCCTCAGTCGACTCATCATTCAATCCTCGTTCAGCCCCCAGATCCCCAAGGTCCGACATGCCTTTCTCCCCATTTTGGCACAAGTCCTTAGCCAGATCTGCACACAAAGAGTTCTCAGTCTTTGGGGGAATTGATTGCACAGGAATTCCTGAGAAAGAGGCAAAACCTCTAAGGAGATGGTCCATTTTCTCGTTTAAAAACCTGAGTTGTAACAACACATGATTAAACGATTCCCTCAGGAGATCGTAAAAGTGCAAAAGATCATTCTTCGCATGGGGTTCTGCTCCACCCATTCCTATGTCTAAAAGGTAGCTCACACAACACTCGTATCTAAACACTCCCACCAGCTTACATTCACATACAACTTCCGGCACAGTCAGCCACTCCCAGGCACTCCAAGAGCCCACAAACTTCTCTCTTTCCCACAATTCACTCAACTATCCAACACCACATCTGCACTCTCACTCACTAGACTAAACACACCCAACAATCATCCACACTTCCTATACGACTCTTTTATCACAACCGCTAGTCTAAACACCCTCAGCTACCAGCCACACCTTCCTATATGGATGCTTCTTGTCACAAGCAGTCTCATGCGATCTCCTGGGCCTCTTCACCTGATCCACCCCCACAATCCTATCCTCATCAATCAAATCCTATGTATCTCCTATCATACTCTCAGCAGTCGAAACATACAACATGTAACATAAAACATACAGCCAAGCTAAACTATAACAAATACTAGAATTAACTAGCAAAAGAGAAAGTGGGAAAATAAAATAAGATAAAATAAACCAAACAGAAAAGGGTCAGATGGCGACAACAGCAGTTCCCTCCGATGCAAAATGCTCAAACAGCATTGCTTCTCTCCCTTTCCCGAGGCAGCAAGATGGGGCGCCCGGCAGCGGCGGGGCCCAGGGGCCCGATGGAGGGGGCTTTCCTTCTCTCCCCTCCCCAAAGGCAGCGGGGAGGGGGCGCTCGGCGGCGGCGGGGGCCCTGGAGGCCCGATGGAGGGGGCCTTCCTTCTCTCCCCTCCCCCAAAGGCAGCGGGGAGGGGGCGCTCGGCGGCGGCGGGGGCCCTGGAGGCCCGATGGAGGGGGCCTTCCTTCTCTCCCCTCCCCAAAGGCAGCGGGGAGGGGGCTAGTTAATTCTAGTATTTGTTATAGTTTAGCTTGGCTGTATGTTTTATGTTACATGTTGTATGTTTCGACTGCTGAGAGTATTTTTTACATTGGCATATTCACTACCAATGGGCTGTATAAACCACGTAAGGAAGTATTTATATTATAATTTGTCTGGCATCCATTATTACATTATAGAAACATTAAGAAACCAACTTGACACATATTTCTTTCTACCCTGTTGATGGGATCAGCCACATTGTCATCAATTTTCCCTTTTCCAACTACTCAAACAAGAAGCTCTTTTAGACAATGTCAAGACATGTCTTAAGTGCATCTACTCATATTTGAAGTCTTCCATGTTCTAATTATGGTCAGTTAGACCCACAGCTATAATTCTGTATGGCAGTCAGGGGCCCAGTCTTGGAAACTTTCCAAATACCAAGTTCTGCTGATTTAAGCAAGTAAGTGCATAAAAAGGCCATGTTTGGATTCAGTTTCTTCTTATGTATCTGAAGAGAGTAAATTGTATATAATCAGTGGAGACAGACCAAAACATGCCTCATTTGATTTGTATCCCTCTTTCCCCTAAAGTAAATAGCTAAATTGTCACTGATTGTGACAACTAAAGCATCAAAGTATAATGAAATAAAATGTCTAGCATGATTTTAATGTTTTGTCCTTTTCTACATACCAGTGTGCTCGTATTTATCCTCATCTAAACTGTTCAAAACACAGACACTTTCCAAGTTACAAAGAATATAGGTTCTGTAGGTTTACTATTAAGGTGAATTTGTTTGACTTATCCATGTAGTTTTGGCAAATTTTCAAGGTTTTTATTAAAAAAAAGTAATAATAAAGAAAATCTGTTCCTAGTCTGAAAGTGTTATTTCCTGTTTCATTATGTGGTCTTTACTTTGAAAGTAGTTGTTTTACTCCAGAAACTTTGTTTTCATGGCAGAAACTTTGTTAAATTGTTGGAGACTTGATAAAGTAAACTTGCTATAGGGTGGTGTCCCTTGCACAAAGTCAAAGTTTTGCAGGAATAGAAACCCAGGAATAGAAATCATAGAACAGACACCATCAAGGGACATCTAGACCGACCCCCTTCTTCCAGGCAGAAAGGCACCATCCAAACTCTTCTGACATCCATATGCTTCCCCTATTGAGTTGAAGGGGACCCTCAAAATACATCCATATTTGTTATTTCTTTTTTTTACAGCCCAGCACAGAGATTGACTTAGAGCAAATCAATTTATCCTCCACAAAAAGCAACAACAGCAATCCCCTTGAATTTCTGTCTTTATGACACACAACCACATAACTTCAATTTAGTACAGATTTATATTATTACTTACTTGCTTTAGTCCTCTTTGCAGATTCAATCATTTTATATATTATCATTACTGACTCTAAACGGCTAGATGCCCGCCACAGTGCCTTCCTTATGTCAATCAGGCCAAAGAAAAAGAATTGGTTTTTTAAAGCACTTTATGTTCTCTTGGCTTTGCAAAAGTTGCTTAATGCTTGCTTACTTTAGTCCTCTTTGCAGAATCTATAATTTTATTTATATTTAGACTAACTCTAAATGGCGACTGCTGACGCCAGCCTTCACTTGGATTCTTCAGCCTCATTTGGGTCCTGAGCAGCATTGCATTCTGGGAAATGTAGTTTATGGCAGGGCCTTTTGCAATCTCTACTATTGGGAACCTGGCCCTCCCAACTACAGGTGAAATGGCTGTGATTAGTTATGCCCATAGCACCTTCCTTATGGTGGTGCTGGCAAAGATGGGGCCAAAGGAATGACTTTAAAAGTACTGTATGTTCTCTTGGTGTTACCAAAGTTGCTCAATGATTATAGTAAAAATAAAAGTGACCTTGGGAGACATCTGAACATTACAGAACATTTACGAAAAAAATGGATAAATGTTTCAATTTCTAAATTTCCCCAAGACCTTTCCTACATGTCTCAGCAATCACTTCATATGCACAAGCCACACACACACACATATATGTTTTGGATATAATAGGGAAGCGTTAACAATCCTGTGGTGTTTGCTTTGCTGTCTGTGCCTCTGTTCAGAAGATTTCACCTCACTTTCTGCCCCTGTGAGAATTTGATTTTGAAAAATTTCACTTGTTGTGGAGATAAGGATTGGTGATAAAGCTTCAGTGAAGACACCTTTTCCCCATGACAACTGAAATTCCCTTCCTGGGGTAAATGTCTTTCAGTTCCTGATATTTCACCCCCATTCTTAACTATGAGTCATTTCTAAGTCAGATATTTGTAACACGGGGATTGCTTGTATTGTATTTATAAAAGCAGAAAGCATTTCTAAATGACATTACATTGTTAAATTCCATCCTTAAATAAAGGTGAGGTTTCTTTGTGCTTTACTGTGAAAGTTTGAAAAATATCACAGTTTGATTAAAACTGCAGTTAAAACCAGTTTCAGATGTTTCAGATGCAGTTAAAACTAGTTTCAGTTGTGCCTGTACCTTGGGAAGTCTGATCTGGCCACAGTGGTCCACGCTCTTGTTACATCCCGAATAGATTACTGCAATGCACTCTACGTGGGGTTGCCTTTGAAGACTGTTTGGAAACTTCAATTAGTCCAGCGGGCGGCAGCCAGATTAATCACCGGAGCGTCATACAGGGAGCATACCACCCCTCTGTTATGTCAGCTCCACCGGCTGCCGATCCAGTTCCAAGCACAATTCAAAGTGTTGGTTTTGATCTACAAAACCCTATATGGTTCCGGCCCAACGTATCTCTCCAAACGCATCTCCTTCTACGTCCCGCCTCGGAGTTTAAGATCTTCTGGGGAAGTCTTGCTCTCGGGCCCACCTCTATCACAAGTGAGGTTGGTGGGGGCGAGGAGCAGGGCCTTCTCGGTGGTGGCCCCTCACCTGTGGAATTCATTCCCCGGGGAAATTAGGTCATCGACATCCCTCCTCACTTTTAGAAGGAAATTAAAAAACATGGATTTGGGACCAGGCTTTCGGGTAATCTGGCAGATAGACAAAGGACAAGCAACGACTAGAATTGATGGATTTGACAATGTGGAATTGAATTTATGGACTCTGAGCTGGCAAACGTTGAGCACTAGATTGGTTTTAGGGATTGTGATGTATAATGGATTGGTTTTTTAAATTGTTTTAATTACTGTTTATATATGTTTTATTTTTGTCTTGTTGTGCTGGCATCGAATTGTGCCTTTTGTAAGCTGCCCTGCGTCCCCCCTCGGGGGTTGAGAAGGGCGGGGTAGAAGTGTGAGAAAGAAAAGAAGAAGAAGATGTGTAAGTTAAACAATACAATGTAAATTATGTTGCATTAGATACCATCAGTTAGCTCTACATTTTTGCCCTTCCAAATTCAGTACATCCAAAATAATTTGCATATCATGTCTGGGCTCCAGAATCTATCTTACCTGTCACATTTCAGTCTTGCTGAATCAGTGTGGCAAATTAGTAAACAATATTACTTGTCAGGATGTCCAGGTAATTGAGATTTAAAACATGTAAAGATATTGACCAGGCCAGAGACCTCCATTATAGGGCTATGATATAGGAAATGATTGGATCATTAGGGTCACCCAGAGTTGTGAGGCACTAGAAAGGGTGCATCTTGGATGACATTCTCCATGTTCTATAGGTGGCTGGGAAAAAGGAGTGGAAATGTTGTTTTAATCCCTCCCAGGAGTATTCACCCTAATCTGACAGGTTTAAAAATTTAGCTTGAGTTAGGGTGCCCCTACAAATCAGTTCCCCTCTGCTGCTCATTCTTATTGGATTTAATAAATTGTGATCCTAGTTAAACTAAGCCTTTGGGTCTACTTTTTATCCCCCCCCCCCCCCCCGCAAATGAGTATTTTTGATAGAATAACTCCTCTAAAGACATTGTAAAGTGTGCAAAATCTTCACTACTGTGCTATTTTTCTTTCGGGGGTTCTTAATCATTTAGAATTCTATTATTTGTCAGGAAAACCAGTTATGATGAACATTCTTTCAGTCCCTATACTATATATCACATCTGTCCAGAACATTTCTGAAGAAATAATTAATTTCAGGTAGATCATGTCATTTCATCCTCACCCCCACACATTTGTTTCCTGCGAGGTCACAAATATATTGTCTTTACTTCCAAGTGCAGCTGTAATAAATGTCAATGATTCAAAATATGACTCTAGTATTAGTTTGTGCATCTATCTACCTACCTACCTATCTATCTATCTATCTATCTATCTATCTATCTATGTTTATTAGAGGACCAGATAGAGTTGCTCAATGTATTATGTTTTTAATTTGATACATTTTGATTTACTCATCCTATTTAACATTTAAAGCTCCTTGTTACCACAAGTCTGTATGAAATCCTTATTTGGTTGCAATCACAACTTGAATAAACTTGCACGATTCTTTTCCCTTCAGATTTTTAGCAAATTAAAATATATGAAACAGATCCAGTAACAGGAAGTGATATGGCAATGACTGATTTGCTGGAAGAGTTCTTGTTCATGCTATAACTCAACTCAGGCATTTAACTTAGGCAATATCCTTTGGGGGGTTTTCTTTTCTGTCTCTGGAATGGCTTCATCAGATTGACTGTACTATATGCAAGTGAATGAATGGATTTTACTGTTATAGTCACAGACCAAGAGTATAAAACTTTTAAACTTTACAACAATAAAAACCAGAGGTTTTTTAAAAAAAGTATAAACATTAAAACTAAAAATGTATAACATTAAAAGCAGAAAGTCCATGGGTAATAAAAAGAGTACATTAAAACTTCATCCGCTTAAATAATCCACAAGCAGCTTCCTTATTTTTATAGCTACCACACAAAACTTAGCTACTCTATAAGTGATCGATTGGTTCCTATCCTCTATAACAGTGGTTCTCAATCTGTGGGTCCCCAGGTGTTATGGCCCACAACTCCCAGAAATGCCAGCCAGTTTACCAGCAGTTAGGATTTCTGGGAGTTGAAGGCCAAAACATCTGGGAACCCACAAGTTGAGAACCACTGCTTTATAAGATGTTTTAAATAATATTCTTCATTTCTGCCTGGGATCTTCTGTAAAATGAGAGTAATAAAAATAGATTGAATATCCTTATAGAAATGACAGTGTAAAAGGATATGCCTGGCCGTTTCCACCTTCTCCATGCTGCATGGACATGCACACCCATGGTAGGGGATACCTATACACCTACCCTGCAGTAATGCTGATGGAAACACATTAAATCTGGTTAGGGTGAAGGATCTCATAAATTTGAGATTATAAGGGGGGAAATTGTAAGGGAAGTCTTACATTTGAGTACACTAGACTGAACTTTGCCCAAATGAAGAGACTAATGAAAAGGAATTTGAAAGGTGAAAGTCAAAAATATCAAAATGGCCAGAACTATGAAAACCTTAGCAGTGGAGGATAAGGCCGATTTCAGTGGTGTAATTCTGAATGCAATGATGCACTTTTTCATACAATGCAAGCAAAAAATTGATTCTCTTCACCTTCCCATCCCATCCTAGCATCCTGTGGAACATTACTTTTAGGGTAACAATATCTGGCAAAAACGGTAGGTTACAGCAGAAGTACACCTAGCTTTAAATCATATTCCACATATAAGGAAAAGTATCACTCCCTCCTGTAGCTTACCAGTATGGCAAGCCAGCAGTACCAAGGAGCCTATTTCAAAAAAAGAAAAAGAAAAAAGCTTCATTCAGAAAATGGAGATAAAGCATTCCCCCCCCCCCAAAAAAGATAAAAAATCTGGGGGAGGGGCACAACAACTTGCACAAAATAAGTTTAAGTGGACAATAAGGATTTTTTTTTTGAAAAAAAGATTCTGAGAATTTTCCTTAGACACACAATGAAAATATTATTATTACTTTCCTTAGCTTAGTAGGGGGTGGATTGTTAAATGGCAAGTGTTTAAAGGACAAGCTGTTTAAATAACTGCCAAAGGCAGAATTGAAAATTGTGGAGAAGTTCAATGAACTAATTGTAGCTACATTCACTACAGAAGATGCAGGATAAATACATCTGCCTGAATAGATATTTTCCAGGTAGATCACAAGTTGTAACAAAGGCAACTAACCTGTATGTCAAGATTAGGCTACCTAATGTTTGCCAGTTATTGCTGTGGTAAAAGGTTGAGAGGCTGCCATTATGCTCATGACCTGCCTATGGGCTAGTTATAGTATCTGCTTAGCTGCTACAGGAACAGCTTTTGAAGACTAAACTTGTGCTACCAACTTTTTAATCTTAGTTTCAAAGATCTTTCTACAACAATACTAAACCAGAAAGCATTTCATAGTTCACGGCCCTCCAGTATGAATAGCACTACTTCCTTTCCATTGCCTTTTCACCAGGAGCTTACTATCTTCAGCCAACAAAATGGCGAGTAATTAGTTGAAAGAACTGTTTGTCCTAAGAGCTTTTTACACAAAGATATGCTCTTGATTTATTTGCCACCTTTGCTTGGTTCCATGTCACCTTTGACTCTTCCCCCCTCCCCAAATACTATTTCTTTGCCCTCACTGTTTCTTTTTCTATCTATTTTTTTCCATATGTTCATGATTTAGTGCACAGTGTTCACCTGTTCTAGGTAGCAGCAAGTGGCAATAGAGTTACAAGCTTGGCAGATGCAGGGAATGCTGTGGATGTAGCATATCATGATTTCAGTAGGACATTTGACAATGACAAGATCCCCCATGATCTTCCACATGGGATTTGTGTGGATAGCTTTGCAGATGGTCTGTCATATATTCATTAAATACTGAATGTGTTAAGAAGAAGCTATTAAATATCCACACATTTTCATCCATCATGACAAAAGGTGTCTTGAATGCTGAGATTTTTGCCATGGGCATTCTTCAGTTCTCTTTGCTTTTGCATGAAAAAGGTTTCCCAGCCATCAAAAGAGAGTCTACTATCCTTTTGAGATCTGAATATAACCAGTTTCAACAGTATTCTATACAGCTTGCTCCCAAGTTGACTCTGGTAATGATATTACAGGACCTAATTATTTTATCAGCAGCATTATGAATTGTCATTCTTGCTCCTCCTTCAATGTAATGTATGTCAACAATAGTCAGCAATATCCTACTGGGTTTCATATAAGGTAAGCACACCAATCCATATAGAAAAGACTAAACTGACACTAATCTGGTATAAGAAATTACAGTCTTCAAAAGTACCTCAGCATGCTTTTTTCACAAATGATTCCATACTGTATCTATTGTTACCTGATATACTCCTACAAACATATAACCGATAGCATATCAAAGGTTGAAATTAATTCCATGAGTATCTGAGGAGGTAGACTGAAATCAATGGAGATGCTGTGGCAAATTAACACAGCTATCTGGTTTGAATCAGGACAAATCACTTTCTGTTTCACAACTGAACTGGTATAAAAGTAAAGGGATCTTATTTGGATCCTATTGACATGCTTTGCTTTTTTACAATCCCTAATATTTTATCCAGATAGATAGCAGAGAGGCTTCCTAATAGGTTTAGTGCAGGTGTGGGCAAACTTTGGCCCTCTGGGTGTTTTGGACTTCAACTCCCACAATTCCTAACAGCCAGTAAGTTGGCAAGGATTTCTGAAAGTTGGAAGTCCAAAACATCTGTAGTTTGCCCATGCCTGGTTTAGTACCTCCTCCCTCTACCACACATGATGAACAGATCTGGAACTCAAAATGAGGTAATTCACGAATTAAGCAAAACTTTGATTTAAAAAAAATCCCTTTCAGTCCCAGCCACCTTGTTGCAATATAACCCATCTTTTCTGTGTATAGGGGAGAAAAAAATCTTGATACTACCTAAAGCAGGCTGCAGATCTGTAGCTGGAATATCATCACTTTTCTTCTGTATGTTTTGACTGATGGAGAAGGCAGTGGGCTTTGAAACCTAGTGTGATAATTCTCATTGACCTAATGAAGGTAATATTCAAGATAATACCCTGAATTATCACCCAACTTATGCCTGATATTGTAGCACTTCTATCCCTTATGCTACTTTTTAATTCAGTCTCCTACTCACAAGAGTCCATTTAGACATGAAACTCTATTTTATTTCAACTGAAAAAGGGTTTTTTTAAAAAGAAAATCAGTATTTGATTTAAAGCACATTAACGTGATGCTTATGAATCAATAAATTGTAATAAAATACAGCAATACTGAAAGTTCTTCCACCCAAATTGTTTAAGTAATTAAATTGATATCAATATGGCTATCAAACTTAATCAACTAAAATTTCCAATACCTTCCACTCCCAAACACATTCAGACTAGATGGAATTTAAACATATGTAAATAATGGGGATTAAGGTAGTATTATCTTGTTCCACTCTTGCACAACAGGGAAGATGATGTCTGGACAAAGGAGAGGTAGCGTTATTAGAGCATGACATAATGAAATCAGTCAGAATCTTGAATCTCCAACCATTAGCACAAAGCACTAACTTCTGGTGTGGGAAGTCTCAGAGGATGAAGTTAGTAATTTTGAATTAAGGAACATTGTTCTGAGTGTAGTCATGCATGTCAGATATATGCCAGAGATATAAAATAAAATGCTGATATTATTAAAATCTTCATATGATCATTATTCATATGAACTCCAACTAAGCAGAGATCTTGTGAGCTCACTTCTCATTGTCTTCTCTCAGCAAAATGTTTTGAATCACTTAGCAGTGAAATCTTTTTTTCCCTTTACACAGTATTCTTGCAATGTGAAAAAGATTTGTTAGTAGGATAGCTGGATGAAATTAACTGAAGTAGAGAACTCCATTTCAGAAATGTTTTGGGGACTTTTGAAAATATTAAATTTCCTGTTTTGTTACTGAGATTTTAGGACTTTGGCAGAAAAAGTGAAAGATAAGGAAAAGAAGTTTATTGGGAAAAATAAATGTTTATGTTGGAAAAGGTTAGTTATGGTTACAGGAATTGCAAAATGTTGAAAGGGGTCTGGGAGCCTTATACATAAATATCTTCTTCTATATTACAAAGTCTTTTTTCACCCCAGTTCACTGAAAAAGCTCAATATGGATGTCTATATCAACAGTCAATTGCCTGTAAGAAAAATTACTAATGGTTGCTATAATATTAATGGATTTCAAGTACAGTCAGCTGCACACATTCCCTTCTTCAGGAATCTCTAGTTACTGGAAGTTAACTCTGGATCTCACTAGGGGATTTAGAGATTACTATAGACTAGAGAAAGGTCTCTCTAGATATTTCTAATCCTCCTGCATGGTTCCAGTGGAAGCTCACCAGGGTCATTCTACAAGATCTAGAGATTCCTACCACCTCATCACATTGGGGGCAAATTGGCCCTTTGAAACACTTTGTGGATGAGGCCTGCCAAGTGCTGTCACATGACGCTCAATAGGCCCTGCCCCATTGACTATTCAAGTGCCAAGAAAGTGTTGCAAGATGCTTTCTTGGCAATGACAGAGAGTTAAGTGGGTTTTGGGTAGATGTTTGCTGAGAAGAGATAAAGGGAAATGTCTCAACAGAAAATAAAGGTTCAATGACACTGAGGGCCTCATTTGATGGCAGCTAAGTTCTGTTTCCACGTGCTATGAAAATAGAGCCCCTGAGAGTCCCTCTGAGGACTTCACATGATCTATGGAAATGACCCGAGCAGCAGAAAGCAGGGGAAAGGTGGGAAAAGGCACAGTAACCAAATGGGATGACTGGCCATCCCAGTAGATAGGAAAAAATGGGAGGGAACAGGGTAAGATGGTTCTCTCCATTTCCCCCCACTCTGTCAAAGTTTTGATTGAAGAGTCAGGCGTCAACAATGAGAATTTTGAGAAGTGAAGTTTTTTTATATAATTAAAGGGTTGATGTAGGTATATAAGGAATATAAGAAGCATTTTTTGTATTGATACTAGAATTAATTGAAGGCTAAAAGCATTTTAGGCTGTGCTCTCTTTCTCCTGCCCTCTCTCTGAGGATCTAAGACAGCAGCTTCATTGATAGCCAATAGGTAGGGTTAGGTACCGTTGGAATCTTCGGAATTCAGAATAAATTCAGAAAAATTACCCTTTTGAAGCGATTTTGAACTTTTTTAGGAAACCGGAAATCCCTTTGCCCTTCTGAAGCTAGCCTCACCATTTTTCTTCCAACTCAGGAAATGAGTCGGAAGTGACTCAGTGTTTGTAAGCAAGCACCTTGCGTGCTGGGATGCTTGCTTACCAGCCAATGAAGGGAGAAGTTTTGCGGAGGGGAGGGGAGGGGTTTCGGCACAGCAGCCATTGTGCTATATAAAGGACTACTCATGTCTCAGAGGCTCATTGTGAGCATGGGAAGCGAAAGGGAAAGAGAAAGGAAAGGGAGGTTTTGAATGGGAGGTTGGAAGAGCAGGACATGTGGAGAAGGGCTGGGAGCAGGGCCGTAGCCTGCATGCCTTGCAGCCGCTTGTGTGTTGTAGCTGTTGGGCAGGGCAGCAGAGAACTAGGGCAGGGAGAAGGGCTGTTGCCTGCCTGGGCTGCCTTGCAGATGCTTGTGTGTGTTTGCTGTTGGGGTTTGGGATGGGTGGGCAACACATGGGTGGCTATAATACTGAGGTGTGTGAGTGCAGTTTGTTTCCTTAGTTTGTCTTGCGCTGCCAAAAAGTTAAAATATTATCCCTCAACTTAAACTTCTAGAAGCCTGAACGTCCTGTGTGCTTACTTGCTTTGTGTTGGTACAGAGGAGACACCATAAATCCCATATAGTCCAAATATTATCCTTCAAAATGGGGGGGGGGGGGGGGGAATATACTTCCAAAAGCCAAAATGGCCTGTGTGATTACTTTCTTTGTCTTGTTACTGATGAGACTCTACAAATCCCATACAGTCACAATATTATCCTTCAATTTCAATTGTTCTAAAAATGAGAGAGAGAGAATCCCCTGAAGTTTGCACAGTGTCATTTGCTATTTTTCGCATATTGCACAATCACGTCCACCATTAATGAAGCATTTCGGAGAGTTCCAAACTTATCTTTGGAAAAATTCTGAATTCACTTCCAAATTGAACCACCAGCATCACCTACATCCAAAACGAGTTTTGAACCATTTTTTTTCTGGATCAAACAAACTGAATTGCCAGAGGTGTTCATGTTTCTTATCTCACCTCATGCTATACTTGCATATTTGTGAATAATATTACAAGCACACCATAAATAACTATCACCATTTGTTCCAGTGGAAACTGCACCCACTAATTCTATCCTTGGAATCCTTTATTATTCAGGAAAGTGGTGGGAATTGATGAAAATAAAGCTTAATGGGGGAAGCTAAATAAATAGTACTGCTTCTCAGTTGCTTTCACTTTGTTGTGATTGCTAAATATACGATCTGTGCTCTACCCTAGACAGTTTCATGAGCAAATGATACCTTTTCACTTGTCACTATAAAGTAACTATTCATTTCATGCACCACTATCAGAAGTCTCAGGTTTTCTAGATTCTTTCTGTATCATAGTGAAAAACTAGTTATTACCTATCTATCTATCTATCTATCTATCTATCTATTCTAGTTTAATTCCTACTTCTTGTCTCTGCATCGTCTTCCTTTCTAGAATGTATTTTTTCAAAGTTTTATTACAACCTATCTTTTGACTTGCACAAGATAAATATGCAAAAATTTGTAGTTATCACTGAAGAATAAACTTTTGCCATTTAAATCAAACTGTGATCATTAATAGAATTTTGTCTGATCTGTTGATCGTAATAAATTATTCATTCATAGTCTTACAAATTAGCCGAAAATGAGTCAAATACAAGAATACCTTATTTTTCATATGTTCAGCGCTCCATCAATAACCACTTGACATCCCACCTAATTTACTTTTTAACAAATATATGTGTCACATAACAACATGAAAAATTATGAATAGCAGATAGTGATTCAAAAATGATGTTTATCTGTGTTTTTATTACCAGACTATCTGTGTTAGCTGTTGTATGCCTTCACATCTTTTCCAACTTATGATGACCTCAAGATGAACCAAACCTATTACAGGTCAGGCTGAGAGCACCTGACCTTCTCTAGTCACCCAGTGGGCTTTCATAGACAAGTGGGGATTCAAATCCTGGTCTCTGAGTTGCAGTCCAACCCTCAAACCATTACACCACACTTTATTTCATTCATGTCTGATAATATTGTGAAAAATACTCAGGGTCTTGAATGAAAGGCAAGAGAAAATCAATGGAAAGAAAATGCCATATCTTCCGTGATCTCTTCTGACAAAGAGGGACCTATGTATAATTTTATAGCATACCACTGTATAATTCTCTCTAAATTTGCTTGTTGACAAGAATATACAAATGGCAACAACAAGATTATACCATGACAGCACACCTCAATAAACATGTCAGTGCGGATGCCCTAACATAACTCAGTTTTCATTGTAAGCTAGCATCAGTAGACATTTTATGATATAATGTTTTCTTCAGCTTACCTAAATCAGAGCACTGTACAACCCGAAGATGGCATTGGCAACGGAATGGGCATACTGCCATCGGAGGATATCCTCGAGGCCCTGCAGGTTCAGGTGTTCCAGAACCTGCTTCATCTTCAAGCATAAAGTCAAACAATCCTCTTTGATGGAATGGCTTAGCCAAGCATAGTGGCAGGAGTAGAAGGAAAAAGACAGCCAACTTCATGGCTCAGTTCATCTATTCAAGGGAGCAGCAGTAAATCTAGAAGACAATTCAAAAGTGTACACATTAGCAATGTTCTAGTGCTCAGATATTTAATTCTTGTTGTTGTCAGTTGTCATAATACAGCTTTGATCTGTGACAACCTATGAATAAAAGACCTCATGGGCAAGGGAGGTAAAACCAAGACACAATGCTCAGGTTCTACAAACTCAAGATCAAGGCTTCTTTGATTAAATCTACCCATCTACAATGTGTTTTTCCCCTACTGTCTTCTACTTCATCACACATTGTTGTCTTTTTCCAATGAGTCATCTCATGCTAGAGCTCGTCATTTTGACTTTTAGCTAAAGTTCAGGCTTGATTTGCTCTTGGATACATTTGGCAGTCCTTGATACCTGTAAAATCCCAGCACGACCCAGCTTTCTCAATCATACATGGATACCAGAAATGCAATCATATTGTTAGGCTCTATTAGATGAGAGCCATTGAAACAGCTGTCAATTTACCATTCAACTATTGATTCAATGAGTCTACTCAACCAACAAGGTTCCAACTCACATCTTTTACATATTTGCCACTGAAACAGTTTCTGTATACCAATGCTCTAGTTTGTTTAAAAAAAAATAATAGTGCACTTATTCAGGAAACGAGATGTTTCTAACATAGAAACAATGGAGACAATTACAGCCACATTGGTTTGGACAGTTTGATTTTACTTTCATATATTAATAACAGCTTGCTATGTTAGAATTCTTCAAAGTAATTAAAGAAAGAAGCCACACTTGCCATTTGCCAATTCTTTAGTCAATACAGGAACTGTGTTGAATTGTACTCTTCCTACATTTTTTATTACTGTGGTAAATTATAGGTTCTGGTTTCTTTCTTTTTTTCTTCTCTCTTTCTCTTTCTCTCTCTCTTTGCCTTTTAAAAAATTCTGCCAAGTTGGCAAGGTCAAGTGAAAGGATCTTTTAGCTGCTTAAAACAAATCTCATCACATGTTTTAAATAAAATGATCTGTTTCCAATTGGTTATTCTTCACTTCTTTAACAATGAATCAACACTACAGGTAACCTTCAAACAGATAAAAATGACAGAGAGCCCCTTCCGGCCACATTAGACATTCCTCAAAATCATTTTGACAAGAAGTTTCAGTTGGCAGCTGTAATGGGCTGAATGAGGACTAACAACCTGAAGCTAAATCCAGATGAGACAGGACTCTCCTGATCGGTCATGAGGACAATTGGGGTATAGTTAGCAACCTGTGCTCAATGGGGATAACACTCCCCCTAAGGACACAGGTCCACAGTCTGGGGGTCTTCCTGGACTTAGCACTGATGCTTGAAAGTCAGGTGTCAGCGGTGGTCGGGAGGGCCTATGCACAATTAAAGCTTGTGCACCAGGTGCAACGGTACCTCAAGAAACCAGATCTGGCCACAGTGGTCCATGACTTAGTTACATCTCATATGGATTACTGCAGTGTACTATATGTGGAGCTGCCCCTGAAGATGTTTTGGAAGCTCCAATTAGTACAAAGATCTGCAGCCAGGCTGCTGACTGGGGCAGGTCATAAAGAACATATGACCCCTTTTTGAAGCAGCTTCATTGGTTGCCTATCTGCTTGGCACACCATCCTTTTTGCTGAAGTTAGAAATGGGTGTCTGGACATGTGATCAATACAGAGAGATTGCTCTATCCCTCTGCGTTGATTGCCAGGGGAAAAGGGTGGAATAGCTTCTGTCATGTGGACAACTAATTTGGCCAAACTGGATCCAATCCATCAATCCACTGGCAAAATAATTCAAGATCACTCTGGAGTTGCCAAGAAACACTGGATTTTTTCCCAAACTCTGCTTAACTTAGAACAAAGTTGGGTTAAGGCCTCAAAAATATAGATCCTTCCCCATAGCCATACTCCAGACATCGTCTGGACTGCCAGCACTTCGGAATTAGTCCACGTTGGGTTTTGTTTGTTTGTTTGTTTGTTTTGCCAGTGTAGGCATGGCCCCAGTGGAACTATATAACCCTGTCTACAAAGTGTGTTCAATCCCTTGATAGCTCCTTTGAAGTTCACACAAAAACCCAGAATACATTCATTACACCCCATTAATCTTGAAGCCATTAGCCATACCGCATAAAAAACTATAAAACTTACAGCAACAAAGCTTATAAAATGGACTCTACTAACTTTACAGTTTTATAACCATATATAGTCAACTTCTCACTCATGTTTCTTGTTAAACTTTAGTCCATTTTTTAGAGTCAACAATATAGCCCTACGGATGCATTGGTTAGGTATTTATCTGAAATAATTGTGTGTGTTGACATGAAAAAAACCTCATATTTTAATCCTATACCAACAACATCTGTCAACAGAAACCACACAGGATGAGTGGATAACAGTTACTTCCCACATAAGCATTGCCTGTGTGACACTGCTATAGAGAAAAACCACGTCATCCCCTTGCTTGTTGTTTATAAATGTTACTTGTGGTGCAAGATTATAATATGGAGGCATGCTGCAGCAGTAATATGGAATGTAAGCCCAACAAAGATAGCCAGAGTAGAAAAGTTAATGCATTGGAAGGATATTATAACTAGGGAGATAAAGTATTTCTAATGCATGTGCACACACATTTCAAAGATTTTGCTAAGCAGCATTCCCCCATGCATCTCCACAGAGCAGAACTGATTGGAGGAGGCATACACCTAGCAACTAAGCAGCATCTTTTTATTTGGCCAAGTCAAGAAGACCTAGTAAAGTTCTATGCTACAGTTATATGTTTCTGAGTTCCTTGTAACAGAATGAAGTGAGCAAAAATGTTTCATATAAACAAACCCAATTGTTCTGATGTCTCATTTATTCTAAATTTGGATGAGAGAAACTGCACATAGCACCTAAGGGCTTTTTAGGGGTTGTCCAAGCTCTCTCTCGCACACACACACAGACACGAGATTGAGGAGGGGAAATTGCTTTATGTTTGTCTATCATCATTACAAGATACCTCCAGGAAAGCTTCAAATTACCATCTGGACCCTCTGAAATAAAGAAAATCAGATGAATAACAAATGATAACTGGAAGTTAGTTCTGGTCTAATTTTTCCCCCTTTTGGAAGGGGGGAGGATACATCTCACCACAGAGGCAAAAACTGGACTTTGCACCCTCTACAGAGTGCATGCATACTAAGCACTATCATACAGAAGAATCATTTCTGTTTGTTTGGGGTTTTTTCCCTCTAACTTGTTGGAAATTCAAGTATGGGATTATGTAACACTTCATTTTAATTTCATCTTGCTCTTTTCAGAAAGGATCTCTGGGTGTCATAAACAGCTTAGTTCCATATTGTCTTTCTAATAAGGCTGCCTGACTCATGATCTTTGGGGAAGGCATTCTGTGTGTTCCACACCATCACAGCTACAGCTGGTGAAGACCTAGGAGAGACCTTTCCATGTTTCCATGTTTGAGCAACTAGATCTCATTTTAATGGGATTGTGCATGTATAAGTTTTTTTTTAAAAAAAAAACAAAAACCCTTGTGTTTATTACTTTGCCTTTCAAGATTCATATTGGGGAAATGTGAAGATTAAACACACACACAATAAAAACAACAACATTAAAAGACATACAAAACAACCTGAGAAGGGATATTAGAGTACGATATAGTAACTGATCAAAGGCTGGACCACTAAGTTCCAGAACCTGGGCTAAGGCCATCTTGTTTAACACAATGCTCTAGAAATGTAGTACAACTCAAAGGCTTTCAGTGAAGAACTTGTAGTATGATTCTGGATTAATTCTTCATGCATTAACCTGTTTGATTAATAACCTGGGGTAGGGGGAGCAGCCTAGGCTCTTTGAATGTTATTGGGCTACAATGCCATCAAATCTGATAGTTGACCATCTGACTGGGTGCTGAATTTCTGTAGCATGCAGAGGACCACATTTTCCCTCCAGTAGACTTTATAGTCCAAAGGCATATTGTATACAGTGGGCTCTTGGAATCTGCTGGGATTTGGTTAAAGGGCCCTTGTGGATTCCAAATTCTGTGGATGTTTAAGTCTTTTTATATACAATGGTGCCATAAAATTTCTTTGTGGGTTTTCTTTTTTGGGATATTTTTCAAGCTCTGGATGATGGAATTCCTGGGTGCAGGATCTGTGGAGATAAAGGGTCAACCATGTATATAAGTTGTGGGAGGATCCAAAACTGCATCAAAATTTCATCATTTCCTCTTTTACCCAATCAGCAGTCATTTTATACAATCAGCTATTTCCACTTCTGTAGTTCCATTCTGTGGAATTTGGGATTTATAGCTTGTTGAGACACTAGAACTCTCTAGCTGGGAATTCTAAATAGCCCCTTGCAAACTGTAAGCCACAGAACTGCACACGACACAGTCATGGCAATAAAAGCAGAATCATAACACTATAACTGTGCAACATCAGAAGGTAAAGCATACCTAGGTACAAGTGCTTCCTATGCATTTACACAAATTCCCATAGATCAGGCCCGTAGCCAGGATTTTGTTTCGGGGGGGGGGGGCTGAGTTTGGTTCGGGGGGCTGAGTCTGAGTGAAAGAGGGTTACCCCAATACCCCCATGCATATGGGATATATTGAGCACGGTGATCAGATCATGATATGAATAAACATAACAGTTTAAATAATGTACCAGTAAGGCCTTCTCGTGGACCACCATGAGAATTTCGGGGGGGTGCTGAAGCCCCCCAAGCCCCCCCCCTCAGCTACATGCCTGCCATAGATGAAAGAAAATCTACTGCAAATACTTAATCTCAATAGACTTGTGTTCCCATAGTAAAAGAGCAGCAAAAGTTTAAAATTAAATAACTAGGAATTTAAAGATATCAAAATGTTATTTTAAAATCATTTTAATAGCTTACTAACTAGCAATGGCTCCTAGAATGATCCTTAGCATCTCTAGGTGTGCTAAGGATCACTTTGAGGAAATGTGACAAACTCTGTAGCTGACAGCTAACAATGGGCCTTATCCCAGTTCTTGTGGGTTTTTTCGGGCTATATGGCCATGTTCTAGAGGCATTTCTCCTGACATTTCGCCTGCATCTATGGCAAGCATCCTCAGAGGTGAGGTCTGCTGGAAATGGGAACACAAAAATGCTGGACCACTCTCACAACCACCATGTCAGACTACACAGAGAAGCCATTGAAATCCACAAACATGTGGACAATTTCAACAGAAAGGAAGAAACCATGAAAATGAACAAAATCTGGCTACCAGTATTAAAAAATTCTAAAATTGCAACAGCAAAAACAGCAGAGAGAAAAACAGGCAGGGACATCTAATCACCTTTCAAGAAGAGTTTGCTCCAGACAGTCAGCCCATTGTATGCTAATCAAGGTGGTCAGTTGAAAGATTCACACCCAGCCCAACTTACAAAAGCCCTTTGTCTCACCCTGGTCATTCCACAGATATATAAAACCCTTTTTTCCCAGCTCCAGCAGATCTCACCTCTGAGAATGCTTGCCATAGATGTAGGCGAAACGTCAGGAGAAATGCCTCTAGAACATGGCCATATAGCCCGAAAAACCCCCACAAGAACTGAGTGATTCCAGCCACGAAAGCCTTCGACAATACAATGGGCCTTATCCTTCAAAAACCTAAATAACCATAATATCCTTTCAACATCTTTTCTATAGCTAGAACCTTGGACAAATGTATCAAGAAACAAACGCTACTTATTCTTCAGTAAATATTCATAGGAATGTAGCTGATATTATTTTGATTGCTTTGATTAGAGTTTTTCATGAGGAGAGCATGCAAAGGTGGTGACACACTCATTACTGGGTATTTAACATATTAGTTCACAATGGGAAAATGAGTATACATCTAATGTAAAAATCAGGAAATATAACCGGAATAAAACATATCAATATGCCATTTATAAATATGCTGTCCCTATGAATCATATAAAGGAAACATTTTATTGTGTGGCAGGTTGTACTAAGTGCAAGGAATTTGGGGTGTGTGTGAAGTGGAGGGTGGGTTTAATTCCATACTGAATTATATTAAGTTCTGTCTAAGACATTAAAAGTCACCTTATCCATGAATCAGTTAAGATAGAATACCAGCTTGAGTTAGTATTCCACAGTCTTGCCTTTATAAAATGTAGACAAATAGCAAGGACTTTTCTAGGAAGAGAGGAATCACCAACACTAAATCTGACTCCATCAGTATTTTTTTTTACAAATCTTCAACAACTAACATATTGCCAGTTACTTTACTAAAAAGAATTAACAACAGTGTCCTTTAAAAGACAAAGAACTGAGAAAGTAAAGAACACTTTCTAGACACATTCAAGATTTCTGTAACATATTCATTTTGCATTTTTAAAAGCAATGTCTCCTTTTCCAGTCTATAATCTTTTGCTGCAAAATAACACTGTATGTTTACCTTCAACTTCTGCACTCCAGAATCCTGTTGTATGAAATATGTAATCACTGTTTACATATGCAATACATCATTTTCTAATGTTAAGAAAAAATTCTAGGCATAGCATTCCCTCCCTAACATAAAATCAAAAATGCCTTCCACTTTTCAAACTTCAATCTCTTCTCCCAACACATCAACTGCTTTCAACTTTTCATTACTACAAGAAAGTCTATGGCTTTAAGTGCAAAACATTTTAAGAATGACAACAATCCTTTATGAAAGCAGAAATGAAAACCCCTAAAGGGAAAAGACTACAAAGAAACGTCCATAGTTCTTAAAAATGATCCCAAGTAATGCAGAGAAACCATATTCAAGCTTTGTTAAAAAAAAACCCTCCTTCTTTCAAATTCCCTTTAGTTTTGCCTGAAGTTTTACTGTTCTGTGGCAGAGTTCAAGACAATTATGGAAAACGGTACCTTTTAATCCAGGGATTTGCAATAGGCGCCCTCCAAGATGAGATGCAATTAAAGGAAAGATTTCAGCCGGGCAGAAGACCTTGCAGGTGGGGAAAGGAGGAGGGGTGGATTGCTGCTCAGTGACTGTCACTTGGTGGAAAAAACCCTCCTGCTTCTTCTGTTCCAAAAGCTCAGTTAAAAAACTTAGGTTTCCTTCAATGAACAGATTCCCGGCTGCTAACACCCACTGTAGATCATATGGTAATGACATGTCTCCTGTATGGTAGCCAGAAATTTTATCAGCCTTCTTTTCCCCTTTTCCTTTATTTCTTTTTCATGTGTTCAGGTTCCTAAGTGCTTTTACAGACTAGCACAGAGGCTTGATGGCTTTCCCCCTCCTTATTTCTGTCATTTTCTTCAAAAATCACATATTTAATTGTAGAGTTCTATAGCTTTGAAGCATTTTCTTTAGTGAAGGAAAAAGAGCTAGAAGGCTTTCTGGTTTACAGTGTATATTAGACTCAAGGAATCATCTCTCCATGTGAAGAAAACTATATGGATTTTCAGTAGTAAATAAGCAAATAAAATATTTCAGCAAAAAAAAAAATGTTTTCCATTTACCCCTCCAGGACTGGAGCTTATAGCAGTGTTTCTCAACCTTCCTAATGGCATGACCCCTTAATGCAGTTCCTCATGTTGTGGTGAGCCCCAACAATAAAAGTATTTTAATGGTTACTTCATAACTGTAATTTTGCTACTGTTATGAATTGTAATGTAAATATCTGATATGCAGGATACATTTTCATTCACTGGAGAAATTTTGGCACAAATATCTGATACACCTGAATTTGAATAGTGGTGGGATTGGGGGTGATTGATTTTGTCATTTGACAGTTGTACTTCCTGGGATTTATAGTTAACCTATAATCAAAGAGCATTCTGAACTCCACCAATGATGGAATTGAACCAAACTTGGCACACAGAACTCCCATGACCAACAGAAAATACTGGAAGGGTTTGGTGGGCATTGGTCTTGAGTTTTGGAGTTCACCTACATCCAGATAGCACTGTAGACTCAATCAATGATGGATCTGGACCAAACTTGACACAAATACTCAATGTGCCCAAATGTGAACACTGATGGAGATTGGGGGAAATAGATCTTGACATTTGGGAGTTCTAGTTGCTGTGATTTATAGTTCACTTAGAATCAAAGAGCATTCTGTACCCCACAAACAATAGAATTGGGCCAAACTTCCCACACAGAACTCACATGCCTTGAAGGGACCACTGGTATGAACCTCCGTCCAGTCTCACACGCTCTCCCTTGCCAGCACATGCTCACCATACTGCCATGCATGAAGCATGCCTGCTCTCCCCTTCCTGCTTGGAGTCTCAGAAACAGCCCTCCCCTTGGCTGAGAGGCTGGCCAATCACAATGGAGCAGGGCTTTTGGTGGGACAATTCACTGTCTGTTTCCAAAACAAAGAGAAGGACAGGTGGATAAATCTTCAGCTTTCTCTGCCAAAGGGGTTTTTAAGACCATCAGAAATATATGTTTTCTGATGGTCCTTGGCAACCCCTCTGAAACCCACTTGTGACCCCCCCCCCCCAGGTTGAGAAACACTGGCTTATAGTCTTTAACTTACAGTTGAAGTTAGGATACAACAGGAGTGCGTCTTAGTGGACTTCCAATTCTATACCCAAATCTCCTAAAAGAATTAGATATAAAAATAGTGGCACAACGAATACAGGATATAAAGGCTCAGAAAGACATTGCCACCCTTAGTAAAGCCAGCTCACTGAAATGGTTAAGTCACTTCAAACATACTTTTCAAACAGCCGAATACCTAAAGACAGAAATGCCTAAACATCTAAGGAAGGTATTCACTAGAACCCGATTCGAACAGACAGATACAATGGTCAAACATGGAAGGTTTATTCCATATAATGAACGTTTCTGTATTTGTGGGGCGACAGAGGTAGAGGATATTACACATGTACTGTTTAATTGTATTTTGTACAACAAAGAGAGAAATCAATACCTCAGACCATTCATCATACAGAAGACTCACTGGGATCCCCATATCAAAACTACATTCTTAATGGCTGGCCAGAATGCTAAGATAACACACCAAACAGCCCTTTTCCTTCATAAAGCAACGCAGCTGAGAACTGCGTATCTGGAGGTGATTGGGGTAAACTGTAGGGGTGACACAGATATCTGAAGTGGCTTGGGATTGTGTAATAGCTGGTCTATTTTAACCTTCATTTTAACCTTCATTTTTATTTTTTATGGTATGAAATTTTACCTTGGCATTTTAATGATGATATTTTTAAATTATCTTTTAACTTAATCAAGTTTGAATGTATGTTAGTTCACTATTATGGGAGTCTTAGGATAGTGATTATTGTCTTTTTGTGCACGTTTCTGTTTTTGTTTTTAATGTTGATACGGTCAATGGACTAATCAATACACTTTGCTGGCTCTCCTTAGGAGGGCGCCTTAGGATACAGTGGCCTTTTGCAACATAGGTATGTTGACAAATGTGCTCTTTCCAACACATTCTAGTTTTACTTATGTTTATAATTCTTTATTGCAGAATCTATGATTTTTTATTCAAAAGTTGCAATGTAGCTTTTTCAAATTTGAGATAATTTTGCAATATTTTCTGGGGAGGTCATAGACAAAAATTGGAATTTTGATCCATACCTTGGAGAAATGGTCATTTATTCCCTCCCAACCAAATACACCACATGGACCTGGGATGCTGGTGTCAATGAGCACATATAACTTTCCTCTACTCACATCTTTCTCGGTATAAGTTTGCGACTCTGTTCAAACTTGTACTGTTCTCTTTGCCCCTAGGCTGCAACCAGGTGCATATCTAGAGTCAGCAACAGGAGCTTTTCTGAAGAGGTATACATTATTAGATCATAACTGTTCCTTAAGGATTTACCCAGTTCATTTTCCTGATTCTAATATCAGACATTTGAGAACCACTACTTGTTCATGTAGATATAGGCTTTAAGAAAAAATGCAGTTTGAACACAAGGAAGCTCTACAAAATAAAACATGATATCCATCGTCCTAAAAACAATCCTTCACCCTTGATTCCCAAAGATCTTATAAGTGCAGGATTAGCAGATGAGGAGCTAGAGCTTCCCTTTTTTTCCCCAACAGTTGCAGACCTATACGGAACGTTGGAAATGCTTTAGTTGATATTGGAAGCAGTTTCATCTAAGTCCGTTGTTTGGGGATAAATTTGAACTTTAGCCTCTTCAGACTTTGGGCATTCCTAATTTAAGTTGAACAACCCTTGTGTGCAATTCCAAAATGTGAAAAATCAAAAAGGCTCCTCATGGGCAGCCAAGGTAGTGATACGTTTGGACACAGACTTTCTGTCATCCACAAAATTATTAAATATATGGAATAAAAGTTGAAGTAATGTTATGAGTATATGGTGTATATGAACCATAATGAATGTAATGTTTAAACTTGGGTCCCATTTCTAATATAACTGATTATTTATGTATATACAATTAGAGCTACTCCAAAAATCCAAAAATAAATAAATAAAGTGATAATAATAATCCAAAGTCCTGAACATGTCTGGTTCAAACATTTTGGATAAGAGATCAACAATCTATATTTCCCTCGATTTTTACAGCAGATTAGGATGGGCATTGGTTGACAAGTGTACTAATCAATGTATTGAATCCATAGTCCAATGTATTTAATTCATGATCTCTGGACTCCTCTGTATTAAACAACTACTGGCCCATTTCAAATCTCCCTTTTCTGGGCAAGGTTCTGGAGCGAGTGATGGCTTCCCAATTCCAGGGATTCTTGAATGAAACTGATCATCTATATCCATCGCAGTCTGGTTTTAGGCTTGGTCATGGAATGGAGACAGCTTTGGTCGCCTTGGTGGATGACCTCTGCAGATAGCTAGACAGAGGGAGTGTGTCCTTCTGAGTCTCCTGGCTCTCTCAGCAGCTTTCAATACCATCAACCATGGTATCCTCCTGGGTTGGTTTTTGAATGGGTCTTGGGGGCATTGCTTTGCAATGGTTTTGCTCCTTCCTGGAGGATCATATCTAGATGGTGATGCTGTGGGACACCAGCTCGGATCCCTGGCCATTGACCTGTGAGGTCCCTCAAGGTTCTATTCTTTCCCCCATGCTTTTCAACATCTACATGAAACTGCTGGGTAAGATCATCTGGAGTTTTGGAGTTGGGTACCATCTCTATGCAGATGACACCCTTTTGTCACCTCAATCCAAGGAAGCTTCCTGGATCCTGGATTGGTGCCTGGCAGCTGTGATGGACTGGATGAGGACAAGAAACTGAAGCTTAATCCAGACAAGACAGAGTTCCTCCAGGTCAGTCATGAGGCTGATCAGGGTATAGAGTGGCAACCTGTGCTCAACAGGGTTACACTCCCCCTGAGGACACAACTCTTAAATGTTTGAAAACATACATAAGACACACAATGGGGCAAGCAAAACTGACTGGACTCTTAAGTGTCCACTGAAGTTTATTGATAGAGCCTGATTTCTGTCAAAGTGTATTGGCAGTTTTCATGTGTTTCCAACAGACATTGTAGTGTTCTTTTGTAATTATAAATTAACAATTAACAGTCATTTTCAGTTATTTTAAGACTTGAAACTTTCAAACTAAAATAGAAAATTGATTAATTTAAGTCTGGAGTTTTCTTGGATTTATCGCTGATGCTTGAAGCTCAGGTGTCGGCGGTGACTGAGAGGGCCTTCGCACAGATAAAACTTGTGCACCAGCTGCAACCGTACCTTGAAAAGCCTGACTTGGCCATGGTGGTTCATGCCTTAGTTACATCTAGAGTGGACTACTGTAATGTACTCTATGTGGGACTGCCTTTGAAGATGGCCTGGAAACTGCAATTAGTGCAAAGATCGGCAGCCAAATTACTAACAGGGACTAATTATAGGTAACGTATGATGCCCCTATTGAAGCAGCTCCACTGGCTGCCAACAAGTTTCGAGACTCAATTCAAAGTGCAGGTTATCACCTATAAAGCCCTATATGGTTCAGGTCCAACCTATCTATGAGACTGCATCTCCTTCTATGAACCAGCATGGGCTCTGAGATATGCCAGGGAGGCCATCCTTTCAGTGCCACCTCCATCTCAAGTGTAGTTGGTGGGGATGAGAGAGAGGGCCTTTTCGGTGTTGGCCCCTGGCTCTAGAATGCCCTCCTGAGAGAGATCAGACTAGCTCCTGCTTTCCAAGCCTTCCGGACACAATTGAAGACATGGCCAAGTTTAGAAATCCTTAATGAACATATTCAAGGACCAAGAGACCATTTCACCTTGCACTTTATAAGACTGATAACAAACCTGGATCTGAAAATGTTTCAACTGACCACCTTGATTAGCATTTGATGGCCTGGAAGGATTTTTTGGTGTGGCTCATTAGTGCCTGGGGGAATCTTTTGTTGAGAGGTGATTAGCTGTCCCTGATTGTTTCCTCCCTGTTGTTTTGTTGTTGTAATTTTTTAGAGTTTTTTTTAATACTGGTAGCCAGATTTTGTTCATTTTCATGGTTTCCTTCTTTCTGTTGAAATTGTCCACATCACCTCTCAACAAAAGATTCCCCCAGGCACTAACAAGCCACACCAAAAAACTGCCAGGCCATCAAATGCTAATCAAGGTGGTCAGTTGAAACATTCACGCCTAGCTCCAACAGACAAGAGTTCTTTGTCCCACCCTGGTCCTTATACACACACACACACACACACATATATATATATACCCAATTTTCCTATTTCCAACAGACCTCACTACCTCTGAGGATGCTTGCAATAGATGCAGGCAAAACGTCAGGAGAGAATGCCTCTAGAACATGGCCATATAGCCCGTAAAAACCTACAACAACCCAATATCAGTCTTATAAAGTGCAAGGTGAAATGCCCTCACGATATGAGGATTTAAAGATCGAACTGCAAAGACTGTGGCACAAGCCAGCCAAGGTGGTCGCAGTGGTGATCAGCACACTGGGTGCAGTGCCTAAAGACTTTGGCCTGCACTTAAACACTATCAGTGCTGACAAAATTACCATCTGCCAGCTGCAAAAGGCCACCTTACTGGGATCTGCATGCATTATTTGCCGATAGATCGCACAGTTCTAGACACTTGGGAAGTGTCTGACATGTGATCCAATACAACAGAGAACAGAGTGTCTGCTGTGGACTCATCTTGTTGTGTTTCTAAGAAGAAGAAGAAGAAGAAGAAGAAGAAGAAGAAGAAGAAGAGGACTCATGACCATTCATAATTCATTACATCCTTGCAGTGATGTTGACAGGCTCTATCTGCCTGGAAAGTCTGGTGGCAGAGGACTTTTACAAGTAAAACAAGCAGTCGAAGAAGAAAAACACACCCTGGCAGAATATGTAAAGGAAAGAAAAAACCTACTTTAATTGAAGTCAATAATCAGTAACTTCTCAAGCACAGCAGACAAAGAGTCAATACAAGAAAACTGCACTACAAACCAGAGCTGACAGCTGGCACAACAAAGCCTTGCATGGGAAGTTCCTTGAGAAGATTGAAGGAAAAGTTGATGAGGAGAAGACCTGGTTATGGCTTACAAATGGAACACTGAAGAAGGAGACAGAAGGCCTGATTCTTGCAGCCCAGGAGCAAGCCATCAGAACCAATGCCATTAAGGTCAGGATTGAAAAATCAGTGGATGACCCAAAATGCAGACTGTGCAAGGAAGCTGATGAAACCATGGATCATACCCTCAGCTGTTGCAAGAAAATCACACAGATGGACTACAAGAGGAAATCAGGAGGAAAACAAGAGGAAAGCAAGAGGAAAGAACAAGAGGAAAGCAGGGGAAAGTGGAGGGAACCCATTCCCTCATATCTTTCCCTGTCTTGAGGGATGGTCAGCCATCCCATGTCCTTACCCGTCTTTCCCACACTTTCTGCCTTCTTGAATCTTTTTGGGGTCAGGTAGCATCAGAAATGCAGTCCCACAATCTCATGTCATATGATGGCCTCCATGGACTGCCATATTTAAACCAGTTCAAACCAGTGTTTCTTGGGAAACTGGGAATTAGTGAATATCTTTGTGTAACCTACTTAAATAGAGGCCCAAGAAAGGAATCATGAGAAGATGATTTTTTTCTATCCAGAGGTGTTGTTCCTTCCTCATTGATTTTTGTTTCTTGAGATTTTTACCTAGAGAAAGTAACATTTTTTCTCTAGCAATCTCTCCAAAATCCTCATGAAAAATTCTAAGTATGTTTCATATTAAGAGTGCTAACACACTCAAGCAAGTACAAAACATTTCCACTAAGCATGCTGGAAACTGCAGAAAATGTCTATATTGGCCAACAGACTTTTTGGACCTCAAAGAGAAGGTTCAGTCTGTCTGGAAACATTTTTATGGCTTCTTCTGTGAAATTGTATCTATAAAGATCTTATACAAAAATGGGGCCACGATGGGAACTTGTGTTTATAATTAAGACCATTAAACTGAACTGATTTGTGTTTCAGGTCTAACTTTTGTTGTAATACTTCGTTTCTTGCAGGGGAAAAGAGAATTGGGATTTTTTTTAATAATAAAGCTTTGACTAGCTTTGATTTCTATAGCTTGAAGATATATTAATCTAAGGCTTGTGTGGTCTTGCGTCGAAACAAAGATCCCACCATGTAAGAATTCCATTTTCTTTATTGAGAAATAGTTTTTTCATGCTCTTCTTCTTCCCTTCTTGTGCTGAAGAAAGGATTTCCCCATGTCACTCTGTAAAACATAAAATAGATCAGCCATGGAGTAGGCTGACTGTATTGGTGAATGTGTATGTGTGCTGTTTGAGCTTATTAAAATTACTTTAAATACATTATTTTGCAACCACTGCACAATGGTCATGAGAAATCTTCAAATACTGCCATCTCTTGTAAATACCTCTGGGGCCTTGTTCATTGTCCTGTCCCTACAGATGAGCACAGCAGACAGAGACTATTTAGTGCTGAGTTTGAGACTGAAGAATTGTCTTGTGGTGGTTATTAAACATATTTAGATGGTTATTAGAGTCTCAATCAAGGTTCTACAATAAAATTAAACTCATAACTTGGAAAAACTTTGTTTTGGGCTTTAACTTCCAAAATTCCCCAGCAGTGAGGCCACTGCCATGCTAGCATAGGGGTTCTGGGAACTGTGTTTTAGAGGGGGAAATATATATATATTTGCCCCTCTAAAACTGGAACATACAATGATTTCAAAGATTTTCTTTCCAATGGGCAGGATTACATGACATTTTGTGCAAAGCAACATTTTACAAAGATGTGTTTTTTGGGAAAGAGTTCTGCCAATTCAGAAAAGAATTGCACAAAAGCCAGGGTTGAAATGAGTTTTTCACAAGAAAAGTGTAGATATGTGAGAAAGTGATGTGTTTTTTGGGAGAGAGTTCTGCCAATTCAGAAAAGAGTTGCACAAAAGCCAGGGTTGAAATGAGCTTTTCACAAGAAAAGTGTGGATATGTGAGAAATCTTGTGACAGTTGACTCATTTCTCTTGTATTGGGAAACCCTTTCCTGTTGTGGATGAGATTTGTTTTTGAGTATTTGTATCATTCATAAATGATTGCCCTATGTTGCAGACACTTGCTATGCACAGGGTGTGGTTAGCTTTTAACATATAAATAATGATTAGGATAAAAATTGTTCCAAGAAATCTACTCCTTCAGTTCCCCACCACTGTCTTAAATTCAGCCTGAGACTTGTGGTGGGATAATGGACAATAGAATCCAGGTGCCCTGGTGGGCAGGAGAGGAGACTGTAAGGGGTGGTGAGAGAAGGAGTGGATGGTGAAGAAGTGGATGGGAAGGGAAGGCCTTTACATTCAGGTTGAGACATCAGAGAAAGAGAGTGATCAGCCAGGCAAAAGGACTCTATAAAGTATATGGGAGCGGGCGATTGCTAGACTTATTCACATTTTTAACTTTCCTAGAGATCCTGCATCATTAGCTCTCTTGAATGTATGTGGCCAACTGTAACTTCTTAGTATTAAATTACGCTGTTTAGGTAGTATTGTACCACCTGATATCTGCCAGGAAATAGCAACCAATAGTGAAAGGACCAAGGCAATGTCATCTCTGGCCCATCCCCTGTTTGGATATCAGCCAGCACAGCAACGTCTTAAAACAAGAAATAGTTTTCTAAGATCTACAGAGACACTCACTGGAACACCTCAACAAGCAAGAGTCCAAAAGTGGCCAGCTAAAACCCAGAACCTCAATCCATGCCTGATACCAAATGAAAGATTCTGTCCTGGGCGCACAGAAAACTGGGTGACTTGGGAGTCACTGAACAGACTGTGCTCTGGCACCACGAGATGCAGAGCCTACCTTAAGAAATGGGACCACAAAGTGGAGTCCACGACATGCAAGTGTGGAGAAGAGCAAACCACTGACCACCTATTACAATGCAGCCTGAGCCCTGCCACATGCACAATGGAGGACTTTCTTATAGCAACACCAGAGGCGCTCCAAGTGGTCAGCTATTTTGAATTCTAATATTATGTAAAGTGTAAATTGTAGATTGTAGTCCCTGCACAGCAAAGCACTACTTGCATTGTCAAAGAATTGAGCTACAAATCACACTTAAAATTTATCTTGTAATTTTCTGACACTTTTTTCTATTGGAATCTTTAATCCTGTTAAGGATGTATACATTTTGGGGACAACCTGTAGCTGTAGCTTTAAAGAATAGTCTTAGATCAAAGCAGCAGCATAACTGATCTGGGAGATTTGTGGATTTATGGCATTGCTTGATTTACTGAAGGCCCTTCTATCATGATCCAAATGTACAAAGAAATGTCGTTTAAAATTCAGGTTCTCTGTGCATTGCTTGCCCACACAGTAGTCCCAACTCCCAGTCCCACTTTTCAGTGAGGGGGTGGCCAGACACCCATTCATGCAGAGTGTTGGCACAGGTGGGCATGGCCACCTGATTACCTGTTCTTCCGGGTACCATTTCATCATTTAAAAAGGAAGGAAAACCTCCTCACCAAGGCTGGAGACTTCTCAATGCTTTGGAGAGGAGAAGGGGGAATTCACACCTTGTGCATGGCCCATACCTGGGAAGATGTGCAGCTTCCTGGAACACTTTAAATGTTAGTGTAGATGGATGCTGAGTCTGTAGCATTTATATTTTTGCAGTGGGCCAGGAGAAAGAACTTACTTTCCAGTGGATTGATTTCTTCATCAACCAGGAGTGGCTTAGATGAGATGGCTCATCTACTAAGAAGAAGATAAAAACCATCCAAACCATTTTTTTTTAAAAAAAATGTATATTACATTTTTCTTCCTAAGGTTTGCAATATGCTTGGATGTTTTCCAGCTTGGTAAACCTGAATAATCTGGAAGCAATTTTCTCTTCAGCCAGTAAGACCATAGTGATCAGCAAACAAACATACCTAAATCATTTTGCAGAGGTCCATGATATGGGCTGTTGCTCCTGAAGACTGAACAATTTGTAAACTTGTTTTCAAACAAATGTAAATGGATGTATCTAACTATCTGAAGGCCTAAATAAACACCAAAGCAAGCAAGAGACTTAATAACATCCAGGGTCAACAATACAGGTACTGATGAGTGCAAAGATCTGGGCCATCTGCTTTGAACTCAACCAACAAAAATCAAGAAGAGTTGCAGATGAGATTCCTCTTTTAACATTGCTTTCCAGAACCCTTTCCAGTTGACTCTGCTTGAAGGTTTTTGTGAAATCCACAAGCATGAGGTAAAACAAAAAATCCAGACCAGGATTTTGTCATTTTTTCCCAGATACTTCTTCTTGTAAATATTCTGTTACTGGAAGTTGGTTAGTAACAGCAAAGTTGTTGATGTAATCCTGCAAGGATTTTCACAGCAGTGATGACTATTCTATTACTGTGTACACATTTATTCTGTGCTTGCATGCAATGTTTTGCGCCACACTACTTTGACGTCTACAACAGCTAAAAATATGTACCTTTTAAATGACAAGGACACAGAGATTGCCAGATGTTCTGGATTCAGCCACTAAAGAGGAAAGTAACATTTACTTTAGAACCATGACTATATGAATGTGTTAGTTATCTCCCCACATTGCTTCTGTTATGATTTCTGTTCTTTTTTTTTTTTAAAAAAAAATAGTTACTTGTGATTTCCAAGCCAAATGCAAGTCACCAGCCAAGCATGACAGAGTTTGATAAATCTCTTGTTGCTGCTATTCACTTTGGCCCTGCAGAAACATATTGAAAGAAGTAACTATTCAGGCCACAAGTAATTTTGGAATTTTGTTGATATGGGAAGGCTCACATGGACCCTTCTCCAGTGGGAGGAAATTGCCTCCTTTTCTTAAAATGTATTCCCTGTTGTCTGAATTACATTTAACTCTGCCACCAAGTGATAACAAACACTGTGGAATTTCAGAATCAAGTTCCACTTGTAATTTTAGGATGAAATTATTCAGACATTCTAAGAATGGATCTATAATGGAGAATTAATGCAGTTTGACACCACTTTGCTGCCATGACTCAATGCTGTGGGATAATGAGATGGTTGTGTCCAAACAAGTAAGCAATATTGTTTATCAGAGAAGGCTAAAAATCATGTAAAAGTGCAATTCCAAGGATTCCACAGCATTGGGCCATGGCAGTCAAAGTGGTGTAAAGTGCATAAGTTCTACAGTGATGCACCCTTAGTCATAACAAGTATTAATAGCCAAGGCAAATAAGCTTTTTCCACTGATTTCTTGGCAGTGGCACATCAATAAATTTACCAACACCCCTCTTTCAATGCCAGAGTATGTCCCTTTCAGAGAAGCAGTTTTTAGCCTTGGCAAACTGGGTCATTCACTTTGAAAGTATTGTGCCCATGTCTCTGTAGCTGAAGAATCCATGTAGACTGAAGAGTTGGCTGAAGTTGAGGTTATGGAAGCTGTGGAACTCAGCCAAAATATTTATTCCACAGTGAGGAAGGTACATGAGATGGCAGCAGTCCTCCCTTAAGAACTCTTCTGGATATGTAAAATTTATCAGCATGACCTCTTAGGACTGGCACACTTTATATTTGTGTCTTCTTAAAATCTAGGATGCCTCAGCAAAGACAGACTATCCTTGACTTGAATAAGCATCTGCCCAAATGTCATACTTAACTCTCAAATTCTGAGCAATGCTGTGGTTATTTTGATCCCAGAATTTGCAGTCCATGCTTCTTTTTACACTGTTGTTTTATATTGTTTTATATATTCTTTTTGAGGTAAGACAGCACCAACATTTCTTAATTCTGACTAAATACCTGGAGAATGTCAGACACAGGAAGGTATTTGAGGCTCCAAAGTATAAACTAAATGACATTTTCATGGAATTATATTGAAAACAGAGATCAAAGCTACTCAGTATAGCAGTCAAAGTGGACTCGTAAAAATATAATGGTCCATACAAAAACGTTCGTGAGAGCCAAAAACAAATGTTCCTGTTTATTTTTTCAACAATATTTTTTTCTCCCAAGAGAGAATAGGTGGGGAAAACATACTATAAATTATAAAACAGGATCTCTGTGAAGTTGTAATCTGCTGTTAATTAATTTCATGTGTGGTTGTTATTACTAACAAATCTTTCAACTAAAATGTACTCAATGTGTCTGCAGTGTCAGACACATTGGATCTCCCTTCCATCTCCTGATGCGTCATTTTTGCACGTCAGGAGTACTCTGCAGAGGGGCCTGTGCTGCCAGCAGGCCCCTCCAGTAAGTTTTTTGGGGGGGAAATTGGGGCTGGAGGGAGGCTGGATGCCATTCCAGGTCAACGTTTGGTTGACCAGGGATGGCATCTAGCCATACCTTTGGGGTTTTGATTGGGGGTTTCTGCCCTGCCTGGAAGGGCCCTCTGAGAGATCTAATCCCCATTCAGCCATGAAAACCCGCAGTGTGACCTGAGGCAAGTCACACTTCCCCAATCTTAGAAGAAGACAATGACAAATTGTCTCTGAACAAATTTTGCCACGGAAAGCCCATTACTTTTTGTTTTAGGGTTTGCCTCAAGGTAGCCATAAGTCGGGAACAGCAGAGATGCATCCATCTATTTTCTTTTACCTAGATGTACTAACATCATGCTTTGGGGCTTTCAAAGGATCCTCTCTACTGCAGACACTTTAGAATGCTTCTTGCAGTGATTTCCTCAACTTTTCACCTGCATAGAAAATGCTTTCTCCACATTTTCCACCAACACAGAAACATCTTGGGTAACTGCTGTACTGAAAAGATTGGTTTGGGGTTTGGTATTACACTAGGAAACATTATCGTAGCTTTTTTTTTCAAAAATAACATTTCCTAATTCAAGATCTCAGTCCCTGATTGCAAACTAAAAAGAAAATTGTCACTAAAATAGACAGAAGTATGAATATTATTGGTGACCCTTCTACTTATTTGATGCAAGTCATATTAATTTCAATGGAGTCTATCCTGTTGATTTAGAGGACCTGCTCACAAAGAAATAGCCTTGTCTCATGTTGCTCCTTGTGATGAAACATTATTATACTCAATATCCTTTATTTGGTATGCAGTGCCTGTTTAATTTGAAGATTTTAAAGCTCATAAACTGCATGCTTTGAATTCTGATTGAGAGACATTCCAGTCTTCTGGATTCTTGTCACATACAGCAATTTATCTTGCCTTCACAGTTAATTCATGATTGCACTGCCTGAAAAAGGGCCTATCTCCAATCCCAAATTAATACTGATAATGAAAATATTTATCCCCCACTTCTTCCATCATGACATCCAAGGAAGCATATGGATGGTCTCTCATTTACACCCTTCTTAGATCAAGATCTGCTTTACCAGCACTGTTGTATCATCCTTTCTCCAGGAACATGCCCTGATGAATGAATCAAAGATTCTCAACAGGAATAGCATCCCATTTAATTTTAATTATAGAGCCTTCTTTCAGCTTTAACATATTAATCTCTCCCCGCCCCCCGGCCCCCAGGCTTCCCCAGAGCTTCCTTAAGCCAAAAAAAAATTCTTGAGTGAACAAAGACAAATAACTTGGTTGACAGCAGTCTCAGCCACTATTGTTAGGCTAGGCATGTATATTATGGGATTAAACTGCTTGAACTCCTGGCATGCTTTGATATGCCTAAGGAAGAGATTCTAAATAGATAAGATAGATTCCATTGTACAATCTTACCAGCCACCTCTCTGGTCTGAGCCATGTGAATTGCAATTGGATTGGCACCTTGCCTTTTGATTGCCACAATAGATAGATGTTCTGGATAGTGTTCATGTCTCTCTAAGCAACTATCCATTGGCATGTTCCTTGATAAACACAAAAACTTAAACATTTTTTTCTGTGTATGTTTCCCTTTCTAAGACAATTATGTCAGCCTGGGGAGGGAAAATTTTATTAGCTGAGGAAAAAGATTAAGATTATTTCAATTAATAACTGTTAATACATATCCATTAGATGGTGTTTGCTTTTCAGCACACATTTTAAGTTTCAACTGCTATCAACACTTTGGGTCATTTATCAGAAAATTAATTTGGACAAAATAGTGTGTGTTTTCTGTAGGAATTAATGCATCTTGTGCAAAACACACTAAGGTCATGATTGGTTTGCATTCACAATCTCAGTGGAGAACTTTCTGGAGAACTTTCTGGAGAGCAACTACTGTGAGTGATGAGGGTTTGTTCCCCTGTCCCTTGGGAAGCAGCTCACTAACATTCTCATCTACTCCATGATAGATCTCTGGTGTGAAGGGGAATGCTAAGAGGGACATTGCTTCTGACTGTTGTAACATAGATCACTAGCGACTGCCATCACTGGTAAACTGAGATTGGAGGGGTTGCTCCTGGTGAAACTGCTGAAAATACATAACAATTATGGTTTTAGGTAGCTAAGTAGCTGAGAGATAGTTTGCATTTCCTATAAAAAATTAAGTTCTTGTGATTGTTCTCCATTTTCCAGTGGTTCTCCATTTTCCCAAGCAGATTTAGAGATGTTATAACACTGAATATAGTTATAACTTCTCTAAATCTAAGAAAAATTGAGAACATGGCCATATAGCCTGAAAAACCTACAACAACATAACACTGAATATTGTTTGACAACAGCAGTGATAACCTTCTTCAATGTATCTGCCAGTGCACTGCAACAAAAAAAAAGTCCAGATTAGACACTAATTCTACTTGCTTCAATATGTGTTTAATGCACACAATTTTCAGGCAATTCATTCCAAAATTACATGATTACACTGAAATACAAAGAATTTTAGATGCTTCATGCCAGGTCTCCTGTGAAGTCTCACAAGTACATAGATATTACTGTGGCCTATACTTAAATATTATAAGCAAACTGTATATTTCCTTTTTGTGAAATAGTAATCCAACATAACAATGTCTATGGTGCCATATACACAGACCGTTTAATGCAGTTTGAAGCTAACTTCATGTTGTGGCAGCCAGACAACAAACACCCACAAAATTGTATGAAAGAAAGCCCTTAGTTTGTATCAGTTCTCTCTGGTTTGTGTAGTCACCATCTGGGTCTCAAATTGGTTTCAGGATTTCCTGTAATAATAATCTGCACATTTAAACCACTTGCTTTAATACCAGTTTGAAACTGCATTAAATGATGAGTGTAGACGTACACTACATGTAGCTAGTATGATGTCAACGTCTAAGTTTTGGTCAAAGGAAACTGGCATCCAAAGAGTAGCAGAAACTGTTTTTGGAAGGCAAACAATGCAGAAGATGATTGATAATAGCATATAAAGAGTATGTAATTAACTAACCACTTAAGCTGACATCTTTGTACAGTAGCTGGCTTTCATGTTCTTGATGACCATAGTAAAAAACAGCTGCCTTAAATTAGAAGTTTAATGTTATGGCCCAGATTTAGCTGTAGCAGCACATAGAGGAGTATGTGGCATTTAGCCCATAGGAAAGTCCTTACACTTAAAACAACTGCACAAATGAATCCCTAATGTAGCTCTTGAATAAAGTAGGCATCAGGAAGACGTATCATGGGGCTTTCTCAGACTTTCACCCTTCACTGCCAAAGAAAAAAATCCCTACGTGGCATATTCATTTTATTGTACACAGCAAAGGCATAACTTGTATTGGACCAGACTGCATACTAGATCAACTGTGTGCCCAATCCTGCACTTATTTATTTATTTATTTACTACTTTTATATACCACCCCTCTCAGCCCAAAGGCAACTCGGAGTGGTTAACAATGGGCAACAATTTGATGCCGGTGCAGTTATTGCAAAATTAAAAATTAAAAGAATCATAAATACTTTAAAATACTAACAGCAATATAAAACAGAAAAATTGTACACAGCATTTAAAAACATTATCAAAGCATCTCCATATCAAATCATTGTCCAGTTGCGTCGTCAGTTGTCCATAATATCATATATCTATGCCATATCTGGAAAGGCCTGTTGGAAAAGCCAAGTTTTCACCATTCTTCGAAAGGACAGGAGGGAGGGGGCCAATCTTATCTCTCTAGGCAGGGTGTTCCACAGTCGAGGGGCCACCACTGAGAAGGTCCTGTCTCTCGTCGCCACCAAATGCATCTGTGAAGAAGGCGGGAGTGAGAGCAGGGCCTCCCCAGAAGATTTTAGCATTCTGGATGGTTCGTAAGGAGATATACGTTCGGATAGGTAAGTTGGACCGAAACCGTTTAGGGCTTTATAGGCTAAAGCCAGCACTTTGAATTGTGCTCGGAATCAGATTGGCAGCCAGTGGAGCTGGCGCAACAAAGGAGTTGTATGCTCCCTGAGTGCCGCTCCTGTTAGCAACCTGGCTGCCGCCCGGTGGACCATTTGAAGCTTCCCAGCAGTCTTCAGAGGCAACCCCACGTAGAGAGCATTGCAGTAATCTATAATAGTGATGTGAGGGCAGTGGGAGGAGTAAAATAGTTTAGCTCTTCTTTCCTTTTCCAGTTTTCTTTCACTGTTTATTTGAATTTAATCAATTTGAATTTCCATTTGTTTGAATGGCATTTGCTTCATTTTTCTATTTGTTAACATTTTCATTTGATTACAATGGAATACTTCCCACCCAAACAGATTGTCTATTTAGACATCCCTGCACTCTTCCATTCCTATATCAAGCCTGCCAAATATAAAATAAATAAGTAGAGATCAGTTTTTGCAGACCTTCCTTCATACCTATTAATTCTCTGGCACTCCCTTTAAGCTTTCTCTGTTCCAGATTTTCATCCTGGTAAGAACAAATAAAAAATAAATCAAATGGATTTAAAACCACATGAATTCTATTTCAGAATGCATTTCTTTGGAATTTTGTTTGTTTGTATAACAAAAAGTGATTGAAACAAATGGGCACTGTTCATCTCACCTTCCATTTGTAGTCAAAACAAAAGCTTTCCCCTAATAAATCCATTTGCTACTGGGAATTTGAATGCAAGCCTTCTGGACTGTGCCCTGGTGCTTCTTGTTGAGAGCCCTGCAAATGCAAATGCAGCAGACACATGTTGTCTATGTTTGTGCCAATACATAAATACATCTCTTCTATGAGAGTTGGCAAATTGTGGTTTGTAGGCTCTTATTAAGCAAGCCCACAGTGGTCCACACTCTGGTTACATCCCGAATAGACTACTGCAACACACTCTATGTGGGGTTGCCTCTGAAACTGCCCAGAAACTTCAGTTAGTCCAATGCTCAGCAGCCAGGTTGCTCACAGGAGCAGGGTACAGGGGGTGTACAACTCTCCTGCTATGCCAGTTCCACTGGCTGCCTATTAGCTTCCGAGCATAATTCAAATTGCTGGTTCTAACCCATAAAGCCCTAAATGGTTTCGGCCCAGCATACCTGTCCGAATGTATCTCCCTCTACAAACCATCAAGGACCTTAAGATCATCTGGGGAGGCCTTGCTCACAGTCCCACTGCTATTTCAGTCACGTCCATGGTGGCCCTTTGGCTGTTGAACTCCCTCCCTAATGAGGTTAGATCTGCCCCCCCCCCCCCCCCCCGACCTTCCAGAAGAAACTTAAATTCTGGTTATGTGATCAAGTGTTCGCAGACTAGACTGTTTTGCTGGTGAAGACAAGAATTTATTGGACCACATTTTGACTGATTTAGATTATTTTAACCTGGGAAACTGTTTTAATGTATATTTATATTTGCTTGAATGTATATGGCTGTATTTTATTATGTGTTTGAGATTGTGTTGGCATTGAATTGTTGCCGGTTTCGAAGCCATCCTGAGTCCCTCCTCAGAGGTCAAGAAGTATGGGATGTAAACGTTCTAAATAAATAAATAAATAAATAAAGTTAAAGGACTTACTATTTTTATTTTATGTTGGTGAAAGCAGAGTGATCATCCCCCTCCCCCCATAGGCTTATAGACAGATCCAATGAAAGAGGGACAATTGACCTCCTAGTAAGAAATGCCTTTTCCAATACCAAATGCTAAAGAATACAAATACATGCCATGATTATGTGCTTTTCACAGACAACTGACTGGTTACTGTGTTAAAAGAATGCTGAGCTTAACAGGATTTTGGACAATTCTTGCACTTTATTGGTATGCCAGCATTCTCTTTATTCCCTGCCCATTTCAAGTACCTCTATTTACTATCTTCTCGTCGTTAACCAATTCTCCCAATGTCTGAATAAAGAAGTGAAATACAGCTATCCAATTGCCATGCGGCCTACTTAAAAGCTCCTTCTCTAATGGACCCGAGATTGTAAGGTGTACAAATGGTTCAGTAGTCAACACAAAATCTGTATCTCAAAATAGGAATTGAGTAGAGATTTGCAAGAAATGTGATTAGCAATATAATCATAATCACTGAAGTCTGTTGTGCAATTGGGATGTAATATGGAGTCTTTTGACATTATGACTTTTATTAATAATAGTTGCCTAGTACATACCTTTTCGGAGCAGGACATCATGGGCTATAGTCAATAATAATAATAATAAAATAATGATAATAATACTTTATTCCAAGCCCGCACTCTCTCCTCGAAGGGATGTAGGATGTCTTCCAGAGCAAAAGGCAAACATTCAATGCCACATACTTAATCATAAAAACACAACACTCTAGAAATAATAAATAAATAAATAAATAAATAAATAGTAAATTTAAAACATGAATAAAATGGACCCCACAGGGAAGATGGATGATCAGACCTCATAAATACACAAGCAGTAAATACTATTTAAATATGAAATATAACATGTAGATATGAAACTGGCTTTCAAAATATACTAAACCTTAATATGGACATTGGTAGGGTCGGAGAGGGATAACATTACTCATCAACCTCTCCAAAAACTATGGAGCATAAATATGTTTTTAATTGTTTTTGGAAATAGGGGAGGGAAGAGGGAAGTCAGGTTGCCCATTGACTTCAAGTCAAATTTGAAAGGTGAGGAATATACCTTCTCACATTTCACAGATTAAAACTAGTAACCAAGCTATGCATGCCCAGTGTGGAACACATCTCATCACACTAAAACAGTGGATGTGGCTCTTAATGAGACATGCCGCATTATCACGGGGTGTCTGCGCCCCACACCACTGGAGAAATTACACTGCTTAGCCGGTATTGCACCACCTGACATCCGCCGGGAAGTAGCAGCCAATAGTGAAAGGACCAAGGCAGAGACATCTCCAGCTCATCCCCTGTTTGGGTATCAGCCAGCACGTCAACGACTTAAATCAAGACATAGTTTTCTTAGATCTACAGAGACACTTGCTGGAACACCCCAGCAAGCGAGAGTCCAAAAGTAGCAGGCCCAAACCCAGCACCTCAATTCATGGGTGATACCAGATGAGAGACTCCCCCCTGGGCACTCAGAAGACTGGGCGACTTGGAAGGCACTGAACAGATTGCGCTCTGGCACCACGAGATGCAGAGCCAATCTTAAGAAATGGGGCTACAGGGTGGAATCCTCGGCATGCGAGTGCGGAGAAGAACAAACCACTGACCACCTGCTGCAATGCACCCTGAGCCCTGCCACATGCACGATGGAGGACCTTCTTGTGGCAACCCCAGAGGCACTCCAAGTGGCCAGATACTGGTCAAAGGACATCTAACCAAATACCAAATTTACAAAATCTGTGTGGTTTTTTTTTCTTTTTTTTCTTTTTCTTTTTAAACTCTGTGTTTGTTTTGCTCTGTTAGAATTGTAACACAATGGTTGCTGATGACACGATAAATAATACCAAGCTATGTTCAAGATGGCAAAAGGTATTCACAAGAAAGAAAACACAATCTGCAATGTGGCTATTGGGAATGGTAAGTGTCTCCCTCTTTTTTTGTTTCCACCAGCTGAGTCAATTAACTCCAAATTACTTTAGCACTTTGGAACTCAGCAGCAACTCAAGTAGTCTGAGGACAAAAGGTAAAAGTGGAAGGAAGAGAGAGAAGCTGGAACACTTCAAAAGCAATTGTTAAAAAATGGGATAACAGAGAATTAATCAAAACTGTTTCTGCAAATCAGGACAGTTGGTGGGTACAGAAGAGCTGTATCTAGGTGCCCAGGCATTGCCATTTAAAATATTGCCAAAAATGGATGGTGGGAGGAGAGTTGAAAGTCATGGATTAATTTCAGTTTTTCCTGAAACCATTACATTAAAACTATTAGATAATTTTGTTATATTTTATTTTGATCTCATCTGGGCCAGAATGATTGATGGTTACCAAAGTAGCAGTGCATTTTTCTGACAATTGCTGCTTTGGTTAAACTCTTGGCATCATTAGCTAGTGTTTTCTGCAAATCAGCTAGTGCCTTGAGTATTATTAGAAACCATTACTTTGCAAAAGTACAGTATTTTGAAAAGTACAGTACAAAACATGTACAGAATCAGTAGATTCCAGTGGGAAACTAACCCATATATAGACTTCCACTGAAATGTTAGGATGCAAGCCATAAGAAGCCTAAAGCTGGTTCTCTTGTCTTTTCTTTTGCACTTCTACAGCCTTTCATGTCAAGTGAAAAGCTGTACAGCAACTAAATTGCAGTTAAAGAGAACTTATCCTTTTGTAAATGAAACTTTTCAACCACTTTAGAAACAAATGAACTTTTTAATAAACACAAGCTTATGGGAATGGAATACTGTAATGAATCTACCTGTTAGCTGGCTAGGCCGAAGCCTGCTTGGCAGTGTTTGGCCTCCTGGTTGTTGAGCAAAGAAGGAGGAGGAGTCAGGCTGACTCCTGATTGGGTGTTACAATCAGGGGTGGAGTCAGCTGGAAGGAGGGAAAGGGAGCTGTCTTATCTGACAGAGGGAGAGGAGTCTGAGAGACAGAGAGAGAGAGTTGGATTTTTGGAGAGCAGGGAACTGAGAGAAGTGAGAGAACTTTGAGGGAGATCTCTAAGGTTTTGGAATAAGGGGAAGGCAGGAAGCCAGAGCTTTACTGAGTTAGAGAGAACTAGTAAAGGAGGGCTGTGCTTTAGTGAGCCTTGTAAAGGTTTCACAGATACCTTATTGCCATTTTTCTTGGGTCTGTATCCCAGAGAATACTGTGTCTATTAGTAGAACAGTGGTTTAAAGGGATTCTCAGTTATAAAAGTTATTATGTCAGAGTGAAGTGTTTGATTCCAGCAACCAAAGTTTTATGATTACTTCAAGATACTGTACCACTCATTACATCGAGTAGTTGTTCATTTTTAATACAAAATAAACTCTTAATTGTTTCATCGTTAATTAGAGTGGACCTCAATCCTTTCGCCTCTTTTAGAATTAATTCTCTCATCATAGTTATAACATACTCAAGCCAAATTTACCTAGTATACATTCACACCCTGTTTGGTTCCTCAGGCCATATTACTGAGGTGGTGGCGGCTACTACTATCAAGATCAGTAGGTCAATCACTTAGACCAACGTAGGGTCAGCCTTTTTGGTGATTTTTATCCTATTGGGGGTAAAGGTGTGTTGGTAGTTTGACCGCCCTGCCCAGGGTTGACCCTTTAAGTTCCTTTATATTGGTGGCGGCGGTGGGATTGGTTGTTCCCCCCTGCCCCTGGTATCTTTGATTTCTTTATATTGGTGACCAGCGGTGGGATTCGTGACTTTAAGCCTAAATCCAGTGGGGTGGTGTGATTTTGTGAGGTAAAAGTTTGAGCCAAAGCGTTTCTGAGGAAGTTTTACCTCAGAAACTGCCTAAATACACCATTGTACAGCAGTATGGCACCTCCAAAGCAGAAAAAAGCTCCTGAGGTTCACACACAATCAGAGGAACAGGGAGCCGAAATGGAGGCTGAGATTGTAGAAAGAGGAGAAAGCCCAGAGACAGTGGCAACCTCTTTAGAAATCGAAAAGTTAAGGCTTGAGATGGAGTTGAGAAAGATGGAGTTTCAAGCCAGAGAGAATGAGAGACACCGTGAGGCTGAGGAAAGAGAGAAAGAAAGACAACGTGAGGCTGAAAGAGAGAGAATGGAGTTTGAGGCTAGGGAAAGACAACGTGAAGTTGAGGTAGAAAGAGAGAGAATGAAACATGAGGAGAGGATGATGGAGTTACAAATGAGAGATAGGCAACCCACATCCAACCCAAGTGCCATCCCTGCTGAACCTGTAGCTCCCTATCTAAAACACTTTCCCAAATACACAAAGGGGGATTGTGCCGAGAGTTTCCTCTCTAGTTTTGAACGTGCGTGTGCAGATTTTGGGGTGCCAGAGGAAAAAAGAATGGCACACTTGAGACCATTAATCTGTGGCGAACTGAGTGAGGTTTATGCCAACATGACAACTGCAGAATGGTCTAACTACTCTGTCTTCAAAGAAAGAGTGAAGGTTCGGTTTGGGCTAACCCCTGAGCAAAGCCGAAAGACCTTCAGAGAAATTAAGAGGAAGCCTGGGGAGACATTTTCCCAAGTGGGGGCTAGGATTGAAAAAGCTCTAGTAAGATGGCTGGAGGGAAGTAAGGTGAACACCTTTGAGGCTTTAAGGGATCTGATCTGTCTGGAGCAGTTTTATAAATTGATTCCAGTACAGTGGCGTTGGTTCATTAAAGACAAAAAGATCCGGACGGTGGCCGAGTGTGCGACGATTTTGGACGGGATGGAGGGAGATTTTGAGTTGGTCCCCCCCATGTTCAAAAAGCAGAAAGAGTGGGTCCCGAAGGGTAGAACTGACAAGGAGAGTCAGGGAGCCAAGCAAGGGGATGCCATCTCTAAGGTTGTGCCACGTAGGATTGTATGTTACTTCTGCAACCAAGAAGGACATGTTAAAGCCTCATGCCCAAAGCTAATTAAGGAGAGAGCTGGAAGCCCGCCAAAATTTGTTAAAGTGGTCAAGAAGGCTGAACCACAAGATGAAGAGCCTACTCCTGAGGGAGAGCCCATCAGAATAATGAGGGTTTGGAGTATGGAGCGTGGGGTAAATAAAGAATACTTAGAAGAGGTCAAAGTTAATGGCCAAACGCTAATGGGACTGAGGGACACAGGCGCTGACGTGTCTCTGGTGCGCCCTCATATAGTTGAGAAGGACCAGATAGTGCCAGGGAAGAAATGGACACTGAAGGGAATAACTGGTCCCAGCTTTGAAGTGGATGTGGCAGAAATCCCTGTCAAATACAGAGATTTTTGTGGTAAATGGAGTGTAGGAATTCTATCGGACCTGGAGGTTCCTATGTTAATAGGAAATGATCTGTCAGAACATACACTGAAGATCAATGCTGTGACTAGGAGCCAGGCAGAAAGAGCGGGAATTTCTGAGGAGGGAGAAATCGCCTCAGAAATGGCTGATAGCTCTCAATGTAACAACGCTGAAGAATTCCCTGTGATGTTGCCATCTAGTCAGCCAGCTGAGTTCCTGAGGGAACAGCGACAGGCTGAAGATTTAAAGGCCCTGTGGGAAATGGCTGTGTCCCAAAATGCCAGACCCACAGAGAAAAAACCTGCCATCTATAACACCAGAGGGGTTAAACTAGTGAAAGTGGTGAGATCAAGAGAAGCCCTGAATGAGGTGGTGAAAGAACAAATTGGTGAAGACAAGGGGCCTGTGACAAGACAGACAGTATATCAGGGTCTTGTCACTGAAGCAGATATGACCGTAAAAAGCGCAGGAGGTCTGGAGTGTGGCTCAGACCCAGTTTTGGCAGTGGAGACACATTTAAGGCATAGAAGAGACATTAACAGTGCCAAGGAGGTTGTGGCGAAGGCGGCAGACTGGCACCAGAAAGTTCAGCCAGGGACCCCAAGCTGTTTGTCTGTCATCGAGGGAGCCACAAGGCTAGCTGCGGTAGCCGGGAAGGTGGTCCAGGAAGATGAGGGGGACAACAGTGACGGAGCTGACCCTAGGCTGGATGGCGTGGTCGAGAGAATGGCACCGAGGGTGACCAAGGGGCCCGTCATGGTGGCCAGGGAAACCGAAAAGCCAGCAACCAGAAACACGGTTGAGTTAGTCTCCGAGAAGCCAATCGTGTGTTCTAGCGAAGCCGGAAGGGTAACGGTCAGCGGCCCAAAAACATCTAAAGCTACCTCAACGTTACAGAAGATGGTGCAGGAGAGCGGGAGAAGGAGAAAGCTGATGGACAGCAGCCCAGTGAGGTCTGAGACTGCCTCAACATCGAAGCAGACGGTGCAGGAGGGAGAGATGAGAAGGAAGGCGATGGTCAACAGCCCGGAGAGGTCGGAGATCGCCTCAGTGTTCGAAAAGGAGCAACGGCTGGAGAGCGAGAGCGAGGTGGAGCGGTCTCGTGGTCATCTGGAGAGGAGGGAGGTCGTCCCTCAAGGAGACCAGCGAGTCACACACCGAGGTCGGAGGACAGCGGAGGAGAAGCCCTCCCAACATCAAAAAGGGACAATGTTTGGTACCTTTAGTCCAGTACCAGCAGGACTGAGATTAAGCTGTGAGACATTGTGCTCAGGACATTGGACATTGCCCAGAAAACCAAATTCTCACAGAACCAAAGTTGTAGGAAAACTTTCTCCAGAGACTGAGGGGAATGGGACTCTGTCTAAATGGGGGAGAGTGTGTTCAATTGGTTCTTTGTTAGATTTGGAGGGAAAATTTAAAGATTGTAATCCCGAACCAGAACAGCAGGTGGAGCTAGAGCGCAAGGTCCAGAGAGTGCTGTATGGCGATAGCACTGTCTCAGCTTCAGCCTGGGAGGAAACATCTGGAAGTAGTGATATGGGGTTTAAAGTAGTCGTTGGTGGTGCTAATTTAAGAGCCAAAGGGAATAGAATTTGTGGCATTGGGTGAAGTAGTACAAGGTTCAGACCCTTTATATTTTGCCAGGCCAGGTTGTTCCTAGTTTAACTTTGAGTGTTCCAACAAAACCAAGAGTAAACCCCAGGATAACTTTAGAAAGTTTCTTTACAGATAATACAATTGATTATTTGCATTGTAATACATTTTATTGCAGGTTAGAGCAATACCTTGACTGTATATAGCTGTTATTTAATGCATTATTGAGTATGATAGAGTAATCATACAGGTGATTGTATAGTTAATTGCTTGGTAGAATGCATCTAATAAGGTAATGTATTGTACAGTGAAATGTATTATATCTAACATGTTTTTTTCTTACAGGTATGTATAAATGTATTGAATGTATGGTTTACATTGCAGGAATGCTTAGGTAACATGCATAGTATTGTATTGTTTACAACTGTTGTTTAGCATGCAATGTAATGTTAGTAGGACTGTGAACCTGTTAGATAGGAATGTTAGATATGTTAGATAGGATGTTTAGATAGTTCAGATAACATGCAGGTTAGGAGGATAGGTAGAATGCCTTTGCCTTAAGTTAGATTGGGTTAGAATAGATAGTTAGCTTAGGAAGGTTAGTTAGGTAAGAAAGAGCTCTCTTCATGAGAAACCCTTTCTTACAGATTTCAATTAGAAATTGAAGATCTTCCAGAAAGAACTTAAGGTGGGGAGGTATGTAATGAATCTACCTGTTAGCTGGCTAGGCCGAAGCCTGCTTGGCAGTGTTTGGCCTCCTGGTTGTTGAGCAAAGAAGGAGGAGGAGTCAGGCTGACTCCTGATTAGGTGTTACAATCAGGGGTGGAGTCAGCTGGAAGGAGGGAAAGGGAGCTGTCTTATCTGACAGAGGGAGAGGAGTCTGAGAGACAGAGAGAGAGAGTTGGATTTTTGGAGAGCAGGGAACTGAGAGAAGTGAGAGAACTTTGAGGGAGATCTCTAAGGTTTTGGAATAAGGGGAAGGCAGGAAGCCAGAGCTTTACTGAGTTAGAGAGAACTAGTAAAGGAGGGCTGTGCTTTAGTGAGCCTTGTAAAGGTTTCACAGATACCTTATTGCCATTTTTCTTGGGTCTGTATCCCAGAGAATACTGTGTCTATTAGTAGAACAGTGGTTTAAAGGGATTCTCAGTTATAAAAGTTATTATGTCAGAGTGAAGTGTTTGATTCCAGCAACCAAAGTTTTATGATTACTTCAAGATACTGTACCACTCATTACATCGAGTAGTTGTTCATTTTTAATACAAAATAAACTCTTAATTGTTTCATCGTTAATTAGAGTGGACCTCAATCCTTTCGCCTCTTTTAGAATTAATTCTCTCATCATAGTTATAACATACTCAAGCCAAATTTACCTAGTATACATTCACACCCTGTTTGGTTCCTCAGGCCATATTACTGAGGTGGTGGCGGCTACTACTATCAAGATCAATAGGTCAATCACTAAGACCAACGTAGGGTCAGCCTTTTTGGTGATTTTTATCCTATTGGGGGTAAAGGTGTGTTGGTAGTTTGACCGCCCTGCCCAGGGTTGACCCTTTAAGTTCCTTTATATTGGTGGTGGCGGTGGGATTGGTTGTTCCCCCCTGCCCCTGGTATCTTTGATTTCTTTATAAATACTAATAGAATTATTATTATTATTATTATTATTATTATTATTATTATTATGACACAAAAACACAGTATGACACAGCAAACAAATTCATAAGTCGAACACTTCCCAAGCATTTAGGACTGTGTGATTTATTTTCGAATGATGTGCGCAGAGCCAAGTTAGGTGGCCTTTTGCAGTTGACAGATCATGATTTTGTCAATGTTTATTGTTTTCAAATGCCAGCTGAGATCTTCTGGCACGGTGCCCAGTGTACTGATTACCACTGGGACCACCTGTACAGGTTTATGCCAGAGTTTTCGCAGTTCAATTTTGAGGTCCTGAAAACAGCTGAGTTTTTCCTGTGTTTTTCATCTATTGTTGTTGTTGTTGTTGTTGTTGTTGTTGTTGTTGTTGTTATTTGATATGTCTTCAGTTCATGGTGAAATTAGAACTGTAGAATAATGGCAATTGACATACCACTGAGGCTAGAAAATTTCTATGTGCAGAACATAAATTGAATAGAATTGTACAGCTCAAGACTGACAAAGACAAAATTGAAGTGTTGCATGAGGATTTTCATCTCATAATGGAAAGCCTTGAATAGGGATGGTGTAATTGGTCAGTTTTGCTTTCTCTCAGAATCCCCATATTTTTTCCATCCTGAATGTTATGAAATGTAGACATTTCTGTAATTTGGTCAAAAACAACCTGAAAAGAAATTCTCTCCCATTTGTGCCTGACAAAATAAATGGAATCATAGACCTATAGAGTTGGAAGGGGCACCATAGACTATTGGGCTCATCATCTTGTCCAACACTCAGCTTGAGCATTTCCAAACCTTCTAGCTTGTTTTGAAGGCATCCGGAGAAGACCCCAATTAGTTCAATTGGCAAATTTTGCTCACTGTGAAGAAGTTCCGTCTAATGTTCAATCAAAACCTCCCCCCCCCCCTCCCGTACTGTTGCTCACATCACAGCACATATACCCAATAAGTTTATACTGTAGAAGAATCCCTTAGAAAAAAATAAGTCAAGATTTGAATTCATAACAAAACTCTCAGGAATTCAAAATGAGGCTTTTAATATCTAATACAGCAAATGTCTGGGTCTGTGAAATAAATTGATGGAAAAGGCAGAAGACTGAAAAGAAAAAGAAATCTTAATTTAAACAGAAGAAACGATCCAAGTATTATCACTTTTTTTTAAAAAAAAAAGATACTGAAAGAAATTATGGCTGAGTGAAGAACTCTGTCCAACAGCTAGTTCCAACTAGATTCTGTCCACTAAATCAACTGGTGAATGATATGTCAATATACATGTGAATTCTATCACTCTGTGAATGTCTTGGGCATCTAATTGTGCCCCCACTGTAAGCCGCCCTGAGTCCCCCCCGGGGTGAGAAGGGCGGGGTATAAGTAAATGAAATAAATAAATAAATAAATAAATGTAACCTGGTTGGGAGAAGCAGTGAGATATATGTCTCAGGCTGGTGTACACACTCCAGAGTTCAACAGTATACGAGGCAGGAAATAGTTATTGATGCCATCATATTGGTATCTGACACGGGCTTTTTCCATATTTGGAAGAGGTCAGCATGCTTTTTTTTTTGGTCTGATTTATTTTATTTTATTTTTGCTCTTTTTGACATCTAGAACAGAGACTTGGCTAAACCTTTCCATCTCTATAATCTGACCACACCGCCTGCTTCATTAGTCCAGCATTACTTTTATCCTGCATTTGCCTGGAAACAGTTCTCAAAGAATGCAATGAATGTCCTTGTTAAAATACACCCAGAGTCCTTTTAAGGAAGTGTAAGTGTGTGACTCAGTCTACAAGATCAGGTTTAAATTAGGCACATTTTCTAGAGAGGGCACCTTATCATGAAACTGACCGAGTCAATCTGCAGTTTCCAGGATTTCTTTAACTTTACAGAACCTATCCATGTTTCCATTTAGCATTGGTCAGAAATACATTGCATTCTTCAGGCATAAATCCAACCCATTAATTCAAAAGAAAACTTGGCATAAAAAACAGGATATGCCAATTATCCCTCTTTAATTGAAACAGTCACACTTCCAGTGCAAGAGCCTGCATGTCTCCTGTAACACATCTGTTTTATGTAGAGGAATGGGAGGTGAGTCAAGTGACTTATGTCACAGATACATTGAGTGGATTACTGAGTATGATGTAGAATATGTATCCCACCCCCTGGATAATTTTGAATATAGCTGTCTCTCCATTGCAGTAGCCTGTCTCTCCCCCCTCCCAATGACTTCACACAAACCTCCTTCAGGAATTCGTATGAATGTGTGTGTCTTAATCTGTAAGGGAGAAACCATATGTTTTGATTGCATGCTCTCCCCCACAGCCTCAGTTCCTAACTTTGTCCCATTGGGTATTAAGGTGTCAAGAGGTATTCTACTCAGATTCACTTGGATATAAAGTAAAATTGACCTTATCATAGATCATATGGATAAAACAAGGTGCCTAATTTTGTGAAATGTTCTGCTAGTGTTCAACAAAATAAGAGTTGTACAGTACTTGATGCTTTAACATAACAAATGTATTGAACAGGGACTGAGGCCCCTGAATTAAAAGTCACAGAGTCAGCATGTACAGTCCCATCTTCCCACATTTAACCATTACATCATTCAAATAAATTCTGGAACAGGGTTAAAGAGTCCTGAGATTATAGAATTCAGGGCCCTTTTAGATAGCCTCATTATCTGGGACAAAGAAATGGGGCAAAAAAATCATGGTACTTGAAAGCAAGTCCAGTCACTGAGCTCTTAGTCCCAGGAAATAATCTCCCGGCGTCCTGAAAGGTTTGTTTGCAAGAGATTTTAGAAATCCATAAAATGGATGCAGGATATCCGCCAGAGGTTTTCTTTCAATTTTTTTTACACTCCAAGATATGCTGGACCTCATAAGTGCTAATGTGCATACAAGCAGATTTCTTGTCATTATCTCTCCTCACCATCTTGCTTTCTTTACATTTGACTTCTTAAACCCTGCTTTCCTTTGGGTCACCTGCCTTCCTTTCTGGTGCCCACTGTGTACATTCAAGCTCTGTTAATTTTTATTATTATTACTATTATTTATATCCCGCTTTATCTCTCTCAAAGGGGACTCAAAGTGGTGTAACATAAAAGCATTACTACACAATTTAAAATATACAAATATACAAGCATTAAAAGAAAATTAAATATAAAAATTATTAAAAATCCACAGTTTTCATAATTTCATAAATATGAGAGCAAAGGAATGGTTCCAGATAGTTCTCATTGGAATTGTTTTTCATCTGTGCTTCCATTTAGCCACCTGTGTATCCATGACTCCATCTGAGCAGTCCACAGCAGTATATTGCAATGAATTCCCATGTTTTCTGTGCGTGTAATAATATACAGTGATCCAAATATGCACTTTTTATTTTGGCCAGTTTCAGATTTTAAGCATACTTTTTAAATCTGTGTTTTTCAGCCAATGATACAAATCAGTGAGCATTTCCAGAAAGCGTCACCTTGCGACCCTTTTATCCTGGTTTCTCTCAGATTTTAGGACTAGTGTAGAAAGGCCCTCAGCTCAAGTGGTTTTTCAAGTTTCAGAACAGAGGTGGCTTTTCAAGTTTCATAAAAAGTTTCATAACATTGGATTTATCAATGACAGTGGCACTCCCCTGGTAAACTTTGATCCTATTGCTTCACAGAGAGAGTAGATCCAAAATATCTAAGCTGTAATCAGTCTTATTTATTTTTGTTTTGTCAAACAATCCTAGATTTAAACGGAATCAAGAAACGTTGCAGGCTTATTTGTTTAAAATACTCAAAGCAAGAATACTGATGCTTCTGAATATATTAACTACATTTAAAAATATACATGGCTTTTTGCAAATATGATAAAGATTTTGCCAGGTAAAAACTGCAAAATGATGAGTGTTGATGAATGTTTTTGCCTTATGATCTATTGCTATCAAAACAGATTTGAGTCACGATTAATTTTTTTGATTCCTCTTAGCAGCCAAAAAATATTCTGGTATAATACTAAGAAACAAGATGGTACTAACAAGCAGCCTTTTTGACAATAGCTCCTAATTAACTACAAAAGCAATCACTGCCTTTTGCTATTATGGGAAACAGACATAGGTAAGAGAAAAGTACTCAGTCACAAAATCCTAATTACAAACCTAAACCATTAGTCCTGAATTTGGAATTCAGTGGCATTATGGTCTCAGTAGAATAATTTACTGGTTGAGATCTTTAAAGAAATGACTGAAGTCCTTATCATTTCCCTTTTTACAAATATAATATAGTTATGTTGTCAAATATAACTCAGTGTGCCATCCAACTAAGGAAAGTTTTATGAATTAAGATGATGTGATTTAATATAGACACGTGGTATTTGAAGGAAGGGTCTCCAGTTGTAGGGAGAACCTTGTATTTGTTTTCCCTTTATGGGTGTAGAACTTATATAAGTGAAAACAAAAAGGGATTTATATGGAGTTTCTTATAAGCATTCATGGCACTATATCATGATGGTTAAGCTTAATGACACTATGTCAAAATTAAAACAAAAATATTTGGTTATGTTTCAGATTGAGGTTATCATTTCAGGTCCTGCATGAGTAAGATGTTGGCTATCATGTGTGACCAGTCTATGTTGTACACTGATAAGAGCTTTCTAGGGACACTGTGGTAACAAGCATGTGACTAGAATATAAAAGGGGGATCCAGACTTGGCAGATGGATGGATTCCTGATGGCTCTTGGGGAATTTCCTGCTACCCGGGCAGATGATCCTGTTGAAACCCTGGTCGATCTCTGGAATGGGGAAATGACCAGAGTAATAGACAAAATTGATCAAAAGTGTCCCTTTCCATAAAGTGGAAGTAAACCAGCCCCCTGGTTAACTAAAGAGCTGGCAACAATGAAACGTGTGAGATGAGGACTAGAGCGACAGTGGCTGAGAACTCAGAGTGATTCCAACCAAAAACAAACAAAGATGTATCTGAAGATCAATGGTAGTACAAGAAAACCAGCAAAAGAGAATTTTATACAATAGTATTGCTGCAGCACAAAATCATCCAGCAGAGCTGTTTCGAGTAGTTAGAGGCCTAATCCATCCTGGCCCAAAAGAGAAGGTTGACAATACAACAGCTCACTTTGAGGAGCTTTCCCACCATTTTGCAGATAAGATTACTTGGATTTGCTGTGACTTAGATGCCACAGTTGATACAGCTCCAGTGGATGTAACCTTGGCACCTGCTTTTCCTGTGTTGATGGATATCTTTCAATTTGTGCAGCCTGAGGATGTGGACAGGATTCTTGGAGAGGTGAGTTACCAAATGTGCTCTAGACTCTTGTAGGTGAAGACCTTCACCTGCCAACAGGCTTTTGGAGAAGGGTAATGGGAGACTTTGGGGAGGGTGTGTGGGATGGGGAGATATGCATTTTAAAGGCCATTTTAATGTATTTGTTGTATTTTAATTCCTTATTTTTACTAAACAGTTATTATTTAATTGCTTTTTAACTTTTGTATTACTCTTTTTAAACTGTTTAGTGCACACACATGTTAGCTGCATTGAGTCTCCAGGGAGAAAGGTGGGATATAAATGATGACGATGACGACGACGACAACGATGTATGTGTTCAGTCCCAAATCATTTCATCTAGCTTTTAATATTTTTAATGTGACAAAAATTTGCATTCAAATTAATCTGTATTTCTGAAATATGTATTGCAATTCAGTCTGTATACATTTTCTAAACTATACATTTTTGCATGACTTTTTCAGAAAATATACATCTATCCTTTGCACCAAAAACTTCTTGACAACTGGGAATGGGGTTGGTTCATTTAAAAATTTAGACCAAATGAAACTGTGCAGTAATCCTATGGATTCATGTGATGTTCTTCATAGAAATGGCACCAATGTAGAGAAATCTTGTGTATGGTAGCTGGAAGAGTTTATAAGTTCTCTCACCATATGGCTCTGATAGAGTTCTATACTCTTTAGTTTCATAGTTCCAACAACATGTTGTTGGCATACTATACTACTGCTTAATTTGCATCCTTTCTTTTCAGTCAAGACAGTTTAAGAACAAAAAAAGAACAAAAGAGAAATAAAAACACATATGATTAAAACATGCATAAACATTCATCTCATTCATTACAGGATGAGACCACAATAAAACTTTTTAACAACCTCAGCATTTGATCTGAATTTGAGAAGTCACTTGAACAAAGGTGGAGATAGTCTTGAAGTTCCAACATTATGTGGAGTCAGTCCACCAAAGTACCACCCAACCACCTTTTTTGTCCCCCCACAACAGCCTGCTCAAATGTTATTGGATGAGGGGAGTGATGGCCTCTGTATCATGACAGATATAACATACTTATTGTTCTCTAGATGCCTCAGAATACCACCATCTGAGATGAAAATGTTAGCCATAACTCATTGCTCAACGCGAAGCCCCCGGTGATGCAGTGGGTTAAACCCCTGTGCTAGCAGGACTGAAAATCGACAGGTCAGAGGTTCAAATCTGGGGACAGTGCGGATGAGCCCCCTCTATCAGCTCCTGCTCTCCATGCAGGGACATGAGAGAAGCCTCCCACATGAGTGGTAAAACATCAAAACATCCGGACGTCCCCTGGGCAACATCCTTGCAGATGGCCAATTCTCTCACACCAGAAGTGACTTGAAGTTTCTCAAGTCACTCCTGACACAACAAAAAAAATGCTCAAAGCTACAAGAAGTTCCGGTGAGCAACCTCCCAGTTATGTATCCCCTTTCCATTGTCAATATCACCCCCAGCTTTGAGGCTTGGAAATGGGACTGGAGGAAGGATAATGCATCTAAGCCCACAGGAAGGTCTCCTTCAGCAATGTTGCTTGCATGTGGTGAAGTGCTTGCTAAGGTGAGAAAGCTTCCCAAGGAATGTCAGAATGCTGTAGGGAAGTTGTCAGTTTGATAAATTACTTTAAAGAGGTTTCTTGCAGAGAACTGAATCTCTTAAGAATGTTCTTTTTTACTCCTCCCTCTCTCTCCATTCCCCCATTTCTCTTTGTGTATTCAAAAACATCTGGTGGAGCTCTTATTACAAATTTAACTACACTGAGCACAAAAAGAACTGAGCAGTTCTTCACTGCTTGTGTTGCTCACGTTCCCCCATTTTGGGTTTGATTTTCCATTTCTTAAATACAAAAGAAAAAATAAGCTCCACAAGATGTTATGAAATAGGTTATGTAAAGTTCAAACGGATGGAGAAAACAGCTGTTGCTGTCAGCTTTTAAAGAACAATTGGTTCCTACTTCTATAGCAGTGCATACACCGAGGTTAATGATATAATCTAAAACACCATGAAATGTAAAACTGTATTTTCCAAGCTCATTGAATCAGCTTTCATAATGCAAGCCTTCATCTGCCTACATTGACCTTCTATTCTTCTCTCGCTGCCACAGTATAAGTTTGAAATACAATTAGCAGCTCTTCATTGGTAAGAGATGTGAATAAATTCCCTTTTATTATTCTTATTCTATGGTACAATATTTCTCTAAGTTTTAGAAGACTAAAATTACTAGGAACTACACGTCACCAAGTGAAAGTGGATGAAAGCGATATTTTTTTGTGGTTTAAAACTTTGTTTTTTGTCTCTTAACTGTCTTTCAGTATTCCTATAATGCCATCTGTCTCCAGCCTTTTCCACTCAGGGAGGTAAAGGACCTCACTCCCCGTCTCCTGACTTTCCTTGCATCCTGGCCAAGTTTGCTCCATTTTCTGAATTAAAATATGAAATCTCTCATCCTCTCCCTCTCTACATACTTTCGGAAACAGTAGGGCCTCTTCCATTGTTATATGATTCCTGGGTTTGTAGGAAGCAGAGGAAGATGGAAGAAGGAATGGACTATGAGGTTTTATTTGTAAAGAAAAGGAGCCAGAGATGCCTTCTCTTTTTTATTTCCTCCTTTTTTCACCCAATTCCCCTTCTCATTCTTTCTCCCCTTATTTACCACACTCAGTAAATCACTCTGGTCTATGCATTATCTATCCCCTCTTGCTTTCTTTTCCTTTCTCTGTCTAGGATCCAACTCTGCATGCTATAATATCCTTCTCTAACCTACTCCCAATCCAAAAATGCAGTTGAGGAACTGCTGTTGCTTGGTTCAATCCCAACAAAAACATAACAACCAGACAGAATAGTGCAGGATGCGGGAGTTGGGACTCATTGATGATTTCAAGAAGCATAGATTAATGTTGTTTGAGACACTATGCTGCCTAATATGCAGGGAGAAAATCCTATCCAATGTCCTTCCTTGTTTGTATGTTACCAGACCCTATTAAACTTGTACTTCAGACTTGCTTTAGATGTGTATTGGTCTCTAGTAAAGAGGGGATTCTCAGGTTTTTTTCTGGATTTTTCTTGCCAGTTAGCATCTGCAAACCCTTGGACTCATCTCATTCAACGGAATGTTACTGTGTGTTTACTGTGCTTAAGTTTATTTCAGCCAGCAGGCTGCCAATAAATATTAACTGTGCCATAAGAATGGGTGGGAGAGGGTATGATAGAGCACAGATTACATCTTGTGGAAGTAAATGAGGAAACAGAGCTGATTCCAATAAGAGTGATCGTTATGGTAGTGATGAGGACAATGATTTCTTATGACCTTATCATGTGTGGGACCCCCCCCCCCCCCACTGCAGTTTCATCAGCCCATGCAGTTCTTCAGCATGGTGATGCTTCCCCCATCACCATGCCGAACTGTCACCCAAACAAGGCAGAAGTGTCATGGCTCCATTGGAGCCAGCACAACATAGGAAGGCCCCTGTATTTCAGGGGAAGCATCTCAGGATGCTTCCATCCTGGTTGACGGTTTTGTGATGGCTGATATGGAGCTCCATCCCTGAAAAAGTCTTGAAGCTTCCTAGGATACCTGTTTTGGTAAGTGTGATGAGGTCCTTAGATGGGTTTTTCTTTAAAAATTACTCTAGGTGTGTATAATATTTACTTTGAATTCTAGTTCACAAAAGAATCCAATTTAATTCAGACTGAAGTCTATCAGATTTTATTTATTTATTATCTTTATTCCCTGGCTTTCCCACAACATGTGACAAGTCCTACTGTGCATGTGCATATGTCTCAGTCCTACATATACATATGTGTACATTGATCTGTTTATAACCATTAGTCAGATGAGATTAACTTTACATACTAAATGGTTGTTTTGACCCCTTCCAATAATATTGAAATGAATTAGGGCCTTCCAAAAGTGTTAAAATTAAATATAATCAGTCTTACAGCACATCCTTGATAGTATGTTTCATTTAAACTCAGTGGGGCTTCTGAATTAACATGCATAGGATTTTGCTCTGAATCCCATGGATTGTAAAGGGCAAAACTTCCAGTCACTTCAGCATTCTAAGCCAACTGAAAATATTTGATTGAGGCTCAAGCTTTGTTGAATTTTCTGACAGCTAAATAAACATGCAGTTCTGTATCACTAAAAGGAGTATTGGCAGAAAGAGAACAGTGCGTGGGCTGATGTGTCAGGAAAGCTGTCTGACAGAAAACATGCTGTAACTACCCTGTTAGCAAAATGGGGAACTCTGTAACTTATTAAAAAATATAACAGAGTTCAAGAAGAAAAGATATGAGAACACGGCTTTGATAATGCTTTTAGCTTACTTATTAAGGCAGTGAAAAATGTCACGATTCTTTATGTGATTCCTAGGGAAGAACAAAGTTGTGCAGAAGCATGTCTTCAATAACACACATGGAATATAAGTACAGAATACAGAAAAGAAAACAAATGAAGACAACAGAATTTTGTATTCTGATTGGATGTAACAGATTTAAAACCTAGGGCTTGTTTAAATGAAGAAAACATACGAAATTGAGTCAATTGCTGGCTGTTTTCATGATGCACAGGGACTTTCAATGAGTATCCTAGGTTTTCTGCTTTTAGTCGGATATTTCTCTGCTCTAGGCAAAGTTAGGAATATTACAGATATTTGCAGGAATATCTGAATTATTTGGGGGGTTTGCAACAATCTGGACAGCTGGATTTTGTCTATTTTAGCCCAATCCACTGTCTGGATGGACACTACTGTCATCACCTTTCCCTTGTGTTGAACAGTGTCAGGAAAAGGGATGGCTGCTCCTTATGTAGCCATCTCTGCTCCTTGCTAACCACAGAGCTCTCTGCAGGTGCCTGGCCACAACACTGACATCCGCTAATGACAGCTGCAACAGGTGATGTAGCCAGCAAGTGGCAACATGGGCACAAGCCAATACAAGGATGAGATGGAGTGTCTGGATACCAGTCTCAGATTCAACAGGACTTGCTAGATCTGGGCCTAGAATACCCTAGAGCAGGCCTGCTCAACCCATGGTCCTCCAGGTGTTTATGGGATGCAATCATATTCAGGTATCACCAATTTAACTAATTGTTCATATCATAAAATGCATTATGATCACCCCCTATGAACCACCTTGGAGATTAAGATTGTCTGGGGAGGCCCTCCTTTTGGTCCTGCCTTCTTTGTAGGTGCAACTGGTAGGGATGAGAGACAGGGCCTTCTCAGTGGTGCCCCCTCGGCTGTGGAACTCCCTTTCCAGTGACATTAGATCAGCCCCCTCCCTCCTGGCCTTCATAAGGAAAGTAAAAATGTGGCTTTGGGATCAAGCCTTCAAAGAATAATTTGTAGTGCAATTATAGATATGCAACATGTGCAATGACTATTGGAATGGCCCTGGATTGCAATTATGGATGACATGGTTTTAAATACTGAATGTAATGTTTTAAATGTTTTAATATGCATTCATTTTAATTTTCAATTTAAATGTTCATTTGAATTATATGTTGCTTTAAAGCATTAAATAATTGCCTACATGTAAAGCTGCCTTGAGTCCCCTTTGGGGTAGAGCCTTAAGATCTGCTGGGGAGGCCCTGTTCTCAGTCCCACCCCCTTCGCAAATGTGACTGGTAGGGACAATAGACAGGGCCTTCTCAGTGGTGGCCTCTCAGCTGTGGAACTCCCTCCCCAGTGACATCAGACTGACCTCAACCCTCCTGGTCTTCAGGAAAAAAACTAAAGACCTGGCTCTGTACAAAGGTGTTTGGGGATTAGGATAACACAGAATTCGACCTTAACCTATCAGTCTGAATAATGACTATGGAAAACTAAGAAGTTTGGAAAGCATGACTTAGCACTTTTTATGTTTTTAATCTATATTACCATTTTTAATCTGTTTTATTGTTTTACAAGTTTTAATTGTTTATATGTTTTAATTCTTTTATAATTTAATATTTATGTTTATCGTTATGTACACAATGTGGCATTGAATTTTTGCCATAGTTTGCCAAAGTTTTACCAAAGCCGTTCTGAGTCCCCTTCAGGGTGAGCAGCGTGGGTATAAATAGAGCGAGCAAATAAATAAATAAATAAATAAATAAATAAATACATCACTGACCACAAGCAGCTTCCAGCCAGAGGCTTACTAGTGAAGTTACATTTGATGATGCTGAGCTATGTGACCAGAAATGCAATGTCACCAGCATGTCTCTCGGACAGAGATGCTTGTGATCAATGATGGTAGCATTTTCATTGCATCTTCCATCTAGCCTGCCACCTGAACAGGCAAAGGGTTCTGGTGATGCTCACAGGCTACATTGGGGGTAGTTCAGGATCTGTTTCTCCCAGATTAATCAGATAAGTGTAGACCTGGCCTCAGTCACAGTTTCTGATCTTCATCTATATATGGACCTGCATGAACAGTTGTAGAGAAGAGTCTGACATTGTAAGACATTGTAAGAAACTATTTATAGTAGTTTCAAAACCTATCAAACAATGATTAAAACGAATTTAAAGTATCATGAAAAGCGTACTGAACATGAGATTATATAGTCCAATATATAAAAATTAGGAAAACAGCTAGCAACTATATAAATCTATATAAATAAAAATGTCATGTTAGTTTGTGGGATTGACATAACTCAAAAACCACTGGATGAATTGACACCAAATTTGGACACAATACACCTCTCAGGCCAATGAGTGACCATCACTCATAAAAACACTGAAAAACACAGCAAAGGGGACTTAAAAGCCAAAAAAGCAAAAGGATGCTACAGCACATGCGCAAAAACAAGTTCTTTGGCAAAAAAGACACATTAGCATATCCACACTCTCTTCCAGACTACAGCTCCAAGCATCCCCTAGACCAGGCACTTTAGGAGAGGAGGATGATCCAAATGCACTACTTCCAAGATGCAAGCTTTCTTCTCCTTGGATATCTTTGAGAGCATCCCAATCCCTGCATATTTCCTATTCCTGGACTGCAACTCCCAGCAATCTTCCAGATAGATAGATAGATTAGATAGAGCTAGATAGATAGGTAGGTAGATAAATTAGGAGGACTGTTTCCTTTACCTTTAAAAGTCTCTGATAGTGAAACAGAGTCCCTTTTTCTTTTTAAAGTAACATCAAACTTAGCCAGTTAATAAGCACGTCGCCAAATTTGTAGCTCGGTTAAAAGTTCCTATTGGGTTTTTAAATCTTGTGTTAAGTGTTCCAACTATATTATGAAACTGAGACATTGTAATCAATATAATAACTTGGGGCAGGTAGTACCTAGAATTCACTAATTCCCTGCCTATTTATAACCCAAGTATTCTCAGTGATGTAGCTGGTTTTGGTTCATTTTGTTATACTATAATAATCACATTACATCTTTCTTTATGGAATCCTTCTATTTTGGTTCTAAGGAAGAAGACCTTAGTCTGGAAATGAAGATGTGTTCATGAAAGTTTTTCATGTATGGATCTGTGTAGACATTTACACCTGATGCTGTAACCCAAAGCCCACATTTTGCAATGCAAGATGCATCCCAAGTTGTGGTCTTAAGCTGTCTCCTAGTATCTAAGCATCCAGTATGTCTGTATGAGACATTTTACATCCACGTCAATCTTCACAGTATGAATTTACGTGGCATAGTATGTGTGCTTTGGAGGCAAAACATCTAAAGGAATGCATTCCATTGGAAGTAATTCTATCACTGTACCATGTGAGTAAGAATGAGTTTACATTGGTAAATGACATAAAATTCCAAATGGAACATTTTTGTCAGTTTTGGAAGTCAGTGAAAGGATACTCATTCCATTCCATTCTTTTTACCTTTAAATTTTGCCACATTTCAGAGAGATATCTATGTTATAAAAGAAAAGTTTGCACTATTAAACACAGTCAGTCACTAGTCCTATAGATTGCCTTCTTCTCTCTGCATTCACATTTGTATAAATAAGGAGTGGAAATAAAAAAAGAAAAAAACAATTTTTTGTCTACCACTTTCTTTGTGCGAGTGTGTGTTTGCAATAGAATAGAAAGAGAAATCTATACTTTATTAACACAAAGAAAGAAAAAAGTCAAATGTACAGCCCCTGTATTCACAAGGGATAAATACTTGGACTTACCATGGTTAGTGAAAATCGTGAATAATAGCAAAACCTACTGAACTTTAGTTAAAAGCATATTATAGAGCACTGGAACTCTCTGACAGCAAATTCTTAAGAATCACACAAACTTGCATGATTTCATAGAATGGAGACATGACATTTGAAGTGATATTAATCACTTTAATTGTGTTGTATGGATAGACCCATAAAGACAAGGAAAGTGGACATTATCTAATGTGCTTATTCTGATTCCTCCTTTCTCCCCTCCTCTTTAGGCATACTAGGACTGGAAACCATGTTAATTAATGGTGGTTGGTCATATCTGCTGTTTCGGGTATTTGTTAGGTTCTCCAATATAACTCTATAGAATTCTCCAGGGAAGTATCCCACAGAATTGTCTGGAAAACCTAGTAAATCAATAGACCACATTTCCCTTGAGTGTAGTAAGTCAGATTGCAGATATGGGTTCCATAGTTATAGAGGTCTTACTATTGTTGGTCCAAATATGACATTCTTTCATTTGTCTTCATTCTGAAATACATTTGAATGATTCTGAGACCAAATAGTGAAGAGTAGAGATAATCGCACTGGCAATGAAGATCCACATAGTTAAAGCAATCGTATTTCCCGGTAGTAACCTACGGATGTGAGAGCTGGACCATAAGGAAGGCTGAGCGAAGGAAGATAGATTCTTTTGAACTATGGTATTGGAGGAAAATTCTGAGACTGACTTGGACCGTGAGAAGATCCAACCAGTCCATACTTCAGGAAATAAAGCCCGACTGCTCATTGGAGGGAAGGATAGTAGAAGCAAAGATGAAGTACTTTGGCCACATCATGAGAAGACAGGAAAGCTTGGAGAAGAAAATGATGCTGGGGAAAATGGAAGGAAAAAGGAAGAGGGGCTGACCAAGGGCAAGATGGATGGTATCCTTGAAGTGACTGGCTTGACTCTGAAGGAGCTGGGAATGGCCACAGCCGACAGCGAGCTCAGGCGTAGGCTGCTCCATGAGGTCATGAAGAGTCGGACCTAAAAAACATAGAGGTCTTACTGTTGTTGGTTCATTCCTTCGTTTATAAAAGGAATGTCCTTTTATAGAGGTCTTACTGTTGTTGGTTCAAAAAGGACATTCCTTTATTTGTCTTCATTCTGAAATACATTTGAATGATTCTGAGCCAATACATATATTTTGAATTGTTATCCCTCATACTACCTCACCTCAAAAAACATAGAGAACAGGGTCATGGATGATTCTATTCCTCCCTCTGAAAACAATGCAAGTTTATATTTAGCTGAAAGTGTTGTTCTTCAGATTGTCTATAAAAAAATAATAATATGGCAAAACTGTGGAGTAATGCCTTCCAGAATGAGACGGTTAGAAATACACTTTTTCACCTTTCCCAGTCAAGTGTGTGACAAGAAAGCTTTAAGTGGCCATGGGAACATTTCTGTGGTTTCTTGGATAAATATTCATAAGCCAATATTTTATGCTCTTAAATTTTAAGTATGTACTATTTGGAAAAGCATTAAAACAAATATAGGTCAACAGGGAAAATATAAAATTTCATTCACATAACAGTAGAGAACTGGTAGATTTCCCTTGAAAAATGAAAAGGGGAAACTTGAAGTCTTCCTAAAGTACTAGGCTGAAAACCACAAATCCAGTCCTAGCTGAACTTTCAAACATTATTCTAGGATCCATTCAGAGAAGAGCTGAAGTACATTTACTTGTGAACAACAAGAAGTATAGAAGTTTTATGTTAAGGCTCCTTTCTTGACATCCACACTTGCAAACAGTAAAGATATTTTCTTTATTTCAATCTAAAAGCATCTGAACAGGCGACAGAAGCTTGAATATACATTTTCCAGCATCCTTTATCTGTGTCTCATAAGTAAGGAGGATAGTTTTATTCTAGCCTAGCACTTTAAGAATATAGACGTGGCTGTAAAATGGCTCAATAGATAAACTTTTATGGGAGCAGCATTCTTGGCCTTAGATTAGTATGGTCAGAATTGATTGTTTATGGCTGCAATTCTGCCACTTGTCTGAACCCATCAGCTCAAGGATAGTGATGCATTCTCTGCTGTAAACATTTTGCTATGTTTAGTTACCACCAATATTACTTATAACAGTGTTGTGTGTCAGTGTTAATTTCCAAATGAGATTTTTAAAAGCCTAAAATTGTGTCTATTTGTAACTCAGCAAACCAGGAAAAGTAATTTGGTTCCATTATCCAGGCAGAGGTCACAAGGGGATGCTAGAGAGAGAAGGATTGTCCATTTTACAAAGGGGAAGAAGGTTGAAGGAGCTAAACCATTTCCCCCTGTTTTCCCATTATTCCACACACTCAGTCACTGTCATCAAAACAACCATCATTTTTAATATAGGGAAGGGGGGGATAACCAGTGAAAATGGGGGAAATTGTTTTCCTCCTTCAACCCCCCCCCCAAATAAAATGAATTTTCCTTCTCTGTTTAGGCCCCGTTTTAGTGTCCACCCGGATAATGGAACCATACCAGTAGTTTATTGCAGGTTAGTAATTACTTCTACCATGCTATTTTCCAGCTCTGCTTAAATCCAGCTAACAATTTCCTAAAATGTGTTGGGAAATTGTGACCTGTAGGCACATATACCATTGGAGACCCATTTTGCAGCTCTTGATGTTGCCAAGGGTCCTAGGGGGAGGATTTCCTTCTCTCAATCAGTGGTGTATAGCCCTGCAAAACATGGACTATCTACAGACGCCACACTCAACTCCTGGAATAATTCCATCAGCATTGCCTCCAGAAAATCCTGTAAATCTCTTGAAAAGACAGTTGGACAAATGTCAGCATGCTGGAAGAAGCAAAGACCACCAGCATTGAAGCAATGCTCCTACGCCATCAACTCTGCTGGACTAGCCATGTTCAGGGCTGTAGCCAGAAAAAAATTTCTGGAGGGGTTGAAAATATCAGGGGGGGCAGTTAAAATGTCACGGGGGGGGGGGGGTTGAAACCTGCCTCCTAGCTCACGCTGAAGCAAAGAGCACAGCTGCAGGGGGGCAGAGCAGCCTTCAATATCCTGCAGCTCCGCCCCTGTCAACCACCTCCACAAGTCTGGCCTCCTTAATGAGAGCATTCAACACCACCCCCCCCCCCCAACTTGGTTGCATCACTACATAGGCTATTGCTGCAAGTAATGACAGTATGAATAAATTTGTCAATGTTTGCTTGAGATAGTGCTTGCAGTTCTGGAGGGACTCTTAAGTTTTTGCATCTCATATACTTAGAATGGGAATTTGGTTAACCAGTTAAAATTCATGAGAAAACCCGGGTTTTTTTAACCTGAAAAATTGGGGGGGGGGGGAGTTGAACCCCTACAGGCTACAGGCCTGGCCACGTTGTCTGAATGCCTGATCACTGTCACCCAAAGCAGTTACTCTGTTCCCAACTCAAGAATGGAAAACATAATGTTGATGGACAGGAAAAGAGATTTAAAGATGGGCTTAAAGCTAACCTTAAAATACAATGGTATAGACACTGAGAACTGGGAAGCCCTGGCCTTTGAGCACTCTAGCTGGAGGTCAGCTGTGATGAACAGCGTTGTGCAATTTGAAGAGGAATGAATAGAGGGAGAAATACTTAGATAACGAGGGATTGTCTAAATGAAGGTGTAGTATTGCCCTTGGCAATTTACCCCCACATTTTGGCTGTCAGCTTAAGGTATTTCCTCCTCTCTCTCCATCTCTCCCATTCATTGAGTTGTATTACTTTTCCTTTCACCTCTTCCTGTTTCCTTCCTCTTATAAGAGGAATTTCCTGTTTTAAAAAGGGCAAATATAGTGGCAACAGTGCTTCATCACTCCCTCCTGTTGCAGAAATTTTGCTTTTTTATCTCAACAAGGGACAACTTTCTGCTTTGGGCCAAACTATATCTATGACTATCTCTTTGCTTAATGCGTATTCCATTTCTTTGGAAAGTGTATCAAACAACTTGAGACATTTCTGTCAAAAGGATAGCCCCTAAAGAAAGGTCAACTTTGACAATTGCCAAAACGTCTTGAACTTGTAAAAACAAATAAAGCAACTATCTATTAGCACATGGAGCTTTGTCATCTAATTTGCTTTAACTTTTTATACATGTTCATCAGTTTTCTCCTTCAGGCTGAATGTTTAAACAGGGAAGTAGAAACACACATTTCACAAAGTAGTGCAAGGCTATAAATCTGGTAGTTGATTCAAGCTAGTGTAGAACAATCGACAGTATAGATTTTGGCAAATTATTTATATTTACGTGTTCGATTTATATCCCACCTTCCTCCTTGTGCAAAGCCCAAGGCAACCTATTTATTTAGTGGTTCTACTTGAAGATCCAGCATGATGCAATGGACTATGACTCTGGAGACCATGTTTTGAATCCCTTTTTGGCTATTTGAATCTACTAGATGAGAAGTCACACTCTGAGCTTGAAAGAAGTGACAAACCCATTTCTGAACAAACCTTTCCAACAAAATCCAATGATAGGTTCATCTTTGAATCTTCATAAGTTGGAAATGACTTAAAGGCACATAACAATAGCAATAAACTCCAGTTGTGACTAACTAGCTATTGCACTGATTAGATTTATGAGATTCCCATTAATTATTCAGTTTCTTACAAAAATAACCATTGAACTAGGTAGCCCCATGGGATGATCCAGAAAAGCCCTTCTTCTGATGACTATTGTTAATGCTTTGGAAATACAACAGTTGCTTTTTTTACAAACAACTATTAGTCAAAACAACCTACAATGGTATTAACATATGTGAAGAATAGCCTAAACATTTTAATCCTAATATAATTTTCATTATATTGCTATTACTTCACAAAATTGACTGTGTGCAAAAAAACCCAAGCAGGATGGAGTAACTTCCTGTTCAATGCAGATGGCAGCATTCAGATACAGAGCCATAATTGCTTTTTCATTTTGAAACCCTATCATTTGTTGGAGAAACATTTATCTAACATTTACCAATTAGAAAATGCTGGCAAATCAATAAAGTACAGGCAGAGGCCTTGACAAACAGGCCTTAATTATTCCAGACTTAATCCAATTACTTATTTTATTCCCTGAATATATCAACAAAATCAAGCAACTCGAGATGTTTCAGGATAGGCCAGTGCTTAAGGCACAAAACTAGGCTATTTTGGCAGTGATTAGAAAACAAAAAATATAAGACCACCTACATAGACAGACTGATTGTTATGTTTATACTCCTAGAGGCAGAACTAATGCAAACGAAGAACCATTATTAGATTTGGGAAAGGAAAGTAAACTGAAAAATGACACCTTATGAATATGAGATCCCCCACCCCAAAATGATATAAGAAATGGGAATGATAGTATCTCTCAGTCATTTTGTCCATTCTTTAACTCTTTCGAAATCAAGTGCTTCCCATCCTGAATATAAGATCTGCACATTTTGAGGACTTGAGGAATTGAAATAAAATCATTTCCCCCTATTTTTATTAGCCACATTCAATTGTTACATTGATTTTATGTATTTTAGGGCATTGTATGTGTTTTAAGGCATTGAATAATTGCCTATATGTAAATTGCCTTGAGTCCTCTTTGGGGTAGAGAAAGGCCGGGTGTAAATAGGGTAAATAAATAAAATGAATAAAATTTCAGCATAGAGTGAACTGTGCTATAACTTCCTTGTTATATACCTTCAAGTTACTTCTGACCTATGCTGACCCTTTCAAGAAGCTTACTTGGCAAGATTTTTTTCAAAGGGATTTGTCATTGCAGTCTTTTGAGCCTGAGAACGTTATCACACAAGACAGTAAGTTACAAATGGAGCAGAGTTATCACAACTTTGGCTAAGATTTACTGTACAACATCATCCCTATTCTGTTGTTTTCCAATAGGGAGACAGTCTTGAAAGTGTTTCGTTTTGTTTAATGCAAAACTTCTATGAATGACCTTCTTTTCCACATCTGCCCTATTACCATTTGCAATGTGATAGTTCAGTTCTGCCTCATTGTTGACTTTGGGTGGACAGTGGGAAGGCTTTAGGTCCCTTTGCTTTCCACTGACTGAGCAGAATAGATTAATCATTGGCAAATTAATTGTTTTCATTTGCCAGTGAATCCCAAATAGGAGTTCCCCAGATGTCTTGGACCTCAACTCTCAGAAGTCTCAATTGCCTTGGCCAATGATCAGGGATTCTGGGAGCTGAAGTCCAAAGCACTTGGAAGACCAGAGTTTAGGAAAAACTGATCTAGTCTCTCCCTAAATTCTCCCCCAAAGGGGAAAAAACAATTTTCAATGTTTTTTTTTTTTAAAAAAACCTAGTTTTACTTCATTTTTATAATTTACATTTGGGGGAAACTGCATGTGTGTGTGTGTGTGTGTGTGTGTGTGTGTGTGTGTGTGAGAGAGAGAGAGAGAGAGAGAGAGTAACCAGTATTTCATAGGACTTTAATTTTGATTTCAGACTTCCACAATTGCGAGGGAAAAAACAGTATGGGTGGAGACTACACTTTCCAATGTGATAGCTTAGTAAACAGAGGATTTGTCTAGAGCAATGGTTCCCAATCTTTTTTTTGACCAGGGACCACTCTGACCAGGAACTACTTGACCAGGATCCCTTTCACCAGGGACCACTTTGACCAGGGACCACTCTCCAACATTAGTACCAAAAGGGTTACAAATCAGTTTTTGGTCAACTTTAGATTGGGTTTGGTCATTTGGGGTGCTGATTGGCATTGGATAGACCACATCAGCTCTAGGTTCTGATACAGAGCATATGTCATCCAGTAATCACCATCTGCTTGATCACAGAAAACCATATTTAATAGTCTAGAGCCACAGACCTTATTTTAGGTCTTGTGGCCCACCAGTGGGCCATGGCCCACAAGTTGGGAACCACTGGTCTAGAAACACAAGTCATTGAGATGAATAAATTATCATTCTTTCTTTATAACTGGAAGCATGAAACACTATAATAAGGACCTCATCCCAATTGGGATGAGGTCCTTAAACTGAATAATCTTTTCAAAGCATAGGAATCTACTTCCTGACTCTACAATGAAACCAGAAGTGACAAAAGTAAATCTAAAGCTAAATCTCTACTCCCCCTTGGCTTCCAAATGGTAAAAATATAGCTTAATTACTTTTCCAATTTCGATTATTCTAAGTTTCCACTCTATTATGCTGAAAACAGCCAATGTGGTATAATTACTGTTGGCTTTGCTAAAAAAAAAAAACACTTTACACATTAATCTTTAAAAACCTTAACCACAGCAAGGAAAGACTATGGTTGCAGAACCACAAAAGCTCAGCCAAGAACAGTGACAGCATATGTCTGTTTAAAAGGTTAAAAATCATTTTGCATTTGCAGTAATATTGCCTCACAGATAAAAAGTTTTAAAACTTGTTTTATTTTGTGTTGTTGATTCATCCATGTGCTTTTATACTATTACCTCCTTCAAAGGGAGGCTCAGGACTCTTCCACACAGCCATATAACCCAGAATATCAAGGCAGAAAATTCTACAATATCTTCTTTGAACTGGGTTATCTGAGGTCCCTTCCACACAGCTGAATAAAATCCCACATTATCTGCATTGAACTTGGATATATGGCAGTGTGGACTCAGAAAACCCAGTTCAAAGCAGATATTGTGGATTATTCTGCATCTATATTCTGGCTTATATGTCTGTGTAGAGGGGCCCTGAGTACACACTGCCATATATTCAGTTCAAAGGAGAAAATGTGAGGGGTTTTTTTCAGCTTTGTGGTAGGGGCCTCAGTTGACCCCACTCTGCTCTCCATTTTCCAGCAGACAAAGGCCTTCATGATTTAACTGGCTGAAACAGAGGGATGCGTAATGTCTTTGCTGTTTAATATATAACATAGCACAACCCCTGAAAGACTGATACCTACAATTTTACTGATATGCATCTGACAAAATATGTCATCTCTAGGAATGTTCTAGAACCTCCAGTGCTATTGTATCATAACTTCCACCAAAAGTCATTTATTTCAACAGGTCTTGTTATTATCTATTTTTCCTTTGTTATAGTTATTTCTTTCATTCCTGGAAACTTATTAAGGATCAGCAGCCAATAACTCAGGAAACAGCACCAGTCTTTGGAACACAACTATGAATGTTAATCCTTTAAAACCTAAAGTTTAAATAGGCCATTGACACCACAAGTCATTACTTGTGGCACACACACATGCTGTGGGGTGAACCCATGTCCCTAGTATTAATGATATTTCCAAGACACTTTATGTGACGAGAGCCCAGTGTCTAATATGTTTTTATGATGCAGGCATCAAATTGTGCCTTGCTTTTGTAAGCCGCCCTGAGTCCCCTTCGGGGTGAGAAGGGCGGGGTAAAAGAACCCCAAATAAATAAATAATAAATAAATAATATCCAGGGGTATTTTTCTTTCTCATTTACTCCACTTGTTAGTTCAGCTTCTTTTGCTTGAGTAAACCCTAAGGGTCCTTCCACACAACCCTTTATCCTAGGATTTCAAGGCAGAAAATCCCCCATTATCTGAGTGTGAACTCAGATAACCCATTTCAAAGCAGATATCATGGGATTTTCATATTCTGGGATAAAGGGCTGTTTGGAAAGGCCCTCTGACATTAGGTTAGAAAAACAGGTTTCATCAATGGACTTTGGGAAGAGTCAAACTGTGAGCCCTTCCACACAGCCATATAACTCAGAATATCAAGGCAGAAAATCCCACAATACCTGCTTTGTACTGGGTTACCTGGGTCCACACTGCCACAGCAGAAAATGTGGGATTTTATTCAGCTGTGTGTGGAAAGGGCCTATAAATGCCATAAAGGCTTTCTCACACCAGCTCTCACTTTCATAGCTAGAATGAAAGAAAGGACTTGGTTCTGCCTGCTATCTTAATTTCTCAACTGTTAAAGAAATAATTTATTTTTTTAGAGAATGTTAAAGCTGTGAGTTTTTCTTTCATAGGAAACCAGATGGGAAACTAGCATAATATATTTCATAAGCCACTAAACAATGACTATACAGGATCTGTTTTCATATACTTTTGACATAGTTATATTTGAGCCCGTAACCCACAGTCTGCAAAGTTGTTATGATTCCCCTGAGCCATCTAGCCTCCTAAGTGGTTTTATTCGGATGCAATCTGATGTTGCAATGAATTGCAAAATATGGGTGTTCTAAAGCCAGGATGAATGGTTTACAGTCATTTTATTTCATATGGTTCCAAAGCAGATCTCTGTGTCCTGGTCTTTGTGGCTTTTCTTGCCCTGCTCCTTTGAACCTTTTGCAATTTGCTTACAATCATCCTTCAACCTTATCATTAAAACCAGCCAGTTTTCAACCAATTTCATAACGCTTATTGCATTATTAAAACTCAAAACAGCAATCTGGTCCACTTCTGTTGAGAAATGAAACTAACCAGATTCCATTTGTACAGAAGCTTTAGATTTGGGGTCATAGGAGACACTGAACATTATATTTATCTTCCTTTCAGTCTAATGTTAGGGTGATTTGGATTAGCAGATAATGAGAATTTACACTGGTGTTTCCCAAAATTTGATCCTCCTGGTGTTTTGGACTTTAATTCCCAGAAGTCCCATGAATTGTAGCCGTGATGGATTCTGGGAAATGAAGAACAAAACATCTGGAGGACAAAAGTTGGGGAAGCACTAATTGACACCATTGGAAATGCAGCCAACACATAACACAATATGGCTCACATATCCACAAGGATACATTTCCAGGCTACCAGCGAATATGCAACAATGCAGATGATAGTGAACCCTATTGAAATGAAGGACATCTGATGCAAGAATACCATAGAATTATATTGGAGGATATAGAAAATGCCAAAAGAGACATATTTTCCTGGTCATGAAACTGAAAAAACTGGTACCACAGATAAACGGTATAAAGTGTTTACTGCATGCAACTTACACACAGTTTTGCTCATCACAATAGGTCCTGCAGCTAGACCCCCAAGAAAGGTCCAAAAAGGCAGGTAGCTTGATTGACTCACATCAAACAAACAGTTCTGAATTTTCCATCCCCATCTGGATTTTTGTAAGACTAATAGCCCTTAATTATCAGCTTGAGACCATGCTGCTCCTTATAGCAAGGATTTCTCACAACAATAATTTGTGTGGGCGGTGTGTGTGTGCGGGTGGGTGGGTGGGTGGGGGATATCAACTTAAGTTCCTGTCAAGTCACTATGAGAATTATAGCTGATCTTGGTGTGGGTGTGTGGGGGGGGGGGGTAGTAGAAGGAAAACTTTGGTAAATGGCAGATGGCATCATTGTCTGTGCTAATGAGGAAGCTCTGTTTAGTTCAGTCCTGTGTGCCTTACCTCAATGGCACTACTGCCTCCACTGGATAGGTGGCTTTTTGGGTTATTATGAAGTACCATCTATTACCAGGTATGTCTGGTGGTCCACACCATCCTTTTTCAGAATTGAATCAATGCTGAGATTGAATTCTGTGTTCAAAGTATGTTCTTACATTTAACTTATGGTGCCTCCTTTCAAAATACAACCCAGGAGACACAATCCAGGAGAACTGGTCAGTCGCAAGGCCGAACAGGGTTTAGGGTTACAGCTTGTGCTGGATGGGGTCGCACTCCCCTTGAAGGCGCAGGTTCGCAGCTTGGGTGTGATCCTGGATTCATCGTTGAGCCTGGATCCCCAGGTTTCAGCGGTGACCACGGGAACATTTGCACAGCTCAGGCTCGTGCACCAGCTGCGCCCGTACCTTGGGAAGTCTGACTTGGCCACGGTAGTACACGCTCTGGTCACATCCCGCCTTGACTACTGCAACGCTCTCTACGTGGGGCTGCCCTTGAAGACGGCCCGGAAGCTCCAGCTAGTCCAGCGCGCGGCAGCCATGTTACTAACAGGAGCGGGACGAAGGGAGCACACAACGCCCTTGTTGTTCCAGCTCCACTGGCTACCGATCTGCTACCGGGCCCAATTCAAGGTGCTGGTGCTGGCCTACAAAGCCCTAAATGGTTCCGACCCAAAATACCTGTCTGACCGCATCTCGGCCTACGAGCCCACGAGGACTTTGAGATCGTCTGGGGAGGCCCTTCTCTCGATCCCGCCTGCCTCACAGGCACGCCTGGCGGGGACGAGGGATAGGGCTTTCTCGGTGGTGGCCCCCCAGCTGTGGAACACCCTCCCTGTAGACATCAGACAGGCGCCCTCCCTTATGACATACCGCAAGAGACTAAAGACGTGGTTGTTTGAGAAGGCGTTTGACTAAGTGCTACAACAATTGGCAATGATGATTAGAATGGAATATGGAAAACGAGATTGGATTGTGATTCTATGATGAGACGTCGCGAATGATTTAGTGTAATTGTATTATTGATAGTGATGTTGTTATTGTTGTTGTGATATTGCCTTTATTGTAAATTGTTTTTATATGTTGTACACCGCCGTGAGTCGCCCTAGGGCTGAGAACGGCGGTCTACAAGTGCAGTAAATAAATACATAATAAATAAATAAATAAACTTTAGTGGCATACTTGTTTTTCACTTCTTAGGTCAGTTGCAGACAGCCCTTTATCTCAAATTAATTCTTGGCTTGTAGCAAATTAATACGGGACTATCCAGAACATTGTCTGGATAACCCCTCCTTTATTGTGGGAGTCCCTGCAATAAAGGTCCTCTCTGGATGGGCCCTTAGTCTGACTTGTGACTTGAAATCATTCCTGACCTATGGTGATCCTAATACTACATATCACAAGATTTTTGTGAAATGATTATCTGTTGTTAAGAGAGTTTGATTTGCCTAAGGTCACCCAGTGGGTTTTTATGGCACAGCAGGGATTCAAATCCTGGTCTCTTGGAGCCCCAGGCCCAACACTTAACCCACTATGGCGCACTGGATCTTATCCTCCTAGTTTAGTAAATTGCAATATATTGCAAAATTCTAGATGTTCACCCTCTCCTCGGTTTCAAATTATATCCAATGGTGAAGATACAGTATATTTGCCCCTACAACTTAGTAGTGACAAGATGTTGAGCCAAAGCATTCAAGACCTGAAAGATCTTAAGGCTGAGACTTTGATAGATTCCAGCTGGCTAATAATCTTGTTGAAATTCAGTATTAATTAGATGAGAGAGATGCAAAAAGGCACTCTGAGACAAATCACAGTCTCGCCTCTCCATTTTACTAACAAAATCGTGAAAATAAGCCACATACAGAATCCATAAGGAATGTTGTCTCATTAGAAACAGGAAAGTTTCTTTTTCAGATCTTGGAAATAAACAGGCAACACACGCAGTAATGTAAGACTCAGCAATGTCCCTAGTGATGTTTACAGCTCTGGCCTGGTTTGTGGAAATGTCGAAAATCAGATGGTGGGTCCGCCTGGCTCCCCTGGCTCTGAGACAGAGCAAGAAAACGACAGATTACACAAGCGCCATCTGACTTTCAAAGTGAGAATTGCAGGTACGTTTGCATTCAGCATTCCCTTGTCATCATCTTGCTTCCAAACAGTATGTTTGATTGTCATTATTATAAGTACTTGCAACCATTGTGTTGGGTGATTTTTTTTCTTTTTTACTGATGAGTTTGATAGCATTTTTATGAAGGGATGGAAAGCAGGAAGATCACAAGGCAACCTGTCTCACTTAAAGTTAGTCTTCTTCAACCAACTCCTTTTGAGCATCGGAAGACCTGCTTTTCCAAAACAACTTCATTGCCATCAGCATTCCTTGCCTTTATTACTGTTTGGATTTTCCAGTTTCTTTCATTCATTGGTATTTATAAAGGTGAAGAGAATCACAGAATGATGACAATAGATGTTTTGCATTATTACACATCACCGGGAAAGGAGAGAAAACAAGATAGTCACAGGTCCGCAGTCTGGGTGGCCTCCTGGACTCATCACTTACTCTTATAGTTCAGGCGTCAGCGGTGGCCGGGAGGGCCTTCGCACAATTAAGACTCAAGCGCCAACTGCAACCGTACCTCGTGAAGTCGGATCTGGCCAGGTGGTCCATGCCTTAGTCACCTCCAGATTGGATTACTGTAATGCACTCTATGTGGGGCTGCCCTTGAAAACGGCCCGAAAATTTCAATTGGTACAACGGGCGGCAGCCAGGTTACTAACCGGTGCCTCCTGTTTAAGGAGTTCCACTGGCTGCTGTTCATTTTCCGGTCCCAATTCAAGGTGCAGGTTCTTACCTACAGAGCCCTGAATGGTTTGGGACCCGCCTACCTGTGTGACCGCATTTCTGTGTACGAACCCACACGATCTCTTTGATCATCTAGAGAGGCCCTGCTCACGCTCCCAACTCCTTCGCAGGCGCGATTGGTGGGGACGAGGGAGAGGGCCTTCTCAGTGGTGGCCCCCCAATTCTGGAACTCACTTCCCAGGGACATTAGACATGCCCCAACGTTGGCAGTCTTTAGGAGGAGCCTGAAAACGTGGTTGTTCCAGTGTGCCTTCCCAGAATAAGGAGAACTCTCAGCAATATGTCCTCACAATGCACTTTAATACTGACTTAGGATGGACTGTGCTCCCTCATTTCTCTCCGAAAAATCCTATCCTAGTTATATTTTATCTTGTTCACGTCAGCATATTTTTAATTTTAATTTATTACATTTGGCCCACCCATTTTTAAAATTGTTTATGTCACTATTGATTGTTTTTTGTTTATGTGATTTATATGATTTGTATTTTATTGATTGTTTATTGATGTTGTATTTATTGAGGTTTTGTTTGATGTACTTTAGGTTTGGCCTCATGTAAGCCGCACCGAGTCCCTTGGGGAGATGGTAGCGGGGTACAAATAAAGTTCATTATTTATTATTATTATTATTATTATTATTATTATTATTATTATTATATAGGCCATGTGCTGAAACTGCCATAGCATGTAGTATAAGTTGCAATGTAAAGAAGATTAACTGTTTTTCCTCCACACTACTAAGGCATCTTGCTGAGAACATGGTCAACCACATGAAGAATTTTACCTTTTTTCACAACTTTTATGGAAAATTTGATGCAAACGTTTATTTAATTTGAAGATAAGATTACATAAAGGCTTTTGCTATAATTGTGTATGTCCTTTCATGCAATTTACATTTGTCTACACTTAACTGAGTAGTAATGGTGCTACGAAACCCAGTTACTGATTTGTAAAGATGTGTAACGGAAGCCCACCAGGAGTGCCGGATGCAGACTGGAACCCCCTTGTTGGTATCTCATTGCACATTAATGCCTTTGCTGACTGTCCTATGTAATTATAAAATAACAGCCCTCTACTGAGTACAAATATTGCACCTCTTTGCAATTCTATTTCCCAGATACCCACATCCACGTATGAACAGGCAATGCTCAAACAGGATTTAGGGTACTATCTTCTCTGTAAAGATGTTTTATCAAAAACAGATTGCACCAGAATCCTAGATCCCAGATCAGCTATTTAGTTATGTTTGTGTAATTCAGTAACAACTTTGGCCTGACATAGAGGTTTCCATACTGTAGTGTGACACAGTAATGTGTCACCTGCAGTGTGTTGGTGTGTCAGACGAACACAACGAAAATTGTTTATGTGAAATAAGCAATACCAACTTGCATGCATTTTTATGCAGTAAAAGTGCTGATTAGTATGGTGCACTACTATAGTTCCCTTTTATCATATTTGTGCCCCCATAAATTTCATTATTACAATTTATGTGTGTCTCACTCATAAGGGGATAGATTTTCCTCCCCCCTCCTCCCCAGCTCTCCTAGCACGCCATTTCTACATACTGGGAGAAGCTCAGGCAACACTGTAAAGGAGGCTGGGTAAGTTTTCCTTACCTTTAAAACGGGGTTGGGGACTTTGAGGGAGGGGGTGGGATTCCCACACTTTTCTGGACTAATTTGGTCCAGAAAACTGTGGGAATGGTGTCAGGACTGCAGTCCAGACACTGGAAATAGTGGATTTATCCTGCGCCTTCCAAGAAGGCACAAAATAAATCCACTATCTAATTAATTCACCACAAAACAAGGTTTTTCTGATTTGTGGTGAATTAATAGTGGGTGGCCAGAATGTCATTTGGATAGCCGCCTTTATATCATGGAAGTTTCTGCAATAAAGGGGCTGTCTAGATCTGCCCTGAGTTCACAAACAGATAATGTGGAATTTTCTGCCTTGATATTTTGGGATGTAGAGCTGTGTGAAAAGGCCCTGGGTTTGTTTCCATGTTCTCCCAATCCTTTATTGCTAATACCATAATTATCAGTCTAATCACTCTTTCAGTTGCTTCTCTCTCTTGCTCTCACCATTTTAGGTTTGTTGTCTTGTTGAACAGCAAGTTGCACATTTTTTAAAGTTTTATTTGGTATATTTTCATACTGCACAATATTTGCAAGAAATTTCCTTCATTTTGTAGGGTTTTTTTTAAACTAATATGTGTTCGCACATTTTGCTTGGAGATATACAGTATATAAGTGAGAATTATAACTATTAAAAGATTTCTAGTTAAATCCTAGAGAAATGAGCTGAATCAAATTCTCCCTTTTCTCCCTTTCCACATAATTCAAACTACAATGAATCATACAATCTTTATACGTCTTCAAAAATAAAATAATACAAAATATATATTCTCTTGGAATTATTCCAAGTTTTTTTAGTGTTAATCCTGTCTGTGTAGGTGAATTAAGAGGAAATCATTCAATAAAAGAGTCTTTACAGAAAAGAAACAGACAAACATTTTCCCTTATCATACATCAATTAAGAAGCATGTCATCATGTATAAACTAGAGTGTCCATTCATGAGACTAGAAGGTCATGCTAATGGAAGCAGAGAGGGACTATTCATTAGAGATATTCAGCTGGTATGTACTTTTATTCTTTGCTATGTTCTGCAAGAATGCACAGTAAACATATGGGAGATGAAGAGATGCTAGAGGCACTGTGAATTTTAATTAAGAAACAAGTTAACTATGTGCCTGAAGTTTGCTAAATACCTCCTTTTCTCACCCTACTGCACCAACATAGCCTTATGATCCTCTTGGACCATCCTTTTCAAAAGCCCAGTTCATTACCAAAAGAATAAAAAAAACTGCAGGTGATTCAGAGCCCAAATTAAACCTCCACTTCTGAAGTTCATCTTTTCATCTTGTTTCCAAGGTCAAAGTATGGTTGTGAAAACCTGACAGTCAACAAAGCTGAAAACCAACTCATTTGAAATATCTGGAGAAGAGTTGTACCTGAAGAGTTGGCCTGCTCAAAAGAAATGGCACAAATCAAGCTTGAGCTCTCCCTAGAACCCAAGATGAATAAACTGAGACTGCCATACTTAGGACAGATCATGAGAAAACATAAATCACTTTAAAAGACAATAATGCTTGGTAAAATAGAAGGCAGAAGAAAAATAAGACTGCATTGCAAATTGATAGTTTCAGTCATGAAGGTTATAGTTTTAAATCACCAAACCATAGAGTTGGGAGAGACTGCAAGACATGAGCAGAACTGACAAAGATGGGTTCATTCAAAAGGTCACATAAATCGAAGTCAACTTGATGGCAGTTAACAACTGTAGGCAACTGTAGGGAGCTAGGGGCCCAATTCACAACCCTAGGAAACCTTTGAGAATCTCATTTTGTTCACCCCCACTTTAAGGAACCATTTTAAAGATGTGAACACTATGATGACTGTGGGCCTTTCCACACAGCCCTATATTCCAAAATATCAAGGCAGGAAACCCCACATTACCTGAGTATGGACTCAGATAACCCAGTTCAAAGCAGATGTTGTAGGATTCTCTGCCATGATATTCTGGGATATAGGGCTGTGAGGAAGGGCCCTCAGAAAGAGGAAATCCACAAAAAAGGAATCATCAGTATTTAAACTCTTCCTGGTTCCCAAAAGAGAGATGAAACCTGGTGCTGACTTTGGTGTCATTTCCTGATTTTGTTTTGTTGGGGGTTTTTGTAGCTTTTCCTTTCATTTTTCAAAATACCCCCTTGATTTTTCTTCCTGATGATGAGTAAGGCCGTTTCCACACAGCTGAATAAAATTCCACATTGTCTGCTTTAAACTGAAATATATGGCATTGTGGACTCAGATAACCCAGTTCAAAGCAGATATTGTGGGATTTTCTGCCTTGATAGTCTGGATTATATGGCAATGTGGAAGGGCCCTCAGTCAGGGGAAGAGGAAGCCACTGGGATCCCTCAGTCTCAAGGCTTCAACAGGCTGGTCCTGATATGCCCCCTTTCCCTACTTTCATCAGAGACACAATTGTTAATTGAGTTCACAAGGAGAAGCTTGATAGGAGCAGTCCTCCTCCTGTACAAACTTCTCTTTCTGGGACATGAAAGAGGAGGGCTATTACTTTGTTTGTTTTATGGAACATTGGTGCCCCGTAAACCCCAAAAAGTATCTCATTATATATATAGTGCTCTTTGTTGCAATATGTTATTTTCATTTTATGCCTTCCTTGGATACCCATATGCAGTATTTCTGACAATGGAGGAACCCTACAGGACTTCAAAAGTAGGCTTATATGTAAGAAATATTGTTCTTCTGCTCCCAAGCTATAAAACAGTTTAACACTTAAAACATCATCTTAAACTGAACCCAGGAATAATATGAACTTAGGGCCTTTCCCTACAGCCCTATACACCAGAATATCAAGGCAGAAAATCACACAATATCTGTTTTGAACTGGGTTATCTGTGTCCACACTTAGATAATGTGGGATTTTCTGCACTGATATTCTGGGATATAGGGCTGTTTGGAAGGGCCCATAGAAAGAAATCAAAACATAGATATCTATATTTTGTTTGTGGGAAGTATCCAGGAAGAAAAAATGAACTCAAAACCAAATTATATATGATCAAGTTAGACTATTCATTGTTTTTTTCTTAAGGAATCCTATTCCTAACACATTCAAATATGCAGATCATGGTTACTGGATTTTTATCTTCCAGCTAGAGTTTTAGAAGCACATAATTTTTTACAGAGATATGAAAAAAAATTGCAGCATTTTGGAATGGCAAGGTACTTCTGGGTGGTCTTTTGGATTTTGTTGTAAAATTGAAGTCAAGCCAGTGTTCTCACCAGCCAAGAGCTCATCCTTTTTTAATAATAAAAAACCCTTCTCCGGATGCTTCTGGACATGGACCCAACTCTATCATGTGATAACATGGCTTTCTCAGCATATTCATGGATTTCTTCCAGTTTTCCTTCCTTTCCCTCACAGCCTTCCATCTTTTTTAGTCTTTGAAGTAGAGAACAGTGTGGTCAATAGTCCTTTTCATAGATACCCCAAAGTTTTAGTATGCTGTGAAGTGTTTTACCACAGCTAGCTCTATTGAATCTGCATCATTCTGCATGCCCTTTCAGATATCCTGAAAGAAAGAAATGTGAATCTAACTTTGTTTTAACATCTAAACCACATAGTATGCAAGACTGTGAGCATTCCAAACCCAATGTTAGCATTGAAACTTATATATGATGACTATTGCAGCGTAGTCTGGAAGCCAGCTGGAATGAAAATTAGTCACACATTTGTGATTTCATTTTTGCTTACTTGCACAAAGCATACCCCCCCCCCCCCCCCGGTTTTGTCTTATTCTTGACACATCACCTGAAATTTTCATTCACTTTCATTTGATTTGTGCTTTAAAGTACTTATGCTTCAGAAACATGATCACAGATACCCTCAGGGAATAATTCTCATCCAAATGATTTTTTCTACTGAAGGTCACCATTCTTCTCACAATATCATTTTGTCTCACTTGTTGCACCAGTGCTCAAAAATAATACATTAAAAGTAACAATGCTACTTTTTGCCTAATGAAGCCTAACATTATTATTTTTAGCAAAAAAAAATACTATCATTGTTCGTTTTGTTTTGTGGCATTAATATGCTGCTTCACAAAGTAATCCAGGGAAATAATTGTTTCTGTTTTTAAATGTATTTTTGTAAAATTATGTTTTGAAGAAAATATAGTAAAATTTTGCAGAAGAAGTATCATCAAAGTCATTAGAAAATGACAGTACAGACTTAGGCTCTTGATGTTTGTTGCCATGTTTTTTAATGGTGACCACACCATGGCAGAGGTCCTTTTGTGGCCCTTAGTTCAAATGTATTGGCAAAACATCAAAGGCAGAAACTGGGCTTGTGTGAAATCTTCCAGATGCCAAGACAAACAGAGGCACAACTATGTGGCCCAAATGATTCATTGGAACTTATTTCACATATACCACCTGCTAGCAGTAAAGAACTGACAGGATCATAAACCTGTAAAGGTAGTGGAAAATGAACACACAAAAGTACTGTGGGACTTTTGAATCCAAATTGACAAAGTTTTGGACTACATCATGCTTGTGGAAAAGAAAAAAAGTTTGGATTATTGATGTCGCCATACCAGGTGACAGTCGAATTGATGAAGAAGAAAAAAACAAGAAAAATTCAGCCGTTATCAGAACCTCCAAATCAAACTGCAAAGGCTCTGGCATAAACCAGTACAGGTGGTCCCAGTAGTACTCGGCACACTGGGTGCCATGCCAAAAGATCTGCAAAAGGCCACCTTACTTGGATCTACACGCATCACTCAAAAAATATATCACACAATCCTAAACACTGGGAAGTGTTTGACTTGTGATTTTGTGATACAAAATCCAGCATATATATATTGTTTGCTGTGTCATACTGTGTTTTTGTGTCAGTAAAATAATAATAATAATAATAATAATAACAACTTTATTTTTGTACCCCGCCTCCATCTCCCCAAAGGGACCTGGGGCAGCGTACATGAGGACAAGCCCAATCAACATAGTTAAAATAACACATTAAAATTCATAATTCCGTTGATACAAAGATATTTTTTGTAGTATCAGGAGTGACTTGAGAAACTGCAAGTCACTTCTGGTGTGAGAGAATTGGCCATCTGCAAGGACATTGCCCAGGCAGCGCCCGGGTGTTTTTGATGTTTTACCACCCTTGTGGGAGGCTTATCTCATGTCCCTGCATGGAGAGCTGGAACTGATAGAGGGAGCTCATCCGCACTCTCCCAGAATTCGAACATCTGACCTGTCAGGCTTCAGTCCTGCTGGCACAGGGGTTTAACCCACTGTGCCACCGGGGGATATCACAGGACCAGCAATTACAGCTGGTAGTTTTCCTCTTGCAAGAGCTTATTGGGGGTTGTTTTTTTAGTCAGCTATCTTGCTGAGGTTCCCAGACTTGGGCTCTTGAGAAATAGCTTTCAGGAACAAGTAAGTGATGTCCTGAATTCAGAGCCATCTCACAAAAATTCTACTCCTCTAATGTGTATAGGTTTTCAAAGACCTACAACACTTGCACCATAGAACAAAAACAGAAACAACATTTTTAAAATGAACATGCACACATATATGCAGGCAAGCCAGAGAATCATACATTCAGTTTTGAAATATTTTTAAAAACTCCAAAAGGAAATCTTGATTTTACCGTTTTAGTGAGGGACAGTATTTAACTACACCATTTTATATATAGGAACTTGAGCATCCACAGATTTGGGTATCCATGGGGGTTTCTAGAACCAAGTCCCAACATATACCATTGGCCCACACCCATATTCATACAGTTTTATTAACAATCCATAACAATGTTTAAAGCACAAAGTTTATTGATTTTATGGCATTTTAATTGTTTCAAAACTTGCTGATTAGTTTCATATTTTAACATTTGAAATGTACTAATCTACTATTCTAAGTGTTTCAAAACTTACTGCTATTGATCTTCTCAAAAATCCCTGGCCTTTCATGTATTTGCTTCAGTGAAGTACTTCTGTTTTGGCTAAAGATGCCAAACTGGGCTAGAGTTCAGGGGTTAAACTAGGGTTAACATTCCTTCTTAATTGCATTCCTTTTCTTGCAGCACTAAAATAAAATAAAATTCACTCCAAGTGAATCCTGTCTCCGTGCATAAGTTTAATAGAAGTGGACAACAAGAAAATCTTTTTGGTGTGGAGTGTGTATTCATGTGAAACTTATTAGCTATTTCTAAATGAGAAGATCAATGTTCCTGAGAAAACAAATTGATTACTCATAGAAGAGAAACTAAGATATCTTATACTGAAGATACTAGACGAGCCTTTCTTGACCCCAAATATTGGACTTCAAATATATTCAGCTATACTGATGGGCAGGTTTTATTGCATCTTCTTAAGAAAACTATTAGCATCTGTGGTGTATTCAAGTATAAACTTTTTGTCCTTTTTAGTAAATTTTCAGTACTGATAACTTACATTTTTTGTGTGCACTTGATTTCCTGACTTCCTTTGCTTCTGATGTAAACCTAATAATAGCATACTTCCTGAAGAAAGTATTTTTAGCTCCAGGATATCACATTTCAGCTAAAAATGAATGGCCCCCACTCCTTTTGAGAAGTCCGGTACTTTGTTTGCCCACTCATTGAAAGTTAAGTATGCTCAGGATTGCAGCTTCAAATCCATTAGATTTTTAAACATGGTAGCACATTATTATTGCCATTGAAATGATAGCATAGGACCATGTCTTAAATGACAAGGGAGCTATACTCCACAGAGCAACATGAAACCATACCTCACCACATTTTTACATTGATTGTATTGCTTACATTCAAATTATTACTTTTACAGAATGTTGATTACTTCAACATTCCACCTAATGATGGAGGGACATTATTTAGTGCACAAAAGTGACCTCATTTCTTGGAACATCCTGTCTATTCCTAGCACAAATTAAAGAAGCAGAACAGTTTGAAGATTTGGGCTGGATCTACACTGAACAGATCCAACATGTCTTACATCAGATCAGCCCCATATATGGGCCACACAACAACCATCCCCAGCCACTGTGTAGGCAGCTGGGAGTCCCCATCCCCCGGCCGTACTTCTGGGTGGCCACACTTCCTGTTCCCTCTGTCCTCCACGTCACAATGGACTGTGGCTATGACACAGTCCTATCTGTCCTCTATCATGTACAGTGGCATTGAATGGGGCAACAAGATTTCAACAGGGCTCCTCCCTTCCTTCTCAGAGTGCCCATCACACTGGCCAACATCACTGCATGCAACAGTAAACAGTAAAAACCATGTTGTGACTGAACACTGCCACAACATGGAAGGCAGAGGGAAGGAAACTGTCATCCTATGTTCCCAGATTGCCTGAGAAATTTAGGATGGCAGTGGGAATAGTTGTAGCCAGTTCCATTTCAGAACCAACCCAACTGTTCCAACAGGCCCAAAATCAAGGGATAGCCTGAATTCTGTGCCAGAATTTGGACATGGGGCAAGGTTGCACTAGAGTAGCTGTGTCCCCTTCCCTTGTTGGCCCAGATCATACTCAGGCACTGTTTGATCACATGGAGCTGATCCGCCTCTATACTAACCTAAGTGTAGCCGCAGGCACTGTTGTGTTTGCTGCCTGGTCCCCAAATTTCTTAATTAGCAGTGAATATTATAGATTCTCGAATGTCATACTTGAAACTTGGTGTGGTTAGCATCTAATCCACTTAGGCAGAGAAGAACAACCAACTTGAATGGTAAATTAGTACCACTAAAACTTCATTTCTCCTACCACCACCTTAGACAAGGCAGCTTCCTTATGATAATGTCATAGAGGACCTTGTCAAAGGCATTACCGAAATCTAGATATGCTACATCTGTAACATTCCTGTCATCTATCAAATTTCTAACTATATAAAAAAGATAAGGCTAGTTTGGCATGACTTGTTTTTTGAGAAAGCCATGTTGACTTTTTGTGAGCATGGCATTCCTTTTTAAGTGCGTACATATTGTCTGTTTAATTATCTGCTCTAGAATATTTCCTGGTATTGATGTTGTCAGGCTAACTGGATGGCAATTGTTTAGGTTCCCTTGTCCTTATCCTTTTTTTGAAGATGGGGACAACATTTGCTCTCCTCTACCTTCTCCTGTTCTCCAGGAACAGATGTTTCAGCTGTTTTGACTGATTTCATAATAATAATATTAATGAAACTATCTGATTCATCTTTTCATTTAAAAAAAACATGGTCTTTTATATAACAAGGGATTCCTTACTTTTACCATGTAACTTTGTTCTGAAGAGAGAGAGAGAGCGAGAGAAGACAATGGTGTCTTCCTGTACTCAAAATGCTTTCTTTCAGCTGGTTAAGCTTTAAAATTCTCCTCTAGACTTCTCTTCTGAACACTTGAAATATCCAAATTCCGCTCTAGGGATCATAATTTTTTTTATTTCCCCATACATCATTTTTATAATCATGCCTATCACCGATGGCTGACGTTTACAGAGTGAGGTATATGCCTCGGCATATTTTGCAGCTTTCACTGCACCGTAGGCAAAATTCTTTAGTTATTACTACCGGTTTTTTTTCTCTTTTATGTGCCAGAAGTATCCACCTGGGGCAAAAAATGAATACTGAATATGATCTTATGATTAGTGCAGATTAAAATGGCATTGAACAATGGAAAACATCTCAGTTCTGCATGTTGGGGCTAATTTGCACAAAATATGACTTTCTATACCTCAAATGCAAGTTCACTTAATGTAGATTCTTATCAACCAGCCCAGGATAAATACAAGCAACCCTAGATCTATTAAGGTAGTATTTCTGTCTTACCTGAACATGCCATCTTGTCTGAACTAGGGATCTTCTGCATTCTAAACTCTACATCGCCTTTAGCTGGGACAGAAGAAGAGTCCCAAATTGGTCAACCAGTTATTTCCCAAGAGTTGACTGCTCAGCTATTCGATGACATGTTTGACCAGTGTAGAACTTTAAACACTCATTATGGTTCTGTTCACCTTCCCTTCAAATGCTAGAGTTCCTTAGAAGCTTCAAACTCCAAGCTTATAACTGTTTTATCCAGCATGGTGTGAGATAGGAGAAGTGGAACCACAACATGTTACATTGAAGTGTAATTCAAAAAAGGTTTTGTTCTTTTATAGACAGAGGGAAAAGATGATACAACTGGAAAGAGATTAAATGCTAGCATAACTAAAAAATGATGTAGCAATACAAGAAGAATAAGAAATATAAATTTTCTGATCTGAGTTAGAATAAAATCAAAGAAATAATCATAACTGTGTGGACAATGGCAAACTCCAACCTCCCATGACCGTCCAAAGAAACAGGTGAAAATGAGAGGTTGGGCTAACCAAGGCTACAACTTGTTTAATGATTATAATACCACAGGGTTAGCAGCCCTGCATGGGTCCTGGAATTGGACAGCCCACTGCTGACTGATGCCAAGTATTCAATAGGGGGTACAGTGCAGGTACCCATCCAGTTCTGTTCCAGGACACCTGCACCTCCGCACCCCCAAAAGCCAACAAGCTAAGCCACTCCCCCCACCACCAAAAGCGGGGGAGGCATGTGAACTGGATCCAAGGCACATGCCTCATGGCCCCTAGTTGTGACAAAAAGCATATGAAACTATTAACAGTGCATCAAATCAACAAAATCCAGGATGGGTGGGAGGGAAAAGGTTCTGCTGGCTGGCTAGGAGCGCACCAAAGCAAGCTTGACTGAAAATAAAAAGCACTTAAAGCAACATGTTAAATCAAATACTTTGTTTGTTTGCTTTTTAAAATGTATATTCATTGCTATACCACAGCATACTATCAAATGTCAGTCAGTGTTGTTTTGCCCCAAACCTATTTGCAGAACATGTAAGCTATGCTTGGGTGAAATAAGTAAACAAAGTATTGTACTTGAGAAAAAGAATAGTTGGTGAAAATGTGAAGTTTTATGGAACATTGCTCCAACAGAATTGTGCCACTTCATATATGTAATGTAGTACAATTTATATTATTTACAGGTTATGAACAATGAAATAATTAAGTAATATTTTATGTGATCAAATATAGATGCCCATTTAAAAACCCAAGAGCTAAATCTCAAATTTTACAAACAAATCCTTCTAAATGTATGAGACTTTTCTTGATTAAAAAAAAGTTTTAGTATCAGTTTCTCAAACAGTTTCTCAGAATTGCTTAATTTAAAGGGAACACTCATATTCTAGGGGTTAATCAAAACACAGGACGATAGTTGAATGGAAAAGTTTTTCAATTGCAAAGTGCTTTCAGAATTTCCAGCCTTTTTGCCAGCAAGACAGCATTGTATTGCAATTTGTAAATCCTGGAAGTGTCTCCTAAACTGTCAAGCTTCCAAAAAGGACATGCCTTTTCCATTGCTTAAGTTAGGTTTCAATAGCAGATATAATTCTTAACTTTAATATCTGCACTTTTAGAAATAAATTCTCCACAGTAACAGCAAAAAATAGCTTAGGGTAAAGTTGTGAATTGTCAGTTTTCTGAAGAATGTTGTTCTTACACTCAAATGATCATAAGAACTCTTCAGTTCATAATGACTCACAGAAGGCCCAATGGAAAATTATTTTCAGATGATACGTGACCAAAGATTTCGCAATATTGGTTGGTTTCAATGCTAAAATATAATGTTGCTTAAACAGATCCAAAGATGAAAGACTAGCTCATCAAATCCTTCAAAGAATGGACGATTTGCTGATATACTGCTAAAAAAAGATACAGATTGATATCAAGGGAACCTGTTTTCCTATTTCTTGAAATATCTCCACAAAATGATTTGCTGGAACTTGCTAATGGTGCAGTGTAATGAAAACAGAGGAACAGCTTGAAAGCCTTATAGGGAATGTAGATTCAGCTGCATAGTTCATGAACTGACTCTGCATTACCACTAACTTACATATTTGGGATCCAGTTTTCCAATTCATGATATACATGATATATACAAATTAGAAGTCACATAGAAAGTTTCATATTCATTATCTTTCATCTGTAAGCTTGACCTCAAGATGAAAGATCCTTTACAGCTATATCCTCCTGGCTCTTCACAGGAGAGTTTCTTGCCTTGTAACCAGTGGCATTAAGAAGAGAGACAGAGTCATCTATTTCAACACATTGATGCATCTCAGGTTCAAGATTTTGAACTCTATTTTCTGGGTCACCAGCTTCCCCATCAAAGTCCTCTGCCAGTTTGTCCTGGGATTCAGCTGTCTCCTCTTCTTTTTCATGTAAAAAAATGCAAATCATGTTTGGCCTTCTGTGTGAGAAATCTTTGTCCTTAAGCTCCAACCATTTCACATCACCACCTGTGTTTTCTTCTCCTTCCTTTTTCTCTGTGAGGAGTGTCCATGCCATTTTTCACTTCTTCATGGTGTGGCATTTTTATTTGAACTGTACTTTTTGGTTCCCGTCTGCATCTACATGATCTTTGTCTTCTTAAAACACTACACAGGTACCATGGGGTACCTTCATATTCTCCAGTAAACACAGATCTGTCTACTTGCAAAATGTGTCTATTCCCAAGATCTTGCATTTCTTGTCATATTTGTCCAGAAAGTCTTAATCAATTATTCCCAGCAGTTCAACCATGACTAATTGTTAATAATAACAGTAACAATAACAACACCTATCCTGCTTATCAAGAGAAATACAAATACATATATAATATAAACCATTAAAAGTTTGAATTTTAAAAATGGAGCACTTTGGTAATTTAGTTTCTGTGTTAAGCTTTATATATTACTATTTAAACTTTTATTATTGAATATTGCTTTATCACACACTCTCTCACACACACATTTAAAAGCAGGTACATACATTGTGAATTTCTAAATAGCAGCCAAAACATTCGGCTGCTCACTCTATACTGTTAGCTATAAACAGACTTATGGAAGAATTGAAATCTTTGGACCAGATGACTGACCCGTTTTTTAAGTACTTGGAGAAAAAACACACTACGGTTGAAAGCATGTTGTGTGTCACATTTGTCAAAGTAGTATTTATTATTATTTATTAATAATGCTTACTTGTATTGTTCTCATCTTTTATGCCTGGTTTTGTTCTTGTTAAAATCTCAGACGTGTGAAGATAGTTCCAAGCTTTCTTAACTGAGAAAGTCTGTGCTAGACAGTCTGTCTGTTCTATTTTATGCTCTGTCTACAGCTTTAGAAGCAGAAGAAAAATGATATAAACAATGAGAGATGATGGGAACAACCCTGAAAAGCTAGTCACATAGACATTTCAATGGAAAAGCACATTATTTGTGCTCATAGTTTCTGTTTGACATGGATATGCCAACATTTCTGTGCATTGCACTGAATATGGCTTAACAAGTAAGTTTGTCTTATCTGATTTTGACATACAGTGTTATGTTTTTAATTAAATGGATTGGAGTCAAAGACATAACCTATTCAGAAGACTTCCTCCAATGATGGAAATTGTTTTCCACAGTGTGCACTACAGAAGTTCTTGACCTGGAAAACGCAACATCCATTACCACCGACTATATTGGCAAGGCCTGGTGGGAGATGCAGTCAAATAAGACCCGCAGAGCCATTCTTATAACATCTCATTGGAAAGGTGAAACTTAACCCAAATATGTTCTTTAACTTGCTTAAAACTACTTCTTATTCTTATGGGAAAAAATTGACTGATTAACCATAACATCAGGCTATTAATCTTTTTGCATTTTTCTAGTGAATAATAGATAATTTCAAAATATCTTTCTCCAGGGTAAGATAATGAGAGTTTCTGTCCAAGACATGGATGTTTTTGGCATGGGTTTTTTTTTTTTTTGGCAAAAGCAACCTTTGTTTGTACAGAAGGACTTGTCCTGAAAATATGCCCTGATGTACAAAAATCCTGAGGCAATTTTGTGTATACATCCCCATCATCAAAACTTCCCAATTTGCACTTTTCCTGTAGATATCTCTAATGACTTATTGATTTAATATCAAAGTAATTCAATACAAACTATTGTGGCAATGGCCATAAATATATTATCATAACATGATTTAAAAACCATAGATTTCCTTAAAGTTTTCTCTATAAAATCAGCAATGTTACTGTTTTCAGGACAATCCTTTCAAAGGTTTTCTTTACTTTCAACAATATGACCTTTTTGTTCGCAGCAAGTTTGTTCATTCAGAGGACAGATAATTTGACAGAATATAGCACATATTAATTTTAGTTCTTACTCTATTTTTCCCTTCTCCATTAAAAAGTGCTAATACCCAAGAGAACTATTAGCAATGGGTTTTTCTTCCTTGCTAGACTGGAATAATGTTAGATTCTACATTATTTTATTTGACAAGTAACTGCCAATTCCTCATTCCAACTACCATATGTAAAAGAAGATCCCATTTTCCTTCACTCAGTCTTCCAGCCAACAATGTGAATGGCCCCAACGTCTGCAAATCAGTTCTCAGAAACTCTCAAAATCAACAACATATTTAGGGCTTTTGAATGAAGTTAAAGTCAGCTAGATACGTTATTTAAGTGTGGCTTTAAATTACAAAGGTAATGACAATTTCTGCAGGCGATAAGGGTGTCCCATGAAATACAGATAGGGCTCTTGTACCTTTAATAGTAGTGTGGAAGAGGGAATTTCAGTGAGGGGTTTTTTTGTCATTAAATGTATAGGAACCTTGTCCAGTACTTTTCTTTGCAATCCTAGCAGATGACCAATCTAATAATATTTACCAATATGACCAATCTGCCCATTTACAGAAAGTGGACAGTTATGACACTGCAGAATAAGGAGTCATCTCCTCTGGTGAGTGTTACTATTACTTTGATTGATCATATTGTCGTAGCATTGCTGCAAAGCATCACACAAAATTATGGAAATATCAATAATAGTTGGCTTTCAAGATGAACGTGTGGACGCAGCCACACTCAAAAAACTCTATAGTTATTGAATTCAGAAAATAAAAAAAAATGATTTAAAAAATCATCAAAAATGTAAAGACAGTTAAGGAAGTTTGTCTTCATGACTTCTGATATAAGATTATCTGTACCACCTGGAAAAACTGAAGAATTGGAAATAAAACCTAAATCTAATTCTTAGGGCCTTAAGGGTAGACCTACTAAATAAATAGAGCTTAAATAAGTGTTGCCATACCAAGTTCCCATTGACTTACCAAATTGTTAGTACAGAAAAGAGCCAGCAATAGGTTAGACCTGAGAACTTATCATTTAAGGAGTTCAAGTATGGTCCCTTGTTCCTGGCTGCAAAATCAGTGCTTGGAGTTACAACCTTGGATTCTTGCTATCTTTTATTCCTGAATTCTGGTCATAGGCTTTCAGATTCTGATTTAACCTTGGACTCTGGGTTCTATAGTATTTGGCTCTTGAGCTTGAAATAGGAATGTGGCTTCTCTGGTTGTGTTACACTGGTATTGTTTGCCTCTTGGATTGGATTATTTGGCTTGAACTTGGACTGTTGGTTAACTCCGTGCTAGTAATTGGGGTTGAGGCTCTTGTCAGTTAATTAAAACTAAATAGCAATGCATAAAAGCATATTGATAGAGGAATATTTGATTAACATTCTGAAAAAATGATTAGTTATCATCAATAAAATAAGTGTAACTTTTCAGTGTAACACAGTATAACTCTATGGAAGTTTAGGTACATCCACATAAGATCTGTATCAGTTTAATGATTTTGGTTAGCCAAATTGACCTATTAATTTAGGATGATGCAAGTGTGATCTACTCAAACTGAAAAACCTTGAAGCTATGCTGTAATGAAACCTCTTTCAGAATATCCCACTGAAATTAATTAGACTTCAAAGGGCATTATGGTGCACCTGAAACAAAAAGCTGGAAAATTACAGAAGAAATAGATAAGTAATACCTAACAGGAACAAAGGCATATTACTCAAGAGAAGACTTGTAAATTTCCTTTGTTTGTTTGGGAACATACTGGCGCAATAAATCAAAGGCAAGTTTTCTGTCTGAGTATTAAGATTTTAATGTTGGCTTATTTTAAATCACTTGAAATGGGATCATATTTTAGAATTGACAATGTATAGGTTAGCATATTTATTATCCAACATGTTGAGACTTTGAATATTTGGCAAAAGGTATCATGGTGAAACTTCAAAGACACCGTTACGTAAGAGTATAGGGTAGTTTACAGGATGTTCTTATGGGTACCCCAACATAAGATACCTACTAACCATAAAGTCTTGTCCAATGACCGAAATCATTCTTTATTTTCACAAAGCCATAAGATTTTGTTCAGTTTTTAAAAAGAAAACACAGCTATTATTAACCAGTAATCTAAATAAGGAAGTCTTATATGAAGGCTTCTTCTGTGTTTCTTCTTCTATTCCTATGTACATAGTTAACATAAGTTAACTATGTGAAAATATGAGTACATACAATTAGCTAACAACAGATTACTTAAACTGAAATGTGCATTCATCTGCTCTTTCTATCCCATTAAGTCATCATTTTTCCTAACTGCCTTAAATTTACCGGATTGTACCTGTGACCCCCACATTGGCATCTGGCACTGTTTGTATGTCTATGTCTTAGGGGTGTCCTAACAGCATCAGTTCAAGTTACTGGTGGAAGGTACTGGATATTTCCTTTTACAATGACATATACTGATGTAACAATATGTTACAACAGTATTTCCTAAGCCACTTCTGATGGGAAACTAGCAGTTATGTTTTGGCCTGTATACCAGAGACCAGGAGTGTATATATGTGTCTATTGCAGTTGTTCACAACCTATGGGTCCACAGATGTTTTGGCCTTCAACTCCCAGAAATCCTAACAGCTGATAAACTGGCTGGGATTTCTGGGAGCTGTAAGCCAAAATACCTGGCGCTCCACAGGTTGAGAACCACTGGTATATTGGCTATCATTATTTCATTATTTCCTGGAAACAAAAGTTAAAGGGTCATAGGACCTCTTCACACCGGCTAAAAATTGGCAGCAGCGACTGCTTTTTTGCCGTTTTGCCATCAAGCTCACTGGATCCCATCATACTCTGGAAAAGTACTTCCATGGCAGCTCCATGGCAAAAGTGCCTAAAAAACAAAAACAAAAAAAAAAACATTCTGCCATTGCAAAAAAAAAAAAAAAAAAGAGCTGGCGGTGAAAGTCAGGAGGCATCCAGTCTTTCCATAGAGAAAGGCAGTTTGAGTCAGCTTCCTGAGGCTTCCCATGTGTAATGAGGTAGAGGGGAAATGGAACAGTGTGGGGCACAGGGCAACAGGTTCCCATACCACCTGGGTGGGCACTGCCAGGATCAATGGGATCCATGGCAATACACAGTGATTCTGGTGGTATATGTGACTAGTATTGATCCACAGGCCACCACTTTGAGTAGTACTGGGTTGCACCAGTGGATTTCACAAACAAGTTGTTCCCCAAAGTGTCGTCTCCTTCAACAAATGAAAATTTAGTATGAAGGTGTCTCATACCATATCAGATCCATTTAGTCCAAATTTGTGTTCTTTAACTGCAAGTGAATCGCCAAAGTCTTACACAGATATTCTATCACTTCCTACAGTCTGATCCTTCCACCTAGACATACCCAGAAACTTGTTGCATGCAAATAATGTGTTGTATCATTTTTCTAAGTTTTGCTCATAATGTTTTCAGGAGGTAACTTTGGTAGTTAACAGCAGAACAAGAGGGTGGTTTTTTGCCCTGTTGTTTGACCTCCAGACTCAATAGTCAGATCTATGTTGCCTACATATCCAGAGGTTCTGTTGAACCATTATGGACAGCAACTAATGATAAACATCCCCTTCATGGATTTATCTAATGCATGTTCAGAGTTAACTAAGCTTCTGGCCAGCATCACATCATGTGGGTGTGGTGAAAAACTTGCAGGAACCTATTCTCCATGAAATTTTAGTAAGTTTCGCAACTCAGTAGATTAATCTTTTGTAGAGAATCCATCCCTTGCAGAAGTTGTCCAATAAATACTCTCATTATACCCCCCCCCCCAGGAGACTTCCTCCACATAAAATAATCTGATTATGTGCGTCTGTATGATGTATTTTGGCAAGTTCTGAAATAAATGTGTATTGGTTTAGCCTTGACATTTTTTTTTACTATTAAAAAGTTTTCCAATCACACCGATAACGTGACTTAAATTTAAAAATCATTATCCCTATTCTCATCTTCCTCTTCCTTTCTTTGTTGTTAAAAACATTCATGTACTATGAACTTTAGTTTATATATGATAAATTAGGTATACTTCCTCTAGATTTTTCATTCAATGCAGTGATTACTTTAGATGAATTACAACTAAACTTCACTACAGTATGAGTATAATATATATCCAGACATTTAAAACATTTCCTTTTCACTTTCTCAAGCATATTTAGCCTCAACCCCCCCTCCCAAAAAAAAAAAAAAACACGCAGTGCTTAATGTGCTCTACTGTAAAATCTGTTACAGTTTACATTGACTGCCTATTCAAATTTTTGAGTTAGTTTTTTCAGGATATCCTAACCTTTCATTTCCAGCATGTTACAGATATATCATTTTATGATCAGCAGACACTGTCTGAAAGCATGATCACTATTATATACATCTTTCTCTTTCAATTATGGTATCAACTTCCATTAGCACTTTCTATTGCCAGTCATTGGATTTTCAGACTGAAAGAGGGTTGGTGGGCATCATCTGAAAATAGGGTCACTATAATACAGACCAGATAATTAATCATAATAAGTTAGACTCAAATATTCCACAGGCAGTTGACATCTCTTTCTTACTTCATCCATTGTTCGAAGGACAATCACTTCAGATCAAGTAAAGGAAACTGATGTGAACAGAGTCCACTAATATTAGATTCCTCAAGTTAATATGAAGCATAACTCCCAGAAAGTTGACTTCTTCACTCCATGGATCCATCAAGTGTCCTCTTCCTTTTTCTTACAAAGAAAGTGTATGTATTGTCTGATATGACGTTGGAACATCATTAATCTTTTTTTAAATCTAGGGTGTAACAGTTTAGAGTGAGCAAGATGGTAATTTCATAGCTTTCTGAAAGTTAATATGAACAATTGTTTATTATTTTTGTCCACTGAAACAAAATGTGCGCTGTAGTCGTTATGGAAACACCCTATCCATTGTGTTTTCTCACTGAATCTACAAATCTCCCTTTATTGTCAATGTAAATGTTGATATTGGAGGACAGCCAGACCTTCGTTGCCAATGTGATTGTGCGAAGCTTTCATACTCAAGCATTTGGTCCATCTAGCTTACTGTAATTTAAAATCCTATATGAACCTTCTAGGGTCTTAGGATGTGTCTTTCACAGTCCTAATGGGGATGACCAGAGCTGAACATTTATTTAATTCTATTTTAATATTTCTCTATTTGTATATTTTAAATGCTGTGGTAACATTTTAATGTTAAGGCGCTTTGAACCCCCTTCAGGGGAGATAAAGCAGGGCAATAATAATAATAATAATAATAATAATAATAATAATAATAATAATAATAATGCCAACGACAGATCATGAATGTAGACTCTGCAAGGAAGGAGATGAAACAATAGATCGCATCCTCAGCTGCTGCAAGAAGATCATGCAGGCAGACTACAAGCAGAGGCATAACACTGTTGCTCAGATGATTCATTGGAGCCTGCGCCACAAATACCATCTGCCTGTGACAAAGAACTGGTGGGATTTCAAGCTGGAAAAGGTTACAGAAAATGAACACGTCAAACTCCTCTGGGAGTTCAGAATTCAGACAGACAGCGTTCTGGAGCACAATACTCCTGAACTCATGATCATGTTAAAAAACAAAGTGTGGATTGTTGATGTTGCAATCCCAGGCGACAGCAGGATTGAAGAGAAACAACTGGAAAAGCTTACACGATATGAGGATTTAAAGATCGAGCTGCAAAGACTGGCAGTCAAGGTGGTCCTAGTGGTGATCGGCACAATGGGTGCGGTGCCTAAAGACCTTGGCCTGCACTTAAACACAATCGGCACTGACAAAATTACCATCTGCCAGCTTCAGAAGGCCACCTTAGTGGGATTTGCGCGTATTATTCGCTGATACATCACACAGTCCTAGACACTTGGGAAGTGTCCGACGTGTGATCCAATACAACAGCCAGCAGAGTGATCTTGCCTGCTGTGGACTCATCTTGTTGTGTTTCAACTAATAATAACAATAATGTAAGACCATTTGCATTCCAAAACATGTAATCCAGCATTTTAGTGTTTTCAGGACTTGTATTAAACCCCCAATAGATGGAAAGAGTCTGAAAGTTACTCTCCAGGAAACTAAATTGAAACTATTGCTGCTTCAGCCCTTTTTTCAAACAGATTACTGGATTCAGCAAGACTAACCACCTCATCAGACAGCCGGCAGCAAAAGGAGGTGGTAGTCTGCTTCACTGTGAGGTGTGGGGAATCCGGCACCCCATTCCTCTCATCACCTGCCTCGCTGAGAGGGCAATCATATGGGGGAAAGTGTGGAGCATGTGTGGTGCATGTAGCTTCCCTCCATAGATTGGGCAACATGGGAAGCCTCCAATGTTGCCGGGGCAGCAGAAGTACACCGGTTCCACCCCTCTGCACCCACAGAGCCAACATGACATTATTTGTTGGGAGCTGGCTGGCTCTGTGGGTGGCTGGGACTAGATCAGCATTTGGCACTGAATTTAGCCCCATATGATGAGGTTGTAAAATATCACTAGTCACTTCAGCTGAACTCTGATAAAAATGACTTATAAATTATGTTAACTCACAAACAGGATACATGAATTTTATACTTTTTATTTTAAAATCTTCCCTGCTATGTTATATCTGTGGAAGGAAACTTTAAAAACAATTTAAAAGTCATAGCAGTTGCGTAGAGAAGTTTGATATTGAGCTAGGACTACCATCTAGTGTTCAGATCATGTATCTACATCAAGGTTACCAAAATGTTTATGTTCATTTTATAATCCCCTTCTCTTTTTTTCTACATTCATTTTGAAATTATGGAGCCACACAATGAAGAAATATATTATGAAGCACCATGATTCTGCCTGTGGTTGTTGCATATCTGAAGGATTCAAGGTAGATATTTCCCCCCACGTTTTCTGCTACATGTGACCCTTTGTTGTTGTTGTTCATTCATTCAGTCATTTCCGACTCTTTATGACCTCATGGACCAGTCCACACCAGAGCTCCCTGTCAGCCGCCACCACCCCCAGCTCCTTCAAGGTCAATCCAGTCACTTCAAGGTCAATCCAGTCACTTCAAGGATCCCATCCATCTATTTTGCCCTTGGTTGGCCCCTCTTCCTTTTTCCTTCCATTTTCCCCAGCATCATTGTCTTCTCTAAGCTTTTATTTCTTCTCATGATGTTAGCATAGGTGCTAATTCACAAGTCCACCCTAATCTAAAGTTGAATAATTCTGAGGATGTGAAAAGCATAATGACAATGCATATAAGATAAAACCTGACTCTGGTGTTTTTTGTAGACTAATTAAATGTCATCAGTCAATGTATATCCAGAAATTCTAGATATTTCTGCATACCACCATGTAGTTTGCATGTATTATGCTCCCACTAACCAATTATGATTTATCGCACCTCTATTAATGTGAGACCTCAAGTCTCCCTACCACCAACTGCCCCACTCATGTCTTGTAGACTCAGAGTCATGGTTCCTTGACTGAATTTATCTGTCTCTGATTTGGGATTTCTCTTTTCCTGCCACCTTACTAAACGTAATTTTATTTCCTAGTGAATCATGTATTTTTGTGATACGGACAAAGTATGACATTTTCAGTTTAATCATCATGATCTCAGGCTTGATCTGCTCTAGGACCCACTGGTCTTTTTAGCAATTGACACTATCCACAGAATTCTTCTTGACCTCTGCACTTCAGATGATTTTATTCTTTTCCTATCTACTTTATTTTTTCCTTTTCTTCTGTATGAGATCAATCACTTTGAATTTTCTACTTGAAGAAGAAAAACAGAATAGAAGGGTTTTATCACACAAATTTTCTTGCAGCAATTGCATTGTTCAAGCAAGCAGAAAACTACCTTTATAAAAATAATCATTTTCACACTTTATCTCCAACTGATGTAATTTTATCATTGTGACCCAGCATGGTGCAAATATGGTAAAAAAATTAATTAAAAAACCCAGTAAACAGAGTAAAAGCAACATTGTATTGATTCAATAGGGTATCCTCTTTGTCCAGATACTGGAAGTGGAAAAAATACCATGTTTGTTGTTTTTTAAAATGCTTATTTATGTTTATTGACTGTTTATGTATTTTATATATGTGTTTGATTGCTGCTACTTTGTATGATGTTTAATATATTGGAAGCTGCTTTGGGTCCCATTCTGGGAGAAAAGCGGGTTATAAATAAAGAATTATTATTATTATTATTATTATTATTATTATTATTATTATTATTATTATTCATCCTGTTGCAGATGGGGAGTGGGGGGAGAAGAAAATCACACTGTTTGGCTCTAGAACAGTGGATCTCAATCTTCCTAATGCTGCGACCCCTTAGTATAGGTCCTCATGTTGTGGTGACCCCCAACCATAATGTTATTTTCATTGCTACTTCATAACTGTAATTTTGCTAGTGTTATGAATCGTAATGTAAATATCTGATATGCAGGATGTATTTTCAGTCACTGGAGCAAATTTGGCACAAATACCCAATACACCCAAATTTGTATACTGGTGGGGTTGGGGGTGATTGATTTTGTCATTTGGTAATGCTGGAGTTGCTGGGATTTATAGTTCACCTAAAATCAAAGAGCCTTCTGAACTCCACCAATGATGGAAATGAATCAAACATGGCACACAGAATTCCCATGACCAAGAGAAAATACTGGGAAGGTCTGGTGGACACTGACCTTGAGTGTTTGGAGTTGTAGTTCACCTACATCCAGAGAACACTGTGGACTCAAGCAATGATGGATCTGGATCAAACTTGGCACAAATGCTCAATATGCCCAAATGTGAACACTGCTAAAGTTTGTAGAAAATATATCTTGCAATTTCGGAGTTGTAATTGTTGGGATTTATAGTTCACCCACAATGAAATAGCATTCTGGACCCCACCAACGATAGAATTGGACCAAACTTTCCACACAGAACCCCCATGACCAACAGAAAATACTTTGGCAATCCCTCTGACACCCCCTCACGACCCTCACAGGGGTCCCGACCCCCAGCTTGAGAAACACTGCTCTAGAATGAGGAAGGAGGCAGGTCAGTGCTAAGAGCCTGGCTCCGCCCCCTTCCAAGTAGTTCCAGACAGAACTACATTTCTCTTTCTTCGTGGGAGGAGGCAGACTCCTCTCCCACCCCGATGCATAGGGTGGTAAAGCTTCTTCTAGCATTAGACTTTCAGAATATCAGAATTGCAGCAGAATGAAATAGTTGCACCAAAAATGATAACTGAACAGAAGTGATTCATAGAAGCTTCCTCTTGGTAGACCTCTTGTGCAATGTATTCATCTCACCAATAGAGGCAAAATAATCCACAATACATAGGAAAGCATTCAGAGTAAACTTCCAGAAATCTTAGTGGTAAGAACTCAATGTGCCTTTAACTGGTTACTTTCAAGAAAGAGAAAATAGAGTAAACAAAATAAATACATTTGAACAGTGACTGTTTCAGAGAAATATAAGCTATCCTAAATATTTAAAAACATTCAAATGAACAAGCCTTTATTTCAGACTATGTATAAACAATTCAATGAATTTGACTTAAAGCTAAGCTGATTCCATCTTCCATCCCAGAAAACTCTTGGTATGGGATGATGGAAACATTGAGAAAAACCAGTAGGAAAAAAAGAATAAATTTTGGAGAGAAAATCTCAAACATAAAAATGGGGCGTAATTTAAAATGTCTTTTGCAAAGAAGTTGTTCTTTCTTTTTTTGCAAACCTAGTTTCTCTACCACAACTCAGCAGCAATCATTAAGCTAGGCTGCCATTTTCTAAACAGTTTGGATTCCTTGGTTAACTTCCCAGAGCTTAAGAGTGTGATTTTTAAAATCTTGAGAATATGGCTTCAAATATTATGAAGAGATTTTCAACTCAGTACTAGGTTATTCTTATGCGATAGGGTTGACAGCTAGTTATGTCAAAGGAGAATCCTATTTGTTACTTTTTGAAAAGGGTTTGGGGAAAAATGATTAGAAAAAAACAGATAACCAAAATCTTTTTAAAAAATGACTCCTATTCATTGTTATCACCTGTTATCACGGTGCCAATGAAGCATTTAAGTATACTTAACTAAGACCTAGCCCACTACCCCCAGAACTGACAAAACCATCTGTCACCATGCTCTGATCACTGGTGGAATGAATCTTTTTTTCTCCATGCAGCTGATACCTAGTAAAGTAAGTTGGGAGAAAGTTGTGATCGTGACAATAATGTGGGATTTTTGAATAATTTAAAACAAAATAAAACTCATTTCCTAAACAATGAAAATGAGGCACAGTAAGAAGAATGCAGTCTGTTGCATATATTATCACTCTGTTAATTGGTATGAATATCTTTCAGAGGTTATTAAAAGGTATGCCATAATGACTTTGTGAGGTTTTAAGGTGTTGCTGATAGATTAGAATTATCTAGATGCTACAGGGACCCCAAAATATGTAGAATACAGGAACTAAACAGAACTATCCCAGGACTAATTTCTAAATGCAAGTGAAACAGCAAGCTATACCATCACTGGCAAGCAATGTAATTAGCAGGGAAATGTGGATATTTTAAGCCAAATGTCTGTCGAAAAACAGCCTAACTCACCTGTTTGATCTGCTGGCAATTTATGAGAATCACATGTATCGCAGTTAGCCAAACAATATTTTCCTCTCCTGGGATTGCTTTGGGCAAGATTTTTCCACGTGGGAGGAAATGAGTTAGGAAAAACATCAGTGAAACTTCAAAGCAGCAGCTTAAGGTGATCTTTTATTTTCTTGAACTGCAGGCTAGCACTGCAGTTTAAGAACATGCTGTGTTCTTCTCATCTAATTTGCCTTTTAGCCTTCGAACAAGGTCAATTAATGGAAATCATACTGGAGGAGGGTAAAATGTTGTGGCAGGAAAAATGTAGTTAGGAATTAAGCTGCTTCATACTCAGTCTCAAGTCTCTCTTTCATATCCCATTTTAATATTGCCACGTACTGATTTGTGAAATTGAATAAGAACCCATGGTTTATATGAGCAGGGAATACCAGTGTTTCCATCCTCATAATATTTTTAAAGAAAATCATTACCAGTATAGTTCTAGAAGGGAAAGATTATACTGAGCATTTTAGAAGGCATTAAAATGGTTCTAATATTTATCCTGGGCACGTAGGATAGAAGCTAAAAGCTTTAACTGTGATTTGGATAATCCCTAGGAAGACTGCAACTAGATAAGATACACAAAGGCCTTTCATATTTAGGACAATTATAAAAATGCCCTAAATCCAATAATGAACTCAAATTGTACATTGCTTCACTGAAAACCCAGTAATTTCCATGGATCGAAGATGAACTTGAGTTAGGATTTAAAACCAGATTGAGATTGTTAAACATTTGTTACTTCTGCCAGTATCATCATTATCCCTCTGGTTGAAAAGATCAGACAGAAGGTGAATCAAATGTCTTCTTTCTAGGCAGGCCCGTAGCCAGGATTTCGTTTCGGGGGGGGCTAAAAAAATTTTCAGGGGGGGTTTCGGGGGGGGGCTGAGTTTCAGGGGGGGGGGCTGAGTCTGAGTGAAAGAGGGTCTAGCCTAGCAAACCTTTTGTATCATTACCCCAATACCCCCATGCATATGGGATATATTGAGTATGGTGATCAGATCATGATATGAATAAACATAACAGTTTAAATAATGCACCAATAAGGCCTTTTTGCGAACCACCATGAAAATTTCGGGGGGGGGGGGGCTGAAGCCCCCCGAGCCCCCCCCCCCCCCCCCTGGCTACATGCCTGTTTCTAGGCCTTGGACAGCCACTGCAGGCTGAAGGACACAATGCTGTCTAAATTAGGTTTCCCAGATGTCAGGTTTACCATATGGTCTTTGAATCTCTGATGAGGAGAAGGACTTCTAGGACAAGGATGCTGACTTAAGAAGTATATATGTATATGCATTCCTCATTTGTTACACTTGGAATTTCCGATTTAAATGGTATACTCTTTGCATCTGTGGCTGATGCTTAATGTATTGGGATTAATGATATCACTAGAGGTTTTCCTTGATAACATTATACTTGTAACATCATGAGGGCTCTCCCTCTGTGATGTCACTAGGTATCATCATTTGGTGTTGACATCTCATTGCTGGGGACGGTACTCTTCTGGCAACTCTAGCTAGATTAACAAATCTCAGTTTTTGTCAATCTCAGTCTACCGCTACAACTAAGGTTCTTCCTTTGACAAATATTCTAAGGGTTTGAAGAAACTCTAAGTTACTTTATGAGTATTATCTCTTGTACTAGCACCCAGGGACCAATGTTTTCCAAACTAAAAAATACTCACAGAGGTAATCTAACTGCAAAAGTCTGATAAATTCCTAGCAAGGGTTGCTGTATAAACCAATCCTTGAGGTGACCAAATGGTTTGTACTCATGTGAAATTTACCTGAGATCTGCATGCTTTTTAGCTAAGAGCCCTCCACAAGGTTTAGAATGAACATAGCAGATCTCATTTACCATATTTGCTTGAATCTAATGCTCACCCTTTTTGGCTAAATTACATAGCTAAATGTGAGGTATGCATTAGGTTTGGTAGCACATTAGAATCGCTCAAATAAACCTGCCTGCACCACTCCACCAGTAGAGGAGCAAAGCTTCCCAACTTATTCATAACCAAGGCCTCATTCAACTCCAGGTTTTGAGTGTCTCATGAATAAGGCCAGTTGGGAAAAGTTGGCATGATTGGAGTAATATGGTTTCCTCCTTGTCTATTGGCTGTTCTGAGACAGGCACCAGAACAGCCAACAGGCAAGTAGATCTCATGCATTACATCCAATGCCAAATCTTTATTTTGTTAAAATTGAAGTGCACATTACCATCGATGGCACATTAAACTCAAGTAAATATGGCAAGCCTTGAATTGGTGAAACCATTGCAAGACTTACACTGAGACTTACTGCAAGCAGCAGTTCAAAGCAGCTTTAATCCCTGGTACATATCTATATGTGCTCAGCAGAATATCACTCTTTGAGATAACCTTAGGATAAATCTTCTCTTCCCTTTCTCTCTGCCATTAAGTTATGAATTTGATTGTGGCAAATAATTTTAAGTAAAGCTCCCTTTGTGTATTTTGTAAAAGAAGATTGATTTTATTCTTTTTCGTGGCTTAGACTCTGTGTAGGTCAGGAGAGGGAGGACTGGCTGTTGTTCAACTTCAGCTTTACTAGTCTGATTCCTCTCTATAGGAGAACCACTACTCCTACTGACATTTCCCAGAAAATACAACAAGAGGTTATCCCATTTACAGTTTCCAGATCAATATACAAACTAGAATACAATTAACTTTCAGCTTTTACACTTCTCAAAATTTTGCAGTGAATTCTGAACAAAAAGAAACTCCTTATATTGTGAAAAAATGCTTATAATAATGAGGGGAAGAACACAACGAAGCACTATATTGTAAAACTTCTCACAAGGCAAACATGATATAAATGGATGTGTTAGGAATAATATGTAGAACATGCATTTTTTCACACAGACTTCTTTTCTACAAGCTGCAGACTGATAGAAGAACAAACTTAAGATGGGAACAAAAAGAAACTTGATAAATCATAATCTATACATTTGTGCCTCTTAGGTAACCATTGCCTTACTTTCTTGGAGCAGCAAGAATTCTCCCCAAAATTGTGAAGCCTGAACTGACTAAATGAAATAATGGGGAGAATTCTTGCTGCTCCAAGAAAGTAAGGCAATGGTTACCTAAGAGGCACCTAAGAGGCACAAATGTATAGATTATGATTTATCAAGTTTCTTTTTGTTCCCATCTTAAGTTTGTTCTTCTATGATATAATGTGAACCATAAAAAATTCCCAGTTTTTACCATTGAACTTCTTGAAAACATACAGATTGCCTGTTTCCTCTTATATAGATCATTGTGCTTGAAATAAAGAGAAAAATCCTTTGCACTCATTCACCATATGGAGAGTTCTGTTGATCAATGATTTACTAAAATGTAGCTGGGTGCTAAGGCTATAATGTTGGATGACCCAATTTCAAGACCTCATTTAGCCATGGCATTTGCGAAAGGGCTTTAGGGAAGTTACTGTCAGTAAACCTGCTTTTTAAAAATAGATTAGTTTATCAGACACCTGTATAGAACCGACTCCAGATTTATACAAAACATGTTCTCATTGAGAACAGTAAAACTCTAAACCATTGTTGTGTACCATATCCCAAATATACATTTCCCCCCAAAATAATTATTGCTGTTTTGAGTTGGTTTCTCTGTCAATGCCAATTCTAGGTGCTGCCTAATCTTTTGCTAATTATGAGTGTACATAGTATTTTCTATATACAGAAGTGTCAGTTCTGACTGCTGCCAAACACTGTCTAATAATACCATACTCAATAGGGATTCATAGTCTAAAAAGCATTGGGGGTGAGGAGGTTTTCTATTATATATTGATTCTTTTTGGGGATACTATATACATCACTTGATTCTTAAGTTTTAAAAATACCAGACAGATAGTTCATGTATGCATAACTTTTTTTCCTTTGTGGTTCCTTCCTGCCTGCAAAGATCACTGTCCCCATCCTCCAAAAATTAGTTAATCCTTTGTCTCCTTTTATCTGGGAAGGAGCATCCATGGGGCTACCGCCTCATGATGTATGCTAGCCAAAATCTAACATGAGACCCAACCTTAGGGGCACTTCTACTGAAATCAAGGTAATCTTTTGTCTAACTCTTATTCCAGATGAGTTTCCAGAAACAATAAAGATATTTTTTCCTTTTTTTCCTAACAAAAACATTCTGATTATTTTTCCTGATTAATAACACAATTTATTATTTATTTCAGACATTTATATCCCATCCTTCTCATCCCCGGAGGAGGACTCAGGGCAGTTTGACCATTACATGCTCAAACAAATAGAATTATAATAACAGTTTACATTTAAACAAATAGCTAAAATATTAAATATAAAAAATACAACTAAAATTATGCAAGTTCAAGTCATAATTCAGTTCATATGGCACTGACTACACTGCTGTTGCTGTTGTTATTTATTCATTCAGTTGCTTCCGACTCATCGTGACCTCATGGATCAGCCCACCCCAGAGCTCCCTGTCGACCATCGCCACCCCCAACTCCTTCAAGGTCAAGCCAGTCACTTCAAGGATACCATCCATCTATCTTGTCCTTGGTCAGCCCCTCTTCCTTTTTCCTTCCATTTTCCTCAGCATCATCTTCTCTAAGCTTTCCTGTCTTCTCATTATGTCTTCTCATTATGACTACACTGCACTCTTCTTGATATAGATATAAAATATTTCCCCACAAAATTTTCATAACTGCTAGGTTGGTATAATCCTGATGAGCATAATCCTGGATTGAAGATAAGTATTTTACATGTTGCATTTTTGTGCAGGGAACTGGATTTTCTGCACAGGAAATATAATTTAATGTTTTAGCATGGAAAACGAAACAGGGATTGCTCAAATACGTAGCTTCCTTCAAGACCAAAATGAGAGAATTACTTTCTTAACTGTATCTAGCTATGGATCCCTATGAAACAGAAATCAAAATAAATAGGTTCCATGACCTTTATTCTGTCCAGCATAATCAAAATATAACATTCTTAATGAATGTGAAGCCATAAATCATGCAGTTTAACTTTTTTAAAAACCCATAGCTCCAGGTTATGTTTGACATTTTATTAAAAATTGAGTAGTTAGTTATCACTGTATTTTTAAGGTTTTCTGAGTAGGGAAATAGGCTCCCAATTTGTGTGTGCGTGTGTGTGTGCGTGTGTGTGCGTGTGTGTGCTGTGCTTCTACCTATTCTCCCCCTCTTTCTTTGTTCTCATTTCTGCATGAGACCAAGCATAATAACCTATAGCTGTGAGGACTTTAACCCTGAAGTATTCCCAAAGTCATAGCATATGGCACCTCTCACAGGACTGATTGACTGAAGTGCATGTAATTTAATGTGATGGATGTGTGCCAATGTGGTGTGACACTTGTACTTAAGCCGTGATATGGCAAAGTATTTCAGAGGATGGTTTAATTGATTAGATTAGATCCTTGGTAGACTGCTCCCACACTTCCACTATCTTAGTGACAGTCACACCGCCAAGGTGCCAGTATTGCACAGTTGCGTTTTCCAACAGCAAAGCCAAATATTATGAAGAGCTTGAGCTGCAAACTCTATATAAGGTAATCTCAAGAAGCCAAACCCATAGTGCCCATGACAATTCCACTCTGGCATGATGACATCAGAACAGTTATGTCTAGAAGGCACTACAACATCTCAAAGACATCTTGGAACTCACTCCATGCCTCCTTAGCAGTGTAGCCACAGTTGTGAAGTGGGGGGAAATGAGGGTATTGATCTTGCACACAGGAAAGAATGAAATATTCCTTCAAACCCCTAATGTCTAGCTAGTATTGTAGTAACCTAGGTGAAACATTTAGAAATACAGTTTAGGCATTCAAAAACATAGGATAGTCAAAATGACCAAGTACATGTAAACATAGCACATTTAACAGTTCAAGGTGTAAGCTATTTTCAGATTTTCACTCTGTGCAGGGCTTTCAAAACTGGACCAAAACACTTTTTGGAAACAGATTTTTTTAAGGCTGGGGGCTATGCCTTTTTTACCAACCCCAGGCATTTCCCAGTTGTTTTAACACATATGTTTTCCCATCTGAGGCAAAACGGTGTCCTGAGATGGATTTAAAGCAACGTATAATGTGAATATAAGTCATTTTAATGTTTGTATATATTTATGGTTTTATATCCTGGCATTGAATGTTTGCTGTATATATGTTGTGCTCCGCTCTGAGTCCCCTACAGGATGAGAAGGGCAGAATATAAATGTTTTAAATAAATATTTTTTAAAAAAATCTATTGTACAGTTGACCTGATTCTTTGTTCCTATTCTGTGCACCTATAGTTCATTGCCACTATGGGTACTATGCCGTCCACTGACTTCATGATGCCTGCCAAAACTCCTAATGAAGATGCTTCTCGTTATGAAGAGAGCAGCTATATAAACCGTTAATAGAAAAATAGAGAGGAGGCTTGGAAGACCTTCGGTGATTGACAGGAGGAGGGTAGTATCCTCCAACTTTAATTAAAATGGAAGAATTGCTAAACTTTTGAGTATTGCTAGATTGATGTATTGACCTGTGATCAATCTATCTACTTTCATTGTGTCCTCACGAGAATGCAGGGCTAAAATCTTTCATAAAATCACAGAGTGAAAGTTATCAATTATGGAGCCATAATGCTCATTAAGGCAAGCATTTTAAGCCCTCAAGTCCCCGTTTTCCAAGCCAGAAAGTTTGTCTTTGGGCAACCTACATGAATATGAGACAAAGTAGCTGATGCATTAACTGAAGCCTTCTCTTGAGGTAGCTGTCTCACTCATTCATGCTCTTGGGTGCTTTTTATTTTTCCCAGTTTCCCAATTCTCTTCTGCTCTCTTTCTGCCAGCAGGAAAAGGAAGGCTGTTCACAATTAACTGGTTATTGCAGAAATTTCTTATAATGCAATTACACATGTTATAAGTGCTTTTCAACTGTTTGAAATTAGAATTGTTTTAAACAGGATAGTTTGTTTAGTTCTTTGAACTGCTGTCAAAATTAGTTGTATTTTGTTTAAATCCATGTTGTGAACCACCTTCTAGGAAAAAATTGTTCTCATTAATTTATTCATCCATTCTCTACATCACTCAGTAATTTCCCATTTTGATTGTTTTCAAACTATCCTAAGTTTCGGATTTCTGGGGGAAAGCTTTTTCCTAGTTTTACCAGCCTCACGAGGACCATTGGTAGGGAAACAAAATAAGGTCTTCCCAGTGGCTGATTCCAAACAGGGATTTTACCTTCTGTGAGAAGCTAAGCTGCCTCATCTTCTGCTCCCCTTCAATCAGAAGAAAAAGGGGACTTATTAAGGAGAAAACAGTCATATAAAATAAAATAGATTATAAATAAATAAATAGACTGCTCTTACTTGTGAATCTCTAGATTCACGAGGTACTTAGAATTCTAAGACAGTAGAGTTCTAATGTGAAAAGTCATAGGAGTGCACAAATCCCAGTTTCCCATATGCTGGAGCCATGGACATTAAAGAGGAACCCAACTGCTACAATTATACTCTGTAGATTCATCCCTGATGGGCAGAGGGGAAAAATCTTTGTATAGCAGGGAGAAACACACACTGTGGTTTCCTATTTAGACTTTGTATCCAAGCAAGGGAGAATTACACCCGTTGCTTTGACCATCTGTCAACAGAACTGGAATCAGTTTTAGACTGCCAGTACTTTAGGGCAACATTTTAATCTGTCCACATCTACAAGCAAAGGAGCAAATTCTAGATCAGAGATTAAAACCCCAAAGCAAATAATCCCTAATGGACTCCTTCTCACCATCCTGCCTGTGCATTCTAGTCTCTTTCTCATCTGATGCTTTTAATCTTGAAAAGACATTTCCCCTCTCTCTCCAGTTGCTTTGCTTAGCAGTAATGATTATGCAGGGGAGAAATGCAAAGGGGGTCAAGCAGCAAATGAATGAGGAGTGAAATCTCAAAAGATGCTAGATTAATATTTATGTAGCACAATCTCCACTGTCACATCACTGTACATAATGGGATCAGCAAAAGCTAACAGAATTCATGCCGGGGTGAGCTGACTCTGTGAAAACTTCGTTTAATCTGTGTATTAGGCTGGCAATCCATGAGCAAAGAGGAAGCCTTTCCCAGCATGTGAAATATTTATAAAACTTACCAATTTTAAAGCATATCTATGTCATGATAGGAAATAGAAATGGAAAGGGAGCATAGATGAGGACATTCAGATGAAGAAAATGAATCACAATTTATATTGGAGGGATATATGATGCCAGCATGTGGATTTAATATATGCCAATGATTTTTTTTCAAAAAATAAAATTATATCTATTACTAGTTAAAATATGCCAGTTTATATTTTCACGGCGAGTAGAGCTGCCAAGAGTAAAGAGCTGATACAAATATGAGAGATGACACATTTGCTGGGTAAGGAAGGTGGCACTTTGCTGGAAACCAGGTTCTGTGCTTTTAAAAAAAATCAGAACCAGTAGCCATCTCTGTTGACAGTGTCAGTATCTAGTTTCACCTGTATAACACAGGCAGGATTCAAATTCGGCAGATATATATTAAGGGTTGACCAGATGTTATTTTCAGAACAACCCTTCCCTCTCGAGCAGTGTTTCTCAACTTGTGGGTCCCCAGGCGTTTCGGTCTACAACTCCCAGAAATCCCAGCCGGTTTACCAGCTGTTAGGATTTCTGGGAGCTGAAGCCCAAAGCATCTGGGGACCCACAGGTTGAGAACCACTGCTCTAGATCACATATACTGTGAGATGGTCTTCTGTGATTTGATTCAAAGGCAGAAGTTTAACAGCCCACCCATCATGGCAGATAGAGTTGGTCTTGGTGTGAGAATAGTTTCTGGAGCTGGAGCATAGGATCAATATGCTGCTGTTTCCCTTTGGCCATAGAAAATATCTAATATTTGTATTCACTTTTCTTGCACAATGGAGCTGATGTAAGTCTTAAGTCAAATATCTACTGTGTACACTCATGTATAAGGTAAACATTCAGAGCAGTGGGGAGGGGGATATGGATTTTGATATGACCTGTGGATAGGTCGAGGATCATTCCATGTAGAAGGGAAAGCACCTATGTTGCCTCAGGGAACCAGCCACCACTAGCCACTGCCACCATCATTTTTCAAAAAGGCCAGATATTCAAAAAGGCCAGAAGCAGTGGCAAAGCAGAGAGAATAGAGGGGGTTGATGCTTCCTTTAGGTTTTCCCAGGACACTCAAGTTTTGATATAAGTTAAGGTTCAGTACTCTCATGGACCCATTGATAAGTCAACCCAGATTTTTTGGATATTTTATTTACTACAATTTCTAGATATATATGCATATATCGGGTATTTAATCATATCAGGTGTCCACATGTTGTCATGACACGAACTTGTTTCACTTCCTATGCCTTTCCATTGCAAATTGACTGATGTAGTTAGTTTCACATAATGTGAAGGACCAGCCAGACATTAGCTGGAATGAAGTTATTACCTCAGATAACAGATTCTGAGTGTCATGAAATAACAGTACATTCATAGTTATTTACTTGGACATGGTTGCATTCTTACTGCCATAATTGGGGATAAGAACATGGAAGATTTATTACTTTATATTCTAAAATAAATTGACTGTCAATAGGTACTACACAACTTGGCATGGTTGAGTGGACACCTATTATTAGACACACTCTGTAATACCATGAAAATCATATAACCAAAATACTTCTAAATGACAGCAGCATTGTTTCTTCTTGAAACATCAAACATTTACTATAAAAACAAAAACATATTGAGTTGAGAATATTCCACCCAGAATTTCTCCTCCAGCCTCCTAGTATTGTTCATTATCAGTAAATATTATGCCTGGATTACCAACTCTATGTTGGCAATGCCAAAGTGGTTTTATGTGTGCAAATGGTCAATTGAATATATAGATGCACAAAGGTAAGTTCTACATTCTCTGTAACTGACCTCTACATTTCCATTAAGTAGAGGAGCATACATGTGGTGTGATTTCTATTGGCTTTAAATATGGATTAGACCATTTATTAAACGACAAATGTATAAATTGATCAGTTAACCAGCACTGGAATCCCTTCTTAACCATAGAAGTGCACTAGGTGACCTTGAGCAAGTCACATTCTCTCAACCTAAGATGTTCCTTCTCCAAATGTCCATTTTCCGCCAAATAAATCTTGCCAAGAAAAGGCTAGGGTGTCATAAACTGGAGTCAAGTTAAAGGCACATAACAACAAATCAGAAGTTGTCTGTCAACACTAATGATGAAAATGAGCATAAAGCTGCTATTGCATTTGTATCACGCTTGAGGGTTTCCTAGAGCAATATATCCACCCACTGTAGAAAAGAAGATGTGGGCTTATATAGGTCTTTGGCTTAATCCTCTAGGCTCCCTATTCGTTTTTACTGTATGTTTTCAGATTTTTTAAAATATGGAAGCAAGGACAACCAATAATGTAGAAATAGTCTTAGTAAAGAAATGAGGTCACTTCTTCTTGTCACTGGGAATTCAGTGCTGCTTAAGAATGCTTTTATGGGGGTGATGGAACAAAATGTCAAATAACTTGATTGGGGAGAAAAGAAGCATAAAAATCAATTTGAACTTGTCCATTAGAATCATAGAGTTGGAAGAGACCTCATGGCTATCTAGTCCAACCCGCTGCCAGGAAAAGCACAATAAAAGCAGCCCCAGCAGGTGGCCATCCAGCCTCTGTTTAAAAGTTTCCAAGGAAGGAGCTTCCACCACACTTTGAGGTGGAATGTTCCACTGCTGAACAGCTCTTACAGTCAGGAAGTTCCTAATGTTCTGGTGGAACCTCTTCTCCTGTAATTTGAACCCATTGTTCTGCATCCTAGTCTCCAGGGCAGCAGAAAACAAGCCTGCTCCCTCCACATGATATCCTTTCACATATTTATACATGGCTATCATGTCTCCTCTCAACCTTCTCTCTGCAGGCTAAACATATTAGTTCTTTAAGATGCTCCTCATAGTGCATAGTCTCCAGACCTTTGATCATTTTAGTTGACCTCCTCTGTACACATGCCAGCTTGTCAGTATCTCTTTTAAACTCTAGTGACCAGAATTGGACACAGTATTCCAGATGACTTCTAACCAAAGCAGAATAAAAAGGCAATCTCAATCCTCAATCTAGACACTATACTTCTGATGCAGCCCAAAATCCCATTGGCAGTTTTAGCTGTTGTGTCACACTGTTGGCTCATGTTCAACTTGTTGTCCACTAAGACTCCAAGATCTTTCTCACATGGACTGTATCTCTGCATTTTTATTTTTTCTGCCTAAGTGTAGTATCTTACATTTGATCTTGTTGAAATTCATTTTGTTAGTTTTGGCCCAGCTCTCTAATCTGTTGAGGTCATTTTGAATTTTGATCCTGTCCTCTGGAGTAGTAGCTATCCCTCCTAATTTGGTGTCATCTGCAAACTTGATACGCATTCCCTCTAAACCTTCATCCAAGTCATTAATAAAGATATTGAACAGCACTGGTCCCAAGACTCAACCCAGAGCACAGCACAAGTCACTTCTTTTCAGGATTAGCCTGTGGCAAGTATAGAAGGCAGGTACTACCAAAGACCTTTACCAATGCCAGTGTTCTTTCTATTTTATATTTTACAATCTCTTACACATTTCTTCCTAGTGGAGATGAAATTCATAAATGCTATAATCAGAAGAGTTTGGCGTGTCCAGAAAATGTTGCTTTCTTTACAGGGTCAAAGCTAAAATGGATGGGAATAGAGGGGTTTTTTTTTTCAAATGTAAGCAAAACTGGGTTGTCAGTCAAACAAAATATAAATATTAAACATCAGCAAAACAACATCTTAATAATATTTTGCCACTTTCTCATGTATAGGCATCTCTAGTACTATGTCTATAAATTATTTATATGTATATTTATGTATACATTGTTATTTTAAATGACCTTCTCCTATTCTAGAATATTAAGACCTTCAAACCTATATATATATATATATATATATATATATATATATATATATATATAATTTCAGATTAATCTTTTTCCATAAAACATAATGTATATTTCTTGTCAGACACCCACGATTCCAGATTTTCTGTTGTTTATGGCATTTTGATTAACCCTCACTGTTTCCTTCAAATACGTTTAACTTTAAGAGCAAGTGCTCTTTCTCATACAGTTAGGGTTTATCTTGTGCTTGTACACTCTCATTTTCTTTAGCTCCATGCATAAACTAAGTATTCAAAAATAAAATATACTTTGCCAAAAAGATTTGAGAAACAGGCTACCTGGTTGTGTGACTAGCAATGCTTAGCGACATTATTGTATCTCAACAAACATTATATTACAAGACCCATCTCCATTCTTGGTGCTTACTAATAAGCAAGCTCCAAAAATGGACAAAGAAAAGGTCATTACAAATAGATGAAAGGTCTACTTCAACTGGGTGAAAAATGGAGGAGCCAATGATCACATCAGAGAAAAAATACAAAGACTATGCCAGTGACTGGATCTGCAAGATTGGTAGAAATATAGTGGTTGAGAAGGGAGGGAGAGGGAGGGAAAAATATAATCTACACCAGTGTAAATTAGCATAATGTCTTTAATATTTGTTGAATTACTCTGGATTTATACTTGTAACACTTGGAATATGGCTTGTTGATTTGTGTTTATAGCATAATAAAATTATGTTAAAAAAACAAGACCCATCTCCAGTTTTTACTGTGGGAACCCTATTTCACAAACAGGGCTTTTGCTAAGATTAGAACATGCTTGCCATTTTCTTAAAAGTTCAAACAGGAAAATCATGTCTTTAAATGAATGACATCCACTTAGCATTTGAAGTTTTGGTTCAGTTTTATAGTAACAATTTAAAACATTATGTATTAATACACAATTCTTGTGGCTTCGGAAAGATGCACTTTAGATGAAGTGCATCTGATGTCTTTCTAAAAAACAACCCTCTTTGCTTTGAATTTTAGAAGTTTGGTATACATTTTAGAAGTTTTTTTAAGTATTTAGAAACAAGTGAGAGTCCAGCTGTGTATACCAAACATGTTTTTATGTGCCTTCATTTCAGGAACACACTTTTCAACTCTTAAGGAAGTTATATCTTGAGGCTTAGTTAGCTTGCTTTCCCCTCCTGTGCTTGCAATTTTCCTTGAAAAGGGAACAGTCGGAAAGCCATTATGTTTCTGATTCTTTTCCTCTGCTAAAAAGCTGCCAACAAAGGGCTCTCTAATTCTGATTATACTCAAGAGCTAAGATGCTTTTACGAAATGCAAGGAACTGTTTGCTTTTATTCTGCTGACGTTCCTTTCCCTATCTTTCATTGTGAAACCGTCTGGGCCTGTGGGCATGTGTGTTTGGGCATGCTAAAAATAGCGAGTGCAGCCTAACAACTGGCTCCGGATTGGCCAACAGCAAAATCTGCCCAGCCTATGAAAGCTGCAGAGAACAAAAGCAATTCTGCCTGTATATGTGTGAAGTGCTTTATATACGTCAAAGGGCTCCAGGCGGTACTCAAATTATTTGGGTTGTGGTTTATCAAGGTAATAAGGCGGCTCAGCCCTCTAAAAAGGCTGAGGACAAAGCAAAAGGAGGAGTTACTACAAAGCATGTGTTTACCTATGGAGGATTGAATTCTTCACCATTCCAAGAAAGAGAAGCATACATCTAAAGGATTTTACAAATGCATTAGCAAAAAAAAAAAAAAAAAAAAAAAAAAAAAGCCTTCTACAGCTTTTTTTAAAAGCATTCTTCCGTAGAGGTAAAATTAGTTATTCTCATTTTTAAAGAAGTTGGAAAGAAGTACCAAGATGTTAACCTTTATCCTACTGTGTTGGTGATTTCAGTCACATTGTGAGGTGCTCCGTCACAAAGAAAAAAGGAACATTTCCATTTCCTGTAAATGTGTACCAGAAAAGTGTTAGATTTGTACAGTATACAGAGTAAACGTGAACTATATTACCACCATTGTTCCACTAGAGGTCACTGCTAGATGGTACAAAACATCCAACTTGTTAGCCTGAATCAAAAGAGAAATACTACAGCTGCAAAACTATTGTTTTAGTGCCTTGTTTATGTTCTTAGATGAGTTATACAAAAGAACTAAGGTGTAGTCCTTCTTGTGCTCGTTTTAGCAATTCCCACGGAATTGTTGCCAGCATTAGATTGAACAGTTGCAAAAAAAAAAAGCATCATTGGGAAACATTAATATGATGATGAAAGGTGATTTTCCTTCCTTCTTCTATATGCAAACCAGATCCTATCCACAAAGGAGTGCCACATGTTTACAATCCTGGCCACCAGACCTGTCCAACTAAAAAAAACTGTCTGGTTTTTCAGGGCACTTGCTAGACGAGATGAACCAAAGCAATGCTGTTTTTCAGTGAGACTCATCAAAACAGCCAAAGCCAATGCATCTACATTGGAGAATTGCTGCAGTTTGACACTATTTTAACTGCCATCACTCAGTGCTATGGAATCATAGGAGTTGTTGTTTGGTAGGGCACCAGCTTTCTCTGGAAAAGAAGTTTAAAGATCTACAATGATTCCATAGCATTGAGCTATGTCGATTAAAGCAATGTTGAGCTGCATTAATTCTACACTGTAGACACACTCATAGTTGCAATAGTAGTGACATAATCCATAAAGGCTGAATTAACTGAAAATAGGGCTAGGGACCTTGAGGGGTCAGGCATGTGCATTCCATAACCTTTTTCACGTACCTCTTTGCCTTCTGTTAAATGCCTCGAGCCAACACTCCCAGTCTCTCTAATGGAACTTCTATCCATTTAAAAGTTGCCTCCAGGAGCTACAGTTCTGTCATTACTACCTCTGTCATTTCAATTTCTTTTTCTACTGATTGGGGTGAGGGGTGCAACTTCTTCCAACTAGGACTGGAGAAGGTGGCAACAGATCAAGGGAGGCTAACATTAGAAAGGGGACGAAAGGTTCTCCAGCATATTACACCAATACATAGTGGAATTTATTTTGTGATTTCCCTCATTAGGTTTATGGAGCTTAAGTTGGTGAGGAATTAAGGGGAAAGTGGCAATAGTGTAATAATGTCTATCAAAGTTGATCATCGGTGCTGAAAGGCCATCTCCTTTGGGCAAATCCTACCATTCTCCTTAAAACACTCTGTTCTCCATGAGTTGCAGAAAAAGCTTTAAAAGACAGATAAAAACATTTCACATGATGGAAATTACCTATCACACTGCTTCTTTTATATTTGGTAGAACAGAATTGTAATTACTGTTTTATGGAGGAATTATGGGTATTACACTTTCTCAATCTTCTGAACATATTCTGTAGAATAATGTTCCCCAAAAACTATTCAGTGATGTTTCAGGTATTATGAACTTCAGCTTTCAAAATCCCTGGTCATTGGCAAAAGCAGCTATGGCTTCTCAGGGTTGAATTCCAAAACAGCTAAAGAATTAGTGTTTGAGCAAAAATGCAGTAAAAAAATTGCACATGGTGCATTTTTGTACAGAAAACAGGACTTTATGAGCACAAAGCAGCACATAAAAAATGTCTGATAAATAATGTTTATTGAATAGAGAGGTTTGAACAGAATAACTCCTGGGCTGCAAAATGTCTTCAAGAATGGCACTTCAAGTTATTTTAGCAAGTGTTTCTTGGGAAGAAAATTGCAAAAACATGTTGTTGCTTTCAACAAGAACAAGAAAATCAAAGCAATGAACCAATATATAATATATTTGTTTGTTGTTATGATTTAGTAGACATAGATAAACCCTATCTATGCTGGCATAGAATTCTCTAGGTCAGGTATCCTCAAACTTTGGCGCTCCAGCTGTTTGGGCCTCCAATTTCTAGAATTCCTGACTATTAAACAAACTAGTTAGGGCTTCTGGGAGTTGGAGGTCCAAACAACTGCCGGGTCACAATTTGAGGATGCCTGCTCAAGGTTTTCTCATGCTTTTTGGAGAATTCCCAGAGTTCTCTATCTCTTTCTTAGGGTTCTCCAAAACCATCTGAGGAACTCTGACACTGTGCCCATCTGCTTATTTTCCTCCTGGCACCTTCACTGCTTGTTTAAGAAACAGAAAAGGAAAGGTCACATGAAGGTTTTAAAAACTAAGGTCTTTCCCAATTTTTCCAGTTGTTTGTGATGAATACGTCTAAGCTGGGTTAGTCTCTTCATTTTCCTTAGGAACCTTTAGGAAATATAGGTATTTTTTTCCTGAGCAGTGAGTTAAGAAGTGCATTTTGTTTTGTTTTTTAAAAAACCTTCATTTTTCAGAGTTCATATCTCAGCACAGCTGAGAAACAGTGTTTGGTACAGTGTTGTTTTATTGTGGCACATTTTTTTCATCTCTTCCCTAAGCATGACACATTTGGGAAAGACTGAGAGAAGAGAAAATGAAAGGTGAGAAGGTCAATATTTCTGCTTCCCTTTCTAACACATTTTCCAACACTAATTTATACTACCACTAGGAAATCTTACAATAACTACGAAAGACACAGAATCACCTGTAACACCTTCTGTGTTGACCCACAAACCACACCTGGATAAAGAGATAATTGACTTTCTCGGGACACATGGGCTGAGGTTCAAAAGTAAGACTGGTGATGTCAAAAGCTTTGTCACTATTATAGTTCTGGGTATATATGTTTCTCAGCTGAGCAGCACAGTTTGCACTGTACCGCCAATTATTGGTTGAGGTTGCAGTGAGCTGTCTAGGCACCATTCAGCTACACTGGACATCTAAGTGAAAGGAAGAACCATCACCCACCCAGACCTCCTTGGTTACACTTTAAGAGTTGAACTGAAGATCCAGGAGGGCAAATGATATTCCTTTTGTCTGGCTGCCCAAGGACAGCTAAGTGGTGTCCAGGCAGTTGCCCACCATTCAGCCACTGACTGGCCATGTTGGTGCATACTGGTTCTATCAAACTGCATCATACTGGGGAGGGTGGCATTCCCCAAGGTGGTAATGGATGCTATCCTGCACAATCTCCATCAAAGTGTATACACTGGTGTAACTAAGGTACATCAGTAGGTTGTCATATGTCACCAATACAATCATGGCCATTGCATTTGGGACATATTAGTAGGATTATAGGCACTTTTAGAATTTGTTTAAAGACTTATATCACATATTATATCATAAAATCATTGAAAAGTGTACATATAATAGTCTAATTGTGAATTATGTAAAACAGTTCAACAATACAGTATATAGAAATCCACAATTCAATAGATCAGAATCAACTCATGGTTACTGTGCTGTCATGCGCTGGGCCTGTGAAAAGGTCTATAGACAGGAGGTGTTCTGTATGCCCAACGGGACACCAGGGGTGCCTCGGATTAGAGGCCCTTTGGATTTCCCTAAACAAAGTCTTTAGAAACTTGGAAAGTTTAACAAAGTTCTTTATTATTGCTTAGGTCTTCAGTAAATCAAACAAATACTTCAAGGCTTTGAATCAACTGGTGGCAACTATCACAAGGGGCAGGCAACTATCTTCATGAACTGTTTCTTCACTATCAGGGAAATACTTGACCTCTACCTGGGCAATCTGTTTTAGGCTCTGCTGGCATGAGCCCCTACACCCGGTCCAAATTGTGTTATGGCTGCCACAAGTGGTCCTTACCAAACAGAGTCCTTTTGTAGATTTCTAAGAGGAAAGAAGGTCTTCAATTCCCAGCGAAGGCTGGCTGTAAAGCTGTGGGACTGAATTCCCCCCAGCAAAAATTGTAGAGCTGTGGGACTGGATCCCCACAGCAAAAGCTGTAAAAGACGAAGCTTTCTACAGGTGGAACTGACTCACGTCCTGTACGAAAGGCTTCTCTGTGTGAACTGAACTAGAGGTCCCCTTTTCCCCTCCTAAATCCAGAAAAAGGGGAGGAACTAAATAACCTAATGATGATTGATAGGTCATTGGCCCTATAATTGCAAACCACGGGAAGCCACCTTATTGCAAAATGCATGGAACTTTGAAATACATGCAAACACTCAAAGAAAGAAAAAGAAGTTGGAGCTCCTGGTATAGCCGTACCAGAACAGTTACTGGGAATAGAAAGCTTGGCTAAAGCACAATATCAGCAGCAATGAGACCACTAAAGAGAGAAGCCAATCTTATTTCTCCTTTATTAGTATCTTATAATAATACATACCATTAATAGTAAACACATATCTTATGCACTTAATAACTGAGAAGAAAATGTACAAAGATAAACCTTTCAAATAAAAAAAAAGACCCAGTAAAATGCCCTGCCCTCCCCGGTATGAAATAGCGTGACAATATAGTTATTAGAAAGTCTGATGATATATTATGTGTAAATACCAATGATGGGATCAAGAATTTGGGATTAAACTTTCTACATTTGTTCAATCAAAATACTAAGCTTTTAATACATCATGGATATGCACAATTAAACTGGGTCTTTGGTATTATGTAACTGAGCTCATGTGAAAACAGGAAGACTGACATTTAGAAGTAATATTGGAGAGAGAAATTCAGTCATGGTAGAGTAAAATATTTAAGAAGAAGAATACTTTGCTGAACTGAAGCTTAGGAATTCTGTTATGGAAGACTTATTTATTTCAATGGGATATGTACTTCAAGAGCTTTGGCAATTATGAATGCAGATGAATTTTATCACTGAAATGGTTAGCAGCAGATTCTCTACTTTTGAGACTTGAGCAAAGAAGAATTAAGATGTGTTGTTGACGGCTTTCATAGCCGAAACCTAGGCACAGCATATTATTTGAGAACACAGAAAGGCTGGACCACTCTAACAACTACCATGCCAGACTACACAGAGAAACTATTGAAATCCACAAGCATATGGACAATTTCATCAGAAAGGAGAAAACCATGAAAATGAACAAAATCTGGCTACCGGTATTTTAAAAAAACTCTAAAATCAGGACAGTAAATAAAGAAAAAAAAACCTCAAAACACAGAGGAATTTCAGACAAGAATTAATCAGGGCCAGCTAACACCTCCTAAAAAGGATCCTCCAGGCAGAAACCAGCCAGGTTTTGAAGCTGCAATGCTAATCAAGGCAGCCAACTGCAACATTCACACTTGCCTCAGGCAGACAAGAGTTCTTTCTCCCACCCTGGACATTATTCCACAGATATATAAACCTCACTTGCCTAGTTTCCAACAGACCTCACAACTTCTGAGCATGTCTGTCATAGATATGGGTGAAACGTCATTTTTTTCTGCCAGGAGTGAATGATTCTGGAACATGGCCATACAGCCATGTTCTCACAGCAACTCAAAAATTAAGATGTTGATTCATCACTTTTCCCACATCAATTGTTTCCCATCAATCTGAGGTGTTCTATCACACAATCCTATGCATGTTTACTGAGAGGCAACTCCACTTACATTTCATAAATCTTAATCCCAGGGGTTTGTTTAGGATTGTGACATTTGTTATTGTCCATCTTGATTTTTTTATAATAATTTTTATTGAGATATAGTGTGATTACATGGAAAGTGGGAGAATATTGTGAAGGAGATTGGAAAGTAGGAAATGAAAGCAGGGAATGGGGAGAGGGAGGAGGTGGGGTTGGGGGAAAAATTGGGGAAAGGGAAGAAGAGAAAAAACAAAAAACCACCCCACAGTCCCATGGAGCTAATCAAAGGTTCTCCTGGGAGAAAAATAAAAAATAAAATAAAAATTATAATAGAGATAAAAATAGGGCTAAAAAGTAGAGTAAAAAGGAAAAAGAAAAAAAAAGATAGGATAAAAACTTTGGTTGGACTTCCATCTGTTCTTGATTTAAAATTGATTGTCCATCTTGATTTAAAAAGTCAAATTGTGGATGTAAGGCCCACACATGATGACTCTCTCATGTCCCTTGCTCAACAGTTATATAACCTCTGTACTGTATACAAATGCAGCATAAATGTGGAAGTGTATGTCTCACTATCCAATTGCAATGTACAACATGTGCAGGCAATGCATACTAGCAAGATACATTCATATATATATATATATATATAGAGAGAGAGAGAGAGAGAGAGTTATTTCAGGTTAGGTACATGCTTTAAACTACTGCTTTGTAAGTATTAGCTTGGTGCTCTAAATATTTGCCATCATGGTTGCTGCTGTTGCAGTCCGTCACATCTGTACAGTTCTCTCTGAATGTATTCTCTCAAAGTTACATAAGACCATGTTGTTCAGTGGTACCTATGATTTTTCTTTCTTGCCATAGAGCAGGGATCCTCAAACTAAGGCCCGGGGGCCGGATACGGCCCTCCAAGGTCATTTACCTCATTTACCTCACTCAGGGTCAACCTAAGTCTGAAACTACTTGAAAGCACATAACAACAACAACAATCCTATCTCATCAGCCAAAAGCAGGCCCACATTTCCCATTGAAATACTAATAAGTTTATATTTGTTAACATTGTTCCTCATTTTAATGATTGTATTGGTTTTTTTTACACTACAAATAAAATATGTGCAGCGTGCATAGGAATTCATGTTTTTTTCCAAATTATAATCCGGCCCTCCAACAGTTTGAGGGACTGTGACCTGGCCCTCTGTTTAAAAAGTCTGTGGACCCCTTCCATAGAGGTTCTTTTTTATTTCAAGCCATTATTATATACTCTTTACTTTTAGCTCAGTATTTTTGCTTATAGGCTGTTTTGCTCAGGGCCATCATTATCTAGTTGTCTTTGAAACAATTGCCTAATTAAGTGTTTTCATTTGTATTCTATATAGAGGTAATTATAATTGGGCCACTGAAAATATGTCTCATCAGAAATATGATGAAAGAAAGCATTACAAGGAATGTACTAGAAATAGGAAATGATTTGATAGAGAAGGTTTGGCCTGATGTCGGAACATCACGTTAAGAGGAGGAAATCAACTTATTTTAACCACATTTTCTGAGTGTTTTGCTTTTGCTTATGAGATGATAGGTATGCAAATAGAAGGAAATGCTAACACACTAAGTGGGGAAATGTATAGATGCGTTTATGCATCATGTGGTGAGCAGATACAAATAGATCATTTTAAGCTTTCACTGAAATGTGTTAATATTTTATTTTAGACTGCAGACAACAATCAGGGAATGCTACTCAGATAAGACCTTAATTGTCATTCATGAAATAACACCCCACCACCCACCCCCTGTTATTTCCCAATGCAAAAACATCCTTATCCATGAGTAAAAAGTTTTGAGGCAAAAATGTGCTCAGAATGACTCCATGCCTTCTGAATGTATTTGGGGGTTCCGGTCTGCCTTCCAAGATCTTCTGGAAGCTAATGCAGCCCTCCTATGCAGCCCGTTCTATTACCTGAAACAACATTATTCCAGAAATCCTTAACACTAGTTGCCTTGCCAAAATAAAAGACATTCATATATGAGCATTGGTTGGCATTGGCAGCTATTAGACAATCCCTTAGTAATTCAGGACAATGAGCACACCCGAAACCCACATCACCTGATAATGAAACCCAAAGTGTGTTTTCAAGAGACAGGCGAAATGAAGACAATAAATATGTATTGGTGCATTGAGACTTCACAGTGTTCTTTTTATGATATGTGTCTCCTGAGAATGATTATATTTCAAGAAACACTTCAAAATATGTCCCATGCAAATGGAATTCTAACAAGCCCTTAAGAGTTGTGTATGAAGGCAGCGATAAGAATGCATATTTCTTATTTTCATCACCTAACAAGGAATTATATTCAAAGATTCTGGCTGCTCTTCCTGGATAAAAATGAATAAAGTTGGTTAAAATATCAGCTATGTTTGAATGCCTAGAAGTGTGTAATAGAGCAACTGAGTACTTGTATTTTGAACACATTAACATAGTTAAAGTCATATTACATTCTTATACTGAAAGTAGGCTAACTCCATGTTATGTTTGCAATGCTTTTGGAACAATTTAAACTTCCAGTTCAATTTTGACCACTCTCAAAGCATGATGTATAAATACTGTGTACTTTGGATTTAGATTTTGGTTTTGCAGGGGATGGAGTATTGATGTCTATGCCCTACAACACTGGAGAAATTATACTGTTTAGCCAGTATTGCACCATCTGACATTCGCCGGGAAGTAGCAGTCAATAATGAAAGGACCAAAGCAGTGACATCTCCAGCCCATCCTCTGTTTGGATATCAGCCAGCACGCCAATGCCTTAAATCAAGAAATAGCATTCCAAGATCTACAGAGATACTCACAGGAACACCTCAGCAAGTGAGAGTCCAAAAGTGGCAGGCTAAAACCCAGAACCTCAAGCCATAGCTCAGCGTTTCTCAATCTGGGGGTTGGGACCCCTGGGGGGGTCGCGAGAAGGCATCAGGGGGGTCACCAAAGACCATCAGAAAACATCAATGGTTGGTCATGGGAGTTCTGTGTGGGAAGTTTGTCGCAATATTATTGTTTGTGGGGTTTGGAATACTCTTTGATTCTAGGTAAACTATAACTCCCAGCAACGGCAACTCCAAAAAGTCAAAGGTCTATTTTCCCCAAACTCCACATTTGGACATATTGAATATTTATGCCACGTTTGGTCCAGATTTATCAATGTTTGAGTCCACAGTGGTCTCTGGATGTAGGTGAACTACAACTCCCAAACTCAAGCTCAATGCCCACCAAACCCTTCCAGTATTTTGTGTTGGTTGTTGGAGTTCTGTGTGCCAAATATGGTTCAGTTCCATCATTGGTGGAGTTCTGAATTCTCTTTGATTGTAAGTGAACTATAAATCCCAGCAACTACAACTCCCAAATGACAAAATCAATCCCCACCAATCCCACCAGTATTCAAATTTGTAGCAAACAGTAGCAAAATGCGAGTTGTGAAGTAGCAACGAAAATAATGTTATGGTTGGGGGTCACCACAACATGAGGAACTGTATTAAGGGGTCACGGCATTAGGAATTTTGAGAACCACTGCCATAGCTGATACCAAATGAGAGACTCCCCCCTGGGCACACAGAAGACTAGACAACTTGGAAGGTGCTGAACAGACTGTGCTCTGACTGACAAGATGCAGAGTCAACCTTAAGAAATGGGGCCACAACATGGAGTCCATGACATACGAGTGTAGAAAAGAGCATACCACAGACCACCTATTACAATGCAGTCTGAGTCCTGCCACATGCACAATGGAGGACCTTCTTACAGCAACACCAGAGGCACTCCAAGTGGCCAGCTACTGGTAAAAGGACATTTAATATAATGCAAACCCTTGGTTTGCTTCTGATACAATAAATAAATAAATAATAACCATAATATACAAATTAAAACATAATTGCCATTAGAAATTAGGTTATTTTAGTGCCAATATAAAAGTAATAGCTTACATAACCAGCAATAAAGCTATTTTACAAAGAATTAATATTATAAAAAATTCTTGCTTTATTATTTCTCACTTTGTGTAGAAATTGAAAAACAGAACTAAAACATGTCAATTATAAAGAAAAGAATCAGAGTAGTGTTTATTCTAAAAATCTGGTCATTTATTCAATACTGTTCAATTCTCTCTAGTCTTATCTACTCCTTTGATCTATTTCTCCCATTTGAATAGCAAAAAAGCTCTATGCAAACCTCTAAGGATAACACTTTCAAAGTTCAGCTCCAGTTTCAGAAACTGAATAAACTAACCCTACTCTGTTTTTGCTTAATACTCAAAAATCTACAATTTAATACCATGTTAAATCATGCAACAAATTCTATATTTGCATTTTTAACCAATCCATTTTTCCAGCCCTCATTAAATTGTCATCATTATCAGAATTCCACAAACATGTCACAAATAATTTAAACCCTGTTGAAAGACAATTTGAGATTAATTATTGATCAGGACCCTGTCTCCTCAAAAGCATGCTATCATTTTCATGGCAGTGAGAAGACACATTCTTTTGATGAAGACTACGTTTGGCCTTAGTCCAGCTATTGATATTTCTACATGATTAAATCTGACCTCAGTGTTGTCTGCCACACCAAAAGCTCCTATTACATGTGCCAGCTTTAAGTAATGTCATTCGCTTTGGCAACTGCCTGCCTTTGATCCACAGAATTTGCTGCTTTTAACTGAAACACTGCACAGCTTAGACACATGCAATACTGGAATCAATTTGTCTAATGAATGTTTTCAAAAGGCCCTGGCTTCTCTAGAGAAACTTGACCAGACTTTGCCCCAAACCTTTGTGAGGAAAACAGAGCACCACAGGCCTTTCAAAAAAAGTTGCAAGAGACAAAGCATTAGTTAGTTGTGCTTCATCTTCTAAAGCTTCTTGGCCACATCTGAAGGAGAAGAGAAAGAACATGTCATCTTAATGCAGAGGGTAAATCTATACTATAGACTTAATCCAATTTGAAACCAACTTAACTCATATTGCTGAATGCTATGAATACTGCACTTTGTAGTTTGGTAGTGAGGTATCAGAACTCTTTGGCACAGAAAACTCAATAATAATAATAATAATAATAATAATAATAATAATAATAATAGTAATGGTAATAATAATACTCCTGACCTCACAATCATGTTAAAAAACAAAGTATGGGTTGTTGATGTCGCAATCCCAGGTGACAGAAGGTTTGCAGAGAAACAACCGGGAAAACTGACACGATATGAGGATTTAAAAATCGAACTGCAAAGACTCTGGCACAAACGAGTAAAGGTGGTCCCAGTGGTGATCAGCACACTGGGTGCAGTGCCTAAAGACTTTGGCCTGCACTTAAACACAATCGGCACTGACAAAATTACCATCTGCCGGCTGCAGTAGGCCACCTTACTGGGATCTGCACACTTTATTCGCCGATACATCACACAGTCCTAGACACTTGGGAAGGGTCCAATGTGTGATCCAATTCAACAGCCAGCAGAGTGTCTGCTTTGGACTCACCTTGTTGGGTTTCAAATAATAATAATAATAATAATAATAATAATAATAATAATCTTTATTTATACCCCACCACCATCTCCCCAAAGAGGACCATCTCCCTGCCCAAACCTCATTCATGTCTATGAATAACATGTCCAAGTGCTATTCAGACTTTTCAGGTCTTAATAGGACAAAGGTCTGAAATTAAAAGAGTACATTATCAGTTGAAGATTCTCTGAACATAACTTGAAGTGGAATAATTTATAAAGAGGTTGTACAAGGGAAAATTATCCAATAATCCCAGTTATATAATCCAATTATTATCCAATAATCCCAGAACTGTGATTAGCTGAGAGAAACGACATGATGAGCTTCTCCTACAGGTACTACAGCTTAAACCCAGTTAGTCCCAACTGGAGTAGACCCATTGAATAATAATAATAATATTTATTTTTTATTTTATATGGCACATTTATTCCAGAATGAGATCCTAGGTGGCTCCCAGAGAGAGTGGATTAAAAACACTGCAAAATTTAAAAGTAATTAATATCACCATATACACTGAATCAATGCAACATATGTTAGGATTGATTTACCAGGTTCATTCCATATATTTGTTTTATCTTTGCCAGAGATGTTTGCTTGAATGACCTATGAACACATATTATTGAAGGAAGTTTATCACAAGGAAGCATATTGGTATATTAATATAATAAAGTATTAAATGCTATAGAGAACCTCTGTTTTAGTATCAGCTGACTAGCTAGAGAACCAGAGTTGTGTATCTGTTTGAGTGATGGCATGCCGGCCACATGACCTAGGAAGCATCTACAAAGAATGCCTGCTCTTCAGCTTAGAAATGGAGATGAGCTCCACCCTCCAGAGTTGGGCACGACTAGACTCAATGTCAAAGGGAAACCTCTACTTTTACCTTTACTTAAGTGATGTTCTATAACTTTGGAGGCCAAGATTTGAATCCCTGCCCAGCCATGGAAACTCATTGGGTGTCCTTGGGTAAGTCACACTCTATCTCAGTATCAGAAAAAGGAAAAGACAACCCCACTCTGAACAAATATTGCCAAGAAAATCACAGGCAACTGTAACTCTGAAATCACTTGAAGATATACTATGAATGGTTATTGGGAGTTATTTTGGAGCTTGCTGTGAATCTACTGCTACTGTTGCTAAATAACCTCCTTTGGTGAACTCATAGCAATAAGGTGAATTTCAGCCTAAAGGTAAACATATGTTCATGCTGTAATACGGTCTTATGAAGCGGGAGGATGATAGGATGTTACTACTAACCTTTAATCACTATATCTTTAAAAGTAAAATTTTGCTGCCTTTCCATAATTTTTCCTACTTCAAACATATAGGAAACTCAGTTCTTCAACCTCTTATATCTATGATTTGATAAGGAATATTCCCATTATGTATTTGACTTCAGTAACATGAAAAATGAATAACTGCTGGACTTTTGTGAGAAATATAGTTACAAAATATATTTGTGTATTGAACTCATTGGATTTTTGTTCCCTTTATGGAAATAACATTTTCTGCACCAAAGCAATGATTTTTATTCAGCACATTTTCACAAAGAGGCTTCATCTACACTGATAAGTGCCATTTGAGACCAGTATTGAAGAAAGTGTGCAGATTATTACAGAGGAAATTACACAAACCAAAGAGCATTGATGCATATTGATGGCTTTCTTCTGTCATTAATTTTGTAAGATTCTGTTGTTTGCCCACTGCAATTTGAAACGAGTTTCAAATTGTATTAAGTGGTCAGTGTAGATGGGGACAGAAAGTCCCAAAGTGAAATCATCATTACCCCTCAATGGTAATGACTGGTCTGACTCCTGACAATTTCCCTCTTTAAGGAAACAATTTTTGGTCCCTTCCACACAGCCAAATAAAATCCCACATGTTTGCTTTGAACTGGAATATATGGCAGTGTGGACACAGATAACCCAGTTCAAATTGTGGAATATTGTGGGATTTTCTTCCTTGACATTATGGGTTACATGGCTGCGTGGAAGGGCCATTTGTATTCTTCTGGCCTATCCCTTCTTAATTCTGTCCTTAGGAATGATGGAGGTTACAGATGCCTGTTGCAGGGAAAGAGTAGAGCACATTGGACATATAGACTTTCCTAGTTATCTTGGCCAGATGGTTTCTCTGCAGTACGAGGTAAGACAGACTGTATTACACATCCCACAATAATTGTCTATGATTTCATGTTCCAGGATTTATGATGTTGTCATGACATTTTCAAATTTGTTTCTCTAATCACAAGAACTAAAAAATGTTTGTTTCAAAAGGAAGGTTGGTATAGTTATTATGCTTATAACAAGACAAAGAAATGGGCAAAAGGCTCATACTGAATGTCATACATAAAAACTCTTGACATGGAACTACCTCATTAATGTTTTTGTATTCTTTTTTATGAATTAAAACGACGTTTTATTAACAGACAAACTGAACTTATTTTCTCCATAGTTGGTACTATAGATTCTCTATGAGGAAAAGAAACCTTTGAAGAGTATGCAGTTCTTGTTCTCACATCTTCTTTGTTTCTGGCTGGTTATTGCTATATAATATAGAGTCTTGACATGACTGAATTCTGTGTATCTTTCCTTTTTTAAAAGTCAATGTGGTATAAAAGCATTGGACTGGGTCTTTAGAGATCCATGTTCTATCTTAGTTTTAATGTTTTTAGTTTCAATCCAAAATTGACCATGAAAATAACTGAATCATCTTAGGCAGTCATTATATCTCAGTTTAACCTACATCAAAACCTTACTGTGAAAATAAATTGTGTAGAAAGATATTCATGTCCAATAGTAAAGCACAACCATACACATGTATTCTCTTGCTTTTTCTCTGTGTGTCTCTTTCTCTCTCTCACACACACACACACAGAGAAAAATCTCTATCTTTCTTTGTTGGATCCTCAATGTATTCAATAATGTTATGAGGATTCTGATAAGTTAATGATCACCTTGTTCCATGTAGGAACTTTTACAGCAGTTGCTATAATTCACTCTCTGCATCAGGGAGCCCCAAATGGCATCAAACCAAGAAAAATTTGAGGACAATATTTTTCAGAAATCTCAAAGATGCAAAAATTAGTAGTTATAGGGGGCTTCACTTACCCTGATATCTGCTGGGAGACTTAATCTCCTGTGCATAGGCTTTCCAACAGTGAATTGCAGTGCTCTCTGGACCATCCTCCAAAAAATCGGGTGCCCTAACAAATTTGTGAACATTCTGTGGCTCCTCCATGATGACATGATGGCAACAGTCTTGGACAGCAATGGATCCCAAAGTGACCCATTTAAGGTGGAATCAGGTATCAAACGGGGATGTGTTATTGCCTCAACCTTATTTTCCATCTTCATCGCTATGATCAGGCATGTAGCCAGGGGGAGGGCTTGGGGGGCTTCAGCCCCCCCCCCTGAAATTCTCATGGTGGTCCACAAGAAGGCCTTACTGGTACATTATTTAAACTGTTATGTTTATTCATATCATGATCTGATCACCATGCTCCATATATCCCATATGCATGGGGGTATTGGGGTAACAATACAAAAGGTTTGCTAGGGTAGACCCTCTTTCACTCAGACTCAGCCCCCCCCCCCCCCCCCAAATCAAACTCAGCTCCCCCCGAAACAAAATCCTGGCTACGGGCCTGGCTATGATACTTCATCTTGTTGATGGGAAGCTTCCCACCAGAGTGGAAATCATCTATTGGACAGAACAAATGAATAATTAACCATTTTCTCTTAGGTGCAAGAACACAACTGAAAACCGGACAGTTTTTGAAAACTATTTGCAGTTCAGGATTTATCCCATACAAACAAAGAAACAAAAAAACCCAAAACAAATTCACAATAACATTCTATGTTCTTTGATCAAAAAACTATGTTTTCTGCATAGAAATAAAATTACCTGCATAACATGATACATTTTTCTTGTAGAATAAGTCTTAGAGCCCTTCCACACAGACATTTAAACAAGACTATCAGGGCAGATAAGCCACAATATCTTCTTTGAACTAGGTTATCTGAGTCCACACTTTAGAATCATAGAATCAAAGAGTTGGAAGAGACCTCATGGGCCATCCAGTCCAAACCCCTGAAAGATGGCCATCCAGCCTCTGTTTAAAAGCTTCCAAAGAAGGAGCCTCCACTTTCATATAATGCAGTTCAATGTGGATTTTATAAAGCTGTGTGGAAGGGGCCTTAAACTTCAAAACTTCAGGGCTTTCCTTCTCATGGCTTCCCAATTCAAGAAAACCGTTTCTCAACCATTTTTTTCTAATGTTTTTGAATAATCTTAGTATCCTTACAGTTGAATGTATAAGGTACCTTATACATTAGGCCATCTTTGTATATATCCTCACCTAGTTGCTGATACCTACCTTTGCTTGTTAGATGTTACATACTATCTTAGTTTTAATGTTTTTAGTCTAATTTTAAGAATTTTAAGAGCTTATTATGTTGTAAATGTGTGTGTGGTATTGTTTTATGTTTATTTAAGTGTGCTATTTTTATGATTTTTATTGAGTTCGTTTATTGACTGTTTGATTTGTTATTTGTTGTTTTTGGCATTGGATGTTTGCCACTATGTTATTTCTGCTCTAAACCACCCTGAGTCCTGTTGGGGAAATTGTGTATGTGTGTGTTAAGGGTTCAAACTCCCCTCTGAAATGTGTCTGGTTAAAAAAAACCCGGTTTCCTAATAAATTTGTTAAGCAGTTAATATTCACGAGTAAATCAGGGTTTTTTTTAACCAGACACATGGGGGGGGGGGGGGTTGAACCCTTTAACCCCCCCCCCCCCCCCCAGCTACGGCCTGGGAAGGTTATAAATAAAATGTTGATGTTGTTGTTGTTGTTGTTACCTGGTCAAAACTTGGGAAATCCCTCTCAGGAATTTTCTGATCATATTATCTCAGAATCACAACAATACTTTTCTAAACTCTGCACTAGATTGGGACAGGGTAATCTGAAGGCATGCTGTCAGATCAGAAGGTTGAATGTTAAGAAAGAGTTATACCCCAGATATGGTAATTCGCAATGAAAAAAAAGTTATATAAAACAACACCAGTGAATCTAAGAAATCAAATGAATGCTAAATCCAAAAGTATCACCGGAGCTTTTTGTTTAAATTTTTTTAAAGAATCTAACAGGCTTTTCTCCTCCACATGGGAGCAAGAGTCATATCCTCACTAACCTGTGTACTGGGAAAGTGGGAAAGTATGGATAACATCAGCTGTCATCACTGCTTTGAGAACATTATAGAGAAAGGCAGCAGTGTGTCTGAAGCTTATTAAACTGCAATACTTTCTCCCTCAGCAATCAAGACAGCACATGGATGCAAATGAGCCACTTACGTAATGCTATTATACTTGAAGTGTGACAAAAAGCTGGAATTGCTAATTTGCTGTTCAAGAGGTTAGCACTGTTTTGTCATCTTCCTTAAAGCAAAACTCGCTTCACATGACCTGCTTGAAATGGACGATTCTAAATTTGCTCAAAACCAACTGTGTCTGTAATAACAAAAGCTCACCAACTGGCAATTTTAGTGTCGTCAGCAGCAGCTGAAATGAATGACCATTGCATCTCATTTCTTTTCAGTTTCACAGCCTGGATTTCAGTGGGAATGAATGTACTCAAATAGATTTCAAGTTGTATTATGCATTGCCATACTGAAAGCTCAACGGGATCTTTAGCTAACTTATTGACTCGTGGATAAGTGAAACATGAGCCAACAATGTGAGTCGGTGGTAAAAAAAAGCCAATGGGATTTTGGCCTGCATCAGTAGGAGTATAGTGTCTAGATCCAGGGATGTCATGCTTCCCTTCTATTCTGACTCAGGATTTGAGTCTCAGTGCTTTCTTGGAACAGTTCCTTCTTTTATATTATTTGAGTTGTAACCAGTTACTGCTTTTCCACAGATAGAAGTAAGAGTGACATGTTTATCCAAAGTAGTGAAGCCTTTCTTTATTTTGCCATCATTCCTCCCACACTACTTCAAGTTTGATAGGAGCTGTCTAAGCTCTGACCTCAAAAAATTTAGGCCTAGCACAAAATATATCCCATGTAACTCAACTCAGGGTACTTATAGGAGGCATGTTTTTGAAAGCAAACATGTGTATGATGCCCACAGTGCAATTGATCTACCACTTGGGGTTCACTTTGACTTCTATTGAGGAATGGAGGAGTAACAATTCTCATTTATCCCCCTTCATTGCCTCTCACACTTTTCTGAAAGGTCACCTTAAGCAATTTGGGGGCTGCCAAGGAGCTATGGAGTAGAGCAGGATCTTTCCTATTCATCTTCTCTCCTTGGGAGTCCCAGCTGGATCAAAGAAACTTCCGTCCACAGTGAGATATCACTTGGACATCCAATCAGTATTTACTTATTTAAGCAGAATTATCACCATGCACAACACATAGATGTATTATTACTTTTAATATGGAGAGACCCTTGACAACTTCTTTGCATGCAAAGGATTGTGATACTACTATGAAGAATATTTCTGGCAATATATGTTGTTTAATTGTTGGAAGAATCCATACAAGAAATATTCATTAAACTTCTTCTTTTGCCTTTCCATTTTCCTCACACCTTTCACATTGCCATAAGAATGAAATCTGGTATAAAAAAATAAAAATACACACACACAATGTCCCATTTTGATTACCATCTCCACCTCACAAATGGAAGCCTATAACAAGAGGAATGGGTATTGCGGTGCTGCTATAATTCATTCCCATGACAAAGACAGAAATGAGAACTGACAACAGTATAAAATAAACTCATTCCTGTATCAGTGTTTCAAATTGCAGTAGAAATCAGAAGATAGCAGAGTGTTAACCCATTCTTGTTGTGACAGAAATGAGAAGTAGTCCAAAGAAAAGCTCTCTGAATTTAGAAATATTTGCATTGAATATATGTAGCATATCAAGCTGATGCTTTAATAAAGCCAAAGAATCACATGTTTTCAAGCAAGTTAAAAAGAAAAAAAAATGGCCACACTTTAACAATACCTGATACAAAATATTTTATATACACTTACATATTGACAACAACAAAAAAGCAGGGTTTATTGTTACTTCTTATTCATCTGCTGCATGGGAACAAAAACACTTACTTTTTAACAAAGCTTTGTCACCCAACCGCCTTATTAAATAGTGTTATCTGACTCCTGAATGAAGATTGGGGGAGGGAGAGGCAGGGAAAGATGGGAGTGAATGGATTAAGATGGTTCCCTCCACTTTCCCCTCACTCAACTTGATAAAGTCCATAATTGGGTTACTGTGAGTTTTTGGGGCTGTAGGTCATGTTCCAGAAGCATTCCCTCCTGACATTTCACCCACATCTATGGCAGGCATCCTCAGAGGTTGTGAGGTCTGTTGGAAACTAGGCAAGTGAGGTTTGTGGAATAATGTCCAGGGTGGGAGAAAGAACTCTTGTCTGCTTGAGGAAAGTGTGAATGTTGCCACCTTGATTAGCATTGAATGGCCTTGTAGCTTCAAAGACTGGCTGGTTGCTGCCTAGGAGAATCCTTTGTTGGTTGTTAGAGTGGTTCAGCATTTTGGTGTTCTCAAATAATATGCTGTGTCTAGGTTGGTTCATCAGGTGCTCTGCTATGGCTGACTTCTCTGGTTGAAGTAGTCTGCAGTGCCTTTCATGTTCCTTGATTTGTGTTTGGGTGCTGCATTTGGTGGTCTCTATGTAGACTTGTCCACAGTTGTATGGTCTACGATAGACTCCTGCAGAGATGAGAGGATGCCACTTGTTCTTTCCTGAACTTAGTATTTGTTGGATTTCTTAATTTGTCTGTATATAGTTTGTAGGTTCTTTCATCAGCTTCCCTATGTATTCAGTGGTTCCCTTGATGTATGGAAAGAACACTTTTCCTCTGGGTGGATCTTTGTATTTACTCTCGTGGCTTGTTCTCGGTCTTGCAGCTTTTCTGATGTCAGTGGTGTAGTATCAATTAGCCTGTACAGCCAAGTTTAGGTGGTTCAGTTCACCTTGAAGGAGGTGGGGTTCACAGATTCTTTTTGCACAGTCTGCCAGGGCTTTAACTGTTCTTATTGTTTTTACTTGGGTGGTGGTTGGGGTTTTTATGTAGGTATCTATCTCTGTGTGTAAGTTTTCTGTAAACTTCATGGTCCAATTGTTGATTGGGCTTGTGGATGACTAGGAAATCTAGAAATGGCAGTTTTCCTTCATTTTCTTTTTCCATAGTGAATTGGATGCTTGGGTGGATGCTGTTGATGTGGTCCAGGAACTTGTTTAGTTCTTCTTCTCCATGGTTCCAAATGCCTTTTTTGTTGCTATTTCCAGGGCTTGTTTTCCTAGGTGTTCCATGTAGAAATTTGCTATGACAGATCTGAGAGGGCTCCCCATGGCTACTCAATTTTTCTGTCCATAGAATTCATTACCATAATCTTGTTCATTGTAGAGCTACACAAGGATGCATGCAGGTCAGGTGTATTAACTTTCACAATGGACACAATGTCCACTTCTCTTCCAGTAGAGACAATAGCTAGAATAGCATACAATACTCAGCATAAATATTTTTTTCTAACATCATGCCTACTTCTGCAACATTTTCCCCAATAACCTGCAGACAATTATTTTATTTTGCCTATCAAGGAACATAACACTGATTATTCAAGGAGTACACCAAGAAAGCCTCATGATCACACAACTGGCGGCCTTCATCCATCTGAACTTCTAGTGGAGCTTTATGCCTTTATATAGGCTTTTGGCCAGTAAATTGTATGAAATTCTTTTATATAACAAACTATCAAGAATATGTGAATTTACTGCTTCCATCTATGCTTTTGGTTGGGGGATGCAGTGATTACTCACAAATCTTCTTTCTTGACAAAGAATGGTACATCAAGCCATCTTGTGTGGGGTTGGATCCATGATCAAGTAACACACTCTCTTTCAGATTTTGGAACTTTTTGGATAAAATTATATTCATGCACAAGAATTGTGTTTTGTAGTCATATTTCATAATTTCTATTCATACTTATTTTTGTATGGTAAAAAAATCAACAATGTGCAAACATGTATCATAACCAGAAAAAGAAAACTTCATTCCTGCATATGAGAAGCAAATAAACAAAAATTGCCATTCCCTGCTGAGGTAGTGATTATTGTTGCAGCATAAACAAACATTACTAATTGTGCTCTTGCAGAATTCCTCCTCTAAAGAACATAGATTGCCAGCCACTCTGGGGCCAAATTGAGGTCTCTGGTTGGTTCCTCCATTCTAAGTCCTAGTAAAATAAGATTGTCGTAGAAAAAGTGGCCTAAAGAGGCTTGTTTTGCACTATATTGATCACAAGAAGGAAAGGTTGGAAAATGTATGAAAACTACCACAGGTCCAAAATGCTGCAGTCTGACTTCTGACTAAGTCTGGTTACACATATAATTCCATTAATGAGATGACATAACTGGTTACAAATTCATATCCAGGGAGAATTCAGTTCCGGTTATGACCTAGAAAGTTCTCTACAGAATGGATTCCAACCTTAAAACAGCCAGAGTTTGTAGGTCTTCTAATGAGATCTTTCTCAATCACACCAAAATAACAGAGAGATTTGGTGTAGACATGGGACAGAGCCTTCTTACTACTTACTCCCAGCCTGGAAAATTCCCTTTCTTGTGAGGCTTAGTTGCTCCCTTTCTCCTCTCTTTTTGTATACCCAAACCTTTGATAGCTATCAGGATTTTGATTAAGGTCTTTTAACTGAGATGTGTTGGATTTTTTAATCATTATTATGCTGGCCAAAATTGCTTCAGTAATTTCCAATTTATGGTGACCCTAAGGAGACTTTGTCTTGGTAAGATCTGCTAAAAATAAAGCCCGACTGCTCACTGGAGGGAAAGATACTAGAGACAAAGTTGAAGTACTTTGGCCACATCATGAGGAGACAGGAAAGCCTAGAGAAGACAATCATGCTGGGGAAAGTGGAAGGCAAAAGGAAGAGGGGCCGACCAAGGGCAAGATGGATGGATGGCATCCTTGAAGTGACTGGACTGACCTTGAAGGAGCTGGGGGTGGTAACGGCCGACAGGGAGCTCTGGCGTAGGCTGGTCCATGAGGTCACGAAGAGTCGGAGACGACTAAACGAATGAACAAAGATCTGCTCAGAAGATATTTGCCTTTGTGTCCCTTTAAGGCTCAGAGACACTGACCTGCCCAAAGTCACTCAATGGGTTTTCATGGCTGGGCTTTGATTCAGTCCTTGGGCGGTGACTCACCATTGTTCAGTGCTCAAACTACTACACCGTGCTGTATCCTGGTCATGAATTACAACAGCATAAATCTAACCCATGGCATAACAATTCTTTTTATGGCTGTTTCAGAGGTTGGAAATCCTACACAGTGTCCAAAGCCCACCCACCGCCACCCCCAAAATCTTTAAAGAAATTCAGCTCCCAATTACACCGCTATTCCAATGCTGCTAGGGAGTCGGTGGAAAAATAATTGATATGGCTAGGTCTTTCCCTATACTTGGATGTGCTATATCAGGCATCTGCATGAACATGCCTGAAGGTAGATAGCATTGGGAGTCATTTTGGCTGGTTTTTAATTTATAGTACTAATGTCTTTCAGCATAATTCCCCTACCCATCTTTAGGATTAATTTTGTTTAGGTCAACTACTATATTTTCCTTGCTTTAAAAGGGGGTATGTTTCTACTTTTGGCAATGTGTGTGGGGAAGGTGAGTGAAAAGCATAACAGTAAATACTTTACCCCTGTAAAAGTAAGCAATCATGCCCTGCTCATACGCTTGTCAACATATCAAGCGCAAATCAGTACCTGGCATTTGTCCAGAGATCTGTGTCCCACAGTTGTCTTATCACTCACAATGAAAACACTGCAAGATGGCCAGTTGATAGATGAGCAAGGTTTCCCTACATCAGCTGAGACTGCCAGTGACCGATTTGCTTAGGAGACGATGATAACATTAAAACAATTTCTGGTGCTCAGTGGAACTGATGTTTCGATTTATCATTCTGAAGGCCTGTAAAGTATCTTCTAAAACCACCGCATGAAAAACTTTCAAGCAGACACAAATTGTAACAGGAAGTCATATTTCAATGGAGCTCAGCTTTAGAAGAAAGCAGATGCCAGCACATAAATAAGCAGAGAAGAGCCTTCTAGCCACAAGAAGGCAACAAAAAAATCAGCAATTGTCTTCCTTCTCCCATGTCATGACAGTTAGTGGAAGCAGCTGGGAACAAAAGGAATAGAAATTTTCCAATGATGTTTTATTGTACAATTAATATTCCTGCTATAAAAATCAAGTATATATCGCTACATTTTTAGCTATCTGTCTGTCTATCTGTCTATCTGTCTATCTCTCTATCTATCTATCTATCTATCTATCTATCTACCTATCTATCTGAAATGTCCCCAAGTGCATAAAACATTTTAAATCCTGGAAAATTAATATGATTCCTTCCAAATATGATATGAATCATATGAATATAATTCCTTCCCTCTAAATTAGCAGGCAAGTGATTTTGGTATGTTTCAGGTTTTTCGCTTAGTAATACATGAGTTTGTAAATGTTTCATTTTTTCCCTTAGTAAAAGTTTGTAAATGTTTAAGATGCTATGTAATGTTGCCAGGTTCTATTACATTTGTACCTATTTGCTTGGCTTTTCTTATGACCCATGATCAAGAATATTTATTCCATCAACCTTTCAAAGAGCATTTTTAATCTAGCAATGCTTTTTGTCTCTAATTGCTTTCTCCTTAATCTAGACAATCACCTTTATCCAAGAGATAAAGGGTTTGCTATCCTTAGAAATCAAAACAAAATGAAAATTGTGTGTGTGTGTGTGTGTGTGTGTATGAGAGAGAATCAGGGAAGAATGGAGGAGGAAGACATGCAGGGAAGAAATGCAGGAGAGGATTCTGCATCACAATCTACATAACACCTTTATGGATCTATAGCTATGTTACAGAAATGCAGCAAATCCCCAGTACAGAATTGTGAAGATGTGCATTCAGGCACCAATAAAAGTGTTCCAATGCACATCAGGTGCTTCTCGTGTTAGTTGGGAACTACTTCTGATGTCCTTTGGCATTTCTGATGCACTCCTGCTGTGCTCGAGAACTTACTAGCTTGCGTCCAAATTCACATCAGGGCCATGGCACACCATCACTCCATTGACTACCAATGTTCAATGGATACCCATAAATTGTATGTCATGGCAATCCTTGAATACATATGTTGTGAACTAGTCAATTCTGCTTCCCATACATGTAAGACCTCTTGCAAATACGGAAGTCTCATGCTGAATTCTATTTGCTCTCTTTAAACAGGGAACTCTGAAGGACATGTTTATGTCCTAAACTCCACTGTTAATCCCAATTAAAGCCAATATATTGAATCATTGGTGGCTAGTGGATTCTCCTGCTATTTCAAGCATGGGCAAACTTTGACCTTCCAGGTGTTTTGGAGTTCAGCTCCCAGAATTCCTAACAGCAAGTAGGCTGTTAGGAATTGTGGGAGTTGAAATCCAAAACACCTTGAGGGCAAGGTTTGCCCATGCATGTGTTTGTGGGACAGTGAAGCCGCCCTATGTTTGGGTCTGAACATTAAAGGATATATCCCAGGTGCCTATTCCATGGAGTGGGTTTACTGCCCATGAATAAAGGAGGAACAAGCCATTGCAGCATTCAATCAATTGCTGAGCTGTGAGTTATATAGATTTGATTGTGTCAGTGGGTCTACTCTAGTATATAGTAGAATTTAGATTTATGTTGAATATTTTAGATGTTATAAATTATAGGCAGCTATCTTAATCCTCATGATCAAGTTTAGTTAAAAGAAAAGAATACATGTTGTTAAACTAAAAACATGTGAATCAAAATAATTTGTCTAATTGATTCATTCCAACTCAAAGAATTCTCTTGCCTACTAATGCCTTGATGTGTACAGAACTATCCCATATGTAATAATTCCTCCATTAGATCAGCTAAGGAACTCTGACCACATATACATTTTTCTAAGATTTCTTTTAGCTCTTTAGAACTGTTCAAAATTTATAAACACATTTTTATTCTCTACTATTTGTGCTTTATGCTGCATTATGTTTACCACTTCAATGCTACCGTGGGCTTTCTTATTATGTTAGAAAACAACCGGAGAAGCTGTTAGGATGTGGCTGTAATCTGTAAACAAGGTGGTCAACTTTCAGATATGAATTTAAGGGAGATTTAGTTGCATGCGGTGCTGCTAAAATTTTGCACATTTTAGCAGCACCACATCACACTAGCAAATGTTCATAGAATGAAATAGATTAAATAAAACAATTAAAAGTTCGGAAATCTTTGATAATTTAGCATGGCTTTTTAGTATATTCCATTCTCATGTGTAGATGCCCAGAAGTGGCATTGAATCTGGAGGCACTGTGCTTCTGAGTAAACTTGACCAGGCACCCAAGCACCTGTCTGCTGTGGCTGAACTGAGGCAAAGAAAGGAAGATAAGCAAGATGCTGAGACCGGAAAATGAAAATTAAGTTGTCAGGAAGCAAAGTGGAAGATGAGAAGGAAGAGAGGAGGAATTTGGGAAAGAAAATACTGCAGTAAAGAAACTGAAGAATGGATGAAGCGGAGGGAAAGAAAAGCTGCAAAAGAACAGCAACAGAGAGGGAGGCAAGGAAAAGGCTGAGGAGAAGGGCAAATGGTGGACAAAGCAAGATAGCGATCCAGACAGCCATCTTTGACAGCGCTCCCAGGAAGTTCCCCTCTCATTCCTTCATCTCCTCCCCTCCCCTCCCCTCCCCTTCCCTCCCCTTGCTTGCTTGCTTGCCTGCTTGCCTCTCCAGGCTTTCTTTGTCTCTGTCTTTCTCTTGCTTGCATCTTAGTTGGGTTGGCTGCAGAGTGAGCTTGGACACCAGAGTTTGGAGCCGACATTTTGCTCCCTCTCCCAATCCCAACTGAAATACACATGATAAATATAAGATCAGTAAGGAGTTTCCAGAAAATATGGGAGAGTTCATTACACTAGTTGTACAGAAAAAATGTCCGTAAGTAAATTATTATGTGCAAATATTTTTATTTATCAGGGCACACTTATTATTGCATCAATGTGCCTAATTGAGAGGGTTTGCCAGAGAATTGGAAATTTCAAATACCAAATTTTAATATCCTGTTATATTAAAAAAACCAAATTAAAGAAATTGCTAAAGATTTTTTAAAGTCAGAGCGAAACAATCAATGAAGAACTTTAAAGGAAGCCTTTCATTTTGCCTTGAGCAGTACCTAAACTCAGTAGACTCAGAAAGAGGATTAGAATAATGAGACGACAAAGGGAGCATTAGTATGATGCAGAAATGATTCCCTCTAAATGGAGAGAATCATCACTTTCTCCCAAGAGAAATTAACTGTTTCTTCATCTCACTGTGGTTTTTTAAAATGAAGGTGGAGGAATTCTCTTTTGCTTTTTCTTTCTATCCATTTCCTGATTTGACAAGAAACTTCTGGTGATATTTTAATATACATCAGAACTCATCCAGGGAAGCAGCTTACTTACCATATTGGTAGCCTTAGGCTTTTGCTGATTCCTTACTAACCAATGCATAAAATTATGTTTAAAGCAGAGTGTAGCGTTAAACAAATATTAGATGAAAAATCTAGGTCACCCTTCACACTGAAGGACATATTAAAGAGATTCATTCAATGTTTAGACCAAAGACCATATGTACCAGACATTACTGACTGTTTGAACTAGTAAATATGTTCCAGTTCTAGTGATGTAAAAAGTAATATGATTAGTCAACTCAACATCAATATATTTTAATTTTTAAAAGATTATTTGATCGCATGAGATATATGAACACATGAGTCATTTGGAGCCTTGGGTTGTTGTTGTCCCACGCCTATTCTCCCTGAAATGTTTAAATGAGGTACAAATTAGTGGATATGCTCCTTTTGATTCAGGAATGTCTATTTCTTCTCTTTCCTGTTTTTTCCTTTCCTTGTGGAGGGAAAAAGTGGGGTATAAACAAACATAATAATAACAAAGATGATGGTGTTTGGAAAAAGACACTCACAGTTTAGATGGTCCATTGGTGGCCACCAGATTGAACAGTGCAGGGAATTTAAGTACCTGGGAGTACAATTTACAGAGAATCTATCATGGAAGCCCCATATAGAACACCGCAGAGCAGCAGCACTAAAATCCATTGGAGGAATCCTCAGATTCTATAACACTGCAAGGGGCCATCTAGTTGCCCCAGCTCTATTCCAGAGCAAAGTTATTGCCCAGATTCTGTACGGCACCACAGTCTGGGGATGGGAGGATTCTCGGATACTGAAACTGGAGGCACCCCAGAATACATTCCTTAAGAAACCACTGAGACTCTTGCCGGGCACTCCAGCAACCTTGGTCTACCCTCCATAAGATCCCAAATTCACTTTTCCCTATACAACTTCTGGAGAATCATAAAGGATTTCTCAGCTAGGGCTTTCCCAAAGCTATGCTTTGAACATAATCTGGAGCTCAAAACATCAAAAATTTCCCTATCTCGTAAGTCTTCGATCTTGAACTCAAGAGAGAAGCTGCATGAATACATTTATAATCAAGACATTCAAATGGACAGACAGGCTATTAACAGCTCCAAATTCTCAACATAGTTCAAGTTGTACACATTTGACCATGAGAGAACTATGTATCTAACCAAGCTTAAATTCCCTAAACTTAGACAAGCTTTTGCAGCCTTATGATTCCAAAGTATGCCCTTAGCAGTGTTGGATGGTAGATACCTGGGCACTCCTTTGGCTTGTTGGTTATGTGTTTGCTGGGCCCCAGAAATTGAGTATCTGTCCCACTATTTGTTTGCCTGTTCCCTATAATCTGCACAAAAAATAAATAAATTTATAGGGTTTATTCTATGGTACCTACAACTGAACATAGTTGAAGAAAAGATCTACTTTTTATCTGATTCCAACTCCATAATCACTTATAAGGTTTACCCTGGCAGTAAATAACATCAGGGCAAAACTGATTGCGGACATCGCAGTCGAATATGCTGGGGATGCTTTTATCTAACCTGAGTGGGGTAGATTACCCCTAAGAGACTCTTACTTAAGTTTTTAACATAACTAATCTTTTATACTGGCTTTTTACCAGTGAATGTGCAGTTCCTAGCACATGTTGCACTTGCATCGCTGCACTCCATGATGCATATTTTGCATGTTCTGTTTTATCCTGCTTGCATCCTGTTTTTAACTGTCGGATTTTACTGTGTTTTGTATAGATGCTTCTTAGATGTGTAAATGCATATGACCATTGGTCAAAGCATTAATAATGTGTTGTCTTCGTATTGATTTAAAACAAAAAAAATAAACATAATACTAACACTATGTAACAACATTTGAAAAAATCTGTTCCTGATTTGAAAGTGTTATTTCATGTTTAATTGTGTGGTACTTACTTCAAATGTAGTTGTTATACTCTGGAAACTTCATTTTTGTAGCTGCCACAAACTCTGTTGAATTGGTTGAGACTATGAGATATTCACTGAAAAATTATAGCCAAATGTGTTGCAGAATGTCCCACAAAAACAAAGTTTTTGCAGTTTAAATTTTTCCCCATGTTTTTATGATAGAACCAATTAGGAAATGACATTTATAACCCAGCAACAAAAATCATGTTGCGTAGTAGTAGTAGTAGCAGTAGTAGTAGTAGAAGAGGTAGTACAGGTGGTCCCAGTGGTAATTGGCACATTGGGTGCCATGCCAAAACATCTCAGTCAGGATTTGGAAACAATAAACATTGACAAAATCACGATCTGTCAACTGTAAAAGACCACCTTGCTTGGATCTGTGCGCATCATTCAAAAATACATCACCAGTCCTAAATGCTTGGGAAGTGTTTGACTTGTGATTCTGTGATACGAAATCCAGCATATATATTTCGTTTACTGTGACATACTGTGTTATTGTGTCAGTAAAATAATGATGATGATGATGATAAATATGTTGAAAGGGAAGTGGGGGGGAAAGAAATCTGCTCTGTGAATACAGAAGTATAAGCACTAGGAGATGAAAGCTGTTTCCTCAATCCCTATTATGTCTGCCCTAGAACTGGAGAGAAATAAGAGGTTGACACAAATCCATCATGCCTAGGCCCAGAATGAGATAAAATGCCCTCTCTCCATCCCAGCTGTCACTGCACTGACTTCAAAGGGAGAAAAGAAGAGGCATTATTTGTCTGCCAGTGTATTCCCCACTCCCCATCATTTCTTACCACCTTATCATACAGGTGCTTTTCCTCATCTTAGCATGCTGCCAGCATGCTGCCAAGGCTACTTTTATTGGGGCTCCATTGGGCTATGTGTTGGCAACTTGCTAAGAGGGAGCCCTGAGGTGACTACCTGTCTCCTTATTGAAGAAGCTGGGGACAGCACACAAGGAAGCTGGGGACAGCATGGAAACATTATGGGGGAGCCCATGACCCACAATGGTAAGGGGACAAAGCTAGGTGTTGCATCACGGTATCCCATGCAGTCCCCTGGCTCTCTTCTGTCCCTCTTCTTTCAATACTAGATCTTGAGGCGATCCAGTGACACTGAATGATTGGAGACTTGGGACAGATACAAAGACGTATATCTTCAATGAGCACAAATCTAAACTATGGATTTTACTATCACACAAAGGAAAGATTGTTGCCAAATTGGATAGTTGTCAAAGGAGAAGACATGGACCATAAAAGCTGTGATCGCTAATCAGTAAAGTCTATCAGTGATTACAAGTCAGCTCCATAATAAACACAATATGCTTCTGTACTACTCTTGCAATGTTGAAAGGAATAGATATTTTATTCTGTTTCCAGTATTTAAAAAACAGACTCTTATACCATCTTAAGACTAAACAAGAAAGCTTCTATTTCACTAGAAGCTTTCTTGAACTACATCCCATTCTTTTGGTGTCTCTATATACCTCTATATATGCTGTTGGGGATCATTAAAAAGGGGTGATGCCATCTCATGTCCTTTTAGCAGACTTTCCATAGGCAACTGTTGGCCACTGAATGAGCAAAAAGCTGAACTAAATAGGACTTGAGACTACTGTGTTGAAGATTAACAACAGTTTTTATGCCCTGGTATGTTACAAGAGCCCTACTCCCTCCACCACACACGTGGTAGTTGATCCAGATGCAAGTGCTACATTGATTCTTCAGTAAACCATCAGTGTGGAGAGAGATATAGGAGTCCTGGGCTATGGAACTCCCCTCCTAAGTTGGAATGACCCATTGCTTGCTTTTTATCAGGAGACAAAAACTTTGTCTTTTTCACAAGACTTTATAAGCTAAAAATTTTAAAGAAAACTCCTAAAGAAATTTCTATAGAAATTACAATTTTAAACTGCTTTTTAACATTTTAACGGTATGTTTTCAACAATTTTTAAATCTTGACATCATGCGATCTCATTATTTTTCTGTGAAAGATGATGATAAAATCTCAATTTGAGGGGCATTCATGGGGAAAAAATAGAAGTGAAGAGGTCATCTCATCATTCCATAGTGTTCTCTGTTTTTTGTTTTGTTTTTGTTTTTGTTTTGGAATGAATTGACTTTATAGCTATATTCAGTCACTACTTACTTTGTTTTCTTGAACACTTATCCTAGCTGACTCTATGTGATAAGAGGGCATGTAGAAAGGTATATCTAAAAAGACTAAGTTCTGCCCTTGTGGTGTTCTCCAGCAAAACCGCGAAACCATCAAAATTGCAAAGAGGTCATTAGTTACTACCATATTTACTTTTTCAAAAGTAAGGAGCAGGAGCTTCCCAAAAGTAAAGAATGCCTTTTTAAAAGACTGGAACTCATTTCATCAATGAAAATGCAGTGAAAACTTAATTTGAGGTTTCTGAACTAATAGTAACAATTGAAATATGGCACACAATAACTGAAGAACTTATATTACCTGCTGCAAAAATCATGATTTCTTCACTGATTAGCAAGAAAGCTGTCAAGGACCTTTCCTTAATACATTTCTCAAATAAAACTGTTAAGAAGTGAATTGATGGTTTTTAAGCCAATATCAAATAACAGTTATTTAAAAGAATTCGTATGTCCCCCTATTTGACTCTGTAACTGAACAAATGCACAGACACAACAAAGTGACCATATTGTGCTACATTAACTATGAGGATGAGATAATTTTTTTGAGACTTACTATTCACCTCCTTGTTGTTACACACTACAAAATGAAGAAGTATTTAACAGCTAAAATGAGTTTATAACATCTTATGACACAAATTGGTTGGAAAGCACAGGAATTTGCACAGTTGGGGCATGAGCAATATCTGGAAAGCTTACTGGACTTGTAGCACAGATTAAGGAAATTATACTATCGGAGACTTAATACCATTGCTGTATACAGAACAAAGCGTGTGTTTTAAAAAATTAAAACACACCTTAAAGGGAGCTGTCAAAATTGTCCATTTCAAGGAAAAGCAAATCATTGAATTCAATCTTTTGAGTAGTTTTGCAAAAATATGGACAATGATCAACTTCTGCTACACTGCGAAGTTTGTTAACTATCGCGAAGAAAAGATTTGCCTCATTATGGGAAATTAAAAACTGAGATAAGGTTATTCCTCATGGAGCACAAATTTCACCAGCAATTGTTCAACAGATTTTTTTTCTAGTTAGAAAAATTAGCATATCTGTCAGATACTTTCACCTTTTTAGATATGCTTAACTTAATTCTGGACCTTTGATGTTCTGTATTCCAAATTCAAGTTAATCCAGTTGAGACCTTTTAGTAATGTATGCCATTGGTGAATTACCCTCACAGCATACTTTTTAGTAGCATAGCTTGCTAGACTTTACAAAATTATACGTAAAACTGCCTTAAAAAATTGAGTCAAAATTGCCTAAACCACAGTGAGTCTAAACACAATTAACAATGCAATGACCAAGCTTTTAAGCAAAATATAAAGAGAGTGTTAAATGTCCCTATAGCATTATATCTGTATTTTTAATTAACTCATTGGGAAAAATAATAAAGTGAAAGATGCTCTCTTCAGTGCCTGTGCCACTGCCCCACAGAATGTTGTTTAAAAGCAAAGATTTAATGGGCCAATTAAAATTAATATAGATGCCTAAGGCCTTCCCCAGTGTCTCTCCAAGAAATCAAATGCTAACTGTGCATTTGTATTTCAAAGATCTTTGGTGCAGGGTTGTATTTCAATGCTTTCTTGCCCTACAATATGGAAACATGTTTCTACACCTGTTTACTTTAGTTTCCTACTGAGTTCAGTAGGAGCTATTCCTAGGTGAGGTTGTTTAAGAGTAGAGTGAAAATTAATAAATCCCGAAAATTCATCAGTATGCAGATAGATAGAACTAGGTTGCAAGGAATTCTGGAGAGAGATCTAATGAATGGCTTCTAGCACAGAGATTTTTCTGATTCAGAAAGACCACACTGAAGTGGGAAAAGGACTACCTTAGTACTGTTCAGATCAGTTTGGTCAAATAACAATTCATAGAGTAATCATTCCATGGATAGGAAACACAAAGCCATGTAGATGTTATTAAAATACACTCACTATTGGCAACATGTGTGAAAACTAACAAAAGTTACAAGCCAACAACATGTGGAGGGTCATAAACTCTCCATCCTGTTGAATGGCATGAGTGCTGAACCTACATGTGCCATCTAATTTCTCAGAGAAATCACATTGGCAGGTACAGCTGGACATTACTTTTCATTTCAAGCTAAACCATTTAGTCCTTTCTGGATCTGTGTCTGGAATATACATTTGCTGGTGTATAAAGCTATTATTAATAATTTTACTTAGTGTTCATATCATATTAACATGATAATAACATCACAGCATATTAAGATTTTGGAGGTGGTAGATCAATAGTCTGAATTCTATTGTTTTTGCTTGAGACTCCTTCTTTGGAGGCTTTTAAACAGAAGCTGAATGGCCATCTGTCATTGAATGTGATTTTCCCGCTTTTTGGGCAGGGGGTTGGACTGGATGGCCCACGAGGTCTCTTCCAACTTGATGATTCTATGAGTATATGACTATAGTAGTCCTATGAATCAATCACTGAAGAGTGACTCAAAACAAAGATAAGTCCCATTGATGCATTCACTCAAGTTTGGAGAACAATTAGTAACAGTAGTACTAGTACACACATTTCTCTTGGAACTGAGTCCCAAAGTGAATAGAAGAATTGATTTCTTGGCATAGGTTAATGTCTGGATGAGGTAGGCATTATGCATCTGGTACTATGATTTCACTTGACCAGTATATTTCAACCAATACCATTCTCTCCCCACCCCTGGGATTTGCAGTTTAAGGATGAGCATTTAGATTTCTTAGTCAGAGAGTCCTAATGCCTAACCAAACTTCCATAACAGTTAGCCATGGCAGTTAAAGTTGAATCATAGTGCATAATCGTTAATTAGCCTAACAGGTTAATTAGCCTGTTTCTTTGAGTGCATATACACTTTAACACTACTTAAACTGCCATGCCTCAATGCTTGAGAACCATGGTAGTTAGTTATTGTTTTACAAGGTCTTTAGTAATCTCTGTCAGAGTGCTGCAGCCTCACAACACTACAAGTCCAAGAATTCCATAGAATTGAGTCATGGGACTAAACTAGTGTCAAAGTGCATTAAGTTGTAAGCCGCCCTGAGTCCCTCTTCGGGAGTGAGAAGGACAGGATATAAATGCTTTAAATAAATCAATCAATCAATCAATCAATCAATCAATCAATCAATCTACAGTTTAGCATGCATCCTTCACCCTTCAGTCTAAGCACAAAACTATACCACACCTTTTAAAGGAATTCAAGGGTTTCGTTTATCTTTTATTTTAGTCACTGCATTAACATTTTATCTCTGAGATAGGTTTCTAAGGAACCTGGGAGTATATTGGGAGTATACTGTTTCCTCGTCATCTTTCAATGCTAATTTATTTGCATTCACAAATAGATTATATTAATAAGTGAAGTAAGATGTGAGAGTGCCACATCCATTCCTTTTTCCTGATAAAAATCTTTTCATTTCACAATCTAAAACTAATTGAAAACTGAAACCAAGGATATAAACAAAACCAATCTAATAGTACATATATGGGGCAGTACTTGGGAAAATCACTTTCTAGAACACAATTGCAAGAATCCTCTTGCCAGTGGTCCTTCTGCTTGGATGATTATGTGAGCTGCATTGGTTATGGATTTTTTTCAGGCAGTAGACCTACAGTCAGTATATGCTTCTCAGTGGTGGCTCCTTGGCTATGGAACTCTCTCCCATGTGAGATTAGATCAGCACCCTCCCACCTGGCCTTTAGAAAGAAAACAAAGATGTGGTTGTGGGACCAAGCCTTTGGCCAGTAAAATAATGCAGTCCAAAGAATAATTAGGAAATATGTGGAATGACAATTGGAATGGCTACGTTGTGCAATGTTTGGATCATGTGATTTTAATATTCATACAAGGGTGCTTTTAATGCTTTGTTTTAATGCTTAAATATTGTTTACATCTTATGTTTCATAACCTTAATGATTTTAATGTTTAGTTATATGTTAATGTTTAGTTATCATGGTGTATATGGCATTTAATTTTTGCTGTTAATATGTTGTATACCGCCTTGAGTCTGCCCCCCCCCCAGTGAGAAAGGCAATATATAAATATAGTAAATAAATAAATAAATTTTACTATAACACCATATAAAAAGTCTTATCTTGCTATATTTCTTGATATGCCCTTGAGAAATTGGCTTCACATTTTGACCTAAATTTTTGGCCAATAGGACAAGTCTCTTGGAATGTACCGATGGTTATAGCTGGCCTGGGTGTGTTTCAGCTGTAGTAATGAACCAAGAACTGCAATTTCAAATATACACTATGCAGCATTGCAAAGAACATGACAGTTATTATCCTATTTCCAAAGAAGCACTGGGGGGAAAATAGAGTGCTGTTTAAATATACATCAGCACACTGGCTTAAAATGCTCTTGTTCTCATAGCATATATCTCTCCCCTCCCCCCACAACATTTGAGATAGGAATGTTTACAGGACAGGATCACCACATACACTGATGGCCTTTGGCTAGCTGATAAAGTCTGTTTGATTACAACATATGGTGATAAACATCAAATTTATATTATGCAGAGCTCTCTGGATGCTAATTTAGTTTGCATTTGGCATGTCTGTGTGCATTTCAGAATCATGTGATTCAGGCCACTTGCTTTAATTTAACTGATAATATATGACAGCCTACTCTAGTGGAAGTACAGCATAATCTGAATTACTTCTGGGTTTTTTTAAAAAAGGAGAAAAAAATAAATCAATAACGGTGCTGTGAGAAGTTCTGTAGCAGACAGACTGATGTTGTAAATGACCTTGCCCAACTTGTTCTGATAATAGATATATTTTTAAATTACATTTAAAATGTTAAAGGTAAGAAAATTCCAATTTATGACACCTCAACTCATTATGGATTATAAAGAGAAACACCCCGATCAGCATGTCTGTTCTATATTTTTGATGGAATTCACCTTGAAATGAAAATGATCCTTACTTTAGATTCAGGGCTTGCTTTCCATTAGATAATTGGAACAACTGTTCTTAATGTTGGCCTTGCTAAATAGTGGACAGCTATATCTGGCACCTCTGCTCCTTATGACAACTTCTCAGATTTTTCTGGGTCAGAGTGAACTTGAGCGGGTTTAACAGGTTGTTTCATAACAGAGAGAGAAATTACCTACATCTGACAGAGACTCAAAGGACTTTAGAGAGACAAAACATGAATATCCCATTGCTTTCTGCCTCCAGGAGGAATTCTTAGTTGTTATTCTTGAAGTCTTTCTTTCCAAACATATTTATTATTATATACTTGTCAATAGTCTCCTGTTCTATGAAACTCAACTATCCAGAGATCTTCCTTCATTAAGCAACCCTGACCGTTTTTATCACCTATGTTTGGAACAGCCTTCTTTAGCACTAAAATAATGTTAGGCGTGCTTCTCAAATGGTCCCCAATCAATTTATCCATAGTCTTCAGAGTTCTGATCTTTTTTATAAAGTGGTAATATTAAGAACGCAACCTTATAAACATTTTATCAGAGTAGTTCTAAACAGTCACTATAATGCAGTTCGAAGCTGATTCAAGGGTGGGGTGTCCACACAGCGGCAACCATCAAGCCAAAAATGGCAAGTTTAAAAAACTCACCAGAAAATCTGGAATAAGTTAGATAATGTGCTACAACCAATTAGATTATATCGCATGCAAAGCTTGAAACAAGGTTATACTCTAATCGTCCGCAGTGCATCAGTGCATCTCAGTAGACTGGTTAAGAAGGGGAAGAAGACCTACATTTTCTGACAGCTATCTAGTGCAGATACTTCAGTTCCTGGGTTTGGTTCCGATCCATGATAAGCAGATACGATGAATACCATCACAACCTTGAATTAGTTCCTGGGATTTTTGTATAGATGCTGCATAGTGAAACTGGATTATAGTGTTTGTGTAGAACCGCCCTTAGAGATAAGTCTCATTTAATTTTAATAGGCTTATTGTCAGCTAACTAGATATAAAATGGTAACCTAAGAATTCTGCATTGTTCTATTCTTTTATTTTTGCAAGGAAAAAACTGTAGTGTCATAGCTAGCAACCACTGGCTCACCAACTGAGTTTTTATATTTGCTAGCCTTTACGTTTGTATGTTCTACCTCATTTTATCTTCCTGCATTACTCCAACCTGCTACCATTCTCCTCTCTCTTTCTCTCTCTCTCTCCTCCATCTGAACATGCATTTGATCATGAACAAGTCTTAGCAAAAGAAGTGTTTTTTGTATTTTATTTTTTAAAAAACTAAGCTTCTTTCTTTCTCTGTTAAATCAGGTGCGGGGGAGTGAGGGAATCATGGGTTGTTGATAAACTTCTTGCCACTAATTCATTACTCTGTTTGAAAGATCTCATGTTAATGTTACATTTCTTGGGGACAAAGAATAAGTCATGTTTAATGATATTGTTCGTATTTTATGTTCTTCCTATGGTTATATTCCAATGTATTGCTTGTAATTTATTTTACTATTAACTTTTGTTAGCTATGAGGATACAGAGATGGATGGCAACATGATATAAAAATAAACTGAAATGTGGTTGACCATAGGGCATGATATAAGACAGCAAAGGTGAAGTACATTAAGGTAACAAAAAGATTTTGGGCCCATCCAAACAGGTCTTCAAACGTGCACCCTCCCTCATATTTACCTGGGGCATCCAGATGACACCTCAGGTAAATGTGATCAATTTGATAGTGTATCATATCCAGGCCTTCCTGAAAGGCCTGGGTCGAATCCACTATGGCTCCTGTCTGGACGGCTACCTCAGAAGTTCTGAGAAGTTTTCCATGGCTGAATCAGCCTGGAAAACTCAGAGGGCTCATATCCCCCTCCCCAAAACCTCTTAAAATGGGCGGGGGTGTAAAATAACTTACCCAGCCACCATAAAACTGCTTTCAGAGCTTGCCTGTCATGTATGAATGAAGCACCAGGAGAAGGAGGGCAGGAGTGATTTTTCTCCCCCCCCCCCACCTCCTGGCACATAATTCATATGTGACAGGAGAGCTCTGGCAGCAGTTTTATGGCAGCTGGGTAAGTTATTTTACTTTCCCCCTGTTTTTAAGGGGTTTGGGAGAGGGGGTGGGGACTGTCTTCTTGTCCTCCTGAAAGGTTCCAGGAGGGCATCTGGACATCCGCCCCAGGAAAAACGTGATTGCTGTCTGGAATTGCCCTTGGTTATTAAAAATCTGTCTTTTTTGGGAAGATAAGGTTCAAGATGTGACACAATTTTGATTAGTATTAGAGGCAATATGTGCTTATGTTCTACCATTAGTTCAACTACAATAGGCCCATAATTGTGCACTTAACAAATCCTATCCTATTGTGACTAATAACTAGATTTAGTGTAGGCATGGGCAAATTTCAGCCCTCCAAATGTTTTGGACTTCAAATCCCATAATTCTTAACATCTGGTAAGGTGGCTGGGATTTTTGAGAGTTCAAGTCCAAAACACCCGAAGGACTGAAATCTGCCCGTGCCTGATTAGGTGCATAATTGCTGTATGTTTAAAATGGGTTTGACAGGATGAATATTTCAAGCTATCACATTACACAATATATCATCAAAAAGATGCATTCAAATGATATCATTTCTAATTTTAAAAAAGATGAATTCTTTTTAAAGTAGCGGGAATTGAAAGCATGTGTTTTGCTACCTACATCCTTTGAGTCATAGTATTGCTTGGGGAAAAGGTGAAAATTCAACCCATATAACAATGATTTGCTCGTCCCTAGTTAATACTGTTAATGATTATAACAATTGCAGTTTTTAATCGGCAATTCTGCAAAGTTGTTTCTCAGGAAGGGATGCTTCATACTGTCCGTAATTGTTAAGAAAAGCACAGTCCAACCATAGATCTTTATTTTCTCTGTCCCCCAAGAATACTTTCGTATTGTATTTTATATCTTTGTGCCTCTTATTTGTCAATTTCTTTTGGAAACAGCCCAAGGCATGAGATGTAGAACAGTATCCATACACCCACACACATATTCCTGATTTTAGAAGTTAATGAAAATCTTCTTAATTATCCAACCTCTTTTAATAAAAGCTCCAAGAAGGCTGCTGCTAATAAAATTGTCCATGGATATTTGAATAAGTTTTCTTCATATATTCATTGGATGCGTTCAATATGAGAAAATAGAAGATTTGGCCTGGGAGCATTTGCTTTCTACCACATACTCACTGTTATTCCTTGAATACTACCATCTCATTATCTTCATGGAGTTCACGCATTTATTCCCAACGCTTCATCTTTTACAATACCAAGTCAAAAGGATTATGATCAGAGCCTTTACACAGAAGAATGACAAGTGATTTACCTATGGTTCCTGAATCTTTGGTACATTTTGCTTTCAGAACAAACTAATGGCAGAAGTTCAGACTATCCAAGAAGTCATATTTGCTGAAGGTCACCTCAGTCTTTCCATGGCTAGTTCAACACTGTAACCTGTACACTACACTGGTTCTCAGTATGGGAGCTAATATCAGGAAATCTGATCACTGGTCATTGAGGACCACAGCTCAGTAACAGAGCATCATCCTTGCATTCAAAAGGTCCAGGTGCAATATCTGGAATTTCCAGTGAGAAGGGGCAGATATCAGATTACAGGAATGTCATATTCCTGAAGTATCAGAGAGCTACTGCTATTCATAGTAGATAACATTAGATTTTATGGACTGGTGATCTGACTCAATATAAAGCAGACTGCTGTGTGGTCATGCAGAATGAATTATCTGCTCATTTTCCTATTGGCGCATAGCAATGGCAGAGCTCAGAGGTCTCCAGGGGTAATAATATGGGCATGCATATATGGACTGGCCACAAAAGTTCACAATGGAATGACATCAGAGTGGAATTTAACGGCTGAAGTTTCCACTATTCATTCCCATTTGTAATAGTGCATTGGCAGGATTGGGAACATTTTGCCCTCTGGCAAATGAGAATACAATAACAACTTGGAGAGTCACGTGTTTCTCATTCTTGATGCATGAAGAAAGAGTACTGTTTATATGTTCATTGTGTGTTTGTGTGGTGCGGTGCACACATAGTATGTATATGTGTTCATCTTGTTTTGGAGCCTGTGTCTCCCTATGGAGCACAAATTGGTTTCCTATAGGGCACAAATTCAGATGTTTCCCTCCCTCACATTGACTTTGGAGGGTGAAGGACTGGGATTTATTCTCAGCTTTGCCCCCACCTCTATCTCTAGTTCCTGGAAAATGCTTATGTACAAGCTCATTTGCTTTCATGAGCTGCTCTTATGAATTCAGTGCTCAGAACTATATGTCAGCAGGAATAGAGGTTTAGCAGCCTGAATGAGGTATGTGTATTTGAACCTGAAGGTGACAGGAGAATAATGTGAAATGACTTAATCTAGCTTCTGTATTATAAAGTAGGAATGTAATATAAAGCACTGAGGTAAAAATGGCTAGCCAGCTGAGCCTGGTATTTTAAAGTAATAGAGGGTATGCACCAGAGCGACAAGAGTCTAAGTCAGGTTAATGGTGATGGCAGGAAATAGACTGCAATTGTGGTATGAGTGATTGGCCAATGTGAATAAGAACGTGATTTGGAGGAATAAAAAGGTGCATCTCCACAGTAATTTTTATCAAGCTAATAGCATCTGCCTCCAAATTGTCTTGGGTTGGGCATTTTACTCAATGATAAAGACTGGGGTTTTCTCTTAGGCACCTCTCTTCCTGAGTAATAAAAATGTCGCCTGAACTTTACCACCACAGTACAATAAGAAAGATTTACTCAAGAGGCAAAACATTCTGGCACACAGCTTTTGGGTTTAAATGATTTTAAGAATCAACTCACTAATTAGTATTGAAAACTGTGTAAACCTTTTATATTGTGTTGACAAAATCCAATTTTGAAGCTGGACGTTAATATTGATATTTTATTTTTCTTTAAAGGTTTCCCCTTGACATTAAGTCTTGTTGTGTCCAATTCTGTGGTGTGGTGCTCATCTCCACTTCTAAGCTGAAGAGCTGGTGTTGTCTGTTGACGCCTCCTAGGTCATGTGGTCTACAGGACCTTAAAATTAAAAATTTATAATTTCAAAAGAAAATCTCTTTCTGCTAAGGGAGAGATCTCTTCACCTCTCTATTTCACACATTTTTCCCAAAACACATCAAAATCCTTATGTTCCCCATCTCCAGTGCAGCAACCTCAGTGATGACTTCTGCTGTACTTGGTTAGTTCTTGACTATATGGACATTTTCCTCAGTTTGTTAAAGCTGAGAAGCCTTAAAAATCAAGGATGTTCAAGTTGATGAGTGCAGGCCTAAAGGAATTTGGTCTTCCCAATCCAGATCTACACCCATGACTCCTGTTTAAAACAATTCATGGGGCTATTAAATCATTGACAAGGTGGAATATATTCAGAAAAGAGCAACTAAGATCATCAAATTGTTCTGAAAAACAATTTGAGAAAAACAATTTAGGTAAATAGGTATATTTGGTCTGGAAAAGAGAGGTTCTATGATAACCACCTTTAAATATTGGAAGAGATATGAAGATGGAGTAAAATTGCTTTCTACTGCTCCAAAGGCTAGAACACTAACTAATGGGTTCATATTATAAGAAAAGAGGCTCCACCTAAGTTAGGAAGATATTTTTTACCATGAGAAATGTTTGTCAGTTGAATAGACTGAGAGGGTGGAGGATTTGCCTTCTTTGGAGGTCTTCAACATATTGGATGCTTTAGTTATCCTTTTCTGTATAGCAGGTAGTTGAACCAGATGATTCTTGTGATGGGTTGTGGTTAGAATCAATGATGTCCTGAATTCCAAGATCCTATGATTCCCTGTCCAGTTGACTGCAAAATAATAGTGGACAAATTAGGCTTTTTGAAATTTAGAAAAAATATTTGGATTTAATTTGGCCCTTAGTGCTCTCAATGTATGGTATGTTTTCCCATTATCTTCAATCACTGTTAGTGCAACTGATCAGTTCCTGAGGCAAGGTGGTTGGGAATTTACCTGTTCAATACAATGCTGGACATGTGAGATGCAAGAAACAGTCTAACTCATTCTCATCTGCCTGTCTGTGACCCATTGTAAACCACAAATTAAACAAAGTACATAAGTAAGCAAACACATGCATCGCAAGACTCTCAGTCCCTGCTTGATACACATACTATGCTACAATTTGATGTTGGATGGAAATTTTGAACCCCCCCCCCCCCGAGGGTCAAGGGGTGGGTGGGGGATTGATATCCTGTTCTTGGGGCTGGTCTCTAGGGTCTTAACTCTAGTTAGAAGTCAAAATGACTTTGGGGGCTTACACCCCTTGATTATATTTCCAGGATAAGAAACTGGCCTTCAAGCAAACATGTAAATTATGGATGACTCTTAGGGGTTTTGGTGTAATGTCCAAGAGGAGGTTGGGGATTCAAGTCAGGGATGACAGACTGCCTCAACTGCTCCCGTATCAGATTGCTCCCCCGAATAGTTTGATTATCCTCAAGAAACAGCATAAATAGGTAACTATTCAATAAAAGTTGCCCTAAGTTCAATCAATTCATGTTGCGTGGTCTCTTTATTTATTTGATTTGTCAGCAAATACCACACCACTACGTAGCCACAAGAATAAGGCATGTCACAGCCAAGTTATAGCTATCACACCATGTTTTTGTGATACTAGATATTACAGGGGAGAGAGGGAAAGCAGGAAGGATGGGTTTCTACTTTGTATGAAACCCTAGTGATACTGCTACATAAGCAGTAAAATGTGTTAACTGAGATCTCAAAAGAGAAAATCATGTTTGAATTTTGCTGACACTAGATCTAGGCCTCGTTCCAATTGTTAGTACAAGAGCCATTGAATCAATGAAAGTTATCAAAGTGTTGGGACTAGCAATTTGATTTAGACCTTCAATCCAAATAGTATTTTCTTTCTTAAACATATGTTTAAATCAAGTATTTTAAAGTCAAACATTTTGCAAATATATCACCCTTATGTAAGATTAATTATTGTAGTACAGGTCTTTAATATTATCCTTTGTTCACTTACAATTGTTCTATGATGCAGTAAGGCGTAGTATGAATGACAGAAAATAAATTCATTCTGAAAATATTTCTGCTGCACCATACACAAGGTCAAACAAGACGAGAGTAATTTGCAACTGCTAAATTGCTTAATGTAATACTTTGGTGTAATAATCTTTAAGAGGAAGCTTTACATAAGTCAAAGGTCTCTTAGAGTAATATGCAAATCAAATCCTACCACTTTCCTAAATCCTTTTAATCCCACACTTAATCTCAATAATGACCCAGTTCTTGGAACCTTTACTGAGCTCAGCCTCTTAATCACATTACCCAGCTTGCCCTTCGCAAATTTTGAAAGGAGATAGATAATAATGAACATAAATAAAAAAAACTTTGATAAACAATATAATTAACTTGGTTGGTCAAGATATTCCAAAGTAAAAATTTTTAGATCCTCATCCACATTGAACTTATAAGGTACATACTCTTCCCCACTCCTTTTACACAAAATGCACAATTTTGTTTTAATCTTGATATTATATAATTAAATTAGATGAAAGAACTATTGGCTGCAATCTCCACCACAAAAAAAAAAATTCTGCTAGGATTGCCTGAGTGAAAAGTGGAAAGGGCACCTTTACCTTTAATGGTGGTATATAAGCAAGAATTTCAGCAATGTTAAATATTACCTGGCCAAAAAAACCCTGATGAAATGCCCTCTTCTACTCAACCATTACATGTGGTGACCAGGGGAACATTTGCACAGTTAAAACTTGTGCGCCAGCTGTGCCCGTACCTTGGGAAGTCTGACTTGGCCATGGTAGTTCATGCTCTGGTTACATCCCGTATAGACTACTGCAACGCTCTCTACATGGGGTTGCCTTTAAAGACTGTCCAGAAGCTTCAAATGGTCCAACGTTCGGCAGCCAGGTTACTAACGGACGGCACTCAGGGAGCTTACAACTCCTCTGCTGTACCAGCTCCACTGGCTGCCGGTTTGCTACCGGGCACAATTCAAAATGCTGGCGTTAGCCTATAAAGCCCTAAATGGTTGCAGCCCAACTTACCTGTCTGAACGCATCTCCTCCTATGAACCAGCTAGGACAGTGGTTCTCAACCTGGGGTCCCCAGATGTTTTTGGCCTTCAATTCCCAGAAATCCTAACAGCTGGTAAACTGGCTAGGATTTCTGGGAGTTGTGGGCCAAAAACATCTGGGGACCCCAGGTTGAGAACCACTGACCTGGGACGTTAAGATCGTCTGGGGAGGCCCTGCTCTCAGTCCCGCCTGCATCACAAGTAGGTCTGGCGGGGACAAGAGACAGGGCCTTCTAAGTGGTGACCCCTCAGCTGTGGAACGTTCTTCCTACAGAAATTAGATCGGCCCCCTCCCTGTTAGCATTTCGGAGGAAAGTGAAGACCTGGTTGTTCAAGCAGGCATTTGATTAGGCAGTGTAACAAATATAGGAATATGGAACAATTGGATGATGAGACTGGATCTTGATTTTAATTATGAGATGATAATGAGATGTTATATGATGTTTAATGGATTATTATAATGTTATTGTTTTAATTGTTTTCAACTGTTTTGTCTTAAGCATTGAATTTTGCTATTGTGAACTGCTCTGAGTCGCCCGAGGGCTGAAAAGAGCGGTATACAAATGTAGTAAATAGACTGTGCTGGTCTCCATCACGGATCACCTTCGATGCCAGCTTGACCAGGGCGGGTCAGCGCTGCTTGTGCTATTGGATCTCACAGCAGCATTTGACACAGTCGACCACAATCTCCTGACCCACCGCCTTGCTGTTGCTGGAATCAGGGGGACAGCTTTAAACTGGCTGTCCTCCTTTCTTCACAACCGTGGACAGCGAGTGGAGAGGGGAGGCCTGGTCTCTGAGAGGTCCCCTCTATCTTGTGGGGTTCCTCAGGGGGCCATTCTCTCCCCTCTGTTGTTTAACATCTATATGCAACCACTTGCTCAGCTGGTTCGAGGTTTTGGGCTTGAGTGTTATCAGTATGCCGATGACACTCAGCTGGTGCTGAAGATGGAAGGCCGACCGGACTCTGTACCCGACTGTTTCCATCAGTGCCTCGAGGCCGTTACTGGATGGCTGCGTGCCAGCAGGTTGAGGGTGAATCCAGCAAAGACGGAGATCCTATGGCTGGGTGAACCGGGCAGTGGGGACATCCATCTGCCCACCCTGGATGGTGAGGCGTTACGCCCGTCATCATTGGTAAAGAGTCTGGGAGTCCTTTTGGACCCTCTGCTGACAATGGAGGCCCAGGTCTCCGCCGTGAGCAGGACCGCCTTCTTTCACCTGCGGCAGGCTAGATGGCTGGCCCCCTACCTGTCCAGGGACGACCTAGCTACGGTGATCCAGGCCACGGTCATCTCAAGACTGGACTACTGTAACGCCCTCTACATTGGCCTCCCTCTGTTGGTGATTCGGAAGCTCAAGTTGGTACAAAACGCAGCTGCTCGGCTTCTTGCGGGAATTCCGATGAGATGCCACATAACACCAATCTTACTACAGCTGCATTGGTTACCAATTGAGCACCGGATCACTTTCAAAGTGATGGTACTCACCTTTAAGGCCTTGCATGGTCTGGGGCCAATGTATCTGAGGGATCGTCTCACCCCCTACCAACCCCAGAGATCCCTCCGTTCTGAGGACCAATATCTATTGGAAGTCCCCAGTGTCAAGACCCTGCGTCTAACGGCAACCAGACGTAGAGCCTTCACAGCAGTGGCGCCATCAGTCTGGAATGCTCTGCCACCTGAAGTTCGTGCCCTGCGGGACTTACCAGCTTTCCGCAGGGCATGTAAGACATACCTGTTCCGACAGGCTTTTAATGTTTGATACTGTTGTTTTTAAATTGTTTTAAATTGCTCTTAAACTTTGTTAGATTTTAGCTATCCTTGTAAGCCGCTCCGAGCCCCAGGGGAGTGGCGGCATATAAGTTTAAATAATAAATAAAAAATAAAATAAAATAAAATAAATAAAATGTGTGGATACCCACCTGAAGTAGATCTACTTTGTGGGATGGGAACTGGCTGGCTCTGTGATAAAAGTGAAGAAGGACCATTATATGATGGGCAATTTTGCCTGTCTGGTGAGGTCATAATTCTAAAGTGTAGATATAGTCTTGGAGGCATAATACATTTGACTATGAAGTGGTAAAAGTGAAGAGGGCAACAATGAATGGAAGCCAGGCAGTGCACACTTCCCCCTGTGGGATGGAATAAGGGGCAAGTTGGGCATATAGCCCGAAAAACCTACAACAACCCAGTGATTCCGGCCATGAAAGCCTTCGACAATACATAGAATGTTGATGTTTCTTTATTTGGGTTGTTGTGAGTTTTTTGGGCTGTATGGCCATGTTCCAGTAGCATTCTCTCCTGGTTTTTGCCTGCATCTGTCATCTGTGGCAAGCATCATAAGAGGTTTATTCAGAGGTGTGTGTGTGTGTTTGTAGGAGGTATGAATGTTGCAATTGGCAAACTTGATTAGCATTGAGTAGCCTTGCAATTGCAAAGTCAATCAGAGAGGGCATTTCTGTGTTAACACCTCTCAAACAAAGAATGCTTCCAGACAATGACAGCCAGCAAATTACCTCACTGAAGTTCTTTCTCCCACCCTGGACATAGCATAGTCAGAACAGGGAAGTAGACCTCTGCCCCCCATTCCCACCACACACCCACACTTAATGGGGAGTTGTATAGATACAGATCAATACAACTAGTCTCATGCACTTATGCTCTCTCTCTCTCACACACACGCACATGCACACAAATAAACAGAAAGACAGGTCTAGCAGAGAAGGATACAAGCACAGCCTTCATTGTTAAACATGTAAAAGCAGTTTTTGTTGTTGTTGTTGTTGTTCATTCATTCAGTCGTCTCCGACTCTTCGTGACCTCATGGACCAGTCCACGCCAGAGCTCCCTGTCGGCCGTCACCACCCCCAGCTCCTTCAAGGTCAGTCCAGTCACTTCAAGGATGCCATCCATCCATCTTGCCCTTGGTCGGCCCCTCTTCCTTTTGCCTTCCACTTTCCCCAGCATAATTGTCTTCTCTAGGCTTTGCTGTCTCCTCATGATGTGGCCAAAGTACTTCAACTTTGTCTCTAGTATCCTTCCCTCCAGTGAGCAGTCGGGCTTTATTTCCTGGAGGATGGACTGGTTGGATCTTCTCGCAGTCCAAGGCACTCTCAGAACTTTCCTCCAGCACCACAGTTCAAAAGCATCTATCTTCCTTCGCTCAGCCTTCCCTAAGGTCCAGCTCTCACATCCGTAGGTTACTACAGGGAATACCATCGCTTTGACTAGGTGGATCTTTGTTGCCAGTCTGATGTCTCTACTCTTTACTATTTTAAGGAGACTGGACATTGCTCTCCTCCCAAGAAGTAAGCGTCTTCTGATTTCCTGGCCACAGTCTGCATCTGCAGTAATCTTTGCGCCTAGAAATACAAAGTCTGTCACGGCCTCCACATTTTCTCCCTCTATTTCCCAGTTGTCAGTCATTCTTGTTGCCATAATCTTGGTTTTTTTGATGTTTAGCTGCAACCCGGCTTTTGCGCTTTCTTCTTTCACCTTGATTAGAAGGCTCCTCAGCTCCTCCTCGCTTTCGGCCATCGGAGTGGTGTCATCTGCATATCTGAGGTTGTTAATGTTTCTTCCAGCAATTTTCACCCCAGCTTTGCATTCATCAAGCCCCGCACATCGCATGATGTGTTCTGCATACAAGTTAAAAAGGTTGGGTGAGAGTATGCAGCCTTGCTGTACGCCTTTCCCAATCTTGAACCAGTCTGTTGTTCCGTGGTCAGTTCTTACTGTTGCTACTTGGTCCTTGTACAGATTCCTCAGGAGAGAGACAAGGTGGCTTGGGATGCCCATACCACCAAGAACTTGCCACAATTTATTATGATCCACACAGTCAAAGGCTTTAGAATAGTCAATGAAGCAGAAATAGATGTTTTTCTGAAACTCCCTGCCTTTCTCCATTATCCAGTGGATATTGGCAATCTGGTCTCTCGTTCCTCTGCCTTTTCTAAACCCAGCTTGAACATCTGGCAACTCTCGCTCCATGTATTGCTGGAGTCTTCCTTGCAGGATCTTGAGCATTACCTTACTGGCATGAGAAATAAGGGCCACCGTACGGAAGTTGGAGCAGTCTTTTGCATTTCCCTTTTTTGGTATGGGGATATAAGTTGATTTTTTCCAGTCTGATGGCCATTCTTGTGTTTTCCATATTTGCTGGCATATGGCATGCATCACCTTGACAGCATCATCTTTTAAGATTTTAAACAGTTCAGCTGGGATCCTGTCGTTTCCTGCTGCCTTGTTGTTAGCAATGCTTCTTAAGGCCCATTCCACCTCACTCCTCAGGATGTCTGGTTCTCATTCATTCACCACACCGTCAAAGCTATCCTCGATATTATTATCCTTCCTATACAGATCTTCTGTATAGTCTCGCCACCTTCTCTTGATCTCTTCAGCTTCTGTTAGGTCCCTGCCATCTTTGTTTCTTATCATACCAATTTTTGCCTGAAATTTACCTCCAATGTTTCTAATTTTCTGGAAGAGGTCTCTTGTCCTTCCTATTCTGTTGTCTTCTTCCACTTCCAAGCATTGCTTATTTAAAAATAGTTCCTTATCTCTTCTGGCTAACCTCTGGAATTGCGCATTTAACTGGGCATATCTCCCCTTATCCCTGATTTCTTTTGCTTTCCTCCTTTCTTGGGCTACTTCCAGTGTCTCAGCAGACAACCATTTTGCCTTCTTGGTTTTCTTTTTCTTTGGGACGTACTTTGTTGCCATCTCCTGAACAATGTCTTGGACTTCTGTCCATAGTTCTTCTGGGACTCTATTTACTAAATCTAGTCCTTCAAATCTGTTCTTCACTTCCACTGTATATTCGCTAGGAATATTAGTGAGGTCATATCTAACTGGTCTGTGTATTTTCCCTGATCTCTTTAGTTTTATTCTAAATTGTGCAATAAGAAGTTCGTGATCTGAGCTACAGTCAGCCCCAGGTCTTGTTTTCACAGACTGGATGGATGTCCGCCACCTTTGGCTGCAAAGGATGTAGTCAATCTGATTTCGGTACTGACCATCTGGTGAAGTCCATGTATAAAGCCGTCTTTTAGGTTGTTGGAAGAGAGTGTTTGTTATACACAGCGAGTTTTCCTGGCAAAATTCTATCAGCCTGCGTCCCGCTTCATTTTGTTCTCCCAGACCATGCTTGCCTGTGATCCCAGTTGTCGTTTGACTTCCCACCTTGGCATTCCAGTCTCCTGTAATGAAAATAATGTCTCTTTTTGGTGTATTATCCAGTAGGTCCTGTAGGTCCTCATAGAACTGATCTACTTCTGCTTCTTCAGCAGCTGTGGTTGGGGCGTATATTTGGATCACTGTGATGTTGAAAGGCTTTCCTTGCACTCGAATTGAGATCATTCTGTCATTTTTACTTGCAAATAATGTTGCAACAGAGAAAGGAGAAAATAAGAAGGAAATGGTTGCCGTTAGGGTAATGCAGGAACAGAGTGGGTATATTAAAACAAGTAAAAAGTAATTAGTGAGTATAGAAATTTATTATTGATAACTCTAATAGTATATTCATCCATCTAAATTAAGTGCAGGGTTGTTATTGTAGCTCTTGATCACTCCTGAGTCCTTGATGTATCTTAATTTTGGTCAAAAACAGATGAGGTGAATTGCCTTGCTTAGAAGTCTTGTTTTAAATAGTTGGGTTTGTTTTTTTATGCAGGAGGTGGTGGTTATAAACTTTACAATTGAAAGATATCAATTTTCAAAACCAGATGTAGATTTCTGACCACTTTTACAGTTTTGTTTATATTTCAGTTGGCATCTTTGACAATCCAGGTGGCCTCTGAAACATCCCAGGCTAGAACTAGGTCTAAGGTCTTATTATTTGACTATAGTTTAGCTCTTAAAAGCCACAGCTGGAATGTATATGTAGTCCTGAATTAGGGCTGCAATTCCCTGCTCCATGCTTTTTTTCACTGGTGCATTTTTGAGGAATTTACCAATACTGGAATTTTTCTTCATAAGGGAGGGCATGTGAAGTTTTCAAAAACTGAATGTGAAAGAAAGCAGAACAGGCAGATCTTCCAATCTTTATCCAGCTATCACTACAAAGAAAACCCCATAGCATGGCTGCCACCCACCTCAATTCTGAAAGTGACGTCCCTAGAAAATCAATACAGTTGGGGTGTTTTATATTAAAATTGAACTGGGCACCTCTCTAGGTACTCCTGAAAATATTTACAGACCACAAGAACTCTGGACCTACACAAGGCGGAGAGAGTGTAATCCTCTTACAGCATTTCATCCCTTCCCTTTTTGTAATAACACAGAGCATGCCCCCATGGGCAGACCCACTGGGTAGTAACCAGATGTGGTTAAGCAAATGGGAAAAAGAGAGAAGATGTAGTCCAATGTATCCACTGCAAGGAGCTACTGAGTTAACTTGGGTATATAATCTATGCCACCAATAGGACATCAGTCCACAGTTGTTCAATGGGGCAGCTGGGACAATTTCTTTCCACAAAACTAGAACCCTCTTTCTCAACTGCTGTGTATTTTAACAGAGCCATTTCCAGACATGAGTTCTTGCAAGACGGGGGGGGGGGGGGGGGGGATATGGTCTCCATAATTACAATTGACCAGAGCACCAAAAATACTCTGGGAAATGCTGAGGTGAGGGTGAAGGGAGAGAGATATGGAGCAATTCCTGTTTTGTGTGCAGCACAGTGGGTGTAGTTTTGCCACTTGATTCAGTATTTAAAAGACATATGAAGAACCTCATTACATTACCTAAATTCCCATCCTATGGTATTTCCTTGATGAAGCCAACACAGAACCTGCAGGATCTCATCCTACGATGTACATTTTACTTCGTGCTGGCTGCCTTGAGGAAGTGTGGTAGGAGAGAGAAACATGAACACGGTGCTGGCTACCTTGAGAAAGTGTGGTAGTAGGGGGAAACCTAAACACAGGAGACTACCTGTGTTCAGGTTAGGAATCATGGGGACAATGTGGGATCATGCCAGAGAGGTATGCTTTCCAGCACATGATGCGAAAGCAGGTGGTGAAGGCAATACAGGGCATCAGGCAACAGATTTGCCCTGCAGCTCCACAATTTACCGCACTACCCTACCCTACCCCACCCCACCCTGCTATCCCCCACAAAAAGGCCAGGTTAAACTGCATTCTCTGTTATTTTTCAACCAAGTGTTTTCTACTGATTCTATTGCATTTTTCAATTCCCCTGGTTTGTCATACTGAGAGGCAGCTGAGGAGGACAATTCAAGGGTTGGAACAAATTCATTTATCACCTAAACAAGTGCCAACAGTGAGACTGTACATTTCCAGTCTTGTGGCTCCATTATTCTCTGAGTGCTCTTATTTCTTTGTGAGCTATAAGTAACAGAAAGAAATAGAAAGTTGCCAATTCTTCCCCATTCAGGCAAGCGCCGGGTGTGTTTTTCAACAACTTGGAAAAATAGACCACCCACAAACTCAAAAAGCACATTCTTTCTCAGAGTTTGAAAAAAAAATACTTTTTTGAACCACAATTCCCATAATCTCACAGCCAGCATGGCTAAAGGCGATATTGGCTCACAGATTTACAGGACTGTATTCCAAAAGGTAAGCTTTTTCAAGCTCTGTTTTAAAGCCTAAAAGTAATGGCAAGACATTTGTGATGGAAGCATGCCTTGCAGGGGAACAATGAATGGTTGGCAGAGCAGGCGTCAGCTTGCTACTAATCAATAGCATGAATTTGGCTATTGTGTGGTTCTAAGAGCATCCCTGGAAATGAGACACATGCACTTTATGTTGTTATTCAGACAGATATAATTTAGGCAGTGAAAGGGGAAAAGAAAAATCAATAGTGGGAAATCTCATCTGTGGTTGCCATCTGTACAAGCCCTGAAAACTGTTTTCTGTAACTTCAAACATTAATCTTGATAGTGCATGGGTGGGTGAGTGTCTGTATGAGCCATAAAGGCAACATGCAAACTAGCCTGCACAAAAAGTGACTATGCAAAACAAGTCAGGCAAATCCTGAAAAACAAAATCGATAAGCATGGTTGGATCAATTTGGATGACCCCTTTGATCAGAACAGAAGGACCCAAATCAGTTCCAAGGCAGAATGAGCAGTATCGTCAAAGTGCTTTGGGCTGAGCCAGTGATCCAGACATACAAAGTAATTGGGGGGAAACAGACAGCATGTCTCTAGAATAACTGTAGTAGGAAAATGCCAAGCTGGTATAAAACTGCGGAGGAGGTGTGTTAGGTAGTTTAAGTTTTATTTGAACCGATTTCACATTTAGCATGGAGCAATGGATTCAAATAGCAAGAAAGAGATTCCACCTAAAAAATAGGGAAAACTTCCTGTTGGTGAGAGCTGTCTGATTGTAGAATATGCTGCCTTGGAGTGAATGGAGTCTCCTTCTCTGGAAGTTTTCTTAACAAACTGGTTGGCCATCTGTCGAGGGTGCTTTGGTTGTGTGTTCCTGCATGGCAAGGGGCTGTACTGAATGGCCCCTGTGGCCTCTTTCGACTTTATGATTCTAAGTTTTCTCCTAACAGCTTTGTCAAGCAGTTTGGGGAAAGAAACTCTCCAGCACACTCTAATAATCCACAATATCTGTTTTGAAGTGGATTTTCGAAGTCCACACTGCCATATAATCCAGCTCAATATGGATTTTATACAACTGTGCAGAAGGGGCCTCAGTCAATTCAGAAAATACCTTAGCATTGTCCAGGTTCATTTTCTATCTGCCTTTATTGTAAAACCAAACAACCTAAAGACATTAAGATCCTGTAGCCAGGGAGCATGATGCATGGGTCAAGAAGAGAAGATGATGGAATCAAAAACTCCCAGAAACTTATCACATTAGGAAATACTCAGTTTCTGAGACTGTTTGAGAATGATTTCAAATGGATCCTATCACATGATGTTTGCCCCATCCCATCCGTATTTTGTCAGAATCCGTCTGCAAAGCATTGCAGAAAATTCTAATTGTGTTTTTTAATGCTACTGATTTTTCTGTTGCTGAAGTACTGTTTTTGTGTGCGATATTAAAATCTGTATGCATCCCATCAGCAATGATATGACTTGTCAACTGTGGGCAGAGACTCATTACAGACTTTTCATGATGGCTGCCATTTCTGTTTTGGACGTCAAAGGGGAAATATCTCTAGGATTGGGTTGTTGTAGGTTTTTTCGGGCTATATGGCCATGTTCTAGAGGCATTCTCTCTAGAACATGGCCATATAGCCCGAAAAAACCTACAACAACCCAGTGATTCCGGCCATGAAAAGCCTTTGACAATACATCTCCAGGATTACTAAAATTGCTAATTGCAGCTTTACCTCATTATTTTTAAAAATATTTTCCTGAAATCTGTGCAAGTTCTTCCCTACATTGCATTTGTATGTGTAACAGAATGTTAATTTTTAAAATAACTTTAATTAGAAGTTGTTCGGGACTTCGAAGCTACATCGCTGTGCAATATTAGGGAAAAAACTTTTTAAAGCCCATAGAGCAGTGGTTCTCAACTTTTGGGTCCCCAGGTGTTTTCGCCTACAACCCCCTCGGAATCCCAGCCAGTTTACCAGCTGTTAGGATTTCTGGGAGTTGAAGTCCAAAAACATCTGGGGACCCCAGGTTGAGAACCACTGCCATAGAGCATTGTAGGGGGTGTTTTGAATGGATTGAGAGGAGCCATCCTCCTGTGGTGTAATGAGTCAAGGTGCAGTATTTTTTGTAAAAAAGCATCGTAATAATCATGTGTGACATTTTGACAATAGCATTCCCCAGCCCCTGTTTATTTGATTTTGGCACCTTCCTTGGGCTCCTTTCAGGATTTATTGCACTCATTGAGCCTGAATCTCAGCTATTTTCCTTTATTTCAGCCATATTGTTTTGGCATTGTTATGACTGTGTTTGTTTTATTATTTCATTTCATTTATTTTAATTGTTGTTGTTTTTATCTGTAATTTTTGGGCTTCTCCCTTGTAAGCCGTCCCAAGTCCCCTAGGGGAGATGGTTGGAAGGGTATAAAAATAAAGGTATTATTATTATTATTATTATTATTATTAGGATAGTATACCTCCTGTCTCAATACAGTATGCATTCAGTCCTAAAAAAAATATGAGATGCATACTGATATAAATGAATTATATTCCAATGTGTTAAGGTCCTCAGTCTCTCACCGCACCTCTCATGCTGCACCAACCACCTCTGAAGACAATTAGGCAGACAACTTTGGAAAAGATGGAGTGGGCGAGTATGACAACATGAGATGGATGTTTCAAACACCAGCTCAGATTGTCAGATCCTTAGGAGAGAATTGAGGTTATTTGTGAGGGGGGATATCATGAGTTTGGACTTTTAGTAATGAAGTATGTTCTGATCACACCTATTACTTCCACGTGCTCCTACGATGAAATTCACCAGTTAGTTTTCTGACAAAAGACAAGAATCAAAGTACCAATCAATTTCACTGTCATCTCATTTTCATCATAATGAACATTAGCAAATTGGTGCTCTAGGTCAAGCTTGGGCAAAGTTTGCTGTAGCTCACAGGCAGCCCCCAGGCCCATTATTGTGACTGCCCTGCCTTTGGAGACCTCCAAAGGCAGAGTCCAAGGTATATTGACATTGTTTGTTAGAATCTAAGTAGACAGTGAAATTAAAAAATCAGAATAAAATGAATGAAACCAGCAGGAGATGTTATTTTTCTCACAAGTAGGCAAATACTTTTTTATTTAAGCAGAAGACTCTTTTAATGAGGTGTGCTGCATTTTTATCTTTACTATGTTCTCTTCAACCCTGCCATATTATCCACCTAAAACAAATATTATGTCTAACAAATCATTATGTTGAAAATGACTCTCCTGCAAAGAAAAAAAAATTACTTCATGCTTTCCAGAGTAATTAAAATCTAAGTGTACTTTGCTCTACCAGTCTGGGGTTCAGAATAAAGATGAAAGTTCTTAGTATCACCCAAAATGCCAACCTATGTGTGAGTGATTCATTTCAAGATCAAATAAAGTCATGCAGGGAGAGTGTAGCTGCATGATTAAACACAAGAGTGATGCAATGTGCCATTAATTCTGACCTATTAGTAATGTTTTATCCCATACCACAAATAAAGTTAACAGCTTCATTTGAAATGGAATGTTTGTTCTGATACATGCTTTCTACATGTCATCTTACTAAGAATTGAAAACCCATCTTCTCCAGGGGTTAGTATTGTTTCGAATACCTACATGCAGTACCTATGGAAGCCATTGGATCCCCGGCAGCAAATATGGGACATATGAACTGAATGTATATTGTCTTTTTCAAACCAAACCAAATAACAGACCTCAGTAAAGCTTTCATCTTTTCAAAACCATTGGAAGAAAATGCTTCAAGTCATAATTATAATTTGGGCAAATTGATTTTGTTAATCATAATATGTAATAAAGACACATTTAGAAAAAATTACCCTTTTGGATGACAATTCCATTCAAAACAATATTTTCTTCACTACAAGCACAATCCCATATATACTTATTCTTGTATCTTAAGCAAGGTCTTTCCCTTCACTTTCCCCTTTCCTTTCCTCAGATGCCTTCCTTCCTTCCTTCCTTCCTTCCTTCCTTTTCCATCAGCAAGAAGGATCGGTTTCCATTTTATTAATATATTCCACAAGCTTGGTTGCGATAAAATTTATCCGAGAGGAATTTAAACAGTTTGCTGGGAGAAAGATACATTAATAAATGTTAACAAATGGACAGACTTCATTTGTATGCATGATCTCAAAGACACTTGACACTATTTATTGGCATAATACAGCACACCAGGCCTCCTGATAACTGCCGGCTAGACCTTGATTGTGTAGTCAATCCAGCAGATAAGTCCTACACAACTCTTAAATTGTATTGCCAATCACAAATATTCACTACAAGTATTATGGGGTTTGTTTTTAAAAAAAAAAAAAAAAAAAGACAATTCCTGCATTTAAACAAAATAATGCACTTCTACTAGAAGAACCTACATACTGAAACAGTTTGTAATTAAAGAGAGAGGCAAACTTCTCCTTTTACTTGTTTTTTCTAAAGTTCTCAAGAGATGTTTTGGGGGATTTTGCAAGTCTACATGGACCTTATATGTCAGAGCTAATCTGGATTGGAGTACTCTAGATCAGCACTGAGGGAATACCTACCAACCTTACTGTCCTCCTTGTGTCAACTTGGCAGTGATCACCAGGTGCAAACTTGTGGGAAGTCATTGGCTGCTGCATCTAATTACTCTGGTCAGAGTGCCAGCATGACATGGGAGAAGGGAGGAGGGAAAGGAATGAACTGCCACTTCCTTCCCAACTCTTACTTCACTTGTTACTCAGTCACTCCAGCCAGCATGAGTAGATGCGGTGAGTGATGACCATCACCAGCAATTTCATATCATTTGCCACTAAGACTAGATCTACACTGTCCTATATCCAAATATCTTATCCCAGTTTTCTGGTAGTGTAGAGTCATATGATCCAGTTCAAAGAAGATAATCTGGGATGAGATCCTCTGATATAGGACAGTGTAGATCCGGCCTAAGCTGAGAGTGATGGTAAGTACTATTCATCTGGATGTGCCCTGGGAAAGCAAGCTGGCCATTTTTTTTTTCATGTCAGGAGTGACTTGAGAAACTGCAAGTCGCTTCTGGTGTGAGAGAATTGGCCGTCTGCAAAAACATTGCCCAGGGCACATCTAGATGTTTTGATTTTTTTACCATCCTTGTGGGAGATTTCTCTAATGTCCCCACATGGGGGGCTAGAGCTGACAGAGGGAGCTCAACCTTCTCTTTCCGGATTCCAACCTCTGAGCAGTCTGCAATTAGCCAGAGCTTCTTGGTGCTTACTGAGGCCCCTTCCACACAGCTATATAAAATCCACATTGAACTGGATTATACAGCAGATAACCGAGTTCAAAGCAGATATTGTGGATATTCTGCCTTGATATTCTGGGTTATATGGCTGTGTGGAAGGACCTTGAGGGGGGAAAATGAATCTGTGTAACAAAGATAATTGGGACTTGCACCTGAACAGAGGCACATTCCAAAACTTCCAAAGCAAGAACTCCACAATTTTGGTCTGCATGTTCCAGGATCTCCCAGCATGTCCCCTTCTGTTTTTTTATTATTATTTACCTTACAGAAACAATGTGAGGGATATTTCTCCTGCTTCTAAGATAAATCTTAGTTTGAGTAGCATTTTTCCTTTTCATGTTTTGTTTCTTGCTTCAACTTTTCATTCAGGTTATCATTTTTCATCTTTTTTTTCCCCTTCAGGGTTCACTACTTGTGTAAGTTTTCCATTTTCAGTTCCATTATCCCCAGAGTATCCATCTGATTAGTATTAAGCCTCAAAAGCATTTCTGAGAAGTGCAGGGGAGTAAATAGCACTGTTAAGAAGATACTCTGGTGTTTAGGTCAAGGACACATTGTGGATGCTTGCTTCATCTGCTAAGGGTTTGTGAAACAGGGCCCCCTTCTGCACTGCCATATAAAATCCAGATTATCTGCTTTGAACTGGATTATATGGCAGTGTAGAATCATAATCCAGTTCAAGGCAGATAATGTGGATTAACTGCTTTGATAATATGGATTGTATGGCAGTGTAGAAGGGGCCTCGGTCATTGGAACCAAGACCTTCTGATTTGACTGGCTTCCTTCAAAGTTCCTGATCATGCTGTTTCTATAACGTGCCTTTTACTTTAAGGGATGCATATCTTAAAACTGACCTTTAGATGGAATGAGTAATGGTAGTTTCTTCAACACCAATGGTTTTGACAGCTGAGATGACAAGGCATTGACAAGTATGGAACCTAAGCATTCTAAAAAAATCAACCATGAAAAATGGCAGAAAAGAAACCATAACCACAAATGACATTTCACAAGCAAGGTAATGTAGAAGTAGATCACATGTGCTGAATCCAAAGCAAAATTGAGAAGGGAAAATCTGTATAAAGTTTACCTCTGACTTTTCTACACACCTAGTGAAATGTGTACAAATGTACACATTGTATCATTCACACAGTGTGAATGCACACATTGAGCTGTTCACATGCAGTCTTTCAGTACTCCCAGCCATGCAAATCAGCCTCATATTTCTCTTTTCTAGAACAAAATAAATTCTTAAAAGTAATCTGAAAGATTTAAGTTAGGATTCAGCAAGGTAATTTGTTTTATTTCAAAATAGTGACTCACTCAGCATTGATGAATTAAGGATTTAGTAGCACTTTGCCTATGGATTCAAGCAAAGGACAAGTGACGTAAATAGCAATTTTTCCTGATTTATTTCAAAGAACCTGGCCTCTGGCTTAAGCTCCTTGTATGAAAAAAACAAAAGCACATTTTTCAGTGGTAGAGGAAGTCTCCACAGGTAGAAATAAAAAAGCATTTTCACTTCTGTATAATTCAGTCAAAACCATTTTAACAAAAAGAGGGTGTTAACAAGTTCTTCTACATTTCTTTTTTCACTGTGTTTGTTCCAGTGTTTTCTGTTGCAGAGTTCATTAAGTCTATCCATTTAAGATTGCTTTCTTGGGTTTTTCCCCTCTTCCCCCCAGGACATTCCTATGCATGTTTACTCCCAACATCTTCTATAAGAATTTCTGAGCAGGGTTTTTAAATTTTTACAATCCCAAGAATCTTTTAATGAAGGCACTTCATAAAGCTCCAAAGTATGGCATGTTAGGTTTCTAAGCTTTATTGAGGGCAGATTTGCCTAACATGCAACTCTGAATTCTAAAATTATGCAATGAAGCTTTTGCGGATGATGCCTGAGACCAGCAATTGACCAAAGTTACTGACCACAATATATGGACTGAATATATGGACTGAGTTGGACATGATTTTATCTTAGTGAATGGCTGTTATGTAATTTGTCCTATATGTATTGGTTAATTTTAATATTTTTGTATCATATTTTAGATTTTAGTGTTAGCATTGAATCTTTGCTGTCAACCGGTCTGAGTCCCTCTACGGAGGTAGAGAAGATTAGGATATAAAAGTTTTAAATAAATAAATAACAGTGATTGGAAACATTTAGCATTATTATTATAATTATTATTATTATTATCATCATGTTATTGTTATTGTTAAACACCACCAAGTGTACATGGTGCTTACAATAAAACAAGTAAAACAGTAGGTCCTGCTAGAGTCGTACTATCTAAAGCAGGGGTCCCCAAACTACGGCCCACAGGCCGTATGCGGCCCGCCATGGGCATTTCTCCGGCCCGCCTGGCCTGGCCACGCCCACCCGGCGCCGCTCCGTCAACTGCGGACACCCTCTGCTCTGGCCACTCTCCCTGTGTGGAAGGGAGAAGCCTCCCAGCTGCAGAGGACCCAGCTGGGAGGCTTTTCCCTTCCACACAGGGAGAGCGGCCAGAGCAGAGGGTGTCCCAAAGTGACGGAGCAGCGCCGGGTGGGCGTGGCCAGGGAACGCCGGTGTTCCCTGGCCACGCCCACCCGGCACCACTCCGTCACTTTGGGACACCCTCTGCTCTGGCCGCTCTACTCTCCGCGGCCACGAGGCGCCTCCCACTCCACTCCCAGCCGCGTCGGGAAAACAAGTCCCCGCAGCGCCGCTGTGAAAAGGTTTGGGACATTTGGAGTATCAGTGCCAAGTTTGAAGGTGAACTATAAATCCCAGCAAATACAACCCCCAAACGCCACCAATGGGACATATTGAGTATCAGTGCCAAGTTTGGTCCAGATCTATCATTGAGTCCACAGTGATTTATGGAGGCAGGTGAACTACAACTCCAAAACCAAAGGACACTGCCCACCAACCCCTTCCAGTATTTTCTGTTGGTCATGGGAGAACTGTGTGCCAAGTTTGGTTCAATTCCATCGTTGATGAGGTTCAGAATGCTCTTTGATTGTAGGTGAACTATAAATCCCAGCAACTACAACTCCCAAATGACAAAATTAATGTTTTGTGTGAAGGACATACATTGGGTTGTTAGGTGTCTTGTGTCCAAAATTGGCGTCAATTCGTCCAGTGGTTTTTGAGTTCTGTTAATCCCACAAACGAACATTACATTTTTATTTATGTAGAAGTGTGGGTTTTTGTTTTTTGATTTGGGGGGGGGGTTTCACTGCAAATAATATATGTGCAGAGTGCATAGGAATTCATTCCTTTTTTTCCTAATTATAATCCGGCTCTCCAACAGTTTGCGGTACTGTGACCCGGCCCTCTGTTCAAAAAGTTTGGGGACCCCTGATCTAAAGGAAGGAGAAATAATTACAAACTATACAATACCATTACAAAATAAAACATCAATGTAAACTGCAAATAAATAATGCAAAATATAACACAAAGCTAATGGACAATCCATGTAATCAAACTTTACAAGGCTACAAAGCATCAGATGTTTTGGACTACAGTTCTCATTGTCCTACAGCATGAGCTATGTTGGCTTAAGAGAGTTGAAAATCGAGGAAGCAGGAGCTCTAAAGGTTCATTATTTATCTTCTAGAACTCTAGATCTGGCTCATCTCCTCTTCATCTCCTTTTTTATGGGCCAAAGCTTTCTAATATTTTGCTGAATAATCTAAATCCTGGAATAAATCAAAATTACTTCCAGCTACCATCAAAAAAGAAAGGAATGCTACAGGAGACAGCAGCTATGATAAAATTCTTTAGAAAGGATTTCCATGATTGTGCACTGCCAGCCTAAGTATTTTTACATAGTTACAGATTCAATTAATCTCATGTCTCAATGAGTAGTTGCTCCTAAGATTGTAATCCTGCACACTTTTCCCTGAGAACAACTCTCATAGAAGAAAAATGTAGAAGGTTTGACTTTGGGCTACATGGCTACATAACTTATTTTCAACCCTCAATTTCTTCCTGAGAGCCTACAAGCTCACAGACTCCCATTTAAAATGCTTATGGGTGAAAAATATTATCAATAAATATTGAAATTGCATTTCTAATGTTACATCCACAACCACTCCCCACACACGTCCCTCCAAATAAAACCATAAATCTCTTGAGATGCTCAAATGTGGTCCCGATCTTCAAGAAAGGAAAAAAGGACGACCCAAACAATTACCATCTGGTTCAGCCTCACATCGATACCAGACAAGATTCTGGAAAAGATTGGTCTGCAAACACTTAGAAACAAATGCTGTCATTGCTAATAGTCAACAGAGATTTATCAAAAACAAGTCCTGCCAGACTAATCTGATCTCTTTTTTCCATAGAGTTACAAGCTGGGTAGATGCAGGGAATGCCATGGATGTAGCGTATCTTAATTTCAATAAGGCCTTCAACAAGGTCCCCCATGACATTCTGGCAAACAAACTAGTCAAATGTGGGCTAGGCCAAACTACGGTTAGATGGATCTGTAATTGGTTAAGCGAACAAACCCAAAGGATGCTCACCAATGCTTCCTCTTCATCCTCAAAAGGAGTGATGAGCAGAAAATCTTGAAAATCTAAGCAGTGAAAGCAGCAGTAAAACCAGGAACCCGTTTCTTATCAGTTCTGATAGCATTTTCAGCTGATTTGGAGACCACCACAGTTGTCTATTCAGAACTTTTGAATAGGCATGCATAAACTCCTCTTAACATTCAGTATGTATATTAATAAGTGCAAGTAATAAATAAATAATAAATAAATTAACATTCAGTATGTATCAATTAAATAAAAAATGGGAATCCCTGTCATGGCAGCCTCGTTTTACTTATTTAATTAATATCCTAGCTTTCACCCAATGTGGGCCCCAAGGCAAATCCACAAAAGAATTTCTCTGCAACACTTTTGGGTATCAAGACAAAATTCTCATTAGTCTATTATTCTTCCCAACAGAGTTCCTCAACTATAGGAAATTCAGTACAATAGTAAAAGAATACACCTTTTCCAGGTGTGATGGGGAAGTCCCTGGTGAAAAAGCAAACTATACCTGCCAAATATCCATCCTATATATGGCCATTAAAGGTACTGGAGGCTTGTCTACTTTGTCACATGACCACCCCACCCTGGGATGGTCTAAAACTGAATTTTAATTTATTTCATTTCACCACACTTTGCCCACAATTTTATTCACAACTTAATTTTTCATTTGTTAAGAGTTAACATTTCCCACTCCCCATTCATTGGGTGGTATTCTTTATGTATAGTATCCTATCACTCTGTGGGCAGCATTCAATGTGGATTTGTAATATCATGCATAGAAATTTATCTCCAAAAAGAAAAAAAGGAAAGGAAACTATGCCCAGATTGTATCAAGCCCCTAGCTGGGTTACCATGACAATTATGAGTTGTACAGGCCTTTGTAAAACCTAGATCTATCTTTCTTATTTTCTCTTACAGGTCTGATATAAATAATACATGATTTATGAGGCAGCCCAGTTAAAATTGAATGCTAAATTGAATGCTTTTCTTAATCCAATTTCACGAACATGTAGATAAATGACACAAACACAATAACATGTCAAAAAAGCAAGAGTGAAAATAATAATAATCAAGAAATATAAAAAAGTGTAATATATCTCCTCTCGCTAACTGTGTCATTATTTAAAAAGAGAGAAACAGTGCTGATGGAAATCCAGAGTACCTGAAAAGTCAGGATGTGACATTGATGTGCCAAGTAAGTTTGGAAGGAAAAGGATGAGGCTCTCTGTGTGTAAAAACTGGGCTGTAAACAAAGTTTTTCCTTCATATTTACTGCACAATCTGCTGTAGTCATCAGATAGAGATCAGATCAGATCATAACTATTAAACCAAGAAATGTCATTAATCAGTTTTTTGACATTGCAATATTGACATTTTGAATAGCTATTTTCCCCTTACTGTAATAAGACAGCCTTGTATCTAGCTTATGTTTAATCAACATACGTTAGGTCTTCTCTCAAATTTAAAATAACCCAGAAAAGCCTTATGCAAATATTTCATTTTAGAAGCCAAACCTCACTCATCAATTAACCCATTAAGTAACACATTGCCACTAATCCAATTACAAAACTTTATTTATGACCCAGAGTTTTCTACTCCATCTCAACTTTAAGAAAACTAGGGGGTGATTCATCCCAATAGGGAAAAGAAAACTGAAATAAATATATTATCTCTTGCAGCATTGCTCATATTAATCTTGGGTGCTTTGTTTTTCTGTTCATCTCCTTAAACTGAATCAGCTCACTGTGTAACTTGAGCAGTCTGGTCAATTCATGATCCTTGCCAAATTCATGGAATCTCCAGCATTTTTATTTATAATTGCTTTTTGGTGTGGATATTCTCTTCCTCTCTCTTTCCTTTGCCTCCTCAATGCTTCAAGAGCAACTGTGTGTGTGTGTGTGTGTCTGTATGCAGGGGCTTCAAATAGCAAATTTATTTATTTATTTATTTATTTATTTACTTTATTTGTATACCGCTCTTCTCAGCCCTTAGGCGACTCAGCGGTTTACAACAATTTAGGTATACACAATACAAAATCATTAAGCATTTAAAAGCAATAGCATCACAAATCATTAAACATCAATATCAATACATCACTACATCAATATAACAAATCCATCAGGTCTCATCCATGAAATCAGAATCCAAACTCGTTATATTCCATGTTCCGATAGTCAGTCAATCAATCACACTGCTTAGTCGAATGCCTGTTCAAACAGCCAGGTCTTTACTTTCCTCCGGAATGCCAGCAAGGAGGGGGTCGATCTGATATCTGCAGGAAGGGCGTTCCACAGCCGAGGGGCCACCACTGAGAAGGCCCTGTCTCTCGTCCCCGCCAGGCATGTTTGTGAAGCCGGCAGGATAGAGAGCAGGGCCTCCCCAGACGATCTTAATGTCCTAACTGGTTCATAGGAGGAGACACGTTCGGAAGGTAGGTCGGGCCAGAACCGTTTAGGGCTTTAAAGGCTAAAGCCAGCACTTTGAATTGTGCCCGGTAGCAAATTGGCAGCCAGTGGAGCTGGCGCAGCAGTGGAGTGGGGTGCTCCCTGAGTGCCACTCCTGTTAGCATCCTGGCTGCTGATCGTTGGACCATTTGAAGCTTCCGAGCAGTCTTCAGAGGCAACCCCACATAGAGAGTGTTGCAGTAGTCTAAACGGGATGTGACTAGAGCATGGACTACCGTGGCCAAGTCAGGCTTCCCAAGGTACGGGCGCAGCTGGTGCACTAGTTTTAACTGTGCGAATGCTCCCCTGGTCACCGCTGAAACCTGGGGTTCCAGGCTCAGCGATGAGTCCAAGATTACACCCAAGCTGCAAACCTGCATCTTCAGGGGGAGTGTGACCCCGTCCAACACAGGCTGTAACCCTATACCCTGTGATATATGAGTTAATATGAAGCTAATATGAAGGTTCCTCTCAAGATACGGATGAATTAAAGAAAGGACAGAACTGTTTACTTTATGAGCCCAATTGTGACTTAAAACCAGTGCTAATAGCCTTTAATCTGACTCATAGTTTACTTATTGTAGACTATCACAGTCCCATCCACCCCCTCCCCAGACAGGACTTTAACCCGAGACCTGTCTGTCTCAGTTTAACCGGAGGCAGTCAAATGATGCTTCCGGTAAAACTGAAATAATTCAATACAAAGCAGGGTTTCCCCACTTTGTTTAAAATTAGTTAGATACCTGGAAAGACCCAGATCTTAAGTAAGAGCCAGGCATTACCAGGTGTGGGCCCTGTGTGGATTGGGCTTGGGACTGCATCACACAATCCCTGAGCCCAATCCACACAGCCGTCTCAGTTTTTCAGGATCCATGAGCCCAAAAAAATGAGAGGGCACCAACTTCCCCCCCCCCAACCCCCCCCCCCACTCAATAACCCCTTTTTTTAAAAAAAACTTACCAGGCACCATTATTTTCTTTGTTCTGCTCTTCTGGTGCAATAGTTATCGCAATAGTTACTGGAATGGCATGTAGACACCCCCCTCCAGGGAAAGCCTGAGTTTTTTGGGGGGGTGGGGGGTGGGGATTTAATGTGCACCCAAGCAGATATTATATATATATATATATATATATATATATATATATATATATATATATTAGGCCTGGGTAATAATGGAAAAATTTGTTTCTAAAATCGATTTGTATTTGGGGGGGTTTTTTGTTTCGATATTTAAAATAATTACAAAATTTTCCTTTTAAAAAGTTCAATATTTACGAAATTTCATAAATGGTAAAAAATTAATGAATCGATTTCCGAAACAATAACGAATCAATTCGTTAATGGCGGACGCGACCGCGAAATACGCTAAAAAACCTCCAAAACCTTCTGAAGCTTCCCTCTCCCTCTGTTGTTGACTGTTGGTGTGATATTATAATTTTTTTTCACTAATTAAACCATAAAACTGGCCCAGACATGCGGAAATAATAACAAAACGACCTCAAAACAATAACGAAACGAATACAATATCGAAATACGAAGCATTTACAAAACGTTTTTGAAAATTCGTTTTTTTAATAATTGCTCCAGAATGGTTCGTTATCGTTTTGTAATTGAAAAAATTAACGAATTATTAACGAATTACGAATTAACGAAACGAAACCACCCAGCCCTAATATATATATATATATATAATTGAAGAAGAAAGATGAAATAGAGCATACCAATCATTTATATAGCTACCAGAACATGCATCTGTATAGTATCTACTAATAATAATAAATATTTTGGGGGGAAAACTCTCTGATCCTACCCTAGGATAGTATCATACAACATGTTATATTATCAACACTCTTAACCAATGGTGTATTATAAGAAAGCAGAACAAAAATATTACTTATATAAACAAACAATAATGTCGTTGCCTAATATTTGTTGCATCTTTCTAGTAATTAAACAATGTTATGGGCCATTTTTTTAAATTCCCTACTCATCTGTTCCACACAGATTCCATTTTTATGGCATTACATTTATTCAATTTTAAGAGAATATGTTAGTTTATCTCATTCCTTCCCATTCCTCTTATTTGAATCATGTTTATGATTGTCGTAGAATTCTTTCACTTGTTGCAATGTTGTAAAGGTAGTCCAATTTCTCTGTCAAGAAAGAATAGTCTCTTTGCCAACGTACATTCTAGGATGTCTTTCTTTATAATAATCTGTCTTCCCTGATATGTCCATTTAGTTTCTCAATGTAGATTCTCATCTTTGAAACTTTTCTTGACAAAGTAGACAATCACACCACTTGGTTCTTTCTTGTGATCCGTCCTTCTATTTGTGATCCGGAAAATCTGTTTCTCAAATTCAATCTCCTTTATGCCCAGATAGTCTACTAAACCTCCATCATCATTCTCCTTGTGCCTTTTTGTGATTCTTCCTTCAAGCTTCTATTATATTATATTCTCTCTCCTTAAGGTCTTCTAATGTTAATAAATCGAAGTTTCTTTCCCTATCAGAAACCTTTCCATCATCTGTAGCTTTTATTTTGCTTTCAAGGATATCTGCTCTTCCCTCCAATGTGTCAACTTGTTTCACTGCAGATTTCACCTCTGCTGTCAATTGAGTCAGTGAATTTTTAACCTCTTGCAATTCAATTTTCAGTTCATTCTTCGTAGTGTCCGGAGACAGTAACATGGCATCTTGGTCTGATTTCAGTTCTCTCTTTGTCCCTTGAAATTCCTGCCAAATCTTTTGTAACAAGTCTGTTTTTTTTAAAAAAAAAATCTTTAGATGTTCTTCTGTCTTGAACTGCTTTTGCTTTTATTGCCATTATTGTTGTCTATATTCTCTCCAAAAAGGAGGTAAAGTAGCTTGATATTTGCTTTAAATTTGTATACCTATTCATCCACTCCCATCAAACGGATTTAGTCATCAGTAACTCACTGATTTCACTCTTCTGCAGCAGTTCATTTGTCTTGGCTACTCACAGTGCACAGCGTCTTTATCAAATGTCCTTAAGGTCAGCCAAACACAGTTTCACTGAAGGAAATGTCTTCCAGCTATCACTACCAAATGTTCAACAGATAGAAAGTACAAGCCCCAGATTTCAGATTTCAACCCTTCTAGTTTTTTTATCTCATAACCTTTTTTAAAAAAATCCAATAGCAGAAGTGTTGTACTATTCTTATTCTACATCATCTAGTTTTTCATGTTCAGTGTCCCAGTATCTCCTATAGCTGGTGTAAAAGAAAAAAAAACCTAAATTAATCTCCAAAAATCCCACTCATCCATCTTGCAGCTTCTTCAGTTGTTTATGTTCTCCACAAATCTTTGTTTTTAATTAAAAAAGAAAAAATTCAAATCAAGTAAAGACCTGATAATGCCCTGAAAGAAGAAAACAGTGGTTTCCTTAATTCAAAAATATTAGATGACTTGAAGATTTCCCAGATATGTTTGCTTGCAAATCTTGCCTTAGATATAATTGATGATATCAGAAGAGCAACCCAGCTCAATCATTTACTTGGTTTTTTATCGACTGGCACTCAATCGCAAAGGGGGAAGATAGCTTCTTCAGCTTGCTGTCATGGCAGCTTCAAGGCTCATCCTTCAGGAGTTCTTACAGCTTCGCAGTAGCATTTTGTTCTCACAAAAATTTCCCTCTGGTATCTCTTTCCTGGGGGATACTTGGCAAATGTTTTTGCAGCTTCTGCAACAACGCAATGGGTCATTTCTCAGGTCTCCCTTGGAAGCTCCAAAAAACACATCTGATCCCTGGGCTTTGTGCAAAGCAGGTTTTTTAAATCCACTTCGGCATGCATTTAAGTCTAGTGTGGTAGCGCCCCAAGAGTCACAGGGAGACTTAATTATGTAGCTTATATTTATCTGTAAGAGAGAGGATACGAAAGAGTCACCATTCATCTGTGGAGAGCGACTAACCATTAATAGCATAATCTGTCACTTATTAAGCAATAATTTCTTTCTAGTTCCAGTAAAAACCAAAAAAAGCATTGGCAAAATCAAATGAAAGATCTTCTATTTTATATATTGGTTCACATAATATATATTTTTGTTGGTGTGGAATGCATCACTGTCTTTTCAGTTAGGCATTACAGTATAGATTGGCAAGGTGATTACAAAATGAGCAGTTTGAGAACAGGAGAAAATATACACAAAATGTGTATAATTAAGCCATTTGAGCGCTCTTTTAATCTATCGCTATGTAATTTTTAATAGGGACTTCCGTCTGGGATTCAATTTAAGCTGAAGCTGCTTATCCAAGCTCATCAAATTTATTGCCAAGACAACTAAACAAAGTCAGTATGAAGATAGTATTAGCAAACTTAAACCAACCTCAGCTTTAGCTACAGACAGAAAAGGGTCAACTCTCCATTTTTGGAGTTTGAGATTTAGGTCATATCATTACAAAACAGGGCCAGGCAGCTGCAGTTGGCAATTTTCCCCCTAGACATCCCTATGAATTGTGTATAGAGCAAGCCCAAGCGCCTCCATACTCGTATCCCACATACAAAGAGGAAGAAACAGATCAGTTTTCTTCTGTATTCCCTCTTAGGAAGTGAAATGTCATTGTGCAAAGAGCTATAAAGACTACATTTAGATACTGGGGCTGGGCTATTTTGACATGTTCATGTGTATTAAGATTTTTGGACAAAATTGGCCTGAAAATTGTGCTGTTTTTTAAAGGAAGATTTGAAGGACACAAGAAATCACAAAAAAGGGGTACATAGCTGCATATAGCCTGCAACCCATACTATGCCCACCCCTGGTCAAAGGACATAAGGAAGATACCAGGGTTTAAAAAACAGTTTGTGGAACCATGGATATTGTTGAAGCCTGTGAAGCCTCTGAGGATGAGGAGGGAGACTTTTTGGTTGAGTCTGAGGTTTTTAATTCCGAGCCTGTTACTTCTGTGGGGGAACAACACAGAAGTAGATCTGTTGTCAGGGAAACAGAAAGTGGTTCTCATGAGAATCTGCCAGGGATTTGTTTATTTATTTACCATATTTATACCCCACCCTTCTCACCCCATAGGGTACTCAAGGCAGTATATATATATATATATATATATATATATATATATATATATGGATTTACTCTGAAAGGTATGTGGAGGATACAGGAGTGTTGCCTATAACTCAACGTTTAGAGTTCAGAAAAGATAGCATGAAGCAGAGACAAATTCATTGTTCCCCGATGCTGAAACATAAGCAAAGGGAACCCAGGTGTGAGAGAGTGGTGACATGGGTAAGTATTAGAAGTCTTAAGCGCTTTCAGCTAATTTTCATTGTGAAATCAGCGTTGGATTTTCTTGTGTCAAGTCACCTATCTGGGGAGCTCTAAGTTAGGAGTTCTGTTCTTTGATTTTGTATCTTGTTTTCCTATTTAAGTTCAATGCCTCTTGATTGGGTTACAAATCTTGGTTCAAGTTTTTAAGCCTTTGAAATGTAGTCATGTTCAAGTTTTCAGACCTTTGGATATAATTTTGGTTTAAGTGTTAAAAACCCTTGGATTTCAGTTTCTTGTTTTTTCTTTTGGGATTCTGAATTTATAGTCAGAGTTGGCCATTACTATTTGTTTAGTTCAAGAATATCAAGCTTATGGGTATAACTTTAAAAATGCTTTTACAGTCTGGTTTTTGATTGTACCTTAGTGATTGTTTAGTCTGCTTATTTTGAAATTACTTGGAATAATGCCTACTCTTTTTTTGAAACTGCATTTTCTATTATATACTCTTTTCTTAATAAACTTGTTACTTATTGATGGCTTGTGTGGTGTGAAAAGAAGTCACGTGGGTGGCTGGTCTGCAACAGGTATTCTTCTGTGTATTGGATTAAATTAGTACAGCCTAATTTGTTGTTGGAAAGAATCTGGTTTTGCTAACTCTTGACAAAAGAATGGAACAAAAAGTACTTTGTAATGTTACAATAGGTACCTCTAAATTATGTTCTATTTATGTACAATAGAATTTCCCAATTTAGTCATTTTAATTAAGAAGCAGTGACGCAAGTTAGATCTATTTCCTTTTCTCAAAACCTCTGCAATAGTTCTATAATAACTTTAAAACAATGTATTATAGCATGTTAAGTACGGTACTTACAATTTCTTCATTTTCAGAATAAAAAAGGGGATGTGTTTAAAAACCCTGCAGGTGACAAGTTGTCTGTTGGATATCAATGTTATTTTTTCCACATCAAGATAAAGATGAAAAACAGGAAATGTGAAAATCTGTGAGTCTTATTTTTATTTCATTTTCCAGATTTTCTCTAGCATTCACATCCTCTATTGGCTTGATTCTTCCCCTTACAAAGGTGTGTGTGTGTGTTTAAAATAAACACAATTTTCATACATATTTTCCTTAAGAATTAGGCAAGCATTTTCAATTGTCTAGAGTATGTTTCTTCACATATTTCAGATAAACACAAATTATACTATACATATTTTTAAATATATACATTTATTTTTCATTAAAATGCATTGAAACTTTGCCACTCTTAAAATTTACAGATGATGTGTATCTTCATAGAAAAATAGCATAGACAAAACTAGACAAAAGCCACAAAGGGATTATTGGAAAGTTACATAAAAAGCATACTCCCAATATATGCTGAGGTGTGGGTTTAAGGGCATACAGTGCATTAAAGAAAATCACAGACAACCCTTTAATGACTTGTAGCAAATGTCTCAGATCCCAAGGTGAAATTGGCTCCACAAAAGGCAGAGCACATTGTACATAGTACCCACCCTTTCTGAAATAACTTGTAGAATTTGAAGCAAGGGGGTGAGGGGCTGCCAAAAATGCCCTGGGGGGCATGGCTGGCTAGTAGGGTGCTAAGTGATGGTTAGCTCTGCTCCTGAATTACTTTCCATTTTTTCCCATCTTCTATGCCTCTGGAGCGCATCTCTCCTAAAAATGGAAAAATAAATTTCCTCAGAGCAGTTTGAGGCCAGGTTCCATGGTTAACATTATCATCCACCTGGCCTCAAATCTGTTCCAGACCTGTCAATCTAATCACCCACACAGCAAAAATATTTCCAAGCTGCATTATAGTGTCAGTGTAAATGGGGCCTCAGTCTTCAGGTTGTGTCAAGATCAATTGCCAAGAGAATGGCAATTTAAAGTAGGATCAGATTCTCCCTGGTCCTAAAGTAGCAGACACAAATCCCTTCTAGCACGTATCAGAAGTTACCACCAGGCTCCTTAAAACTCCAGGACTAGAAATATTTGGGCTCTGTGCAGGCCCGTAACCAGGATTTCATTTCGGGGGAGGGGGGGGGCGATTTTTTTTCAGGGGGGGTTTCGGGGGGGGCTGAGTTTCGGGGGGGGGGCTGAGTCTGAGTGAAAGAGGGTCTACCCTAGCAAACCTTTTGTATCATTACCCCAATACCCCCATGCATATGGAATATATTGAGTATGGTGATCAGATCATGATATGAATAAACATAACAGTTTAAATAATGCACCAGTAAGGCCTTTTTGCGAACCAACATGAGAATTTCGGGGGGGGGGGCTGAAGCCCCCCGAGCCCCCCCCCCCCCCCCCCGGCTACATGCCTGGCTGAGTGAAGATCAGCCACCAGGAAGAGGGTAATCCAGGGATGCATCAAGTTCTCACATGTTCTCAAGTCACCTCATGGTCTTCACTGAGCAAGAGGGTCAATTGGAACAGAATTGGGTTGTAAAGAACAGCTCTTTACAACTGGAGTAACTCAACAGAGTTTTTAGTGTAGCAACAACAGATCCCTTCTATTACAGATCAGCTCTTCAGAGGGCCTTCCAGACAGGCCCTATATCCCAGGATCTGATCCCAGGTTTTCTGTTTACTCCAGATTATCTGGCTGTGCAGACTCATTATAATCCAGTTTAAAGCAGAAAAGCTGGGATCTGATCCTGGGATATAGGGCCTGTCTGGAAGGGCCCAGAATGACTCTGGAGGGTGAAGGAGCTGGACATCCTGGGGCTCATGAAGAGAAAGGACAGCACCTGTGGAGAGAGTACTCGTAAAGAGCAATTTCTCATCCTCTTGCATCTTGTCATGAGAAAGTCTAGGTGGGTTGCTGGATCTACTCTTTCACTGTTGAGCCATGCATTTACCTGGAGAGCTTGTCCAATAGTTTGGTAGTGAAGCAGATCTAGCAGTCTAGTATGTACACCGTATGAGGCAAGACCTGAACAGAATCAGTTAATGATGCAGAAATTTGCTTTTAAGCTTTTTTATTTCTTCCAGTTTTAATAAATGCATGTTTTACCTTTCTCACAATATGGAACCCAAAACGGCTCACAACATGACTAAAACAAAAGACAACAAAAAGCAACCATCATAATAAAAAGAAATACATAAAAGAAATACAATTAACTGTTATTTCAAACACAGCACTCAGCAAAGCCATGTGGTGAGAGAGAGTGGAAAGGAAGAGCTCTTTTAAGGAAAGCTTTTATTCTAAGCAATCTCACTTTAGCAAATGCTTTCTTGTACATAAGACACCTTAGGAGTAGTTCCAAAATTCGAAAACAGTATTAAACCACATTCCATTGAGGTTAGAAAGAAAATAAAAGCTCTAGTGGAAACATCTAAACACTTTTTGTACTACTAATGATATCATAATTGTGTATTTTGGAATTCAGGCCCAATTTCCCCAACTCAAGAACTCTCTTGGCTGGTATCTCATTGCTATTCATTGTTTCATTAGAGTTCTGAAATATGCATTTAGGATCTGGCATTCTAACAGCTTATTCATACAGACTTTCAAGTTTCAGTTATATAAAAGCAAAATCTATGAATTTTACTCCTCCTTTCAGTTTGATTTATACATTATTCTTTAGGTATAGGAGGAAAAAGCTCATAGAAAAATACAAACAGCAGAAATGGCCATACAAACACACATGCATATACACCAAAAAAAGAGCATAAATACTTTTCAAATACTTTTCTAGGCAGGCATAATGTGTTAGCTGCAAGAAGACTAATATAAAAAATAATTAGTGTGATAATACATTAGCATAATGTTCCATATGGTGTTATCCTTGCATTTGAATATGACAATTTTTTACACTTTAATAAGTTAACTGTGACTTGTCTATTGCTCTCAAATGTTGAAAATGCATTCTTCTTAAGCATATTGAGTATTATTACATAGTGTAGCTTTTGTTTTTGTAGTTTGAGGGATTCTTGAGAGATACATATTCAAGGCTGTGATTTAAGACTATTTAAACATCTATTAAATTGGCTTTGCACTTGCTGTTTGCTTTTATTTTATTTATTTGTATAAGGAAAGAGCCCAAATATTCACTGTACAAATGACTAGTTGTTGTTTTTCTTCGAGTTTAACATTAAGAAAGTGAGGAGTTTCTCATTAGCAACTGAAATTCTTACTGAAATTAATCACTTTGGGAGAAGTTTGAGTCTGTGGATACTGAGATTATAATGCATTACTCTCACACTTTGAATAATTCGTATGCCCTGGGCATAGAAGAATCCTGTTGTATCCAACTATGTCAGTCCTATAGTATTTGGGGCCAAAAGTGTTGGATTTTAATAGAATTTGCTACTATCTGTAGTTTTATGTTTCCACATGAAGTCTGGTAATGTGTTCCCCACAGAGTTGCCAGCAATATTTTAGATGGGTTGTTGTAGGTTTTTCCGGGCTATATGGCCATGTTCTAGAGGCATTTTCTCCTGAAGTTTCGCCTGCATCTATGGCAAGCATCCTCAGAGGATGCTTGCCATAGATGCAGGCGAAACATCAGGAGAAAATGCCTCTAGAACATGGCCATATAGCCTGGAAAAACCTACAACAACCCAGTGATTCTGGCCATGAAAGCCTTCGACAATACAATATTTTAGATGTACTAATAGTCTGACTCAACATACATCAGCTTCCCATGCTTGTTTTTTCATATCAAAATTAAAGTATGAGCACCCAGACATGGGACTAAGTCCATTCTTTCCTATTATCAGGCAGCCCAGCACTAGAGCTTGAAAAGCTTGCTTAATTATTCTGTAACTCCCAGAGTCTTCCAACCACAATGGCCACTGTGGGATTCTGCAGAAGAAGAGCCTAAGGATTAGGAAAGGTTGCCAATGTTCATTTCACATTTTCCAAAAATATTGAGTTAGGCACCTGTTACACGTGTGGCAATATTTAATTAATAGGTGTTTGACTTCTGACTATTTCTCTCACATGGTATACAATGTGAGATAGCCTTCAATCACTTCTTTGACCTAGCTTTTACTGTCTGCCTTGCTGTCGCCACCAATCCAATTCTAATAACTGATCTACTGATTTCTCCCCAGGTGGCTTGAGAACTCAGCTAAAGTCTCCTGGTGATTATTATGCATTCCTTTTCCAGAATGCTTTCTCACACTTCAGGGCCTGCAAGACATCTTATTAACACAAGTTTAAAAACTTTAGAACAAAGATGTTGAAATAAGTGAAGCTGGAATACATTTAGAGCTATGTGTTGAAAGGGGGAAAGGAAACCTACTTAGGGAAGAAAAAAAAAGGTATTTACCTGACTAAAATAAGGTCTGTTCTGTACTAGGGTTGTGCACAGATCCGTTTTTCAAAACTGGCTCTGATTGGTCCCACTCTTTCAGCCAGCATGGCAGCGCTGCCATTTTTTGTTGCAACAAACCACGCAGCTGCTGACCATGGCTACTTTTAGTTTCATTTGGCTACATGTGAAGTGTGGAGAGGTCTGCATGGGGGTTTTTCTGTGAGCCCTGCCTGTTGAACCAATCAGAATGGAAAAAAGCCATGTCACAACTTTAGCAAAACTGGGCCTCCATTCTTCTGTTGCAAGCAGTCTTCTGAGAGAGACAGAGAGTGCTCTAGTCCACTAGTGATCTAAATTCTCAGTTCTGATTGCAGTGTTTCAAAAGGGTTCCTTGACTCAGCTTCATTGAAAAAGTGGTTTCTTAACTCTGATGCCTTAACTCAGGTCTAGTTGAAGGATATGAAGAAAAAGGATCCCAGAAAGAGTGGTTTCTAAAGTCTGATACCTTAAACCCAGGTCTTATTGAAGGATATAAGGGGAAGTGATGCCAGAAAAGGTGGTTTCTCAAGTCTGATGCCTTAAACCCAGATGTTATTGAAGGATCTTAGGGAAAAAATAATGCCAGAAAAGATGGTTTCCTAAGTCTAATGTCTTGAACTCAGGTGTTATTGAAGGATATAAAGGGAAAGGATTCCAAAAAGAGTGGTTTTTTAAGTCTGATGTCTTAACCCAGGTCTAGCTGAAGGATATGAGGAGAAACGATACCAGAAAAGATGGCTTTTTAAGACTGATGTCCTAAAAATGATGGAAAGGGGAGCTTGGAAAGTCCCCCCATTGTCTCCAATGGACTGGATCTTCCTGGAACAAAAACAGATCAAAAAACAGAATTTTGTCCACCCTAATTTGGGAGGCTCCCAAAAATATATATCAGGTGGGCCACCAAAATCCAGGCACTGAAAATGGCACAGGGTTTAGCCAAATTGCACACTTCTATTCTGTACTGCTTGTTAAAAACCCTTAATTCCTTTGACCTTCTCAAGTCACCATGTCATCTTTTGGGTGGTGTTTCCTTCAAGGTTTTTAGTTTCATATTACTGATATATCAGACCTAATATTTGCTAGCAAACAATGTAAGGCTTCAACAATAGATGCAAGTTCAAACTTTTTTTACGCTTACAAGGGAAAACTTACAACGGATTATGGTGAGAGCTGCCAGTAGAGTCATGTGCTAGTGGTGATGCTGGTTTCTTCGAGCTTTTTGATCTTGCTTTCCTAGCTTCTCCATTACAGCTTGTCAGTGTTGATGAAATATGAGATTTTGGGTAGGATTAAAACTTCAGAGCATCTTTAATATCAAGCTAATGTTTTCAGAGAATATACTCTGTCTATAATTGTTGTAAATGACAACCTTCTTCAAGCCTTCTTTAGTAATGTTTATCTATGATCCTGTTGCTTACTGTTTGTATGTATGTTGTGGTATGCAGCTTCCTTTACTCTATGGTTCCTGAGAAGTTTTAAAATGGGCTGCAGATCACATGTTCTCTCTCTCTCTCTCTGCTTTTGACTATGTTACCTCAGATCACACACTTATTTATTTATTTATTATTTAAAACTTTTGTAGCCTGATTTTCTCTACCTCCATAAAGGGACTCAGACAGGCTAACAGCAAGAATTCAATGCTAACAATAATACCTTTGAAAACATCATATATAAATAATAGGTTAAAATACATATAAGATAAAATACATATAAACTAATTTGCTAAGATAAAAACAATGTCCAACTCAGTCTGCATATTGTGGTCAATAACTTTAGTCAATTTCCAGTCTCAGACATCATTCTGGAAATGCTTCGTTCCACAGCCAAGATTTCACTTACTTCGTACTTGATAGATGTTTTGTTAAAAGAGAGATCCCCTGGCTGGATGGCACAGGGAATTATCTCAAACTTATCTGGAACTGGATTGATAAGTTTTGTACCTGTGTATGCTGAACACACGAAGGTTGTGAGTAAACCAAATACGTTTTTTATCAAAGTCTGCTTCATTTTTGTCTCTTGGATGCATGATATAAAACAAGTTGTTTTATGGAAGAGTATATATTTTTGGGCACTGAAAAATACTTCTAGAAATCAACTGTTTTTATGCACTGGCAAAAATCTCTGTTTGCCTAAGAGATCGGAGATAACAGGTTATTCAGTCGAACAACTGAAACCACTACATTGCATAATTATATCTGGTTTTTTGCTCTTCTCTGAAAGTTCATGCTTTTCTAAAAAGTTATGATCTCCCAAAGGTTTTTTTCCCCAAAAGGTTATGAATGCCATTTTCCAAAACCACTTTCCAGGAAAATCTAGTTTAAAAGATTCTGGTGTTGCTTCCATGCAGGTCATGAACATCCTCAGAGCCATTTGGCTGTTCACATGGTCATTGGCTGAAGATGCATCAGGGTTACTACTGCATCGTCATTAGCAAGCAGCTCCCTCTCAGAGGCTGATTGGCGATGTTGCATTTCTGACTATATGACTTGATGTCCAACATGACATTGCTATCATAATAATTTAATGTATTTTGGGGTGGTGAATTTAAAAATATATGATAAAAATGTTGTACCACACACATTTCTTTCATAAAATTTGTAGTAATTTCATTTAGTAACATCTTGTAACACTGAAACATCAAAGCATGTTGTATGAAAACTGAACTTGATGGAGCAAATTTGAGGCCATTTTTGGATTTGGATCACCAAGTTCCTTTTAAACCAGTATACATTTTAAAAGGTTTTCTGTTGTTGGTATTAGGTGCTGTAAAGGCAACTTATGGTGATCCTATGAATGACAGACTTCCAAGTCACTTTGTTCTCGGGTCCTGCATGTTCAGGGCTGTGGATTTCCTGATTGCGCCTATCCATTTGAAATGTGGTCTCTTCTTTTCCAACTGCTTTACACCTAAGCATTATCGTATTTCTAGTGAGTCATCTCTTCTCATGATACAAAACTTCAATTTAGTAATTTTGGCTTCTAAGGAAAGTTCAGGCCTCATTTGCTCTTGCATCACATAGTGGTGAATCTGACAACCGTTGCAGGGGCATGTGGAACCCATTGCCCCACATTGCCCAGCTCTAGAGGGAGTTGATCCCAAGAAGCAATAGGGGAAGACTGTGTGGCTTCCCCTATTGCTTCTTGCTGAACCAGGAAGCCTTCTGTGTTGCCACCACAGTGACATATGCTGGCTCCACTCTAGATGACCCACAGAGCCCTGCTAGAAGTTCCTGTGTGTTGTTTGATGGGAGCTGGCAAGCTCCATGGATCATCTAGGGCTCAACAGCATATGCCACCAAAAATAGCCCCGTCTGATGAGGCTGTTGGACCCATTTATTTGTGATTTTAGCAGTTCACAGTATCTTCAGAATGCTTTGCCAGCATTGCATTTCAAATTAGTTTATTAGGATTGTTATGAAAATTGGAAACCGCTATATGACTTGTGATTATGTGATTTGTTCTATGTGATTATGTAATTTTAATTAATATCACTGTTTAATTGTTATGTAATAGGATTTCACATTGTTGGTTTATATTATTGTTGTTGATACTGTTGGCATTGAATTATTGCCTGTGTTAGCCGCCCTGAGTCCCCCTCAGGGGTGAGAAGGTCGGGGTAGAAATTGTGTAAATAAATAAATAAATAAATTTCCAGATTTTCAGCTTTCTTCACTTTCGTGCTCTCACAGCCAGAATGTGCATGAGAAACACTATGGCATAGACCATCCTAACTTTCCTATTCAGTGAGATATCTTTACACTTTAGAATGTTGTCCAGTTCCTTCATAACTGCTTTCCCAAGACCTGGTCTTTTGATTTTTGATTTTTAAATGTTTTATGACACTCAGTTTTGCAGGGTTTTGTGGAGTTTTGATGATGGGCAACAGAGTATAACTGGCTTTTATTTCATTTACATAGATAAAGGTTCTTGATTCCCTCTTCCTCCCTGCATTTTTTTCTTTGTATACTCTCCCATTGCCTTTCAATGGGTAAATTCGCTTTTTTCAAAATTAAAGCAGCTGTTTCCTTCTCTCTTCAGCTAAACACAAATACAAATAGAATGTAAACAAAATTAATAGAAGTTATGGCACTTTTGTTGGCATAATAGAATGTTTTCAAATAGGTTTCCCATGTTTGGATGTGATATGAGCCAGTGAACATGGCACCCAATCTATGCTGAACAAAGCAAGCATGTGTCTGAATTCAAACTCAGATGGGAATCTTGTCTCCAGGTAAGATATAAATATGATATTGGGAGACACTAGTAAACATAGCAACCAAACAGCAGAGAATTAACAATGGCTAGAATTTTTAGTTGTCCCAACTTCAGAAAAACCCCTTGAATGGACCATTAAATGGCAAGCCAGTTGCTTCAGTAGACCTGTTCTAGTTATCAAGAGGTTTTAGAATAATATTTTTAGGTGTAACAAAAAGTTCCAATGACTAAAATGTTGTCAAGGTCTTTAAAAAGCCCAAAAGCACATGATGAGAGACATTATGTATAGTGCAGATGAATCAGAACTGAAGGTGAAGTAGTCATTATTGAAATTCACACCCCTGATACTGCACATATCATGCCTTATTTGCACATTCCATTCATATACTTCTTGAAATTATCTAGGGTATACTGTATTGCAGCCAGTAGTTTTTCCCCAGTATGACGGAAAACACTAATTTGGAACAAATGGCATAACTGAAGATATTTGCCACCATAAGTTTGAGACTCTGGCATTTTAATTTGGAAAGTGAATTGAGAATAATTTTTTTTTGGGGGGGGGGGGGTCATGTTATCCAAAGTCATTGGAAGTAATGCTTAGAAGGAAGCATCCAAAGTCAGATCTTCAGCTTTGTGCAAGAAGCTTTCTTTCACCTCTTTGAGATGACAAGATCCAATCTATTCTTTGACCTCAGCGCAAGTAGCCCAGGGCCACTGTATTGCAACTTTTCATTTTGTTATGGAATCTAAATGTGGTGTTTGTTACTAAAAGATTCCAGATCTAAAAAGAATCAAAAATGAGTTAGAGGTGGCAGGACATTGTTAGCCAGGAGTAGAATATTAAGTACTGATCAAAACTATCAACATTTATCAAATCACTTTTACACGGGCTTTGGAAAACTGCATATTAGAGCAATAGAATACATATCCCCATGTTTTGTCTTGTATTTTTCAATTCCTATAAAATTTGTTCAGATGGATTTGGTACCTTTTGGAAACAAGCTCCACAAATATGGGACTCTGTAAGCCTTGAGTCACCTTTGGGCTTGAGAAGGGCGGGATAAAAATATCATAAATAAATAAATAAATAGATTCAGCAGAGAGAGGCGACCTTGCTGCCATCAGCAAAACTCAAACTTAAAAACTTAATATGGACACGCCACTAGTTTTACCTACCCATGCCCCCCACTCTAACCCTATTTTAAGGAATTAAACAATTTTAATCTTTTAACCTTTTTATCTCATAGTTGCTCAATTATTTAGGAGTGGGTTGACAGGCCAGTAGGCCATGATGCCTCATATTCATATATGGTTTTACTGTATGTGTATGTTTTGTATGTTTTGATATGGTCAAAATTGACTAATCAATAAAGAATTGTTGTTGTTGTTGTAAATAGATTCACTACCCTGCTGATATGGGAATCACCAGCCTCGAAAGTGGGAAAAATAGAACCTATATCATATTATATATATATATATATATATATATATATATATATATTGTCATGTTGAAAACACTGCCATTAACCTAAACATTTTTAAAATATGCCTGAGGATGACATTTAGCATTTGTTAGTCAATGCAGTGAAATATGCCTAAAAGATCTATGGAAATATTATAGTTGGCAGCTCTGTGTATTTTTGCCTGTAGATAATAACAAGAGATGAAAGGGCACATCATTCCAGTTACCGAAAATTGAAACAAGACCTGAACCTCTTCAGGGCATGATATTGATATTTTGTAAGGATTACATAAAAAGAAGCATTAAAGAGAAATGAAGGCGGAGAGAATACAAAATTGGTGCAGAACAATGAGTCCTTTGGGAGCCAATAGGAGCAGCAGTTTGTATACGACAGAAACAATGTGATCTATAGTAATTTAATAATTAGCTACATGAAAGCAGGAGCAGTCCTTGTGATTGCATTTGGGAGATGGGGAGAGAAATGATTGCTTATCATAACTGATAAAGATTTTCATTGTCTCTCTGTCACAAAACTATTTCTCAATTTTATTTCAACAGTCTAGTCGCTAGCTTGAGTTTTGTAGCAATGGGGCTATTCTGCTTACAGAGTCTCATATTAAAGGTCCCTGCTGAAAGCATCCCTTAAAAAGCTAACAAGCAAGAAAACAAAGGAGATAGGATTTTCAGATTTTAGCTACAGAAACAGTGGTTATTGTTCAGTTTGAACAGTAGCAGCAGCATGTTTTGAAGAATCTCTAAGTAAATCAGAATGTATACTACACACTCACTTATTCCCCAAAGCTAGAACCAAATGAGTATCCTTGGGGTCATTGTGCCAATTGATTCAGAACAACAAAATGAGCTCTTCTAACGAACTTAATTACTTTTGAAGGGTGAATTATCAATTGTTTTTTTTTACCTTAATTGTTCTTATTCAAAATGAAATACTGGCATATTTAAAGCATAATAAATTCCCAAGTTTCTGAAGACCTCAAACGGGATCGTTTCAAGTCCCATGACACACAAAGTGATGAGAAACACAACTGGACTTCAGTCACATGTCTCCATGGAGAAATGTGATAGACTCCTTTCCCTGGGGATAGAAATTCAGCTGAGCCTTCATTGGTTTTCTTCACAGAAGAAAGAAATTTACTCTTTTATGGGAGAACAGAAGTGCAGTCAATGTTCTGTAACCTCTCTCTGCAGGGGAAAGAGATGGACCCTTTCTCAGTGAATTCTTTTCTCAGCAGAGAGAGGTGTATGGCTGGCTACACATAGCTAGGCTTCTTGCTGGATTTGGCATTCAGGGAGAGGACTTGTTTTGGGATTTTAGTGCACCCCAATATATGACTTTTCTTTCAACTCCTCTCCCCTCCACAGGTCAGCAGGTGAGTAGGGAGGGAAATATTTTGACTATGTACTATACAGTATTTTAGTTTTCAGTAGCATGCCAACTGAGAAGAAAAGTTTCAAAGATTTTATAAAAATCATATTATGCAAAGTGTTACCGAATGGATTCTGGATGTGGGTCTATTATATCTTTAAATTATGCAGGAGTGTTAGACCTGGAAATTCTATAATTGTCACTGTATGATGTTGACCAACCCCATTCCAATTCATTTCACTGAGCAAGACTGAAGCTGAATCATATGGTTATACAAATACCTGCTTTCAATAATTTAAATTAAATCTATTTTAATTTTATGATATCCTTCTGGGATCCAAGTTCTTCTTGTAAACAGAGTTGCCAGTGTTATTCAACAAGTATTTGTGTATAGTCAGTGTTATTCAATAAGTATTTGTGTTTAGTAGGGCTGGGCGGTTTCGTTTCGTTAATTCGTAATTCGTTAATAATTCGTTAATTTTTTTAATTACAAAACGATAACGAACCATTCTGGAGCAATTTTTTTAAAAAACGAATTTTTAAATAGTTTTGTAAATGCTTCGTATTTTGTTATTGTATTCGTTTCGTTATTGGTTTGAGGTCATTTCGTTATTATTTCCGCATGTCTGGGGCAGTTTTATGGTTGTTTTTTGTTTAATTAGTGAAAAAAAATATAATATCACACCAACAGTCAACAACAGAGGGAGAGGGAAGCTTCAGAAGTTTTTGGAGGTTTTTTAGCGTATTTCGCGGTCGCGTCCACCATTAACGAATCGATTCGTTATTGTTTCGGAAATCAATTAGTTAATGTTTTGTAATTTTTTTCACATTTACGAAATTTCGTAAATATTGAACTTTTTAAAAGGAAAAATTTGTAATTATTTTAAATAACGAAACGCAAAAACCCCCAAAAAACGAATCGATTTTAGAAACAAATTTTTCCGTTGTTACCCAGGCCTAGTGTTTAGGTTTATACCCAAACACACGTACACACCCATTACAGAGCTTGCCATTATTTCCAACTTACTGAGACTTTTCTTACCAACCTTGGTATAAAAATGCAGAAATATACACATATTTGCAGCATGTTTTCTTACTGGTAAAAGAAATATATCCATCAGATTATTTTCCGCAAATAATTTCACACAAAAAAAAAATAACCCCACCAATTCAAGCTGGAAAATAAACACACTCATTTCAAGGCAGTAAGCTTTCAACCAATAAAGCAGCAGTTGGCAAAAAGCTAGGAACAATTTTCCAGGATTTGCAAGAAAAGGCTGACAACATTGTGGGTTTGTTTTCAAATTTACAGAGGTTTTTTTTTTTTAAGCAAGAAGAAAAATGAGTGAAACAAAGTAATGTATCATTACATTTTATGCTCCCGTCCCCTACCTTTTAGGAGGAAAAAGGTTTTAAAGCAATTAGACATTGAAACCTATATAATAGAGCTGTGCAAATTTTTGTTTGTGTTTCATTTGTCATATCTATTTCATAAGACTGTACATACGATTCAATATTAAGAACCGTGAGGGGCACCCACACAAAATTCTTAAGGTTCAAAACATTGACCAATGACTTTTGGAAGAGTTATGTATGTCTTGTAAATGGCCCTAAAAATGAGTGAGAAAGGAGCCCCAGAAACTTCCCCACTTGTGCAATTACATTACAAAAAAGTAACAAAAATTGTTATATCATTATAGTTATGATACCGCCCTTATGATAGTTTAGCACTTTATTTGCACCATTCCTTCCCCCAATTTAGTAATGAGTACTGAAACATTTTTAATTGATCGCACAGACCTACTATGTAATATTGAAACTATCCAATAAAATTGCCTAATTGATAAAACACATTATCTTTGCTTTGTATCTTCTTTATTATCTTCTTTCTTAAACAGTAAATGAAAACCAGATGTCAATAGGAACTTCCATTTGTCTCAGAGATGTTCTCTTTGGTAACTTCTGAAACCAATAGCTCAGCAGCTCAATCTGTTTTAATTAGTTTTGATCTGTGTGGTCTGAGACCTTCAACATATGAGAAGCTGTTTCAACAGGCCTTCATAGAAGCAGTGACTACCTCTGCAGCTGGAGCTTATGAGTAAATTAATTCACTTTAATAGAAAGCCTGGAATCAATACTATCAACTGGAAACATGTTGTGTCCTGCATTTTTAATTATAATTATTTATCTCTAACTTCTGTGTGGTGAGAACAGCAGCCTAGGAATCATTTTGATGAAATGGGAAAGGAAGGCATAGTAAATTCTGTCATAAGCTCTTTCAAAGACCAAGGAATGATGACTTTCTTTTTATTGTACAAATGTTGTAACATAAGGGTGATGCCGACACTTTAGTATATACATTTTCTCTATATTTTCATGGGGGTGAGGCATTCTATAGAAAAAATACGCAACTGAAAAATCTACAGAAGGATGTTCTAATCTAATTTTAGGCAGTACAGAATTTTCTACAAGGGACTTTCAACTTCCCCTAAATGTATCTGATTCTAATCCGGTTCGAAACCAGGAAGAGTGTGGATGAGCTCCCTCTGTCAGTTCTGGCTCCCCATGCAGGGACATGAGAGAAGTATCCCACAAGGATAGTAAAACATCAAAACATCCCCTAAGCAACATCCTTGCAGGCAGCCAATTCTCTCACACCAGAAGCAACTTGTAGTTTCTCAAGTCGCTCCTGATGTGGGGAAAAAACCTGATTCTGTGAAACAGAATTATACTCCTACACCCTAATTCCAAAAACCCCAGGAATTTACAAGAGAGCCTCCTAGAATCCTGTGCTTCACATCACAAATCTAACATTCTTGATTTTTTTTGTCCATTCTTATATTGTTTTTGTATGTATTTTAATTTCAGCTTAAAGGTCTTGAAAACTGGGTTCATTTCTGAAAGGCTCCATGATTTGATCATCTGTTGCTGTGATTCAGGGTTTCTCCTAAGCTTTTTCTGTACTGAGCAAGATTCCAGAAAGCTGGAACCAAAAAAAAAAAACATCTTCTCGAAAGACTGTCCAGGCATCCCCTAAGCAACATCCTTGCAGACAGCCAATTCTTTCACACCAGAAGCAACTTGTAGTTTCTCAAGTCGCTCCTGATATGGGGGAAAAAACTGATTCTGTGAAACAGAATTATACCCCTACACCCTAATTTGTAGACATGCAGAATGCCACCAACCTCCATATTATTATTATTATTTATTAACTTTATTTGTACCCCGCTAGCATCTCCCGAAGGACTCGATGCGGCTTACACGGGCCGAAGCCTCAAAACACAGTACAATAGAAAACATAACACAGCAATAAACAAAGCAAATCAAAACAATTAAGCAAAATAACCACAATGAACAATACATCAAGACACTATTAAAAACTGGTTCGGCCAGTGCAATGGGGTACAGAGTTAAGAGTGCTGAGGTGGCAGGAGGAACGTAGGATTAAGTGCGGTGTGCAGCAATATTAGTTGTGCTAAAGTGCATGTAGGACTTGGGATGGGGATTCCTAATCTGCGAAGGCACATCGGAACAGCCAAGTTTTTAGGTTCCTTCTGAAAACCGCTAGAGTAGGGGCCTGACGAAGCTCTTTTGGAAGAGCATTCCAAAGTCGGGGGGCCGCCACGGAGAAGGCCCTGTCCCGCGTCCCCACCAAGCGCGCTTGCGACGTAGGTGGGATCACGAGCAGGGCCTCCCCAGATGACCGGAGCAAGCGTGTGGGTTCGTAGATGGAGATACGGTCACGCAGGTAGGGTGGTCCCAAACCGTTCAGGGCTTTGTAGGTGAGCACCTGCACCTTGAATTGGGCTCGGAAAATAAATGGCAGCCAGTGGAGCTCCTTGAACAAGAGGGTTGACCTCTCTTGATAATGAGCTCCAGTTAGCATCCTGGCTGCTGCCCGCTGGACCAATAGTAGTTTCCGAGCCGTCTTCAAGGGCAGCCCCACGTAGAGCGCATTGCAGTAATCCATTCTAGAGGTGACCAAGGCATGGACCACCCCGGCCAGATCTGCCTTCTCGAGGTACGGTCGCAGCTGGCGCACAAGTCTCAGTTGTGCAAAGGCCCTCCCGGATACCGCCGACACCTGAGCCTCAAGTGTAAGCGAAGAATCCAAGAGGACACCCAAACTGCGGACCTGTGGCTTCAGGGGGAGTGTAACCCCGTCCAACACAGGTTGCCACCCTATACCCCGATCCGGTTTACGCTCGACCAGGAGGACCTCTGTCTTGTCGGGATTGATCTTCAGCTTGTTCCTCCTCATCCAGATCGACACAGCGGCCAGGCACTCGTCCAGCACCCGAGGAGCCTCCTTGGAATTAGGTGGAAAGAGTAGTAGAGTTGCGCGTCATCTGCATAAAGATGGCACCCAACTCCAAAACTCCGGATGACCTCTCCCAGCGGTTTCATGTAGATGTTGAAGAGCATGGGCGACAAGATGGAGCCTTGAGGGACCCCACAGGTCAAAGGCCAGGGGTCCGAGCAGGCATCTCCCAGCTTCACCATCTGGGTGCGTCCCTCCAGGAAGGACCGGAGCCACGACAAAACCGTGCCCCCTAGGCCCATCCCAGAGAGACGACCCAGAAGGATACCATGATCGATGGTATCGAAAGCCGCTGAGATATCCAGGAGAACCAGCAGGGTCACACTCCCCCTGTCCAGCTCTCTGCGGAGGTCATCCACCAAGGCGACCAAGGCTGTCTCGGTGCCATGACCAGGCCTGAAACCAGACTGTGCCTGATCTAGGTAGTTGGTATCGTCTAGGAAGCCCTGGAGCTGCGAGGCGACCACCCGCTCCAGCACCTTACCCAAGAAAGGGAGGTTGGAGACTGGCCTGTAGTTATTCAGCACCGTGGAGTCAAGGGTAGCTTTTTTGAGGAGTGGACGAACCACTGCCTGTTTCAAGCCAGATGGAAAAATCCCTTGCTCCAACGATGCATTGACAATCAATACAAACCAATCAACCAACCCTTCCCTGGCTGATTTAATGAGCCAAGATGGACATGGGTCTAGAGGTGAGGTGGTCGCCCTCACAGCCCCAAGAACCTCCTCTACAGTTTCAGGAAGAACAAGCCTAAAAGAATCCCACAAAATTGGACAAGCAGATGCCTCCGTCACCTCTTCAGGCACTGCGATGGAATTGGAGTCAAGCTCAAGGCGTATCTGAGCGACTTTATCTGCAAAATGGTGTGCGAAATCGCAACACCGAGCTGCTGGGTCATCAGTGACCTCCCCCACTACAGGTGGGTGGAGGAGTTCCCCCACGACCCGAAACAGCTCCGACGATCTATTTGCTGCAGACGCTATACGGGTGGTCGTGAATGATTTCCTGGCCACCCGTATAGCCACGGAGTATGCCTTAAGAGAGGCTTTAGCCCGTGCTAAATCAGACACGTCCCGAGATTTCCTCCATTTGCGCTCTAGCCCCCTTCTCGCTTGCTTCATCACAGTCAGCTCCCTGGTGAACCAGGGAGATGGCCTGTCACGACGCAACGAGATGGGGCGTTCGGGTGCGATCGCATCTAACGCCCTGGACATCTCCCCATTATAGAGAGTCACCAAGGCGTCGATGGAATCGCCAGGCTCCAAGGCAGGAAGAACCCTAAGATTCCTCAGGAATCCATCCGGATCCATCAGTCTCCTAGGGCGGACCATTTTAATCTGTCCTCCACCCCTGCGGAGGTTAAGGGTCGCAGCAAGTCTAAAACTGATAGGCACTGGAAATTTGGGGTTTTCTGGATCCAGAATGTGTAGGCCATATATAGTATATCACTGTGTGCAAGAAAAGAAATGATGAAGATATGTGTATCTACCTCTGAATCCAACTGTATGTTGTGTGTCTGACTTTTTGTGTAAAGGTAACAGAATCATCTCTGTACACACTAGTATAACTAGGGATTCCGTGACTGAATGAGGATTTGAACCCTGGTCTTCCTAAGTCCTAATTCATCACTCATAATTTGTCACTAGATTCTGGCAGCTCTTATGTTGTTAATATAAGATTACAAATATTGAAGGGCTAATATAGTCATTGGAATAATTAGCTCTAATAGTGATATACTATACATTTTGTTTATATGCTTTCAAGTGGATTCCATCTTATTGAAACCCTGCCATAGGAAAAAAAATTGGAGGAGGATGGGGGGAGGGCAATACTTATTTTGAGGTGTTTTACTAATGCCTTCCTCCCATCTGAGAAAGTGTGATGTGACCACCTTGCCTACTGGGATTTCAGGACTGAATGAGAATTTGAACCCTGGTCTTCCTAAGTCCTTGTTTATCACTCATCTTTTGTCACTAGACCCTGGCAGCTCTTATCCTGTCAATGTAAGATTACAAATATTGATAGGCTGTTATAGTCATGTTATTTTCAATTTCTCAATCTTTTTGCTTTTATTTATGCCAAGAAATAACCTTGCCCTTATTTAAAGTCCACTTCACCATGTGAATAAAAACCTATTTCATACACCACATTTTATAAAAGGTGTCCAGTTACATATTAGGGTAAGGCCTTTTCAACATGTACAGTTTGGGATATGGTTCCGAGAAATCCTCAAGTGGACACGGTCACTGCTTGTAGTTTTGTTTAGATTTATTTAAATAGACAGAGAAAATGTACAAGACAGGGAAACATACTAGGCCTGTCCTCTCTATCAACACTTCTGCCTTAGAAAGTTGCCCACTACATTAGAGGTGACAAAATGTGTTTTTGTGAAAATTGTACTCCAAAACCACACAGAATGCCATGGTTGCTGGACTTGGTGTAGAGCCAAGAGAAGCATGGAGTTGAAACACCACTGGATCATGATTGGACTCTATTGCTCAGTCCATAAAAAGTATTTTAACAAAATTTCTGAGTTAATCTGCAATCAGGTTGCAGTAGAAGCTGAAGGCCAAGCAAGAGAAGCTATTTTGTGCATTGCTGTCAACTGCAAAATTAACTATTCATAAGGAGATATGACAAGGCTTTGCCAAGAAATAGACAGATACCCACACATGGCTGATTCAAATAAATCCTTTCAACTGTAACTTCTAGTTTTCTTTTGTTTGTTGTTCATTTCTAAAAAATTGGCTATTGTATAGTGCTAAGGAAAGCACAGTGCACCAATAGCTTTTGAAATCAGTTACTAACTCAATTTGAACATACAGGACATTGGGGAACTCTTCAAGCTTTATTAGAATTGCATTATATCCTTGAATTCTCTAGAAAGTTGTCAGTCATTTTTATTGTTAAAATGTACATTGAATGTATAGATTAATAGTCTTCTCAGTGCAATGTTCTATTCTTTTACACTAATAATTAAGTGGGGGCCCTGGTGATGCAGCAGCTTAAACTGCTGAGCTGCTGAACTTGCTTAATGAAAGGTCAGCGGTTCAAATCTGGGGAGCAGGGTGAGCTCCCACTGTTAGGCCCAGCTTCTGCCAACCTAGCAGTTCAAAAACATGCAAATGTGAGTAGATCAATACGTACCACTTCTGCGGAAATGTAACAGTGCTCCATGCAGTCATGCTGACTACATGGCCTTGGAGGTGTCTATGGACAACGCCAGCTCTTGGGCTTAGAAATGGAGATGAGCATCACCCCCAGAGTCGGACATGACTAGACTTAATGTCAGGGGAAACCTTTATCTGACTTGACCATGGTAGTCCATGCCTTAGTTACCTCAAGGTTGGATAACTGCAATGCACTCTATGTGGGGCTGCCCTTGAAGACGGCCCGGAAGCTGCAGTTGGTGCAAAGGTCGGTGGCCAGATTACTAACTGGAGCAAGTTACAGGGAGCAGATCCACTGACTGCCGATAAGTTTCCAGTCCCAATTCAAGGTGTAGGTTATCACCTAAAAAGCTCTAAATTGTTCAGGACCTGCCTATATTCGTGCTATCTGGATTTGAAAAAGCATTAAAGACATATCTCTTCCAGCAGGTCTACCCAGTAAAATTAAACCTACAAATTTTAAATCAGCATTTTACTATTTATATATTGATGATTTAAATATGTGATGGTTTATGTTTAAATCTTACTTTTATGAGTTTCAATCTATGTGTTTTAATGATTTTATGTGCTTTTAGTTATATATTGCATTTTAATTTATGTTGTATCCTGCCTTGACATTTATTATTACCATAATTATTATTCAGTATAACTCAAACGTGTAGGCAACTGAGTCCAAATACTTATTTTCTAACAAATAACTCATAACTCATGGTCTGTCCGTAAAATAGTTCCTCATTCATCCATCAAATCAAATTTATTAATGAAGTGCCTACTGAAGAGTGACTTTACTGAAGTAATGACAAATGATTTGTATTAGCCATTTTCCTTTTTGTGAAAATTCAGGAATATTAAGTGGGCTGTTTTTAGTTTAGTTTGATGATGCTTTACTAAGCAATGGGACCATTCTTGGCTGAAGAATACACACCACAACAAAGCCGAATGGCTGGGACTGAAGTGACAATTGAAGGGATGGCAAAGAAGAAGCCAGCTTGTGAATAGGTGTTTGTTCTGAGAGGTTTTTACTGTGATAAAGACTGTGTTTTTCTGTGCTTTCAAGACCCGTGAATCATCTTTTATGTTTTGTTTTGTTTTTTGAAAAGTGGGTAAATGTCAGTGGAATGCATCATTCTAGAACTTACTAGTACTTTTGCCAATCATAAATAACAGACTGCCATTCCAAGGTAGTTATTTAGAACTGTAGGCAGCAAAGAGAACTGAGAAAGTTTTGTCACTGAATAACACAGATTGCTCTGTATTAAGGAAGTTGGTTGACCCTCTTGACTGCTATTCTCTTGAATGCAATTCTAATACACGTCCAAGTTGTCTGTAACTTTAGAAAGGCATTAACTGTCCTGTAAAGGATAAAAGGTGATAGCCAATTTTCTGTGAGGCGTTTAAAGAAAACCGAATTAAAGTTTTCACCATCACAAAAAAGCAAGGCTTTATCTTCTATTAAATTAAAATTAGACCTTGGGAAAGTTGCTTGGATCCAGAATTTAGGGATCTACAATCCAAAAAAGGTTACATTTTAGAGTACTGCATAAAATTGATGAATTCTGATCATGCAAACCATAGTAAAAGCTCTGTTCAGGTAAAGGAAATGGTTTTGTTCTCCTTTCCAAAGTGCCATCCTTTCTCATGCTAACTAGAGAACAAACTACGTAACATAAATACAGTATAGAAGGATATTTGAGGAAAATGATGTGGGTGAGTTTGCCTGTAGTTGTGGTTGCCTAGTTACATGTGCCCATTTCCTGCCAACCGTATTTGTTTCTTCTCCTTGGGTGTCAAGCTTTAGATTTATTAATACCTAATCCTGTCTCATTCCCCACAGCCTTGGCTGCTCTTATCTCCCCAGGCCAATCTGCACGTTGTTCCTGTCATCCATGTGCATGCTTAGCACTTCAATTTGGATAAGACCTTCAGATATTTTCCCTGCTGAATTTGAAGCCTTGATGTGTAAACAGTGAGTTGGAAGGTAAGAGCAGAGCTCAGAAAGGTTGTGAAGTTTCAGCTCTCAGGATCCTCTAGTCAGCATGGACCAGTAAACTTTAACTGACAAACATTTTGCAACTTTGTGTTAGTGGCATTTCACCTACAACTCCTATTGTAACCAATGGTGTAGGATTTTGGAAGTTTTTGCCAAACAATATTGGAAGGATCACAGTTGCACACACCCCTTGGAGTCTTGGAGTATCTTCTAAACTTCAGAAGCTAGGAAGCATTTCTGCTCCGAATGAGGACATTTCCAAGATGAGAAATTGAATTTCTGTGTAGATCTCATTATCCTCCTCTCCCCAAACATGTGGTTAGGTAAAGTTATGTGTTTCTAGCAGCTACCTTGATATTGGAGGGAAAGTGTGTGTGTATGTGTGTATGTATGGGTTATAATAACCAAACCAGGATCCAGATTTGAAGGATGGGGCTTAGCAATGCATCTTTGGTGCACAGATGAGCCTTAGTGCTGACAACTAGTTGAACTACTTGGGTTAGTTTGAGCCACAGCACTACCTGTGATGGCACTGGATAGGTGGCCAATATCAAAGAGTGGTGCTGCATTATGAACATTTGAGTAGTGACTGAAAGCCACAAATCCCTCACTACAAGTGTGAGGGGAGTGGGGGTGACAGAGGGAATCTATTATAAGATATCAGGCTGGGATCTTGCTATAGTGCTGGGTTCCTGAAAATTGAGATCATTGTTGAATGTTCTCATTGCAATAGTTCATTGTTTTACCACCTTTCTATGTAATCCATGCATTTGAGTTCAGTTAATTCTTTATACAAACTTCCATCAATTTGCAAATTTCTTCATAAAAAGTGTAAACACGAGAAAACCTGAGATTAAATAGCTTTATACGTGAGAGCAAACAATGCTGATGGCTGCAAAGATCCAGGCAAAAGGTTTTGAGTGCTTAGCTCTTAATTTCATGATCAATGTACTGTAATGCCCATTATATGGGACTGCCCTTGCCCCTCATTCATAATCTCCACCTAGTGCAGAATGGAATTGCTGGCTCTTATTGTGGCCATTAGTCGTTTTCCAAATTGTTCTTTTACTGTCACGTGAAGTTCTGTTGATGAAAGTACTTGGCAGACTGCCTCTCTTTACAGTACAACCCCTGTATTTCCTGGGATGAGTTCCAACACACACACACACATTGTAGGTACCCCAAAAACATGCATAATAGCAAATCCTATATTTGCCTGTTCTCAGGTCAGAAGCATACTATAGAATAGCTTTGGAAAACCTAGGAGAGAATGTTTCTTGGAGCATAGGGAAATGAAACTGTGAATATCAAGTCCCTGGATAAGGAGATCATACTACATTCAGTAATTTACCTTCAAGATTCTTAAAGAAAGGCTCACTGCATGTTCTATGACCATATAATAATTCAAAACCAAGTGTTCAGACCCCTTTTAGCATATTGCACCCTTAAGGGGGCACTAAATAGGCTAACAAGGAACTTCTTCTCAGTTGTAGTAACCATCCCCCCCACCCAACACATATGCCTAAAAGGTATGTGTCAATGTGAGAGATGGAATTTATGATGAGTTTCAAATGCTTGCTGAAATTGTATTTGTTCATGCATAGTGATTGGCACATCTCTTTTTTATTATTCTGATGCTGTTTTTATATTTTACATATGATTTTATAATCTATTGTCTACAAATTACTACGAGGTTTTATTATACCAAATAATTTTTAATACTTAGATCTGAGGAAAAACAAAATTATTGCTTTCATCCATCTCAACTAGTTGGGGGGGGGGGGCAGGATAAATTTAAGTGGAGATCAGCCAAAGAACATATGTGCAGTGCACTTTTTCTATTTCCATCCTCCAACTTCTGGGGGAACTGTTATTTTAAAATAAACATTTATTATATAGCATACAAAGCTTTAAAGTTTTTATATTTTGTATTTTGTCTTAATATTTTGCATAACTAATTAGATTATATAACGCCTTGAGCTTTTTGAGGCACCTGGATAGACCATAAATAAATGATAACTAAATTTAAATGTGATTAATTTAATTTAAATGTAAATGCATTGCCAAACTTTATTGAAAACACCTTTTGAAGCTGCAGAAGAAATTTTATATTGAAATGTGAAATAATTCAGCATAGGAGTGCTAGTCATCTTTAGACATACACTGGAGGGAAAGACGCATCAAGAGTTCCTGGCTCCAGACATTTCATTTGTTGATGGGCTCATATAGCGGCAAAGGGATACATTTTGAAGTACACAGTAGTCTTCACAGAGCAAAGAGTTGTAGTGTATAATGTAATGCCCAATGTGTTAAAAAATTAAATACTTAGTGGCAAAGGGCTGTGTAGTGAGATGATAAGTGGTCAATGACAGATAATATTGTTCCCCTGCTCATCAAAAATCTCAGTGTGTCCACCTTGTGATTCCTGGCTTCATTACATTCCACTGTAACACTGCTCATGTTTTAATCAAGTACTACAATTTATAATCAATATACTGGATTGACTAAGTAATTAAATACATATCATCTTTTCACCTAACTTCCCATTCCAACCGTAATGTCCCCCAGCCACTATGAACATCAGAGATCAGTTCTTTTGTCTCCCGAAGCACGGCAACTAAAGTTTCAATCCCACCCCTATCAGCAATCTCCAATATGAGAATCAGGATCTCTTTCATTTTTTAATTGTTTTTTATTGAGTTTTGTGTTTCATTACAGAGTGTTTCATTGTGTTTCATTGTGTTTCATTACTAGAAAGATTGGAAAGGGGGGGAGGGGGGAAAGGTAAAGAGTGAAATGGGGGAAGAAAAGGGGGGGGCAGCGTGAAAAAAGAGTGATAGAAATATATACATGAAATCCATATAATCCACACCCCGTAGAGAACCCTCCACCCTCGTGCCCTTAAATACTCAGTTCCAATCCATGGTGTGACTTCCCAAGGTGTTCCAAGAACCTTTGTTGTTCAGTAAATATATATCATTGTTCATCCTATATGCTGACAGCTCTTCTTTCTCCTTTCCTTTTTAAATGCAAGTCAAATCAATTACCATTGGTATTTCTCTTTTTTTTATATAGTCCTTAAAGTCTGTCCAATCAGTTCTTCTGGTTGTGCCGTTGATTCTCTGAGATAAGTTATCCATTTGGATAATATCAAATGCCTTTATTATCCAGTCTTCCTGAGTTGGGGTTTCTTTGTTTCCACCTCCTGGCGAGTACCAATCTTGCCGCTATGCTTAACAGAAAGAGAATTTTTTCTTGATTTCTATTCATTTTGGTTTCTTTTTGTATACAAAAAGAATCAGGATCTCTTTCATAATTCTTCCATCCACTGGAGTTTGTTGTCGTGGGGTTGTAGAAACATGAGACTGCTGCACCCTGATTGACAGAAAAACCATTCTCCATCATGTCCATGGGCTAGTGGCTATTAAGATAGGATTAGGAGACTTTTACAACTGTGACAATAATGCTGCAATCATGAATAGGTGGTCTAAGTCAATATGATCAGTCCCTCATCCCACAAAGGGAGGGGCGGCGACGAGGGGATCGTCTTCTTAGCATTGGTTTCATGGCATTCTGTTTCCTTTGGAATTTAACAACAGTTCCCATCTCAACTTAAAATGCCCAGTTTTAGCCATTTCCATGAGAAGGGAGAGCAGTAGTCAATGCCTCCCCAGCTTCACAATCCTCCAATTTGTAGACACTTTAAAGACAGAATCCCATAGGCAACAACCAGAAACAGTATTGTGTCATTTGATGGGCTCTGTGGGACTCTACCTTTAAAGCGAATAGAAACAGAGAAACCTTGAGTCTGATGAGGTTCTAAAACTGTAAAACTGAATTCTAAAATACTTCTATAATCAAATTTCATGTGAATAATCATACCAACTAGTTGGACAAAACTTGCAAGCCTGTAACTTACCTTTGCTAGTTAAATGCACTGTTTAAAAGAATAAAACCTTTGTCCTATTTGAGTTTCAGTCAATGAGGTTATTATCATAATTGAGAAAGGTGTTTAGGAACGAATGAGACAGGAAATTTAACCACTCATGTCAAGTACTTCAACACTGTTATCCTGACAATGAGGAATTACATCTTTAAACTGGAAAGTTATTAGTAGTAATTCTAGTCGGAGATAACAAGTTTGTGACACCATCACAAGTTGTATCTTTCAGTACTAAATGTCATTCTTTAAGAGAGGTCCAATTAGGTATCCACTATATTCCCTGATATATTTCACACAACAAACTAGAAGTACAGACAGATTTCGTTGACATACTGTTCATCACTTATACCAATGTAACTCCAGTGTTAAGTCTCCAAACTCACCACCACCACCACACACACAGTCTGTTTGTCTGTCTTTTGATTTTCAAAAATTCAGGAATTAATTGCCTCCTTTGTGCAATGACTCTCATGTCTGACAAGTGCAACATATTCATTCTGCATAATCTCTACATTTACTAGCCAGTGGAGAGTTAGGAACTGTAGAGAAGCATCCTGCTATGTGCCTAAAGCTGGAATCACTATGAAAAAGTCATTCGCTCAGACTTCCAGATGGATCTTCAGCGGTTCTGGAAGATTGCATTACAACTGTGCAGAAACTGGATGTTTCTCCACCACCACAAATTTCCTTTCCACTAGTCAGTATGTGTCTGTGCTGGGTGGGGGAGGGGTGGTGAAAACAGTGGAATTTGATGGAGTGAGAAAAGAAGTGAAGAATTGTTCCACCTGGATAGAATTTCCCATATCAGGATTTCACACATTGTCATTTCATACTTGTGTGCACTTTGAAAAATGAATTTATCACAATTTGAAAGTCAGTCTCGTATTTTACAGTCAATATACCCTGAGAACATAATTCCTAATCTGTGATACTTTAGTAAGCAAATGAGGAATTCATTAGTTGAATGGCTTTTCAAAGATATGGCAAACCTTTTACCTTACAGATATTTTAAGCTTCAGCTTCCAAAAGCTGCAGCTATCATGGCCCATGTCAACAGATTCTGGGAGAATCCAAAGCATACAGAGGACCAAGTAGAGATCTGGGAAACATTAATTTTGGATGATAATTCCCCAGATCTGGAGCTATGGTCCAAAATGTAACTTCCTTGGGCTCTAGCCAATTATTGTCTACTTCTCAATCAAAGCAGTTAGCATATAATAGGGAGAAATGAGCCATAGTTTTGGGTTGTTGTAGGTTTTTTAGGGCTATGTGGCCATGGTCTAGAGGCATTCTCTCCTGACGTTTCACCTGCATCTATGGCAAGCATCCTCAGAGGTAGTGGGGTCTGTTGGAACTAGGAAAAAGGGTTTATATATCTGTGGAATGACCAGGGTGAGACAAAGGACTCTTGCCTGCTGGAGCTAGGTGTGAATGTTTCAACTGACCACCTTGATTAGCATATAATGGCCTGACAGTGCCTACAGCAAACCTTTGTTGAGAGGTGATTAGACGTCCTTGTTTGTTTCCTCTCTGTTGTGCTGTTGCAATTTTAGAATTTTTTAATACTGGTAGCCAGATTTTGTTCATTTTCATGGTTTCCTCCTTTCTGTTGAAATTGTCCACATGCTTTTGTATTTCAGTGGCTTCTCTGTGTAGTCTGACATGGTGGTTGTGAGAGTGGTCCAGCATTTCTCAAATAAAATGCTGTGTCCAGGTTGGTTCATCAGGTGCTCTGCTATGGCTGATTTCTCTGGCTGAAGTAGTCTGCAGTGCCTTTCATGTTCCTTGATTCGTGTTTGGGCAATGCTGCCTTTGGTGGTCCCTATGTAGACTTGTCCACAGCTGCATGGTATACGGTAGACTCCTGCAGAAGTGAGAGGATCCCTCTTGTCCTTTGCTGAATGTAGCATTTGTTGGATTTTCTTGGTGGGTCTGTAAGTGGTTTGTATGTTGTGTTTCCTCATCAGCTTCCATATGAGGTCAGTGGTTCCCTTGATGTATGGCAAGAACACTTTTCCTCTGGGTGGATCTTTGTCTTTATTCTCGTGGCTTGTTCTTGGTCTTGCAGCTCTTCTGATGTCTGAGGTGGAGTATCCATTGGCCTGTAGAGCCCAGTTGAGGTGGTTCAGTTCATCTTGGAGGAGGTGGGGTTCGCAGATTCTTTTTGCACAGTCTGCCAAGGCTTTAATGGTGCTTCTTTTTTGACTTGGGTGATGGTTGGAGTTTTTATGTAGATATCTATCTGTGTGTGTGGGTTTTCTGTAAACGGTGTGACCAAATTGTTGATCTGGTTTGCGGATGACTAGGACATCGAGAAAAGGCAGTCTTCCTTCATTTTCTTTTTCCATGGTGAACTGGATGTTTGGGTGGATGCTGTTAAGATGGTTAACAAATGCTACATTCAGCAAAGGACAAGAGGTATCCTCTCACTTCTGCAGGAGTCTACCGTATACCATGCAGCTGTGGACAAGTCTACATAGGGACCACCAAAGGCAGTGCCCAAATATGAATCAAGGAACATGAAAGGCACTGCAGACTACTTCAACCAGAGAAATCAGCCATAGCAGAGCATGAGAGCCTTCGACAATACAGCCATAGTTTTCCCTCTTTATTTTATGGTTGTCGGGATGTCTTTGAATATGTAATCTCCTCTACACTGTATGAACCGTGTTCCAAACACTTTAATTATCATGTTATTTGTATATCATTTTCTTAAAAGGACTGAACCATCCAATAAGTTCTGTACATAGAGTTTGGCTCATACTGTTTCATCATAAACTTGCTTCTTTTGATCAGATTCCATGTGTAAGTGATCTGAGATACTACAGCATGCAATTTAATATGAAAATGTCAGTTTTTAATTGTATTTTTATAAAGTCTATATTTCTGCCTTGAACAAACTAAAGTCAGGCATGTGAAAGTCAAAACAGGCAATGTTCCTGCCTGAAGGACTTCCTGACTTTTGCTTGTTTCAGTGAGATCATGACTGTGATATAAATGCTGCTGCAGTCTGTGAATTGAATTTTCTTTTAATTTGAACATATCTTATATTCATTTGTGGTTTCTCTGCCTTCATCAATCAATCCATTAGCCTCAGCAACTTCCTCTGCTCCCATAAGATATCCCTGGATTATGTCATGATTCAATTCCCCACTGTCCTCACTAAGCTAATGTGTTTTCTCACATGTGAGAAGGATCGTTTACCCAGAGGAGTGAGATTCTGTTTGGAAGATATGACTTCCATCTGCCATGAGGCTGATTCCATTTGCAGAAATCAATCTCCTGCTGGACAGTTTTGAAGCCACAGTGCATGTGATAGCTGAAGCAATGCAGAGTGCACTGATTTTCTGTCAGGATAAACAAGGAGAACACATTTTTGTGATTGGAAAGTCAAGGTGACTTTCCCTTTTGATTGTACATAATCTGAAGTGGGGGAAACAGAGGGAATCAAATTCCATATGACATACTGATGTAATTAGTTAATAACTATTCTTATTAGCACTAAGGATCATGCTGCCATATTTAATTACTATTCATGCTACCACAGCTCTCAAAATCTTTGGGGCTTCAGTTCCCATCAGTCTTACCCAGCAAAATCAATGACAAAGGATTGTGGAAGCTAAAATCCCAGACATCTGGAGGATAGATGTTCTCCAACCCTACAGTCTTCCTCCTGTTTTGTGTACTGTTTCTAAAAAAAGTAAAAGTTGGGACTACTGTCTGTGTAACTGTGTTGGGCATTCTGGAGCCAGAGTATAATCAGTGGTTTGGACTTGATTTTTATAATATTTATATTTGGACATGTAGGATCTGTCACCTACATGGAAAGCAGAAGTCTGTAGGGATGTAAAACTGTGCTTATTCTTCTTGTTTTGAATACTAGTGTTTCTGTGCACTATTTGTGCTTTGGGACTTCAGTGGGCACAACTTAATAGCACAAGAAAACACCTGGTTGTCACAATTCATTTGGGAAATCGAGAAACTATGTGATTGATTAGGAGAGCCAGGCTATCAGTCAGTGCATGCAGAGATCAAGAGCCAGGCTATCGGTCAGGAACTGGGGAACAAAATAACAAGGGAAGCATGCAGGAGAGTAGTTTGGATTCAAGAATAGACAGAGCTTCTAAGATTGCGTTGATGTATTTCACAGAGTGAGCAACCAAAATTGTTTCCAGCAATCAGAGAGCATTTGTTGTCTGCCTTGTCTGGGGAGACTGATCATTCAGTACAAACAGGTGGGACAACCTTAAACGAGCTGCAAGTGTGCTGAACCTCTCCCCAAACATTCTGGTCCTGCTAGTATTGCAGAAAGAGAGACCCAATGATAGCTTTTCTGTGCAGAAAACAGGCAATGGGGGGGGGGGGGTGAAAAAATATTTTTATGCCAAATACACTGATTTCTGCTCCTAACTATTGGGATTTGTATAGAAAGGATGATATTGACATTCTCTACAATTACTTTACCCACAGTACACTTTTTTCTTTAGACTTGTTGGAAAGCTGGAACTGGGAAGGGATTCATCAGTTACAAAAAAAGGTCAATAAAGGAGTCAGCAAGCTTATGTTTTTAACTGGATTGCTCAGCAACTGGACATTTCCTTCCACTTGGAGACCCTATTTGGCCTCCCCATGAGGCATTTTTGGCAAGAAGCCTAGCTGTGTATTAAATGATGGTTATAGTTGCAGCAGAATGTATATAGAGGAGAATACCCTTACTTCTTATAGGAGTGTGCTGTGGATATTGATTTAATTGGGGGAAGTT